>NC_069380.1:104230000-104855000 GCF_027475565.1 Acinonyx jubatus | reverse complement strand
CAGTATGCTTTAGCTTAAAGATGTGGAAGGGAAACGTTATTATTCTTGCAGAGTTAATTCATTCTTACAGGTGGGAGAAGTTATAGGATGCAATAAGATGGCTGGAATTCTGGATTCATTTCATTTATTAGGAGATGGGATAAGAAGTTTAGAGTTCTCTTTTACAATTATTATAGAAATACCATAACAAAAACTCTACAACTACACATAATTTTTAAAATAATTCTCTCTCCTCTACATTTTGTAAACTATGAAGAAAAAAGTGAACACTTTGAGTAACTGCAAGATTGTGTATCCATATGCCCCTTCTAAGTCATATGTTTCAATTTTGTAAAATTTTAACAATTAAGAAAGACGTGTTCTTAGGAAAAGCATAGGGTGTTAATTGTTTTCCTTTAAAACAAAATATTAAATACAATATCGTGAAGGCTTTTTCACAGTCAAATCTCATAGTTGGAACGTTGCATTAAAAAACGAAAAAGGTGTTTAAAAGTTCCATTTGTCTTTCAAAGTCCAGTAGTTACATGACTTTCCAAGAGTGTTAATATGAGTTAAGGGCAGGTCCCAAAAAGAAGTTTCCTAAATTATTTTTATTATCTATATTTTGTTTAAGACCAGAAGGAAAGTAATATTCCCCATGAGCCAATGAGCAGTGGTTAAAGTGTTTAATGGTAAATGGGGAATCCATTAGTCATTAATACTGGGGAGTCCTAAATTCTAATTTCTGCCTTATCTCTTTCTTATGATCCTATTATTCAAGCCTAGGAGGGTAGTGTGATCGAAAGAAGACTTTATGTGATTATTAAGCAGTAGTAAGCAGGATGTGAGGATGTACTGTGATTTCCCTAGTGCCCTACATTATAATTCCTTTATTAAAATACCAGATTGGTGTCAAATGTGAGCATGCAGTTATATCTGATGTTCATGCATTTTGATACCATTAGTGCATTAAAAGACACTGTGGTTTGCCCCATCTGGGGGAAGTTAATTCACACAGAAGTTTCATATTACAGATCTTCGGTTGATTACTCTTAAGGGACCCAGTGAGGGCTGGAGTTTTTATAAAAGATCTGAGCTGCCTGGAGTTGAACCTAAAAAGAATTTTCAAAAAGACTACTACCATATTTGGCCCTTTAAACAAACCCTTTTTAAAAGGAAAGACAATGATAATCATTCAGATTTCATCATTCTGTCAAGCTTAACTGGAAAAAAACAAGTTGATCCTCTATCTCAGGTATTGTCTCCACAAAAGAGCGAGGGTGGTTAATCTCGTGTAAAGTAATATTGTTCGATGGTTTCAAATTACCACATTGAGTGACAAAAAATGGCATGCCAGTGAGAAGATACAAAGTCTTCAAGTGTTTGTCCTACGTTAAAAATCTGGTGTTTAAATAATAAAAAAATGTTTACCAAAAAAATCAAAAAAAATAAATCCTTTACCCTTTCTTTGAGTATGTGACAAAGTTATACCATACCTTCCACTGGTGTTTTTGTTTTTGTTTTTGTTTTTGTTTGAGAGAGAAAGTGCACACGAGCCAGGGAGAGGGGCAGAGAGAGAGGGAGAGAGAGAATCTTAAGCAGGTTCCACGCTAGTGCAGAGCCAGGCTTGGGGCACGATCTCAGGAGCCTGAGATCATGACCTGAGCCAAAATCAAGAGTCGGACATTAGCTGACTGAGCCACCCAGGCGCCCCCATGTCTTGTACTCTTAATGAAGCACTAGAGAAAAACATACAGAGTCTATGATTTTTTATGTTGTATTGGTACATGCTATTCACTCTCAGATCTAAGGAAGGCTTCTACTATATTCTACTTTTAGTACTGCAACCACAGGGCATCAACTACCACCTCAACATTTTTCCTAATTACTCAGAATTGGAATATCAATTAAAAGGAATATTCATTCAGATTCCACCACTGTAGATCCATCTTAATACCTGGAGCAAACATTACTTCATTGACTAAATAGCTTCGGAGTGATGTGTAAAGAGCTACCCAAGGAACCCGCTGTAGGCAATATGGTACAGCAGAAGGATGATAGCTTGGCTTCAATTCCACTCCAGATCATGATCTCTTAGCTATGTCAGAAGAAAGGGTTATCACTAGTTGGTAGTCATTTTACCCTTCTAACCCATTCCTAATTCCCCAAAGCTAATGGTAAACTTTACTATTCACCACTATCCTTGAGCACATCGGTCTTTTCCCACTCTTTGACTCTCAACACATGACAAAGTCCTTACTTAACTGAAAAAGAATGACTTTAAAAACTTTTTACTGGGGGTACCTAGGTGTCTCAGTCGGTTCAACTTCCAACTTACTCTCAGGTTGTGATCTCATGGTTCATGAGTTTGAGCTCTGCATCAGGCTTGCTGCTGTCAGCTCAGAGCCCACTTCAGATCCCCGTCCCCCTCTCTATGCCCCTGCCCGATGCATGCGTGCACGTGCACACACACACACACACACACACACACACACACACAGTCTCTCTCTCTCTCTCAAAAATGAATAAACATTTAAAAAATTTAAAAAAAACTTTTTACTGGACATCCAATTGAATCTATAACTTTTCCCCATGCATCTCAAAATAGGGTATATGTGTGCACAGAGGTAAGTAGCAGAATAATGGGTTCACATCTACCTGAAATATTATTTTTTACTCAAATATCTGGAAAAGAAAAGATATGAATTACTGAACTTTTGAAAGCTGCAAAACACATGCGAGTAATACCAGCAAAATGTGGCTTTTCCATGATGGCCAGCCTTCTATTTCTTTCTGGTAGCCTCAGGAATAAAAACTTTTCATTAGTTGTATTTAATTGAATAATTTGGTTTAAAGTACTTTATATCATACTTTAATTTTAAATTACTATAGTAGATATAAATTTGTCACAAGTCAAAACCCTATGAATGAGAAATGTAACTTCATTTTTCTCCAAGATATATATCCTCTGAGATATATATATATATCCTCTGAAATGATCATCCCATGTAGCTCTCAACCCTGATAACTGGGCTTACTGATATCAACATGATTGGGAAGAACTCAGACCTGCCAAGTCCAGGCAGTGGCAGACATACAGCATTCACCTTTACTATCAGGGCATACATTCAAAATAATTAATGACCAATAGGAGGCAGGCACCAAGAATCAAACTGGATGCTGACCACTAAAAAGCACTAGTGTGTACGAGCAGAATATTATCACTGGTTTTCCTAGCAAACAAGAGAGTCAGCATGATCATCCAAGTTCCAAGATTGCCAGACACACAGAGACCTCCAGCTGAGGTTTATTAATCATGGAACCACAGATATATGAGTAATAGGTAGTATAATTTTACTAGATCTATATAACCAAAAATATTCTAAAGACCAAATTGAGCTATCCATACTACATTCATGGCCTCTGAGTCAATTTCCCATACTTAGAGACCCTGGAATAAAGTCAAAATCATACATGTTAAGGACGGATATTCTGTAGCACCATATTATGTTCTCTAGTACTTTCTTCCAGCCTTCTAAATCAACATAAGGTAATGTGCGTTGTGAAAAACAAGACAGAGAACTACCTAAATCTTTTAGGCAGAACTGGATAAAGAGTTCTAGTTAACCTTAGTTTGAGAAAGCCATAAAGTCACTGTGGTCTAAGAGTCAGAATGAGGCCAGTGGGATCAAGTGCCAAAATGGAATACTTGCCAAGGCCGATGGAACAACAAACCTATCCGGTAACTACTTTCCAGCTTACTGGTGTATACTTGGGTAGGCGTCTTTGGCCAATGGCAGAATCCCTGTGCTAGTTCAGTGGCCACTGATATAAAGGCCATTATAGTACGAAGAACCAAATGCAAGACATTAGTGTTTCTCAAGCCAGGGATTAATACTAATTTCTACAATACATGTAGAGCTTCAGGCATTTAATCCAACAGAGGTAGATTTCTCATTCATGTGACATCCCAGTATGGGTGTTCCTTGCTGGCAGCACTCATCCACACAGTGGTTCAGAGATCCAGAATCTCTGCTTCTTAAATTACTGCCATCCCCTAGAGCACTGCTATCCTCTACATATACAGCATATCAGGGAAGATTTAAAAAACTGCAAAAGAAGCCCAAAACTTTTTAAACGTCTTTGCCTGAAATGGTACCTTACAATTCCGTGAGGTAGAACACAGTCATATGATCACACTTCACAAGAAAGGAAGCTGCTACAAATAGCCTAGAAATAACTCCAGAGAGAATAAAAGAATGATGAGTTTTGTGAATAGCCAGTAGTTTGCCACATGGAAGTATCTGAGAGATTTATGTCATCTCAAATACTTAAAAGACACCCTTACTTTTTCCTAAATCCCTATCTATAGATTTGCTAGCAATTCCCTTTGATTGGGTGATGGAGAATGAAAAACTAGTTTGGTTTTCAGATGGTGCTTCATGCTCCTCTCTAAATGTAATTCAGTCCTACTTATGTGTGGCCCTAAAAGACAGTGGAGAAAGACAGTTTCTCCAATTGATGGTATTTTGAATAACACCTTTCTTTATGTCCTCTTTAAAGAACTGAGAAGAGTTTCCATACTGAGTCATAGGCACAGGTAATGGTTTGCCCAAATGAAACTCTCAGAATTGACCAAGGCTAATAATAGTTTTGTCCCATGTGAAGGTTACCAGAAGGCCACCACTATTTAATACATGTTTAGAAAAAACAACAATGACAACAACACCAATACATATAAAGGGTTGTTAAGGGAAGACATAAACAGCTGGTAAGTAGCTGCAGAAACAAGGATGATATATAATCCAGAGATTCCAGACTTGAAGATGAATGCCTTAAAATGGTTATCATTTGGTTAATCTACTCCACAGGGCTCAGAGTATGTTCTGTTTGAGATTGATTATGTCACCTGAGGGTATGTGAAAATTTTCATATATGGAGGAAAATAGGTGTGTGTGTGTGTGTGTGTGTGTGTGTGTGTGTGTGTGTGATAGAACTATTGATAGAATCCGGTGGATTTCTGTTGTTTCTCCTACAGTAAGTACACTTTACTCATTTTCATAGTTAATAAAAAAACCTACTTTGAGAAACTATTTTCCAAAGTAGTCACTAAAATGTAGGAATAACCCAGTCCATGCCAATTAGATATCTCTCCTTGGAACTGGAATGTGAGGGAGAGATAGACAAGAATGAGGCAGAAAAGAGTGGCAGCACAAAAAAAGATAGCCCTGGGGCGCCTGGGTGGCTCAGTTGTTCAAGCGTCCAGCTCTTAATTTCAGCTCAGGTCATGATCCCAGGGTCATGGGATCAAGCCCCACATTGGGCTCTTTGCTGAGCATGAAGCCTGCTTATGATTCTTTCCCTCTCCTTATCTGCCTTTCTCCCCTGCTCTTTCTATATATCTTTTAAAAGATAGCCCTGGATCTCTGGCTATTGTGACCCCCAGCAGCTCTCACTCTTACCCTTCCTGACTAGATGTTTCACACAGACTTTGGTGAAATGACTAATACAATAACTTTTTTCCCAATAAATTATCTGCTCTCAGTGGTCAGAATTGAATTATTTTCTTGGAATTAGAAGCAACAGGAATAATCTTGTCAATCTATAGAAGTAGACTGGAATTTTTTTTTTTATTAATTGTGCTCTTACAAATGGCCTTCTATGGAATCCAAACACATCTATTCCTTCTGTAATAACCTTAATGCATTTCTAAAAATAATGCTCTTAAGTGAAAATTTGTTAAATATGAATGCATCCGTACCAGTCTAATAACCCGACATTTTTCTCAGATAATACATCAAGTCAGTAAGAAAAACATGTTAATAACAAATAATCAATTTGAAAGTGAATACTGTTTGCACATACAAAGTAATATAATGAAGTTTTATTCTAAAAGGAGAAAGATTTATGATGGCTGGAGGAGGAATGAAGTATCATTCTTTGAAGGGTGGTAGAAAGTCAGGTGTTTGAATACCAGGCAGGCATTCAATATCAAAATCATATGGGCTTGACAATTCTCTTTCCCTTGAGACTTAAACTCTAAAATAACTACCTGATATGGAAGGCTTTGACATAAATAGAAAAGACTGGAGTCTTTGCCCAGAAAACTACGTGTTTTAAAGCATGAGAAAATAGTATACGTGCAAAAGAGGGAAAGGCAGTAAAGAGAATACAGGTTTATTCCTCTTGCTTGGCATCCACAGGCAAAGCAACACATCTGGGTTCATCCAAACTTAGCATGCATTTCAAATTTGTTCCGTGGAATATTCTTTGACTAGAAACTATTGTATAAAACAAATTTGTAAGTGTGCCTTTGCTTCAAACAAGAATGTTAAAAGTACAACTTTGTTTGGTATGCTTATTTAGTGGACTTTATGGTAAAAAAATCATTGTACTGGGAAAAAAGGAGTCATTGTCTAAAAAGTGGTATAAATCATTAAGAGTTCCTGTGGTAAAAAAAAAAAATCTTTAAGGGAAAAGTGATGCGTAAAATTAGACTGTATACAAAATCAATAAAAGCCAAACCAGGGAGGTGGTAGTGAGCTGTGACCCAGCTCCCACCTCTCAGTTACCATCCCAGGCAACCCAATTGCCACCACTCACCATATGAATTGCCCAACTCGCTGATTCTTGAAAATGCTATGAACTTTCAGGCCTTCAAGTTATTGTTCATATTCCTCACTTTTGCTAAATACCTTCACTTTTTTCCTCAGAGTTTAAGAAAACCCTACTCATTTTCAATTTCCAGCATATATGTCACCATCCCTAAGCCCCACCTCAAGCAAAAATAAATACTTTGTCATGTATATTCTCATAGAGTATGATTATACTTCCATTCTAGTATTTATCACATTTCATTATAATTAGTTGTTTATATGGCTAATTCCTTTGCAAGGTCTTCAGAGAAAAGAATTCTTCCTTATTTGTTTTTGTACGCCCTGTATCTAGCTCATCAAGAAGATGATCAACACAAACATGTTGAATTTTTGGTAATGGAACAAAGGAGAAGAGTTTTAAGAAATATTTGGTGGTTAGAGCAGATGAATAGAATTGAAAGTCCAGGTGGTGCTAAAGCTCATGTTTTAGGACTGCTCTCTACCCAAACATGTAATTATTAAGTACAAAAGAGAAAAATTGAAAAGATAGCCATGTCCAAAAAAGATAAAAAAACAACAACAAAAGAAACTCAATGTGCTAAGTGGAGCTGAAGGCACACGTCTCCTAGGCTTCAGACGGTCAGCAGATAGATGACTAGTTTAGATCATGTATAGTATCATTACCAGTAAGCTCTCTGCATGAGGAGAGAGACCTGAGCCTGAAACATTCATTCAGTGCTGCTGGGAATATAAACCGGAATAGTGACACTGAAAATAATAAAATGCTCACACTTTGTGACCCAACTATTTAATTTCTGTATATACATGCTACAAAACCTTGCCCAGAGATTTGTCCCAGGCAAACACCTGTTCTGGAGCATGACTTTTGGGCTCAAATCCTGGCTTTATTACCTTCAGTTATGGAACCATGGGCAACTACTTCAACTCTTTGCCTAGGTTTCCTTGTCTCAAAAAAATGGCAATAATAAGCATACCCATGTCTTCAGGATTATTGTGAGCATAAAAATGTGCTAAACATTTGTGTAGCTCTTAGCATAAAGCCTGGCGTGTATTTTAGCCATTGTCATTATTATGGCAGCTGTAATTCTGTTAAAAACAAGGCACCAGGCCCAAAATTGAACAGTTTATACTAAGCCCCACATCACCAAACTGACTTAATCATAGCTTTGGCTCTTCCAGAAATGATAATCTTAAATCAGTCAGTCAGCAATCACCTGATCAGCCCCAGCTGGGTAATCTGCCTGACAGACCCGTGCCACCCCCTAAAGAAAAGTAACCATGCAATAACCAACCTGGTTTTTCCACCTCCTAAAGCCTCCTTGTTTCTGCTCCTTTCTGCCTGTAAGTTTTGGATCCTTAACATCTCCTCAGAGGTCCTTTCTACCTGTTAGATTGGATGCCACCCGATTCCAATTGATTTTTGCTCATATGAATTCCTACAAATTTTAATGCATCTCAGTTTTTCTTTTAATAACTCCCGCTTCAGAAGGGGAGCTGAAGGACACCCCCAATGACCTCCAGCAGCAAAGAGCAACCAGAAGAACATACCTGATGTGCCTTGGAGCTAGCTGTTTCCTCACCACCTCTGGAGGCCCGGGGAGAGTCGCCCTCAGATCCCGGCTTTGCAGATTTTGCCTTAGGAGATTTCAGACTTTAATTGGACATTTCTTTTTGCTGCATTGAGTCTGAAAACTGGCAGGAGTCCAACTGGGTCTGACTTGAAAACCTGATCGAATCCTGGGAGGCGCTGGGTCCATCTTGGAAACCGGTCCGGATTCGGGGAGGCTCTGGGTCCACTTTGGAAACCGGACCGGATCCGGGGAGGCGCTGGGTCCAACTTGGAAACTGGACTGAATCCGGGGAAGCACTGATTCCCGTCCGGAAACCAGACCGGATCCGTGGAGGCGCTGGGTTTCATTTGGAAACCAGACCGGATCCGGGGAGTCGCTGGTTCCCATCCGGAAACCAGAACCGGATCCGGGGAGTCGCTGGTTCCCATCCGGAAACCGGACCAAATCCAGGGAGGCACACTGGGTCCCGTCCGGAAACCGGACCGGATCAGGGGAGGCGCTGGGTACCGCTTAAGCTGGAGCGGGTGCAGTGTGACGCATTGGGCGAATAAAATTTGGTTTTCAGACTGAAGAAGTAGGTTGTGGCCACCGTGGAGAACTATTCCCACAGACAAGCTCATCCACTTACAAGGCGCCCTGGGAAAACAGGTCTCTGCCAACCACTAACTGTAAGAGGTAGAGGAAGATGTATTTTTCCTCCTCTGCAGTTTCCGGGCACCAGGGTGGGATCCACCGGGACACCCTGCCGACCGCAAAGACTGCTTGCCAGGATCCTGGGAAAACTGGCAGAAACCAGCACAGGGTGAGGATTCTTATCAAAGCAATGCTTACAGACCTGCACCTGTGAGGCCTGGTGCAGAAAGGATGGTAGACTCTCACATTGTCCCTTCCCTGCAGAGTGGCAGGCAACAACACTTGGAAGGATTGGGTCTTTGCCCTGTGATTCGTGGCTTTGCGTTCGGGTACCATTCGTGGTTGGTTCTCTCTCTCCCAGGGATGGGTGTGGCCTTCTTACTGGTCTCATTGCCTGTCCTGAGAACGTGACTTGCTTTCTGCCTGACTGGATCATGCAGATTTTTTGTGTGTGCAGGCAGCTCAACCCTCTCAGTGGGGGCCCCCCAAAACGTGGAGGCACAGAAATGGACCCTGCTCCCTATCTGCAGCCTGACAGAGATGGGGTCATGCTCCATTCGTGAGTAGGGTACTACCAACTGTTGCCAGATCTCAGAGGTGTCGTCTCAGTTTTTATTTTGGTTCTCCTTGGGAGTGACTCTGGGTCTGGGGAAGGGAGTATCTTTTGCACCTCTTTAAGGATGCCTCTTGAGTCCATGGGATTATTCAATACGACCAGGAATTTTTACTTTTGTATTGGGTGAAACCTAACAAGACACTCAAAAGATTTATTTTTTTAATTTTATTTTTTTAATATTTATTTTTGAGAGACAGAGCACGAGTAGGGGAGGGGGAGAGAGAGAGGGAGACATGGAATTCGAAGCAGGTTCCAGGCTATGAGCTGTCAGCACAGAGCTGACCCCGGGCTGTAACTCACCCAACTGTAAGATCATGACCTGAGCTGAAGTTGGAGGCTTAACTGACTGAGCCACCCAGGTGCCCCATGAATTTTTTTTTAATAGCTCTAAGGTCAGTAGTTAGCTGAATTGAAAGCTGATATTCAAAGTCTTATTTATTTTTAAATATTTGTTTATTTTTGAGAGAAAGTGTGTGTGTGTGTGTGTGTGTGTGTGTGTGTGTGTGTGTGTGTGTGTGTATGAGCAGGGGAAGGGCAGAGAGAGAGGGAGAGAAGGAGACAGAGGATCCGAAGCAGGGTCCTTGTGTCAGCACAGAGCCAGATGTGGGGCTCAAACTCTTGAACCACGAGATCATGACCTGAGCTGAATTCAGACGCTTAACTGAACCACATAGGCTCCCCAGGAGTCTGATAGGGACTTTTAAAAGGCCTTCTCTTCTACTAAGCTAAAATGAAACTATGTACCTAAAGAGAAAGAAAAATATTCTGAAGCCCTTGTGGAAGGATTTACTCAAACATTCCAAAGACACAAACTCTAAATGTAGAACATAAGAATCTTTATTTCCATCTTAATTAAAGATCTCTGTATGTTGATGTCAAGGATAATACATGTATATGTATATGTATGTGTGTGTGTGCATAATGGATATAAAAATGTTGCATGTTTGTGGAAAAGTAAGCTTGGGAAAATAATTCAAGTGTGGCTAAGAGTGGAATGGATTTATATACATTTTTTTAAATGAGGTTTTTATTAAATGTTTGTTTTGAGAGAGAGGTTTTCCACAAACCTCACAAGTGGGGGAGGGGCAGAGAGAGAGAGAGAGAGAGAGGAGAGAGAGAATCCCAAGCAGGCTCCGTGCACTGTCAGCACAGAGCCTGACTTGGGGCTCAAACCCAGGAACCATGAGATATTGACCTGAGTAGAAATCAAGAGTTGAATGCTTAACCAACTGAGCCACCAAGACGCTCCTAAAAGATGAGTTTAAACACCAAAAGTATACAGGTACAAAGTTAGGATTTGGTTTTAACTCTGTAAAAAGGACCAAGTGTTCTTTGTTATTGGTCTGCTCTTAAGAAATTACAAATAGAGCTTTTGTTTTTTTACCTTTTAAGTTACCAGCCTAGGACAGCAAACATTTTGTGTATTACCAAAATAATTTGCTATGCATCATGTTGTCGTTATCAAGTCTTTGATTACTGAAGAAAACCTAGTCTTCCCAATATTAAAAAAGCTAGGTTTTCTTTACAGCTATATAACCTTCTCTATTTGCCTTTAACATCTTATATTGTCCCTTTGGTTAAATAGGTAATCAAGTATTATTCCATAATGATCTGTGATCCTATTTAATCAAGTATTCAAACCCTTTGACATTTTGTCAAAATTAAATTCTAAGTGAATTCTTTGTCCCACAAACTAACTGAAATTTCCCAGTATCCCTGGAAAATCTCAAAGAATTTGTCTCTCACCTTGAAAAACAGAACTGTTAAACTAATTAGGCCTATTTGGTTTGCTAAGTTACATGGGAAGCATTGTCAAATAAGACGATAAATGTTCTTGGGTTGTGTGTGGATGTATGGTACTAACGTAGGTATTCCATAAATTGTTTGAAGTTTCCAGAAATTTGTCAGTACTTTCATTGTCCAATTATATGCTACAGAAATAATTGCATTTCCTTATCAAATAAACTCTCATCAGATCTTTTGCCATCAGCATTTTAAGTCTTTTGTCATTTATAGTTACTATCCTATTCTGATGATTTTTGGTAAACGTGAGAATCATGGGAAGCACCCTCCCAGTACTCTTGACCGCTGACCCTCCTGCCAAATCACAAGGTGTCAGTACCGGAGTGCACATCATACAACCAAGCAAGGCTCCACCTGACATCTGTTCCTGTGCAAACACTGAGAACTCCAAATAAAATTGACAAGAAAGAGAGGTAGCAAACATCCAGATAGACCACTTCCTCCCAAGAAGGCAGAGCAGATCAAGAACACTTTTCTCTATTCCTCCTTTGCTCTCTGACAATTCTTTTCCTCATTGATCCTCCAGGAGGATCTTTAGGATTCTTTTGTCGACTTTTTTCCTTGCTCTGGTCTGGAAAGAATGCTACTGTTGTCATATCTCTCAGGCAACGGGGGCAGTCAACCCTCCGAAGGATTGTGGTATGTGCCACAATGCTGGTGATCCTGTAGTTCTACCCATCACACACTTCTCCCGGATTTCCAATGCCTCAGTTTTTCTGGAACAAACTCAGCTTGCTCTCTCCCATGTCAGGCTCCCTAACCCTGGGTGTCTATTTCCATATCTCCAGGAACAGCCTCAACCTTGGGAACCTTACACCTAGACTCTACACAAAGAAAGGACACAAGGCAATGGTAACCAGAATAAAACTTCCTGTATGGTCTGCAGACCCTTCCTTATATTTTACTGGCTTTCATAGCTGTCATGTTTCCAGTCCCAATCCACTTACTCAAATCCAAAGTAGCAGGAGACCTTCTTAATTCAAAATTTTCTTCTTTTGGCAAATCCCTAGTCCTCTGGATAAAAGTAAGCACAAATGAGGCTATGATCAGGAACATCTCAACTCTGAAAGATATTGCAGACTCTGCTGCCGAAGCAACAGCTGCCTGATGAAAGTCCCTTAACCCTCTGGCCAAAGTTGTTCTTGAGAATAGGATAGTCCTTGATTATCTTTTAGCTCAACGAGGAGGTGTTTGCAGTATGGTCAACACCATGTGCTGCACTTGGATGGAACCTTCTGGAGAAGTTGAGACTCAGCTACATAGGATCACTGAACAAGTCACTCGCCTTAAGAAAGAGACTCCTTCAGGGGCACCTGGGTGGCCTAGTCAGTTAAGCTTCCGACTTCAGCTCAGATCACGATCTCACAGCTCATGGGTTTGAGCCCTGTGTTGGGTTTTGTGCTGATAGCTCAGAGCCTGGAGCCTGCTTCCGATTCTGTGTCTCCCACTCTCTGCCCCTCCACAGCTCACGCTCTGTCTCTCTCTCTCTCTCTCAAAAATAAACGTTAAAAAAATTTTTTTTAATAAAATAAAAAAAGAAAGAAAGTGACTCCTTCAATGGGCCCTTTCTTTGACATATTTGATTCTGATTAGTTTGGGTTTGGGGGTCCATGGCTCCAAATTGACCCTGGGAATTGGGAATTATCCTGTCTATCCTAATTGCAGCAGTCTCCCTGGCACACTGTTTTCTCAAAAGCTTTAAATGCATGTTCGCAGCTGCTAACTATGAAGCAAATGATCTCCCTAAGAGTAGAATGTCAGAAAAGCAGCAAAGAACTTAAAGAATGTGAACCTGATGCTGTGACCTGTGAATGCTGCAGAGAGATCCAGCAAAAAACTGCAATAACTCTATAGCAGTAGGTGAGAGTAGGACTTCTCTCTTAAAAAAATTTTTTTACCACATCAGTTAGGTTGAGAGTGTGATCAAAAGATGGAATTCTTAAAAACAAGACAACAGTCCCAAAATGAAGTCGCTCATGCTAAGCCCCATGTCACCAAACTGGCATTTAACTTAATTATTGTTTTGGTGCTTCCAAAAATGGAATCTTAAACCAGTCAATCAGGAATCACCCAATGGGCACTGCTTACGTAATCTGCCTGATAGACCTCTGTGGTCCTCTGAAGGAAAGTCACCATGGAATAAGCACCCTGCTTTTTACCTCTTCTAACTTCCTGGTTCGTGTTCCCTTCTGCCTATAAAAGTCTGATTTGGGATACTGCCTAATTTAAATTGATTTTTGCTCAAATAAACTCTTAAAAATGCTAATACATCTCAGTTTATCTTTGAACAGTTCCAACAACAACAACAACAACAACAACAACAACACCCAGTTAGTTGTAAATTCTACCACCAAGAGAATAAAGTGTTCTGTAATAAAAAACCAGAAGGAACCACTGCAGTTCAAAGTGTACTTGGTATATTTGCACATATCTATATGGATAAATCTTAGAAACATAATGTTTAAAAATAAATGTATGAATAGTATGTTCAGCTTGTAATTTATATAAAGTTTAAAAATACAAAGTAGTGGTATCATACATATGCATGCACTTGTGTATACATGGTAAAAGTTTAAAAATTTGAATGGAAAGGCCACAGACCAAATCATGATAAAAATTACTTGTGAAAAGACAAGCAAGAGAATGAGATTATGAAGTGAGAAAAAGGATTCCAATGTTTTAGTATTTTTATTTATTTAAAAAAAAATTGAACAAAACCAAAAGAAAGGAAGGAATTGTGTACAGGGCCAATCTGTTTCCTTCTTCCCTTATATCTATAGAAAGTACATCTCTATATTAAAGTGGCACTGCCTAAAAATATGGCTTCTATTATTTACTCTGTGCTTTCTAAAATTTTTAACGTTTATTTATTTTTGAGAGAGAGAGAGAGCATGAGCAGGGGAGGGGCAGAGAGAGAGGGAGACACAGAATCCAAAGCAGGGTCTAGACTTGAGCTGTCAGCACAGAGCCTGGTGCAGGGCTCGAACTCATGAACCGCGAGATCATGACCTGAGCCAAAGTTGGACACTTAACCGACTGAGCCACACAGGCACCCCTATTCTATGTATTCTAATAAGCAAAATAAAATACCATTATTACTTTTTTTTATTTTTTAGAGAAAGAGAGCATGAGTTGGGGAGAGGGGCAGAGAGAGAGAGAGAGAGAGAATCCTAAGAAGGCTCCTCACTGAGTGCGGAGCCTGACACGGTGCTCGATCCCATAACCCTGGGATCATGACCTGAGCTGATATTAAGAGTTGGATGCTCAAACGACTGAACCACCTAGGTGCTCCAGTAAAATATTATCTTAATAGAAGTTACATTTCATGTTCAATTTATTTCTAAGAATTTCTGAATGTTTGATTTTATTTTAAGAATTTCGAAGTAGATTATGTCTTCAAAAGCCAAAATACCTAAAGTAAAGAAATCAAATGTGGCCTAAAATGGTATCATGCTAGAATTGCCTGACATGTAATATTTCAAAAGTGAGACACATTGGTAAATAGTCTCAACAGACTGCCTTCAATGGGACAACTCCTGCCCCACATAAAGTGGTAAGATCTTGTGTTAAGATCTTCTGGAAGTCACACAAATTTCTTAAACAGCTTTGTGTTGATAGGAGTTCAGGACCAGAGCTCCACCTCGAGGCAAAAGTGATTGAACCACTTTTGCCCACTAGTATCACATGAACTGTGGGCCAGGGAACACTGCATACTGTTTCTCATGCTATGCTCCCCTTAGGGAAATAGGAGTTATTTTGTGCTTTCCCCCATGTGTTATAGAATAGCCATGTTTGTCCTTTAATCCCAGGCTGCCAGAATATGAAAATTAGAGTAAGAATTGATTGAGAGGAACACACCTCATTTAACTTTAGGATTTCTTCTTTTGGATAAGAGGTGAATACATGTTTTATATTATTAAGTTTTGAGAATTCCTTGTATATTTTGGATAAAAGTTGCTTATTAAATACGCATGTTGCAAATGTTTTCAGTCTATAGCTTTCCTTTTCATTCTGGTAACAGTGTTTCTTTTAATCAGATCAGAATGTTTTCACCTTAGTGAAGCCCACATTATGTTGTGGATTGTGCTTTTTAAAAAACTCATCACCAAACACAAAGTCAGCTGGATATTATTCTACACTGTCTTCTACTTTTGCAGCTTACATGTAGGTCTGTGATCTATTTTGAGTTCACATATGTGAAATGTGTAAAGATCTATCTGTAGATATTTTTATGTTTATTTATTTTTGAGAGAGAAGGAGTGAGCTTGAGAGGTGGAGGGGCAGAGAGAAGGAGACAGAGAATTGAAGCAGTCTCCAGGCTCCAAGCTGTCAGCACAGAGCCCAACACAGGGCTCGAACCAACCAACCGTGAGATCATGACCTGAGCTTAAGTTGGACACTTAAGCCACTGAGCCTCCCAGGTGCCCCTAGATTTTTTTTATGTGGATAGTCAAGTGTTCTACATCACTGTTGAAAGACTATCTTTGCTCCTTTGTCAAAGATCAGTTGAATACATTTCTGGGACTCTATCAATGGGCTCTCTATTCTATTTACATATTTGACATTTCTGTCTCCAATACTACAGGCACTGTTTTGATTACTGTAGTTTTGTAGTAAGTCTTGAAGTTTAGTGAGACCCCTAAAGTTAATCCACTTTTAGAATTGTGTAGACTATTCTGGATCTCTTGCATTTCTAGATAAACCTTAGAATCATTTTGTCAGTATGCCTGAAATAACTTGCTGGTGTTTTGACAATTATATTTTTGAAGCTATGGATGAAGTTGGGGAAAATGGGTATCTTGACAATATTTAGTCTCCCAATCCATGAACACATAACTCTCCATTTTCTTTGTTTTTTCCCATCAGAATTTTGTAGATTAATACATAGACTTTTGTACATATTTCTTAGATGGATTTATACTTGGACTTTTTTTCTCTTTCTTTCTTTCTTTGTTTCTTTCTTTCTTTCTTTCTTAGTAGTAATGAAATGGTATTGTGGATTTCATATCAACTTCCAATTGTTCATTGCTAGTGTATAGGAAAGCAATTTACTTTTTTTATATTCACCTTGCATTCTGCAACCCTACTATAATTGCTTATTCGTTTCAGGACTTTTTCTTGATTCTTTGGAATTTTCCAGATAGATAATTCTATCATCTGTGAACAAAGACAGTTTTAAATCTTCCTTTATAATATGCATGCCTTTTGTTTTATCTTCTTATTTCAGTACATTATTGAACTGGAGTGGTGAGAGGGGACATCCTGTGTTTTCCTCACTCAGAAGGGGAAAGCATCAAGTTTCTCACCATTTAATCATGATATTAGCTATAGTTTTTTCTAGGTCTTCTTTATCAAGTTGAGAAAATTTTCCTGCCCTCCTAGTTTGCTGAAGTTGTTATGATGAATGGGTGGTGGATTTTGTCAAATGGGCTTTCTTGATCAATTGATATTATCATATGATGTTTCTTCTTTAGACTATTGATGTGATGGATTGTGTTAATTGACTTTTAAATGTTGAACCACCCTTAACACCTGGAATTAATCTCACTTGGTCATAGTGTATAATTTTTTTATATAAATACTTTGATCCAATTTGGCAATATGTTTTTGAGCATTTTTGCACTTATGTTCACGGGAGATATTGGTCTGAATTTTCCTTTCTTATAATGTGTTTGGTTCGGATGTTAGGTTAATACTGACCTCATAAAATGAGTTTGGAAGTAATATCTGTGCTCCAACTTTCTGGAACAGATTGTAGACAACTGGTATCATTTATTTATTACACATTTGTTAGAATTCACCATTGAACCCATCTGGACTTTGTTCTTTCTGTTTTGGAAGGTTATTAATTATTGATTCAATTTCTTTAATAGATATAAGCCTGTTCACATTATCTAATTCTCCTTGTGTGACTTCTTTAGTTAGTGTCTTTTAAGGAATCGGTCCATTTTATGTAAGTTTTCAAATTTGTGGCATAGAATTATTCATGATATATTTTCATTATCTTTTTATGGTCCATAGAATGAGAAGATTTGACCCCTAGCATTTAAATATTACTAAGCTTGTCTTCTCTCTTTTTTCTTGGTTAGCTTAGGTAGAGGTTCATTAATTTTATTGATCTTTTCAAAGAACCAGCTTTTGGTTTCATTGGTTTTTCTCTTTTGATTTTGTTTTCAATTTCATTGATTTCTATTCTAATTTTCATTATTTTTTTCTTCTTCTTGTCTTATGTTTAAGTTGCTCTTTTTTTCCTCTAGTTTCCTAAGGTGGAAGCATAATTATAGATTTTACATATTCCTTCTTTTCTAGTGTATGTATTCACTGCTGTGAATTTCTCTCTACGGACTGCTTTTACTCTATTATACACATTTTGATAAATTACATTTTCTTTTTTATTTAGTTAAAAGTCTTTTACAATTTCTCTTGAAAGTTCTTCAACTTGTGTTATTTAGAAACATGTCTAATCTCCAAACACGTTGAGATTTATCAACTAACTTTTTTTATTAATTTCGAATTCTATTGTAATCTGAGAACAAACTTGGAGTGGTTTCTATTCTTTAAACCTGTTAAGGTTATGATTTATGGTCTGTAAAATGGTCTGTTTGGATGAATGTTCCATGTAAGTTTGAGAAAAATGTATATTGTGGTATTGTTGAGAGATGTGTTCTATAACTGCCAGTTAGATCCAGTGACTTGATGGTGCTCTTCAGTTCAACTATATCCTTACTGATTTCCTAGTTGCTGGAAAGGAAGGGAGTGCAGAAACCTCCAATGGTAATGTGTACTTATCTATATTTCCTTGTAGTCCTATCCGTTTTTGCCCTGCTAACGTGATGGTAAGACACAGGAAACGGAAGTGTCCTATAACCTTATGATTAAATCTTATCCTTTGAATGGGCCTAAGTCCGTAGGCCAGATGCTCAGAAATGTTTCGTAGTTTGTTTGTGTGTTTTTTCCTCCTGTCAGATAAGACAGGATAAAGGAAGTTGGGTTGGCTAATTGCCCTTCCCCAGGTCAGATAAGGGTCTGATAAAGTTCTTTCCCATGGACAGTGGGCCTTTGCTATGGGAAACACTATGGGCATATTTCAGAATGGCTGCTTTCCTCTCCTCTTGTTGGGGACATGATAGGATATGTTGGGTGTGGTGGGGGATCTGCAGTTTGAGAACATGGTGGGATTCCTGGAAGTAAAACCCACAAAATTAGGGGGATCCTCCCCCCCACCAATGACTGGGTCCTCATAAGTTTCCGTCTCAGGCTAGGTTCACACTCATCATCCACCAGTTCATCATAATGTTCCATGTAATTTTGAGGAAAATGTGTATTATGCTGTTGTTGGGTGAAATATTCTATAAATGTCAATTAGATCAAGATGAATTGCTACGGAAGTGTTCTTGCCAGTTTATAGCTCCATGGGCTTCTGCTCCAGGTGGTATAAACATGACTGTGATTTTCCATATTCACCTTGTCTCTCCAGATTTCACAGTGACAGCTTTCCCTGTGATCTCAGTTTTCTTATGGGTCCAATGAAAGTCATTGGTTTTCAATTTGCACAGCACTTGTTTTTGTTAAAGATGGGGTGGGACACCTGGGTGTCTCAGTGGGTTGAGCATCTGACTCGATTTCAGCCCAGGTCATGATCCCAGGGTCGTGGGATTGAGCCCTGAGTCAGTCTCCACACTGAACATGGAGCCTGTTTAAGATTCTTTGTCTCTCTCCCTCTGCCCTTCCCCCTCTCCCCTCTGTTCGCGTGCTTTCTCTCTCTCTCTCTCAAAAACAAACAAAAATGATGCGAGTATGTACTCCCACGCTCTTTAAATGTCAGAGCTGAAATCCCTGCCTCTTTTATTTTTAAAATCCAAGTCAACTACATTGAAGTGAACTCACTTGTGACTCAGTCAGATTAGGAGGATTATTTTATATTTTCTGTGAGTACAATGGGATTGTTCCAATAATAGGGTAAAACCCGAGGCCTTGAGTCCCTCAGTCAGGAGATCCTGGTAAAGCTGTTGCTTTTTTAGGCTGTATAGGTAAGAGAAGTTAGTGACTAAGAAAATATAGGACAGTGTTTGGGGATTCCATTGGTGGGTCCAAGCAGATACTTCACAGAAGATCTCATGAGATCTGAATAAAAGTAGTGCATTTATGAAGGCATGAAAATGAATTGTTATCCTCCAAAGACAATGATCTCTCAAGAAATATACTTTATTTCCCTTGAGGAGATGAAAAGTGATCAAAACTACAGAGTCTCACCTGCCTCCTCCTGTGGTAACAACTTCCCCAGGGGAAACCAACACCTTGGGGAACAGGTTAAATGGGCCTCTTTGCCTGTGAGTAGCTATCCTTAATGTCAGCCTCCTGTCCTGTCCAGCTTCTCCTTGATCCTCATAATGAGGAAAGAGACAGTGAGAGAACCCCAGGCTCACTAATATTTCTCTATGAACTTTCTGGGAAGGAAAATGAACAACCTGGGGAGACATATAGAAGAAGAGCTAGACCAGGTGAGAGAACCCACTGTGACCTGCCTCATACTTTAGATCAGAACCCAAACTGTGCTGTCTACGATTCCCCACCCCCTGCAGCTTCTCTTCCAGACCCCGGGTTTATAGATAAACTCACTCCTTCTTTTCTAACAGAAAAGAGCAATCTCCAGGGACTCAAGGGCAGCATCTGCAAAATGAGAACCAGATGGGTGAGTGTCATTTAGTCTCAAGACAGAATAACAAATAGTATCTATCATACTGGATCTACTGAACCTCAAAAATTGTCAATTATGCTGACAGGAAGAAACACAAGGGAAGAAAAGTACTGCAAAGTTTTCCAAAAATTAAAATGCCCAGGTACCCAATGTGTTTTGTGCGGTAAATATAGGGTAACACGTGTTCTTGATTTTTAGATGTAACACCAAATTTAAAAACAAGGCATCTGGGTGGCTCACTCAGTTTAGCATCGGACTCTTGGATTCGACCTGGGTCATGATCTTGCAGTTCATAGGTTCGAGCCTCGTGTCAGGCTTTGTGCTGACAGCATGGAGCCTGCTGGGATTCTCTCTCTCTCACTCTCTTTGCCCCTCCCCTGCTCACGCTGTGTCTCTCTCAAACAAATAAACTTAAAAAAAAAAAACAGCTTCTACTGAAAAAAAAGTAATAAAGAACTCCTACCACATTAAACACACATATGTATTGTTGTAGAATGCCTCCTGGCATTAAAAATGTGAAATGTTTACATTTGAGTGCCTTATATTTGTAGAAACACAGAATTTTATGGTCTCTATCAAGTTACATCATTCTAAAATAAAATAAAACATAATAATGAGGGTCTTAACTTTTTTGATGTAAGTGGAACAACTTAATGAAACTGATAAATATTTATACAAATGAAACTTTGACTTAGCCATTGCCCTAACATTCATAATGCATTTAAAAGTTCTCTGAAAATAAGTTACAACCTTGCATATCAAAGATACTTCTAGAAATGAGATTATGAGCTTATTGAACACTAACTGCTACTATGGCATTAAGTGTATAAATAAAGAATAAAACTAGTAACATTACCTGGTAAGTCAGTCCCAGGCACATACTTGAAAAATTAGTCTTTAGACAAAGATATATGAAGTCTTCATGGTTCATGAGAGTAAGGAAGGATGTTTGTAGATTATACATGTGTGCCTACATTGATTTATTGCTTCATAAAGCATTTGACACATATATAACAGGAGAATCAATTCTTGTTTAGATCAGTTTTTAACATACCATCAAATAATTTGGCAAAAACACAGAGACATCTGTACAGATGATGAAAAATAAATGGCAGGAGGAAAGAAACACAGGAGTAGTGGAATGACTGTTGCTCAAGTATGTTCAAAGAGTCACTGTGTTTCACAGACAAGCCCTGGGAGGTTAAAATGTAGAGTCATTGGAAATAGTTGTAAATAAAGATAAAGTGTCCATATATTCAGATACAGTCTCTATGTTGTAGAATTTTCAGAGTGTAGTATAATGACGTGAGCAGGAAAACCAGACTTCACAGTCAAGTCTCTACAGAGCCCCTTACTTTGCTGTCCATCTCTGTGTAAGGTGAAATGCCTCCCTCCTTTAAACAGAGATAGTGAGTATGCAAGAGTGCTGTTAATCTGCAGGAGGATGGTAGGTGGATAAGTTCTTTGTAGATCCAGGAAGGGGAAGCCAGCCTTCCCAGTAATGAGACACATTTCCCTGAATTGAAATGCAGTTCCAGAAAGCATTCCATTCTCCTGCCTATTTCTGGCTGCCTATTTCTGGCTGCCTATTTCTGGCTGGGTAAGCACCATAGGCCTCTAGGTCTGCTCAACTCCCCTGTCTCCATATGGTGGAACAGGAAACAAAAGAAGGAGCAATCCAAAGAAAGGGAGGGGCTCCTGGGTGGCTCAGTTGGTTAAGTGTCTGACTCTTGGTTTCAGCTCACGTCATGATCTCATGGTTTCATGAGTTTGAGCCCCATGTCAGGCCAAGTGCAGAGTCTGCTGGGGATTCTCTGTCTCCTCGCTCTCTGCCCCTCTCCCACTCGCACTGTCTCTGTCTCTCTCAAAATAAATAAAAATAAACTTTAAAAAAAAGAAAGGAAGGAAGGAAGGAGGCTTTCTGCTTCTGGAGAGGAATGTGTCACTCCTCCTTGCTTATGTTGTTAGATGCAGGCTCTGGCTTGAATCAAGAACCTGTCAATCAATTTATTCACTTATGTATTTGCTTATTTTAGTAAAAAAAAATTTATGCCTACTCTGTGCAATGCACCATTTTAGGTCCTGTGAGTCATGTGTAAAAACACTGCATTCGTGTAAAAACACAAGTCCAAGAACACCTTCATCTCATGAGGCCCAACTTAATTTCAGGTCTTAATTTTACCAGTGATAGTAAGAGAGTTTCAGAATTTATTATAGTGAAATTTTTAAGAATAAATAAAAAGGGGGCATCTGTATGGCTCACTTGGTTAGGTGTCTGATTCTTGATTTTGGCTCAGATCATGATCTCAAGGTTTGTGGGATCGAGACTCACATTGGGCTCTGTGCTGATAGCGTGGATCCTGTTTGGGATTCTCTCTCTTCCTCTCTCTCTCTGTCTCTCCCTGGCTTGTGCTCTCTCTCTCACTCTCAAAGAAATAAACTTAAAAAAAAAAAAAGGAAACACTGCTGGCCATCTACATTTCAGATGCAAGTAACCAAATTCAACTGAATTGTGTTGGCTAAACCTCATGTAGCACCTGCCTTAAAGTAAAATTAATAAAACCCTTCCTCCAATAACACACACACACACACACACACACACACACACACCTATTCCAACAAGCACTGATGAGGTTGATTTTCACTGACATTTTCATGGAATAGTGGTTTAAATCCCACATCACAGAGCTAACCTTTCTAAACATCCTCTTCAAAGATCAATGCTGAATGTCTTCCATTTCCCCCTCACATCTTACCTCCATCTTTATCCACCCTGTTCTGTGCCTTAGAAGGCTGAGTTGTGTTGACTCGTATCATTGGGCTCCTTGCCCTGTGGCCAATGGCAAGTTCCAACAAGAAATACCAGCAGAGTAAGGGACCAAACTCCCCCCATCCCCTAGACATCCCTAAGCCCCCAGGGCTTCTCTAGTTGGCTTTATCCCACATCCCGAGACAGAAAGCTTTTACTGCTTCTTAGGCAGCCCTTTTATCACAGTGTTTGCTGTCTCCAGATTCCTATGATCGGTCCTTGCCTTCAGATCAAGGAGTTATAGTGATGTCTTTTGTTGTGTGTTACTAATCCTATACTACCCCTGATGCTTTCCCTACAGACTGCATACAATTTAATTAATAATCCCTTTATTAACCTCTTTTTAAATTATGCTAATTTGAATATGCCATCTGTTTCCTGCCAGGACTAATGACCAATACAATATCCCTATTTCCCCCAAAGTTCTACTGTCTGAGGTATTTGTCGCATCTCTGTATCTCTCTCAGCCTCTCTCATTCCTCCCACATATGTCTCCTTGCAGACAATGCTCCGTATGCTGATCCTAGTCTGTGTGCGCACGCACACACACCCACACACACACACATACACACACGCACACACACACGGTGCTCATCTACAAGTGTCAGCAAATTATAGTCTGGTTATTAACTTAAAATGTAACTATTGTCTCTCCCTCAAAACCTGTTTTGGGGAGAGTCAATGCATTTGTCAACAGTGATCTGTTGGTTCAGAAGACTACAATATTTTCTCATGGCACCTAGGGTTACCCACTCATGCTCCACGCAGCCACCAGCTCCCCTTCACAATCCTATTACAGGGTGGAGTATAAGACTGTATCTGAATCTCTCTTAATTCCACTGTCTGGCCCTGCCTGGCTGGGTTCACCAAAGCATCAAGAAATACAACAATGGTGAAAGTATACCTCCAACGCAGACACACTCAATAGCATCCAGATTCAAGGAAGAGGAGGAGAGCAGAGTTTTGAGTCAGGTTTCCTGTCCCACTTGTTGTGTTTGCTTTAGCATCTCTCTGATGTTCCCAGCCCACATCTAGAAGCAGCATCAAAAGAACATCTTCCTTCAGATTTCTGAGTCCTGAAAATGTAGACCAGTGCACTCTGTCCTGAAATGTAATGCAGCCTCATGCTAACTTCTTGCAGTAACCAAAATAAACAATACAACGTTTCAAACTCCTGAAATCCGGAAAGGCCTTCAGCTTAATTGTGAATACTTCCTATCTATATGTCCTTCTCTCCTAGATGTATCTTCTTTATGAATATCAAGGGCTCAATAATATCAAATTGGCGGTGTGGGTCTCTGGCAGGGGCCCTGGACTGTCTGTGAGGAACCAACTAGTCCCAAGTCTTGGCCATAATCTTGCTCCTCAAGAGGTTTAGATGCACTACACTGAATCATACCCTCAGGGCCTCCAGCTTCCCTGACACAGCCAGGCGGCCACTGACTGAGACTTCTGTCAACTGGCAAAGACTGCCTGGATTCTATGAGCAATGTTTAGCCATCAGTACTCCCTACACTAACCTGCCCTAGCTGATTCCAGTTTTTGGAACTGTTGCCCAGCACGTTGTTACAAGGCTGGCTGCCAATGTCTCTCAGACTTAAACATATGTGCAGAGTAAATCTCCACTTCCTGTTGACAAGCTCCCACAAACTAAACAACAGAATCAAGTCTCTCCCAGCTTTTGCTGGGTTTTCTTCAAGCATTATGGTATAAGCATGGACCTTTATGTGGGTCCTAGAACAGGACACTGTAAACTCCACTTCATTTCTCCACTTCCAAGACTTGCCATCTACATATCCTTGGAATATTTAACCTTCGCTCAGTCATCTGCCCTCCCTGGCACTACACTCCTTGAAAACTAGTCTCCTTTCCAATAGTGGGAGACTGCTATTCTAGCCTGATGCTTTTCTCCACAGTAGTATATTTTAATAGAGGATGCCTGGTCTGGGTTGCCTTTAGATATTAGTTGATGAATAAATGATTATTAGGAAACTTCCCTAACTTTACTTTGGAGAACTGTTGGAGTATAAGTCCTCAGAACTAAATTCAGAGACTCAGATTCCATTCCTGCTGTTTGCTGGCTGATCCTTTCTGAACATTGGTTTACTCTTCAGACAGTGAGAGCACTGGACTACCCCAGGAAAGGTAAGCAGTCTTCCTTATGTGTGACATTTCTGTTTGAATAGCAGTGGCCACTCACAGTGTTGTATTGAGAAAGATTTAACCATCAAGTTCAGGCTCTCTGGGAAAGATCAGGGAAGGGAAGGGTCAGCATCTAAGCCTCTCCTGGACTGGATTATTTCTAGATTCATCTTCAAAACAAAAATGTAACAGTACTAAAGATTTCTTCAGTACCTAACCAGCAGCCACTGGTCCACTGGTCCATCAGTAGAAAGGCCTATTAGCTAATAGGCCATCTTGTATGTGGTTGTCTGGAGAACGCAGAGATGTGAGTCAAGGATTCCAGGTAATGCAGTGAGTGGCTTTGTTAGTCACTGTATAATTCCTTCTGGTGAGATCTATTCCCTTGTCAATATTGGTAAGGTATAATCATATCGGTTCTCCAAAGGTAAACATATCATGTGACAACTATGTTATTTGGCATGTTGGAAATGAATATGAATTGAATATGAATTGAAAATGAATATGAGGAAATAAACTGATTTCCTCAACTGCTGTTCAAAATGCAAATTATACTTTTATCCTTGGAGTTACAGAGATTGATATCTGCAAAAGAATTGTGTGTAGGTTTAAATATACTTGTTCTTTTGTGTTTACAGTAAAACACTAACCCCACGATGACCACTTCTTAATTTTTGTCCTTTTATTTTTTTCTGTCAGTAACACATATGTACAATATGTGAAATATTTTACCCTAGGCTGTAAAGGGTAAGGGTGTAACAACATTTCCTTTTCAGTCTGAAAATTTACAGGAATGCACGAGCACATCTGTATGGAATTAGCAGATCTGATTCTATAGATCCATGTGACCCTCCAGTTCTAGTTTCTGTGCTTCTGAGATCAGCTTCCCCTGCCCCTCCTTTAATAAAAATATGACTTGTCTACATTATGGGTAACATAATTAAGCCAGGATAATACAAACTTGTTTAAATATAAACTCCAAACCATCAAATTGCTTCATGTGTTTGCATTCACTTGTAAAATATGATCTCCTGAGATATCTTTTATTGGGCTAAACACCAAAACAAGCAAATAGACTCCGAAAAATAAGAAGACAGCATTCTGGGGTTTCAAAGTTGACAAATTAAGAATTCTTATGCAATAAAATGATTTCATCTTGGAATATTCTTTTGCTATTTAATTTATGTACTCTACATGATCCAAGCTTACATTTCACGAAAGTGTAAATACATTTAAGACAGATTACACTTGCTTCATTAATCATGCTTTTAGACATTCAGTCCTAAACTATAGGTCTTTTTTTTAATATGGTTCCATTGGGAAATCACACATAGTGTTAATATTTTTTATTCCTATGGGCTTGCTTACTTCTATTTTTCAATTTTTTTAAAAATTACAGTTCTAATGTATTACAGCAGCTTTTACATTTGTCTATATAAACCATTGAAAAGGCTAATTCAACTTAGAAAACAGCTACAGAATGCAGTGCATGAGATCAGAAGTATTCCTGAAAAAGAATACTGGATTGTTATTTGTGTTAAATTTTGCATACCAAGCCATTGGTCCAAAATGACAGTTGAGCTCCCTTTCATCTATTAAAAATATATGATTATATAAACAGACATATAAGAAGCAAACTATAAGTAAGTGCAAACTAGCTGCAGTTCTAGGGAAGAGTTACACCTTCATATTTCGGGTAGTAAGAGCATATATCTTAGAGGAATTAGCCAGTCAAGATGTTGCAGAGCGGATACATTTTCCAATGCATTTTGTTATAGAAAAAAGGAAAGTCATATTCTATGCAAAGTGACCCATGCAGATATTGGAAGAGCGTAGAGATCTGTGTTAGTGATCAGCGATGACGATAATGACTGGGACTGGAAAACAGTATGTGGGACTAGAGGGAAATCTCTCTCTCTCTCTTTTTTTTTTTCCACAGGAGTAGAAAATCCAGGCCAAGGGAATTTCCAAATACGAGTTGGGGTAGATGGTTGGTATCCTGGAATTCTAAGAAGTTTGGATTTTATTTTAGAAGACATACAGGGGAGAAGAATATTGCGTCTGAGCTGGGATTGAGCAAAATGACTTGTTTGATCTGGTTCTGGTGAAAAAAAAATGTAACTGTATGGCAAGGGGTTACTATGGCATGAAAGTTTCTGAGAAGACTGAGTAGAGCAGCTTGTTTGGGCCTGGATGGTGGCGTGGAGTGAGGTTGAAACAAGTTCACACAATTGGACAGTTCAGAAACTGGAAACTCTGCAAAGCGAAATTTAGGCTGGAGAGAGAAAAAAATGTAGAGAAACATTTGGTTGTGACTCTAGGAAAATCATTAATAGTTTGTCTTTATACCAGTTCCAAGGTCGTCCAAAAAATCGTTACATGAAAAAAGTCAAAATGTTCGAAGGACCAGTATTTTAAATGAAAAAAAAAAAAGAAAGAAAGAAAGAAAGAAAGAAAGAAAGAAAGAAATATAATGAACACTAAAAGAAATATAATGAACACTAAAGGTAAGCATGCCTGTGTTGTACTTTTGAAATATTAAAAGCATTAAACTTTAAAATTTCTTCAGTAAAACTTAAAAAATATCAACTTAGTGATAAAGTCACTGCAAAGACATTGATACACATAAAAAAAATTACAGGAAAAGAATTTTACTTGCTTTGTATATTCAAAAAAGGAATTTCATGATGACTTTTAAGAAATAAGTTCCTTGGGAATGAACATCCTTTAACATAGTAGCTTAAATTTCTGTTCGCCTGAGTGGGGAACCATTGTATATTTGAACAGGAAAATCTTATTTATAAAGGGCTTCCTCATCCAAGAATCTTAAATGTACTATTGCAATTGGCTTCAAAAATTGAGCCCATAAATTGCCTAATATATTTTAAAGATGAGGAATTTGAAACTTCAGAGTTCTACTTAAAGTAGAAATCTAGTTTCATAAGAAAATTTCACTATTCCAGAGGGATAAAGGGATGGGAGATAGAAATAAAAGAAAATGGGAATGTGTTAAAAAGAAATTCAAACAAATCTATAATAAATTCAAAATTTAAGAAAAAGATTAAAGAGTAAGTCTCTTAGCAACTTTATATCACTTACACCTATTTTACTTTTTCATTGGAAAATACTCTATTGAACTAAGAAATTCCTTTGGTTGATGGACAAAAAAAAAAAGCAAAAACTGGCTTTTTCATTTATACTTTTTAAGAAGATAATAGAGTTTTTATTGACTATATTTACATGGCTTCAGGAAAAAATTAAGTCTATTTCCAACATACTGTGCCAAAACTGGGTTGGAAAAGGTATATGAAAATAAAAGTAATATAAAAGTTAGCATAGTATTTTAAAGTTTTTTTGTACAATAAATGGCTTGGTTTCTTTAATTAAATGACTTAGAAAGCAGAAATTATGTATTGTCTTTTTTTAAGTTTATTTATTTATTTTGAGAGAGAGCATGCATGGGGGAGGAGCAGAGAGAGGGGGAGACAGAGAAGCCCAAGCAGGCCCCGTGCTGTCAGGTCAGAGGCTAACGTGGGGCTTGAGCTCACCAACCACAAGATCATGACCTGAGCTGAAGTCAAGAATCAGATGCTCAACTGACAGAGCCATCCAGGCACCCCGAAAATATGCATTTTCATGATGACTATTTTGGTAATACAAAGGTTAAATCTGTAAAATATGCCAATAGTTTAGAAGATTAAATGGATTCCTAAAAATCTTACCCTTGTTTATAACAGATATAGGAAGAGTCCCAAATAGAGGTTTCATGAGTTCCGTTTAAAAGTTTTAAAAATAAACATCCAATAGGTATTTATTAATTTTTTAAAGTTTATTTATTTTGAAAGAGAGCACACAGGAGGGGGAGAGAGAGAGGAAGAGACAGAGTGAGTGAGAGAGAGAATCCCACTATGACAGTGTGGAGCCCAACGTGGGGCTCGAACTCATGAACCATGAGATTATGACCTGATAACCAACTGAGCCACCCACGTGCCACCAACAGGTAGCTATGTAGAGAGTAATAACAATGAGTATATTTACATTGAATGCAATGATTTAAATTCTGGTTGGAAGGATTGTTCTATTACTTAAGGAAGTCTCTTCATATAATATTTATCAAATAGATACGTCTTTTAGTTCAACAATCACAGTTTATTTTTTAAATACTTCTTAAAAATAGAAATACAATTTTAACATAATAAAGAGTATCAGATAATTAAATAATTTTATTTAATGATGAAATAATAGAGGTACCTTATTAAACTGTTAATTGTGCATCAGCATAATTAAATAAATAGCAAAACTCTGGTACCTGCTATATATTGTTCAAGCAATTAGTACCATCTTAATAATACATGAAAGAAAAATTTAAGCTTATTTTTAGAAATGAAACCACAGAGTAAGTTTTTTAGCAATATCAACTAAAACTAAAATTTGTTCCACAATGTCAGTATTTTTTAATAAATAAATAGTATATAAAATTATTTATAAATAATTAAGAATCACTTAATTTAATGACCACAAATTGATAATATTCATACACACCAAAAAGAAAATATTTTACAATTGTTTTCAAAATAACAAAATCAAAGCTACCTGGCAAAATCTTGCTAGGAAATATACATGAAAGATACTATAAATCTTGTACAAGCAATAAAGAATAACATCTTAAGTGGAAACATAGCCCTCATTTCTACATGGGAAGAATAAATTTTATAATGATGCTACCTGTTCCAAAATAATTTACTGGATTAAAGCAATTTTTGTAGAAGTCAATGCAGTTCTCCAGTTAATCTAGAATGAACAGTAGATGGAGTGAGTGCTGTGGATATTTACTCTTTGACATCACCCAGCATTCCTTTCCTCCTTATTGTTTTCTTGATTTTACTCCTTCCACAAATGGCCTATATGCTACAAGAGAAGTCACCTCATCCAGGTCAGCAGTGGCCCATGACTGGCTCAGAGCAATCAGCTATTCCCACTTGCTTGCTAGAGAGATTGTTTCAGGAAAGGTCCTGTATGGAGTTCAGAAGGACACATATTTTACTAGAAGCTTCCTAGGAAAACAGTCCTTGCTCTTGCTTGGAAGTTACTTGAGATACTCTCTCTTAACTCCCTGTTGGGCAGAGTCCATCCTCTAGAAGAGTGCATGACACCAAGTTGACTTTCAAAAAGTTGTTGACTCACTAATTAGAACACCACAATCCTTCCAGTGAAGCCATATAGGAGGGGGAAAAAAGTGACCAAAACTAGGAAGAGTAGAGAAATGAAAATGCTTTGTAGACAATGACATTAAGCCCCTCTATAATGGGCATTTGTCATGTGTGAGTGCCCAATATATTCTGAATTCCTCTAGATTTCAATTGTTTCCTACATTGTGAATCTTGTCTTGCCAATACAACAACAAACCACCTTTCTCAGTTCCCTTTGCCTCAGGATCAAGAAACATGACTTCACTTTAGCAACCAAGCTTACCCAAAGCAGGACTCAATTGCAATCGAACTGCAGGAGGAAGTGCACAGAGTGGAGGCCTCTTCAGTGGGTGGCCACAGACGTAGCGTGGTCTGGGCCTAAGGTAGTCAGGACAGCAGAACATGGCAGAGAAAGCATGGTTCTGGTGGTGATGGTAACAGCAGAAAAAAACAAACCAACAAACAAACTCTGGAGAATGATTCTGGGAGTTTTTTTCAGGAAGCTCAGCCTCTCTATCCCTCCAGAGCTTCCAATGATTGTGTATGGTTTCTCACATCCTTTAATAAACATCTTATTGATAAAACAGGCACAGTGAATTCTTGTCTACAGTTAAGAACTATGACCAGCACACAGCCCTACTTCTATGTTCTCTTATTTTGTAGGGCGCTTTTGGGTTGGAATTTTTGTCAGTCACAACCTAATTCATTATAAGGTAGCAAAAACACTTGGGGAAAAAAAAGAAGATTAAGGAAAACTAGAATTAATGTTGGGAGATTAAACATATCCTTAGTATATGAAAATATCACCTAGGGAGGGAATGTAGTCAGAGAACCTCAACTGCTTGGTCTGCTGAGACCTCGTACGAGAGGAATAGCCAGCAAGAGACTGAAATTAGTAACTGGTGAGGTGGGAAGAAAGGGAAAAGGCAGTGTTATAGGAGCAAAGTAAGGAACATTTTTCCAAAAAGAGGGGATGAACAATTTTTTTAATTTATTTTTTAAATTTTTATTTATTTATTTTTGAAAGAGAGAGGGCAGGGGAGGGGCAGAGAGAGAGGGAGACAGAGAATCGCAAGCAGGCTCCACAGCACAGAGCCTGACATGGGGCTTGGGCTCATAAACCGTGAGATCATGACCTGAGCTGAAATCAACAGACGCTTAACCCACTGAGCCACCCAGGTGCCCCATATCAATTATTCTTAAAGATAGGGGTTAGTAAAATGAAATGATTAAAGGAGTATGAGTCAATGAACACAGAATCACATCTACTGGATTTGGCAATTTAGCATTCATTTGGCAGCCCTGAAAATGACTAGCTTCTGTATGGTAGTCGAAGAAACTTTAGTTGGCCTGGGTTTGAGAATAAATAGGGTGCCACCAATGTGGCTGCAGCTTCAGTAGAGCTCCAGACCCACTTGCTTCTTCTGACTCCCCAGCGTTCCCTCTCACTGAGACATAAGTGGGTCACAAAACAATACTGTAGCTGTGACTTCTAAGGACACTGGAAAGACATGCATGGAACCAAATTAAAATTGCCCTAGTCAGCGGCCATGTGAAATCTCCAGAGAGGGAGTGTGCTGGACATGTTTAGAGGCACAAAGTAAAAGAACCTCAAAGTTAAGAGACCGGTTGGGACACCTACCCAGACTGAGAATCCGTATGGGAAACATTCTTTGTGATGAAGTTTCGAAGAGTTGAAATTCTTTACCAGATCAGAATGCTCATGACTCATTGACTTGAACAGTCCTTCAGAGAGGAAGCTGATTACCTCCACCAATATCAAGTCAGGAGTAGAGGTTGAGGTCATAATTGCAAATGGTTTAATCAACTGAAGTAAAACCTTGGACTGTAAGTAACTTTTAAAAAAACTGTTTTTAATGTTTATTTATTTTTGAGAGAGAGAGAGAGAGACAGAGAGTGGGGGGGGGGGGTGGTTCAGGGGGCAGATAGAGAGGGAGACACAGACTCCAAAGCAGGCTCCAGGCTCTGAGCTCTCAGCACAGAGCCCCATGCTGGGCTCAAATTCAGGAACTGCAAGATCATGACCTGAGCCAAAGTCAGATGCTTAACCGACTAAACCACCCAGGCACCCCAGAATTGCAAGGAAAGTAACTTGTTCTATGTGTGTTCTGCAAGATGAGCAAATATTTCTAATAAATTTTAACTTGATAAACGAGCCATGTCTTACAATAAAAGTAGTACCCTATGCTGGATATCACATGAATACAACAGAGCCAATGGTTCTCTCTCTCTCTTTCTTTCTCTTTCTCCCTGTGGAATTGCGGGTGATCATCTCCCATGCTCAGATTCTTGGTCTCAGGCCACAGTGTTTGGCAGAAATCAGTGATTTTTCAGAATGTTAGAAGGTGCCCACAACTGACACTAGTGTATTTTTTGTCTCTTCAAAGCACCTATGGACCAAACACCATACAAAAGTAAGCTTAGAAATGCTTTGCTTCATTCCACATCACAGTATAGGTTCCTTGTTATAGTTGTATGAAAAGAAAAAAATCTCGTTGGGCCAACAGATAGCAGTGATTCTGTTAGTGATAGTAAAAGTCATCCTACACAAGAACGCTCTCTCTCCTGTCGCCCTCATACCAGCCACAAAGGGTTTCAAAGGTAAGTTCAGGTTAAGTCATTTTTCTCCACATTTTGTATTCTCTTTATTATTTTATATCATATTAATTGTATATTTATATACAATATACAACCGCATAATTGTATATTGAATTTTAATCAATTTTATATGAATATTTTTGGGTTGTAGAATGAATCATCTGAGTTTCCATTATTTCTTATGGGGAGATTTGCTTTGATAGTCAAGTGCTTTGGATTGCAAACATATTTCGGGAACCAATTATGCTTGCAAACCAAGGTTTTACTGTATTTTAATGAATTGGCTATCAGGTGCTACATAAATAAGCAAGCAAATAAATAAATAAATAAATAAGGATGAGGAAGTAAGGACAGCAGTGAGGAATGCAAAAGGACTATCACAGTATTTGGAATGAGACAAGAGACAAAGGAGAATTTTTTTCTTTTTAAGATGAAGGATAGCTAATGCTGGTGTACTGAGGCTGAACAGAAGGTAGAGCCAGAAGAATGTAATTTTTCATGAGACTGGAAGAGACAAGTTCCAGACCATTAAGTGGGGGAGTTGGCCTCTGGCCCCACTTCTTGGGGTGCCTGGGTGGCTCAGTGGGCTAAGCACCCAGCTTCGGCTCAGGTCATGATCTCACGGTTCATGGGTTTAAGCTCCATGTTGGGCTCTGTGCTGACAGCTCAGAGCCTGGAGCCTGCTTTGGAGTCTGTGTCTCCCTCTCTCTGCCCCCTGCCCCTCCCCCGCTACTCTCTTTCCCTCTCTCAAAAATAAATAAACGTTAAAAAAAATAAAAAAATAAAATGGACACTTCTTCCAATATAGCAGGAAGTGAGGCAGAGAAGTTCAGATGCAGTCAGGTGAGTAGATTTGGTAGTAAAAATGAAGGGGTTCCTGTCTTATTTCTCTTATCATCTCAATGAAGCAGAAGAGATATTATCCTATAATACAAGGAGAAATGTGATGAGGTGCAGAAGGTTTAAAAGAATGGAAAAGGTGTTAAATATTTGTGTTGAAAGCAGGGACATGAATTTACCCGGATACAGAACATATTTATCATTGCAGATAGTTCTGCTGGACTGCATTATTTCAAAGCAATGTTCCATTCTTTGGAAGCAGATGCAAGATGCAGGGTTTAATCGAGATTAATTGTTTGCTAGGTGAGTGGGATAAACAAAGGAATATTTTCATGGGAGTTCCATGCAATGTAAGTTGGCTGGGGAAAGAAGTGAACCAGGAGAGCATGATAGAGAAAAGTATAAAGGGTGGCTAGTGGTAATTTCAAGTGATGTTGCAAACATGTTTGCAGTGGTGTATTGTAGTAAGTGGCCTGGGCTACCAAGTGATGATCAGAGAGTACTTAGGAAGAATGAATTATTTTAAGGATGATGTAGTTACTGTTCATAAGGTTTACTGTGTGACCCTGCAAGTAAGTAGCTGAGGTAGGATGGAATGATGATTGGAAATAAGGAAGTTCAGAACCTGGGAGGCCAGAGTGTTGAACATGTTATTGACATGGATGTTCTATGAAAATTTTGACTGTGGAACAGGAGAGGAAGGGGTAGATCTGGGAGTTCAAGACTTGAATAAATGACAGGGAATGATGAGGAATTGCAGACTGAAGGAGAAATGATTTGGTAGCAGCAATGAGGAGCAAGGAGGACATTTACTTACATACTGCCCCTAAGGTTCATGAGGTGTGTGTGTGTGGGGGGGGGGAGCCTTCTACTAATGAGGTTTGCAAAGGCAGTGGTATCAATGAGAGCTCCCTCAGGTTTCTGAGAAAGCTAAAAGGGTTAAAACAGTGTAATCTTGTTATGGAAGTAGACAGAGGGGACACCTGGGTGGCTCAGTCATTTAAGTGTCTGACTTCAGCTCAGGTCATGATCTCATAGTTCATGACTTTGAGTCCCGCATTGGACTCTGCTGTCATGCAGAGCCTGTTTCAGATCTTCTGTCCGCCTCTCTCTCTCTGCCCCTCCCCTGCTCACGTTCTCTCTCTCTCTCAAAAATAAATAAAACATTAAAAAAATTAGAGTAATGGACTAGGATACATAGAAAGGAATTAGACTCTAATACATAGAAGAATATATTATAAAATACCACACATCAGTAAAAAGGGGATAAGTGCTGGGCACTTTGCTCACCAAGTATCAGGAAATACAAAAAAAAAATCAAACAAATATCTAATTTCTTTTTAAAGAAGTGGTTTCTAAGTTTTGAATAAATGGTATGGTAGAAAAAAAATTTTACATTGACAGATTTAAAAACTTTTGTAAATAAAAAAGAAAACATAATTACAAAAATAAAAGATACTAGTCAAGCAGGTAAAATGTTTCCAACAAATGCTGAACAAGTAAAGAGATTATTATTAATACAGATACAACTTATTTGCAGGAAGACCAAGAATAAGAATTTGCTCTCATCTCTCCCTTGACTTGACCTAAAAACAAAACAAAACAGCAACAACAACAACAACAACAAAGGAATAAACTCACGACAGTGAAAAGAACAGGAAGAGAGGCTTATCCATGGAGGAAAGGTTTCAATAAATTTAGGTAAAGAAGATCTAAAAGGTAAGCTATTTGACTACTCGGTGTTTCAAAAAAGGAGAATGGAAAAGATGGAGGTAAGTAAATAACCAAAGAACTAAACAAAGCCATTATTTCTGAGATAAAAAATTCCCCGAAATACTCAGCATTTTGAATGAAAAAAGACCCCTCTTCTGGCATTTATGAACCTTAAGGAAGAATAAAAATTATCACATTTTATAGAAAGAGAGGAAAACAGAAATCTAATTCATTTTCAAAGGCATGAGCATCAGACTGGCATTAATTCTCATCATCATACTGATAGAAAACGGGATAATAAAAATATTAAATGGGATAAGACAACAAATAAAGTAGATGTGGGGCAAAAAAAAACCCCACAAATTACAGGTCAGGATTAAATACATATTTGGAATATCAGGATATTGTAAAAAAAAGTTGTTATTTAAATATGTGTGTGTGATTGTTTTCCTCTGGCTGTATATTATCCAACATGTTTCTTTTTTAGAGAGTATTTCCTTTTGTGCACAGTATTTCTGGGATACAGTTCTCTGCCTTCAACTATGGAAGACAGATGGGTGAGTCCTCCCATAGAGGCTATGCAGGCTGGTGCTTAAACTCAGCCACTGGACACTCACATCCAGGACTCTGAATCAGAAGTGAACGAAGTAAAGATGAAGGGGCAGAGATAAATTATTAAGGATAGCTGAAATAATATCTAGTAGTGACAGAAGGCCTATTCCTGCTAAAATACAGTAGTTATACTTCCCCCTTGAGTTGCATGTATCTTGAGCCTCATTCTATAATTATTATCACATTTGTGAGCTATTCAAATTCCTTATAATAGATTCACTTCCTGCTTAAGACAGTTTCTTCAACTTGCAGTTAAAAATCCTAGCTTATTCTATAATTACATCAGGTTTCTAGAATTGGTAGGGAAGTTTGGCCCAGCTGGAGCTGAAGACAAATAGCTAATCATCATATTGTTTATTTGTTATTGACAATATTTGAGTGCAAGCCTTTGGTGACATTCATTGCCACTGCAAAGTAATAGTATGAAAGGCATGAGGAATTCAAAGATTACTAAATGGTGTTGCTACTTCTAAAGGCCTCAGATGTATTAAAGGAGAGAATACCTAGATCAAAACTCTAAGTTTCAGTCAAAAGTAGAAGTGAAACCTGAGAAATTTCTATAATTTTGCTAAAATAACCTCTTATGTCTCAGAGCCAAAGACTTATCAAAGTCAAGGACCAAACTTCTAATCTGACCATGAAGATTGCTGATATACAATGTCAATTAAATTTACTACCTAGTCATGTCTTGATAAGGATATGTGTTCCACAGAAATTGAATTCAGTCTTTGAGAAGATGAATATGGTTCTAATTGCTTGCTGTGCTTATAAACAAAGCTATAGACTCCCAACGTGGTCCTCACTAAACAAAGTTGAGATGCCAGAAATTCCTTGGTATAGTGTAGAGGAAAGAATTCAGACTTCAAGATGTAGGCATGCTAAAATGTATTTAAGTGTGTCCTACCCCCCCCCCCCAACTATGTCCCCTGACAAATCCCAGAAAGCAATTCCTTTACCAAAGGCTTGTGTCCTATTAGGGCGAGACCACTACCACCTAAGGAATGAAGAAATGGTAAATATGTGAGTCAATATTTAAAAATCATCTCTCTTGCTATATACGAAGTCAGAGTCAAGGTTCCACCAGAGAAAAAGAACCAATGGGATATATATGAGACTTATTACAAGGAATTGGCTTATGCAGTTGTAGGGGCTGGTTAGTTAAATCCAAAACCCATAAGGACAAGCTCTCAAAAAGGGTAGGTTGGAAACTCAAACAGAAGATTAAAAGGCATTCAGCAGCTGGAATTTCTTCTTCCTCAGGGAAACCTCACTTCTCCACTTCAGGCCTTTCAAATGAACAATAAAATTGTTCTTTATTTTATTAATTAGATCAGGCCACACTGATTATCAAGATTATATAATCTTTACTTAAAGGAAATTGATTATAGATGTTGATAAAGTATACAAAATATGTTCACAGCAACACCTGGATTAGTGTTTATTGAATAAGTGGGTACTATAGCCTAGCCAAATTGACACATAAAACTGAACATCACATTAAGCAACAAATAATTGGAAAACAGAATTAACAATACTATTTTCAGTAATACCAAAATCATTAAATACATAGGGTAAATTTAACAAAATATGTTCAAGACCTCTACATGGAAAATTATCACTAAGAGAAATTAATGGAGACCTAAATAAATAGATATTCCATGCCCATGAATTGTTAGACTCAACAAAGACTCAACATTGATGAGATTCCTTTCTCTTAAACAAATTCAAATTCAATGCAATACCAATAAAAATCCAAGCAGACTTTCATGTAGAATTTGACCAACTGATTTTAAAATTTAAATGAAATGCAATAGATCTAGAGTAGTCAAAACAATTTTGAAAGTGGACGAAATTATAGAACTCTAATTGTTTTCAGGACTTATTGTGAAGCCACAGTAATCAAGACAGTGTGGTAGTGATTTTTGACAAAGGTGTCAAAACCATTCAGTGAGAAAAGGGAAATGTTTTCAACAAACAGTGCTAGAACTGACTATATGAAAAGAAAAAGTAATCTAGACTCATTCCTTACATTTTGCACAAAACTGACAAAGAAAGCATATGAAAATACCTTCATTAGCCTGGATTAGGTAATGATTTATTAGCTAGTAATCATTCTTCATAAAATAAAAAAGAAAAGACAAGCTTATACTTCATCAAAAGAGAACATAGGCTCACCTCAGGCTGGGAGAAAATATTTGCAATATCTTTATCTGGTAAAGCACTTCTTTTCAGAATATAGAAACAATTCCTACAACCCAGTGATAAAAAGAAAAATAGCCCAATAAAAATCAGTAAAACACTTGAACAAGCATTTCATGAAGGAAGATATAAAAATGGCCAATAAGCACATTAAAAAGGCTTAACATCAATGATTAGTCATCTGGAAAACGCAAATTAAAATCACAATTGTATGTATCACAAATCACTAAAATGGCAAAGATGAATATAGACAACACCAAATGTTGTTGAGGGTGTGGAGCAATGGAAACTTGCATATTTTGCTGGAGCTAGTGTAAAATGGGGTAACCAGCTTGGAAATCGTTCTAACAGTTTCTAGTAAAGTTATAAGTGTACCTACTCTAAGACCCAGAAATTCCCCTTTTATTTCTTTACTCAAGAGAAATGAAAACATGTACATAAAAAAAGGTGTGTACAGGGGCGCCTGGGTGGCTCAGTCAGTTGAACATCCAACTTCGGCTCAGGTCATGATCTTGTGGTTCATGAGTTCGAGCCCCACATCAGGCTCTGTGCTGACAGGTCGGAGCCTGGATCCTGCTTTGGATTCTGTGTCTCCCTCTCTCTCTGCCCTTCTCCCATTCACACTCTGTCTCTCTGTGTCTCTCAAGAATGAAGAAACATTAAAAAAAAAAAAAAAGATGTGGACAATAATGTCCATAGTAGTTTTCTTCATAATAGCTCCAAACTGGAAACAACTTAAATGTCCATTGTCCCCAAAATGGATAAACGAATTGTAATATAAACAGACAATGGAGTATTTTTCAGTAATAAAAAGGAACAAAACATTGAAACATGCTACAACATGAAAATACCTCAAACACTTTATGCTGAATGAAAGAAGCCAGATATAAAAGAGTAGCTACTGTATGATTCAATTTATGTGACGGTCTGCAAAAGGTAAACTAATCTGTAATGAAAGAAAACCACACAGTGATTGCATTTGGTATGGGGGAATAGTGTGGCATTAAGCGGGAAGTTGCATAAGGGGGTTCTTGCTAGGATAGGAAGTGTTCTATATTTTAATGGGGGGGCGGCTTACAGGGGAATGTGAAGTTGTCAAAACTCATCAAATTTTACACTGAAGATGTGTGCATTTCACAGTATGTAAATGTTTCCTCCATTTACAAAGAAAAAGAAAAAAATGCCTCTGGGGAGTAAGGTTTGGATTAAACCACAGTGTAGCTGAGCTCAGTTGTTTCTTATCACAATATTTTTGCATGATTTGATTTGTGACCATTTGTTTGTATTACTTTGATTAAAATTTATTTAAAGTACTTGTACAGACTTCCAAGTTAAGATGGTAGAATAAAAACATCTGAAACTCTCTTTCCCCACCCCTAATGATAGAATAACAAATAAGACCAAAACAGTGAAAATACCTCAGAATCAATCAAAGGAAAGGACAGAGCTTCATGCCACACAATTCAAAATGTGCAACCCAAACTGAGAGAGAAAGAGGGAAAGAGGGAAGGAGGCAAAGAGGGAATGAGAGAGACAGAGAGAGAGAGAGAGAGAGAGAGAGAGAGAGAGAAGAAAGAGGTTTTCTTGAATCTAATTGGCTTCTTGCAGTAAAACAAAATTCCTAGCCCAAACCCTCCAACACACACACACACACACACACACACACACACACACACACGTGCTTATAGAATATACAAGAAATGTGAATAATAAATTTTTTGAAAATTGTACTAAGACTCTCAAACATAAAGAAATGTGAAACAACACACAAAAATTGCATTTGCACAAGGAAAATATTATAAGATTTAATGTAAATGTTCCTGTGTGGGTAGGAAACTAAGAAAATCATCAGCCACCAATAGGTATGAGTCTTGGAAACACTGTCTTTTAGCTGAGTATATTACTTCCCTGAATAAAATGGGTGATCTAGAAATAAGAAAATATGGAAAAATGGATATTGAGTAGGGTAATGGTAACATATGCCACCAATGATAAATCTTATTTAGAAAAATAAATCAAAATTGAAGAAACAGAAGAAATCTCCCTAGGTAAGTTTTGTGGTATGGAAGAACATAATGAAAACATGAACCTAATAAAAGCAGAGAACCTTAAAGAAGAGATGGTAAATGAATGAAAAGAAAAATTGCAGACCTAAAGAATAAATTGAGAAGCAAAACAAACAGGAAACAATGACTAAATTTAGCAACTACAGAATTGACTAATAACCAAATTACTAAAAAAGAAAGAAAGTTTGAGGTGACCATGATGAATGTAATGGAAAAGAAGATTAAAGTAAGTGGATATCAGATAATAGACCAAAGCGAAGATAATTTGTGTCATTGAAGTAAGAAACTCCAGATGCAGAATAGAAGAGATATACAAAGACAGAACAAAAGAAAAATTTCTGGAAAATAGTAAGAATTGAGTCTGTAAAAATATATTATATCATGTTCCAGGAAAAAGACATAAATGATGATATTACACTGAAATTTATCTTAGGTAAGTTCTTAAAGTAATGGAAAGTAATGGAAGTATTATCTAAGGAGAAAAATCAGGCTGAATGTGAGGTTTGAGGGGCAGATCAAGCTGCTCAAATACTGATCAATAGACACATTCATTGTCATTGGAAAAGGTAGCAATAATCAACAAAGAACTAATAAAAGGCTTATGAGACTCCAAAAGGTCATGCCTTTTGCTGAGTTGTGTAATTATCCAACTATAAAGTCAAGAGGTAGACATTCTCAAATAATAGGCAGACAGTTTTAAAAACAAATCATGAAATACACAATAATGCATCTTGCTTGAAAAATAAATGACATCAACATATTCTGCCCAAGTAAGAATAAGAAATCATAGCAAAATATATAACAATGACTGAACTGTTACAGGATACACAATTAGGGAAGGGAAATGTTATTTTGGCAAATTATAAGTTGTGAAAATAGAAATAAAACAAACCAAAATTGGGGAAAGAAACTTAATGTATTCCTTTTCTTACCTTTCTTAGTGATAAATCACTAACCATATCTAGGTGAATAAATCAGCAAATGGTAGTCTAAGTATATTGTTTATATGTTATAAAGGGAATCACCAGAGCTAAAAATAACACTACAAGACAGATGACCAAGTCATAAAACGAGAAAAAGAGGGGCGCCTGGGTGGCTCAGTTGGTTAAGTGTCCAATTTCAGCTCAGGTCATGATCTCACAGTTCATGGATTTGAGCCCTGTGTTAGGCTCTGTGATGACAGCTCAGAGCCTGGAGCCTGCTTTGGATTCTGTCTCCTTCACTCTCAGCCCTTCCTCCACTCACTCTCTTTCTCTCTCTCAAAAATAAATAAACATTAAAAAAAATTTTTTAATGAGAAAGAGAAAAGAGGTTGGAAAAAGTGTAGTGTGCTAATCTTTCAAAGCAGACATCAGTAAATACTGTCTAAAGCCGGTGTATCAATAAGTGATTAGATAAAACATATAAACTTAAAATTGTGTCAATAACAATTGACACATATTATATTGAGGATATAAGCCTTCCAAATCATAAGAAGGTAAGCATACACTACATACACTTAACCAAAGTAGCAGCAAGAAAATCTATGTATAAGACAGCAATAAACAAAGGAGACATTTAAAACCAAAATAAAACATAAATCTTGATTAAAAATTAAAACCAAATATATTTTTGACATTTTGTAAATGGGATATGTTCAGATATTCATTATCAGCTTTGCTAAAAACAAAACAAAGTAAAACAAAGCAATATTTTGAATGCACAAGAAGCACCCACACTCAGATTGTATGAAAAAGCAAAACATAATAGACAAATAGTAACAAAAAGAAATCAGAAGTCAAAGTACCAATATGACAAAGACCAAGTCCAAAGCAAATGCTTAAAAAGATAAAGGTACATTTTATAAGTATGTGGTATACAGTTTATAATGGGGATAGAGCTGCCATAAATGTATATATTTTTAATGAGAGGAAAACAAGAAGAAATGGAGATAAACACATCATTAGCAGATTTTAACTTGCCTTTGTAGGCTTAAGACAAATTAACTACACACAAAAATGCATAGAGAATTTTAATGACATAATTATACTTCAGGTAATAGAGATGCCTCAAACTCTATAACATGAGAGAGTATATACCTTCTTCCCAAGCCCCCTAGAAAATTTACACAACCCAATGGCATATAAAGAACACAGATAATTTCTAAATACACACACAAATACACAAGCAGACCATAATCCATGAATACACGACAATAGGATGAGAAATTAATAATCATAAATAGAAAAAAATCTAGCCACAGGAAAATAATACATTTCTCTTAAACACTTCAAAATAAAGAAAGTTTGGGGCGCCTGGGTGGCGCAGTCGGTTAAGCGTCCGACTTCAGCCAGGTCACGATCTCGCGGTCCGGGAGTTCGAGCCCTGCGTCAGGCTCTGGGCTGATGGCTCAGAGCCTGGAGCCTGCTTCCGATTCTGTGTCTCCCTCTCTCTCTGCCCCTCCCCCGTTCATGCTCTGTCTCTCTCTGTCCCAAAAATAAATAAACGTTGAAAAAAATTTTTTTTCAAAATAAAGAAAGTTTATAAAATAAAGATAATGAATACATCATATATCACAAAATTTAGGGATTATCTAAAGTTGAGCTCAGACAGAACTCACAGTTTTACACATTTAAGAAATTAAAAAGGGATCTAAGTAAATTAAGCATTGGACTAAAAAATCTGAACAAGAACTAGAAAATTAAACCATGTATTTTTATTTTATTTTTTAAAATATAATTTATTGTCAAATTGACTAACATACAGTGTGTAAAGTGTGCTCTTGGTTTTGGGGGTAGATTCCTGTGGTTCATGCTGATTCACAGGGGCACATGTACCCCAATGTTTAAACCATGTATTTTTAAAGGAAAACATAAGGAATAAGAAAATGATGAAAGCAATTTACTGATTTGGGGAACAGGAAATCAGTAAAATCGACAAAATCTGGAGTGTGGATTAAGTTTGTGATTATTAGGGGAAGGGAGAAAACACAGAGAAGAGGAAAGATGAGGAAGGCTCTCAGGAACCAGTGTGTACCATAAAAAAACAAAACAAAACAAAACAAAAAAACCCTTTTCACTATGAAAGCCTTCAAATACACACAAAATTAGAGGAATATAAGAACACACACATGTTCTCATGCCACACTATCTTGATGACTGTAGCTTTTATAGTAAATCTTGAAGTTGGATAGCATTGATCTTCTCACTATCCTTCAGTATTGTGTAGGCTATCCTGGGTCTTTAGCCTCTTCTTACAATCTTTAGAATCAGTTTATTGATATCCACAATAAAATAGGATTGCTGGGATTTTAACTGGCATTGGGTGGAATCTATAGACCAAGTCAAGAAGAACTGACGTCTTAACAATATAGAGTCTTGTTATCCATGGACAAGGACAATCTCTCCACTTATTTAGATGTTCTTTTAATTCTTCCTTCAGAGTTCTGAAATTCTCCTCACATAGATATTGTACATATTTTGTTGGATACATATGTATTTTTTGGGTCAGTTATTCATTGATATATAGGAAAGCAATCAATTTGTCTATATCAACCTTGTAGCCTGTAAGTAAACTTACTATAATCACTTACTAGTTCCATGAGTTTTTTTTTTTTTTTTTGAGTCTTTGGAATTTTCAAGACAGACATTATGTCATCTGTGAACAAAGACTGTTTTATTTCTTCCTTCCCAATTTATATAACTTTTATTTCCTTTCCTTAATTTATTCCAGTACAGTGGTAAATAGAATTAGCGGGAAGGGACATCCTTGCCTTGGTCCCAATCTTAAGGGAAAGTATTCAGTTATCACCTTTAAATATCATGTTAGCTCTAGGTTCTTTGTATGTCTTACTTATCAAGTTGAGGACATTTCCCTATATTTCTAGACTGTGGAGAGGTTTTTTCCGTGGTTTGGTACTAGGTTTTATCCGATGCTTTTTCTGCATCTGTTGATACAATCAGAAGATTTTTCATCTTTAGCCTATTGATGTGGTGGAATACATAAGTTGATTGTTTTCAGTTTATTTATTTATTTTGAGGGGGTGTGGGAAGGCAGAGAGAAAAGGAGAGGGAGAGAATCCCAAGCAGGCTCTGCACTGTCAGCACAGAGCCCAATGAGGGGCTCAAACTCACAAACTGTGAGATCATGACCTGAGCCAGAGTCGCAGGTTTAACTCACTGAGCCATGCAGGTGCCCGTACATATATTGAGTTTTGAATTCTGAACCAGTCTTGCATACATGGAATACATCTCCATGGATTATAGTGTATAATTCTTTTTATACATCATTGGATTCAATTTGCCACAATTTTGTTGAGGATTTTTTGCATATATGTTCATGTAATATTAGTCTGTAATTTTATTTTCTTCTAATTTCCTTACCTTGTTTTGATGTTAGGGGAATGCAGGTCTCATAGAATGAGTTTAGGAAGTGTTCCCACTACTTGTATTTCCTGGATGAGAGTATACAGAATTGGTATAATTTGTTTCTTAAATATTGTTACAATTCCAGTAGACTTGTAGAAACCATATCAGCGAGGAATTTCTTTTGGAAAGTTATTCATTATTAATTCAATTTTTAAAATAAATATCGAGGGGCGCCTGGGTGGCACAGTCGGTTAAGCGTCCGACTTCAGCCAGGTCACGATCTCGCGGTCCGGGAGTTCGAGCCCCGCGTCAGGCTCTGGGCTGATGGCTCAGAGCCTGGAGCCTGTTTCCGATTCTGTGTCTCCCTCTCTCTCTGCCCCTCCCCCGTTCATGCTCTGTCTCTCTCTGTCCCAAAAATAAATAAACGTTGAAAAAAAAATTAAAAAAAAAATAAAATAAATATCGATTGATTCAAATTATCTATTTATCCTTTTGTGAGTTCTGATAACTGGTGTCTTTCATGGTATTAGTCCATTTCATTAAGTAATCAAATTTTCAGCAGGGCTGTTCAAACTATTCCTTATTATTCTTTTAATGTCCTTGGGATAAGTAATGATGGCTGTCTTTTATTTCTGATATTAGTAACTAGTGTGTATTCTCTTTTTTTCTTTGTTTGCCTGAAAGCAAGGTTTATTGACTTTATGGATCTTTTCAATGAACCAACTTTTTACCTTGATTTTCTCTGTTGTTTTTTAAAGAGATTTTTCTTTAGGGTAGATCTGCTGGAGACAAATCCTCTTTGTTTGCTTCAGCTGAGAATATCTTGATTTCCCCTTCATTCCTGAAGGATATTCAATCTAGGGATAGAATTTTATATTAACAATTATTTTTTTTTTCAGTACTTGAGAAATGTGTGCCAATTCCTTCTGGCCTCCATGGTTTCTGATGAGAAATCTTCTGTCATTTGAGTTGTTTTGATTCGATACCAGTAAGGTATCCTTTCTCTTGTGCTGAATGATGATGTGGATTCCTCTGAGATATACTGTTTGGAATTCACTTAGCTTCTTGAATCTGTAGGTCTATGTTTATGTTTTTTGCCAAATTTGGCAAATTTTCAGCCATTATTTCTTTAAATAGTTGTTCAGCAGCTGTCTTCCTTCCACTTTTTAGAGTCCTCTTTCTTCTTTTCTGAGATTCTGATGACTGAATGTTAGATTTTTTTGTTATAGTTTCACAGGTCCCTGAAACTCTGGTTCTTGGTTTGTTTTTCATTCTATTTTCTCTTTGTGTTCAGTATTTTTAAAAAATATTTATTTATTTTTTAGAGAGCGAAAGAGACACAGACCATGAGCAGGGGATGGGCAGGGAAACACAGAATCCAAAGCAGGCTCCAGGCTCTGAGCTGTCAACACAGAACCTGATGTGAGGCTTGAACCCATAAGCCGCAGGATCATGACCTGAGCCGAAGTCGGACACTCAACTGACTGAGCCACCCAGGCACCCAGTGTTCAGTATTTTTTGATTGCTAGTGAGGGATGGGAGTACTGGCTTCCCACAAAACCTCTACTATACCACTTTGGCTGGGAGGGAGACTTGGGGAATGATAAAAGTCCTGACTCACTACTTGCTGGCTCCTCTAATACCAGTGGACAGGGCAGTTCATTACTGTTAGGTAGAAGTGGAAGTCCAGGTTTTCCATTGCTCCATTGGGGGGTGTCACAGAAAGTGGCTCATTATCTAAACTGCTCTGACACTACTATGGGAGAAGGGGAGGAATACCTTTCTATAGTCTGGTGAAGATGAAAGTTTAAACTCTCCACTTGGCCTTTGCTGATGCAGGGTGACCACATTTTTTTCTGTGATGTTTGGCTGGTTGTAGAGCAGTTATTGTCTATAAATTTTTTTTTGTCTTGCTAGTGTATACTCTTCCTGACTTTTGGCAAGAAAGTGCAGGGTCTTCTTGGAGGCTTTTTTTTTTTTTTTTTTTGCCTGTGCCAGTTGGGATTTCCAGGTCTCGAGCTTTTGCAGCACCTAGTCCAGGATATGAGGCAAAATGAAAACTCAAGGAACTCACGTCCATGTCACTCCTCAGGTCCTGGGGTCCAGCCAACCTGCTGTCTTCCTTCCACTGGTTAGAGTCTTCTTTTTCTTTTCCTACATACAATGTTCAGGATATTTAGCTAAGTATACTTAGCAAGAGGAATAGAGAAAAGTACATCTACTCCAACTTTTCAGAACCCTGCCTTTATTTGTCCCACAGTATTTTAAATCAAACCCCAGCATCCTATCATTTCATCTATAAAGAACTTAGTAAATACAGGAAAATATTAGTAGAAAATATAATATCATTGTCACATCCCTCTCAAATTGAAAATTAATCTTTAATATCTAATAATTAGCTTTCAATCCCCCATGTTGTCTCAAAAATGTCATTTTATACCCTTATTCAAATAAAAATCCCAGATAAGCTACAAGTTTTGCATTTGGTTGTTAGGCCAGAATAGTTTTCCTCTCTTTTCTCGATCTATGTCATTTATGTGAACAAAATTGGTCCTATGGTATTTCCTACATTCTAGATCTTGTTGACTCTATTCTTGCAGTATCGTTTAATATGTTTCACTACCCTCCACAGTTTCTAAAAACTGGTAGTTCAATGTGAAATTATGACTACATAACTCAGGTTACGTTTTCTGACAAAAATATTTTACAGGTGGTTCTTTGTCGCCTCATATTGCACCACTAAAACAGACACATAATGTCTGTTTGTCCTGTTTTTTTGCAATTTAACAATTAACCAGTAGGTTTTGGTGGTAACAGCTTAAATCGTTAAACAGTCCCCTCTTGACTGTTAACCTAATATAGAGTTTCTCAAATAAATTAATATTTGGGAGCAGATAATACTTTGTTATGGGGGACTATCTTGTGCATTAAATGATATTTAGCAGCATTCCTGGTACCTTTGACTCTCTTGCCCTCCCCCCATTTTGTTGTGACAATAAAAAATGTCTTCAGATATTGCCAAATATCCAATGGGGAGAAAATGGACCCCCTTTCCCCACTGGTTGGAATGCCTGATGTAATGGTTTTAGCAACCATTGATAACTCTGGCTCAAGTCCATTATTTCATTACAGTTTGCAAAGTTGTGATTTTTCTAATTCTATCATTCCTGTATTTACAATTGTAATTTATTTTATTTTATTTTTAAGTTCATTTGAGAGTGTGTGTGAGCAGGGGAAGGGCGGGGAGAAAGAGAGAGAAAGAGAGAGAGAGAGAGGGAGAGAGAGAGAGAGAGAGAGAGAGAGAGAGAGAGAGAGAATCCCAAGCAGGCTTGGCACTGTCAGCATGGAGCACTACATGGGGCTCAAACCCATGAACCCTGAGATCGTGACTTGAGCCGAAATCAGGAGCCAGACACTTAATGGACTGAGCCACACAGGTACCCCTACAATTGTAATAATTTTTAAAGAAATACTTCTTTAAGTCTATCCAGCAAAATCAGGACACATGATTATTTTATTTATCAATATTTCTAGAATAATAAGCTGTGCCTAACAACCTCTAAAAGGGACCAATTAATTTTTTGTTTGGGATATCATTTGGAACTCAAATACTTACACATTTCATATATTTCAGTCTTTTGTGGTCAGTTTTCTTTTTGATCCTCAAATTTTCCCATCTTTGGTTAGTGGGATTTTTTTCACGTTAGCTTCAGTTTCCTTTTGACATGATTGCCAAAGTGATAAATCCCTTGCTTTCAACTATGACAAGATAGATAGTCTAGATTTAACGTATCTTATGTACTTCCTGCCCCCAAACTGAAATCAGACTCTTAAGCAAGGAGCCCTCATTCCTTTAACTGGTGTTTAGGAACCATAATCTGGGCACAAAGGGTGTCTGTTATTATTGGGTTGTCACTCCTTCCAGGTCTTTTCAATGCGTAGGAACAGGAAATGCATATTTAGATAAAGATAAGTTCCAATTCATATTGGCATTTCATAATTAAATTTAAGCTTACAATGTCTGTATTTTTATTTCATATCTCCTTTCTCATGCTGAAATCATGATTTCTAATATTTTTCTCCCTCTTTTTCTCTTTCCTTCCCTCTCTCACATTACTACCATTGAAGGCAGTTTCAGGCTTATTTTTAGTTCATTTCATCCTTAGATTATATCATACTAAAGATGTACATTTCAAATATTATGTTAAAATATCACCTTAAATAATTATCCCCTCTAGCTATGCCACCAATGTCATAAATAGGTTCATTTGTTTTAGTTTGTTTTATATTTTTAGACACTGCTCTTTCTAAATTTAATTTTGTCTTTAAGTATATAAAATATGCATATTCCAAAGTTAGAACCATAAAACAAGGCACATTTACCAAGGTCTAGCTTCTATCATTGTCTCTTCTTCACTATCTTCTTCCTTCCCTAAGATAACATTTTTATTAGATTTGGTTTACACTTCTACTTTTAAAAATGCACCCATACCCACACTCACATACTATAAAGTAGCATAGAATGCACACAGTAACCTGCATTTTGCTTTATTTATTTAATTTTGGTAAAATATGCACAATATAAAACTTACCATTTTAATCATATTTAAGTATACAATTTAGTGGCATTAAGTATATTCACAATGTTGTGCAACAATTATCACAATTTTCAGAACATTTCATTACCCTAAGTAGAAATTCTGTACCCATTAAACAATAATTCCTCATTCTCTTCTCACTGCAACCCAGCCATTGATAACCTTTATTCTTTCTATCTCAATGGATTTACCTATTTCTATCTGTTCTTTGGGTTTTTTTTTTCATTGAATTGTACATTCCAGAGATAACTTCATAGGACTGTACAGAGATCCTCATTCATTTTTTTACAGCCATAGAGTAATTCATTGAATGGAACAAATTACACTCAGTTTCTTATTAATGGGAAATTTGTGTTTTTAATATTTTGCTATTACAAATAGTGCTGTAATGAACAGATGAATGTATTCATCATTTCATTTTTTTTTTTGCCTGTAGATCTTTTAAATAGATTTCTAAAAGTGGTATTGTTGAGTCAAAGGATACATGGATATGCAATTTTAGAGCACTTGGATTTCATGTGACAGACAGAAATGAACCCTGAAGTCATATAAGTATTAACAAAAACCCATTTAACAAGGTTGAATGTTTTAAAGAGTATGATTAAAACATGACTTCAGCCAGGAGATACTTTATTTAGTTCCTTTAGTTGAAATGGTTTTGTTTGAAGCACAGTGCCTGACAAATACCTCTATTACTGTCTTTAGTTTCTTTGAATTTATACAAATTGGTGTCTCACATGAAATTATGTGACTCCTACCTATTTTTTGCCCTTAGGAGAATATTGTAAGTCAGACGCTTTGTCTGACTACATTTGGAAAATAGGGAAGGGAGTTATGCCAATTCTTAGAGAATTTTGGCTGCCAAATAGCACATCTGGGCAATTGAGGCCAGAAAGAAAAAAAAAAAAAAAGAAATACACACACACACACACACACGCACGCACACATACACATCCAAGGCCCGAATAATCCAGACATTGGTCTCTTGCACTGTTTCCTAAACTGTGCTTGGATCGTCAGCCTTAGTTTTTAGGGATGTTTGATTTTTAACCATGCAGTGCCATGGATTGAGACATGACTAGGGCTTTACAGAGACCTCAGGAAATCAGGGCCACAAAGGAAGACCCCAGAGGCGGATGAATGCAGAGGCAGTTCTAAGAGTTCAGAGGGCAGGTCGCCAGCCTGTAAGCACCAATCGCTAGGGCTTAATCATTAATGAGTCCAAGCCGAAACCAAGGGTTTGCCCCAAGACCCATTTCCCAGCTCTGCGTCCAACGCTCCCCGCCCCCCCCCCCTCACCCCCGCCAGCTCAGGGTCTCTAACTCCTCTCTGGCTGCAACTCCCGGCAAAGCTCTGCCAGGGGTCACTCCCGAGCACACCCCCTGCGCGGACTACCCAGGACCGCGGCGCCGGCACGCAGCCGAGGCCCCCCGCGGCCACGTGAGCTCCCTCTTGGAGGTGGAGGGCACATTTCAATCTGGAAACGCCCAGCCCCTTTGCGGGTCCCAGAGACTGACGCCGCTCCTGGTGGGGAGGTGGGGGTAGGAGGGCGATGGGGAGGGCCCGGCCTCTTCTGATTGAGGTTGCAGCCAAGTTCCGCGCAAGTCTCTATTCCTGCTTGGCTTCGAATCCCCCCACCCCGGGTATGGGTCTGGGAGTACCCGTTCTCCTCCTCAACCCTGTGGCCTCTGCCCGACACGGGGAAGTTCAGCTGCGGGTCTAGCCCAGCCAAGTGCCTTTAGAGACCCTCGTCCCTGGTCCGCCGCCCGGCAAGGGCGGAGGGGGAGGGGAAGGGGCTGCTGCCTCCTTTCCCAAATCCGGTCCCTAACCACCCCCTCCCCCGTCGTCTGCTCGCTTTGTACAGTCAAAACAGAGCTAGCGGCCAATTGAGGGGGACGGGAAGCAAAGCCGACTAGCGCCTCGCCCCCTCCAGCCGGCCCCCAGGCCCCGGCCCCCCCTCCCCTTTCCCACTTCTCTCCTCGCTCTAACCTCGCCCCCATCCCCCGCTCATTTCCTCTCGCACCCGGGCTCGCCAATCCCTCCTTCCAAGCCCCTCTTCCAGCCCCGGCCTTCCTCTCCGGCTTGCCCCCCCCCCCCGTTCTCCCCAATCTCAGTCCTCTCCCCTCCCTTCATCCTACCCCCTTCCTTCCTCTTCCCCTCCCCCAGCCCCTAGCTCCCCTTGTTCCTCCCCACCCGTTCGCCCCTTAACTCTGTCTCCGCCCACTGTGCGTCGGCCCCTGGGTCGGGGCTGCGCTCCACGTGTGGACGGTTGCGCTCCAGCCCCCACTGACAGCCGCCGCCCGCCGGCCCGCCCCACGCCCCGCCGGGCCTCAAAACCCCCGCGCCGCACCCTCGCCCGCCGCATCTTCCCCGGCCTCCAGCCTCCTGCCCTCTCTCTCACCGGCGGCTCGCCCTGGCCCCGCACACCTCAGCTCGGCTCCTCAGCCGCCGCCGGCGCGTCGCTGCCCCGCGGGACTCCAGGCGAGCCGGGAGGAGACCCTCTTCCGTGGGGGGCGACTTTTGTTTGCTTGCCGGCTTCTTTCTGGTGACTTTTGCAGCTTTGCAAGATCTGTTCCCGGAGCGCACGGGAATCCGCCGCGGCGCTGCGTGCAGGCCTTTTTTTTCTTTTGAGGTCCGCTTTCTTTGTAACTTTACGCCGAGGCTGCTCGGGTTACTTTTGTAATTTCCCGCCCCCACCCGCTGGCGGTCCTGGAGTCGCTCGGGGCCGTGGCCCGGGGGATGCAACGTGGACCGCTCAGGGCTGCCGGCTCTACCGTCGCCGCGCCTCGCCGCCCGCTGCGCTAGAGCCCGCGCCCCGGCGTCAGCCAGGGGGCCGGCGCTCGCTCCGGGGCTCCCGCTAGAGCAGGGAGCCCGAGCCCCGGGGAGTCTCGGGAGCCGACGGAGGGCTTTGTAGACCCTGACTTTTTTCAGGCCGCACAGATTTTTGTCTCCCAGCACTCCCTGTCCGCGGACCACGGTCCGCGCGCTCTCGGCGCCCGCGATGGGGAGACGGCGGCGGCTGTGTCTGCAGCCCTATTTCGTGTGGCTGGGCTGCGTGGCGCTCTGGGCGCAGGGCACGGCTGGCCAGCCCCAGCCTCCGCCGCCCAAACCGCCCCGGCCCCAGCCGCCCCCGCAACAGGTCAGGCCCGCGGCGGCGGGCTCCGAAGGCGGGTTCGCGGTGCCTGAGTACCGCGAGGAGGGCGCCGCGGCGGCCAGCCGCGTCCGCAGACGAGGACAGCAGGACGTGCTCCGAGGGTAGGTGGGCAGGAGGCACTGGGGGGGGGGGGGGGGAGACCCTTGCCTTGGCAGCTTTCCATCCCACCCCTCCCTCAGCCTAGTTCTGGCGGCTCAAGCCGCGGCCCCCTCCACCAGAATCCCGAGGACTCCCAGGAGCGCCTCCCCCTTTTCCTTCGCAGCTCAGTGGGCAAAAAGCCCTCCCTAGGGGGTTGGGTCGGAGGCCCCCGGGTGCGGATGGTAGAGCGCGCGCAGTGACCGCGGTGCGGGAACAGGTTCCAAATGTGGGGCTGGAGGCGGGCTTGAGTCCACTGGGCGTCGGGGCTGGTGGAGCCTGCCAGCACCCCACCGTCGGGGGCGCCGCTCCCGAGCCTTTTGTTTGAGGACCAGTGCGAGGCTTAGGGTTCAGTCTAATCATCAAACTCCAGCGCTTCAGCTTCCGACGCGCCTTCCTGGACACGTCGGGGCCGCAGGAACAGTGGATGGAGGAGGGACGGATTTGGGGACGAGGGCAAGGATTTTTGAAAACAGGGGGATCCCTTTGTTCTCTGCATCCGGAGTCTAGAGTAGTAGCAAATGACGTGTTTCTAAGTTTCTTTTCGCCCTTTAGGAAGGCAATACGGGAGGGCAGACGAAAAGCAAGGTTTAGACGTTTCCGACCCTCCCCTGTTCCAGCCCATGTACTTCCCTGTCTGCGCCCCAAGCCCCAAGAATGTGAAGTGTAGTTTTGGTTTGTTTGTTGTCCCGAAATCCTCTCACTCAGGGTTTTGCTTGGGAAAACCGCTAATGTGTTACCGTACCCTTCCCTCCATGTGTGTGACCTCGCTTGTCCATCGCAGGCCCAACGTGTGCGGATCCAGGTTCCACTCCTACTGTTGCCCTGGATGGAAGACGCTTCCTGGAGGAAACCAGTGCATTGTCCGTGAGTGCCTGATGGGGATTGCCGCCTGGGCAGCGCGGTCGGCCCCCTGTCAGGGCCCAGCTCTTGCATTGAGTCCTTGGGGGCACACAGTTGCTTTTAGAATCCAGTGGCCACAAAGCAGTGGTAATTAGGACGCGGCCCCATTCGAGTGTTGAGGAAGAAGCAGCCGGTTTACATCAGTTTAGGCTCCACTTCTAGGCTCTGTTGAAGGGCAATAATGATAAAGGTTTCAGAGATACTTGGAAGTTTTATCTTTCTGTGTCTATTAATACAAACTGAAGGGGGAGTACAGCAATTCCCTAGATAACTCAAAACCACTTTTTCCTAAAAGAGTCCAGATAAGACCACAATGTGATTATGTAAATTATCTGGCTTTTGACTGCATGAGGTTTAGGACTTTTGAAGATCAAGCTTGCTTAGGCCTTTGTACAAAACCACTTTATTATCTCTGGTTTCATCTCAACAGCCACATAACATAGATATGAAAGGAACTCTCTCAGGGATTTAGAGTTGACCCAGGTCAACAAAATTTTTAAAAGAACTCTTCCCAAATGGTTTGAGGTTGTTTTTTTTTTTTTTTTCCCGAAGATATTTAAATTTAGGATTTTCAGGCTCCATATCTGTCTCCTAGAGTACAGTAGGTTTTTCAAAGTGTGAGGCGTAGAACTTCAAAAGTTCTGCATCTCTGACCTTAAAATTTTTATTATTTTATTTAGTTTTCAAAGAGTATATGTAGCTTTCCTAAATTCTAATTGGAGAAGTCATTAGTTATCAACTTCACCGTGATGGGCCATAGGATGTCTTATTTCACATTCCTGTGAATTTGTGAGTTGAAGTGTGACTGGCCTTCCTCTGTGTATTTATCTAGCAGAGTCACATTTGTCTTGTCCGGAGGAGAGCCAGGTATCATAGACAGCACATTCATTTAGAGCCAATCTTGACTTTAGATTGACCTTCATGTTCTCCAGGGAAAAGGTAATTATGCAACTGTGAACAGAGAAAATGGGCAAGCCTCACTAGCCAAGGGATAATAAGGATGTAGTGGCATCTCTGACTCTATATTTATTGGTTTTGTGGGTTTGAGATAGACCCTTAATGTAATGTTGTTTCAGTTTTTTAAAAAGGAATGAAATCTCAAGTGTTGTGAAGACTTGTTTCTTAAAAGTTTTTCTACTCTAAAAATCCCACAATCTCCAGTTGGGAGGCAAAAATGGGAAATAATGACTGTTCTTTAAAGTGATTCATAAATATTTTACATAAACTCTCTGATTATAAGCCTTTACTTTATTCAAAAGGAAGAAAGGGTACTGCATTCTTTTTTCTCCAATGCAGAAATCATCTATGTGAGGCATTTATAGAGGGTGTATTTACTCTTTCAGGCCAGTAGGGCATAATCATGCCTGCTTTAAACTTAACATGGTTCCTAGAATCCTAAAGCAGCTAATGTCACTCACCACACACCTGCCATACTAGCTGGGATGACTTAGGCATTGCGGAAAGTCTGACTCACTAAATGTAATGAATGTGACTGCCATTATTGAGTTGGAGAGCAGCCGAGAAGAAGGGATCGGTTTATGGTATGTGTTGAAAATCTGTAAAGTCAGATTTTATTGGATTGGTGTGGAATGGGAATTCCAGAGAACAGAGCCTTCCAGAATATTTGTGGTAGAAATATATATGTACATGGATATATTGTGCATATATACATGTGTGTGTATATATATATATATATATATATATATATATATATATACACACACACATCCCTCTGAATGTTGGCTTTAAATATTTGTAGTTTTTCAGTAACGTTGTGCTTTTTACTTGTTTAGAAAAACCACTTTGGAAATCTCAGAACAACAGTGGCATTGTAGCCTGCATTTCTGCTACTTGAAATATTTGGGTGTTTATGAAATACAATGGAAGTTACATGTATCATAAATCTCTAGAAAGCATAAACTTTGAAGTTATCCTTAAATCTCCAAAAATGTGTATAGCACATATATCAAGAGTTCTCTACAAAAATATCAGCGCATTAAAAAAATAACTCAAACACCCAAGACTATGAAATAGTACACAGGGGCGCCTGGGTGGCTCAGTCGGTTAAGCGGCCGACTTGGGCTCAGGTCATGATCTCGCGGTCCGTGAGTTCGAGCCCCGCGTCGGGCTCTGTGCTGACAGCTCAGAGCCTGGAGCCTGTTTCAGATTCTGTGTCTCCCTCTCTCTGACCCTCCCCTGTTCATGCTCTGTCTCTCTTTGTCTCAAAAATAAATAAATGTTAAAAAAAAATTGAAATAGTGCACAAAGTAGAGGAAGAATGTAATGCCTTTATATTCTGTTGTAGAGATCTCACTTAAATTTTGAATTTTAATACTTTACATTAAATTTAGTAGTTCAATTATTTTTGGCTTTTAAAATGATAATATGTGAAGATAATAACCAAACTGAAACCATCATAAAGTCAAAGTCGGGAATTTTCATTCTAGGATTTCCTGGTGATGATAAGTTATTTATTGCATTTATTGAATTTCTATCATTTAGCAAAAGGCAAGCTCTGAGGCAACTTAGAAAAAGAGATAAGTAAAATACCAATAGAATGCATGCACCAAAGATTATTTTTTTCACACATTTATACAACAGAATTCTTTCTTTACAGAAAACATTAGAATGATTACCGTCTAGAATTTTAATGTTTGGCCTTCACCAGGCTTCATGAAGAGGCAAAGATAATAAAAGAAAAGTGTATTTCTCAAACTGCTGCAAACCTGATGCATTTTGATTTGAGTCTCTGTGCTTGTTGTCAGGGTTCTTAGTTGTGACCTGCAAAGATCACTGAAGTACTTCTGAACTTCCCAATATTGTTTCCAAAGGAATGGAATTGACTCTCTCACTTTTCATTGGTTTGGTTTTATTTTAATCTTGTTAGAACTTGAAGCAGTGGGAAAGTGTGTTGATTTACTTATTGTGAAATTTTGCTATGAAGGGCATTTTGATCAGTAGAATGGGAGGGAGTTGGCCTGAAATCATAGCATTTGAACCTGAAAAGACATCAGATCCCTCCAGTATAAGCTCTGTTTTCTTTTACCAAGAAGAAAACTAAAACCCAGAGAAGCTGTGTGTTTTTTTCTAAGTTTACAGTGGGTCCACAGTAGCACAAGAGCTCCACATCAGACCTCTGGCGTACTGTGTATTCTTCACTGTGCTGCGTACCTTCTCCCAGCATCTGTAAAATCCTAACAACTATGTCCTCTTGCCCTCTCCTTTTGGTGTTTCTGGGTCTCATGGTTTTCATGACTGTGGGAGGGATAGGCAGTTTGGTGAGGGAAATCTTAATTTGAGATGAGCACGAGGAGAAAGGGCCTACATGCTTTCCCTTCTCACTGGCTCACAGCTATAGAGCACACACCTGTGGTCATAACAGAGATCTGCTGTCTGAGGATGACCGGTCTTCCTCCATGAGACCTTCCTTGGGTTTAGGACCTGGGTATTCGCACTTTGTAGATCACCTAAGCCTAAACTCAATGTCAGCTTGCTGGGGATAGGGGGCTTTGACATAAAATATTATTTTAGTGAATATGTGTCACTGGAAAATTATTGGTGATCAGAAACTGTAGCACATTTTAGAAATTAACGGTCCACTCTATGACAGGAACCATGTTCTTGCCTAACAGTCTTCACACTGTGATCTATGACATTTTCACTTATAAGGACTACTAATGGAGATGCTGGTCATATTATGTGGATGTCAAGAGGCAATTTGGAGAAGGAAAACAATTACTGAGTTAGCTTGCTTCTGTGGAACACGCCATTTACATTATTGCGGGTCTTAGATCTTTTTGAAAATTGTGAGACCCCTGTCTAGCAAAAGACACATACGCACATCTGCATAAATGTTTATAGCTAGTTTGAAGACATTCCCAGACTCTCCTCTTCTTGTCTTCATGCATCTACTCATGGAGCATTAAAGTACATAGACTTTGTGCACAAAGAAAGAATTCAGTTGTAGATATGGAGATAAATGAACTGACTAAACATGGGAGAGCCTTCCCATTTGAAAGCACTCTGCTGATGATTTTGAGGATCCATGGTATGTGCTGTGTCAGTGAGCCTAACATTCTTTGCTGTGATGACCCTCATACCTTGGAGGTCACAACCGCAGGAGGCTTTAACTCTCCCTCCATCAAAATGTCGCAGCAGCTTTTCTGAGCAGCAGGGATAGGCCACGTTGTGGTGGTAGCATAAGGGAAGAAAGGCTGGAGGAAGGAGAGAGGGAATTATTAAGGAGAACAAAGATTGATGATGGGGCAGGTCAGATACCAGCTGGGAAGGAATGTGCACAGAACCCCTGGGGCTTGGCCAAGTGGTTAGGGCTCAGAGTCTCTGGCTCCACCCATTTTGTATTTCCTATGTCTTGTGAAGATCTTTTCCAGAGTGGGCTGTGTTTCCTGAGGTATGTGGGACCTCTGGGTTTCCTCAGTCCTCCCAGCTTCTAGGACCAAGACTGTTGTCTTGTGGTAAATTCTGTGTATAAACACTCTGCCTTGAATGGGAAACATGACCCGTATTGATGGGAGAATTAAAGGGCTATGGAACTTGAAATAGTGCCATTTGTTTGCACATTATTGTAAGGATACTTATGAGACTAAGTCTCATGTCTACAATGGGTAGTTTTGTTACATATCTGAAATTAGTCATTATGTATCCCATGGTTGTTGTTGTTTTTATCTTAGCTTTTCAGGTTTAGTGTTGTTAACTGTAGCTTTCTGGTTTTGTAAACTGTGGATTATTACCTAATTGTTCCTCTCCTTCCCTATTGTGCTTTCCACAGCAATTTGTAGAAATAGTTGTGGAGATGGATTTTGTTCCCGTCCTAACATGTGTACCTGTTCCAGCGGCCAAATATCACCAACCTGTGGATCAAAATCAAGTATGTTTCTTAGATGTGACCTTACTTAATGCATTATTCTGAAACTTCTGAGTAAACGCAAAATGTCTTTTGCAACAAGGGTATAAGTCTCTGATTATTTTCCTTACTAACTATATCTGTATTTGTCTTTGGAGTGAAAAATCTTCGGTGGCTTAATTATTGTCACCATAAACTAAGAAGGAGTAGGGTCATGATGTTTATTAAGCAAAATGCTTTAATTCTGGTCCAGAAGCTACTCATCTATGTTATAAAAGTACCTGGATTCATTGGAGAAGTTCTTTATAATTAGGAATTGTTGGGGAGCCTGGGTGCCTCAGTCAGTTAAGTGTCTGACTTCAGCTCAGGTCGTGATCTCAGAACTCGTGGGTTCGAGTCCCCGCATCAGGCTCTGTGCTGACAGCTCGGAGCCTGGAGCCTGCTTCTGATTCTGTTTTTCCCTTTCTCTGTCCCTCCCCCACTCACTCTCTTTCTCTCTCTCAAAAGTAAATAAACATTAAAAAAATTTTTTTTTAAATGAATAAGAACTGTAACTTACTGGGTTTTTACTATGTGCCTGGTACTGTTTTATGTTTTTGACGATCCCATGTTATTTAATCCTCACATAAAAAGAACTATGAGGTAATATTATGACCCCATTTTACAGAGAAAGAAGATGGGTGCATTTGAGTTAAGTAACTTGCCCAGGGTAACATAGATTTGAATCCACGTGTTCTGATGCCTAAACCTGTAGGCATTTGCAAACCCTATGCTCTGTTTATTGCCTATTGTGTAATCCTGTGGTTCATGTCCTGTTTTGTAGGTTAACTAATCGGGAAAGGTAACTGACAAAATACTGTGTACTGACATGATGCTTTACGTTTATTAACTTGCTCTGCTTTACACATATGAACTCCCAGCAACCCTGAAAGATCACAACAATAGACTAACACTGTGTTATTCATGACCTAGCTAAGAATTGTCGGGTCTTCAAGCGTAATCCTTTAGGCCAGTGTTTAAGGTAATATTCTAACAGAGTAGAAGCAGATACTCTTTATTTAATTGCTCAGTAATTGAATAAAATTTTAAACTTGCCTCAAGCCAGAGTGACGTTTCATTTTTAACATTTCTCTCTCCACGTTTTCCCTAAGAAGACATGCAAGAGAATCTGTCTGACTCAGATATTGAAGATTCAAGATTTCTATGACCGATGTCATTGTCTTCTGATGAAACTTCTGAGTAGAACTTTAGTTTCATTTTCTTTGAAAATAATCCGTCATTTTCTCAGCTTTTTAAAGCTCTCGTTCACAGTTCATCCAGGCTTTCTCTGACCACCCTGATTAGCAGATTTCCTCCATTGCTTTCCGGAACCTCCCTTATCTGAACGCCTGGAAGATATTCTTGCCCATATCTTCATTGTCTTGTCTTAGTTTTCCCGCAAAAAACAAACAAACAAACCCAATCCTGGAGAAATTTTACAATTCAACTTTTTAATTCTCTGCCTGGGCAACAAAACATTCACAGGCCTACCCTCATTTTATGGTATATAATTCCAGAGGGCATCCATGAATTTCTGTGGCCTTGAGTAATAACTCTATTTTCATCAGGAAATATTCTCTCTTTTCCAGTCCCCACTCTGCTCCACTTCCTAAGGCATTAGCACCATTACTGACTCTCTTTATGAAATGCTCTTTTCCCTTCACTAGTGCAATATCAATGGCCACAGTGTTCCTTTATTATTATTATTATTATTATTATTATTATTATTATTATTATTTTAGTCTCCTGTCCGTGTCCTCTTCATTAGGCTTTCTTTCAGAGTTCAGCATTGTCAACAGTCTGGTCTCCCTGGGTGAACTCATTTGCATATATGCCTTCAACTACTACCAATATGTTGCTAACTCATAGTGATGATCTCCAGAATATATCCTTCCATTGAGCCTCATATTCGCCTGTTCCGTTTCCTATTCCACATCTCCGTGATGCTTAGTAAACTTCTGAAAGTTGGTAGCATGAAATTTGATTCATTGTTGCCCACAGTCTACTTCCGGTTTCTCTTGCCTCAGCAAATGGCACTGCCATCCGCCCAGTGCTTGAGCAACTGTTTCTCTTCTCTTTCTCCCTCTTTCTCTCATGTCCTATCAGCTCTTTCAACAAGACCTGTGAGTTCTCTTGGGAAACATCTCAAATACATCTTCTCCTTTGCATCACCACTGAGAGCCTATGGTTTAGCGCCCCACATCTCTCAGAGGGACTACTGCAGTAACCTTCCGAGGGCTTCTCTGGCTTCTGCTCTTGCTCTCTTCAAATCTCTTCTGTGCAGAGCAGCTTGAGGAATCCTTTAAAAATACAGATTGCATCACTTTACTGTCTGATTTAAATCCTTTCAATGACTTCTGTTGCATTTGGGATATAATGCAAAACCTTCAATGGCGAAGGAGGCCTTGCATTATCTGGCTGGCCTCTGGATGCCTCTCCACGCTCTTCTCTTCTCAGCCTGACTCTTTATAACCATGTAACCCTTTCCGTTCTTCAAACAGAAGAACTTTACCATCTGAGAGTATTTCAGTTTTCTGATTCCTCTCCCTGTGAGGTTCCTCACTGGTACTTCTCATGCCTGGCTCATTCTCATTCTTTAGAACTCAGTTTAAGTGTTGCATCAGAATGGTTCTTGTCTCGATTCTGTCTAGGTTCCTTTTTGACTCCAGGCTATTCCCTTTCATGACACAATTTCCTTTGGAGAACCTGTCACAACCTATGATGGCTTTGTGGCATTTGTTGACTTGTGTTTTGTCCGTCTATGGGAATGGTAGCTTCATGAGAGTGGATAGTAAGTCTTTCATTACAGTGGGGCGCTGAGCACCTAGGGCAGGCACTCAGCCCCTGCATTCCAAATTGATACACAAGTGCTTCCCACATTCTGGAAACTACACTACTAGTCATCATATATTGATTGACGGTGAAAGTGTAATATGTTTTAAAGGCATGGTGAGTAATGTAACACATATGCTCGTGTGTGTACTTACACAAATAAAGATGTATTTGTGTCATAGTGCTTCTGTAGAATATATTTGCCATTGAATTGGGATTTAGTATACTTTTATAACTCACAGACACTGTATTTATAGTGATTGAAAGTTTTATGCTTTTTTGCTGTTCCTTGCAGTTCAGCAGTGCAACGTTAGATGCCTGAATGGAGGGACCTGTGCTGATGACCATTGCCAGTGCCAGAAGGGATATATTGGAACTTACTGTGGACAACGTAAGGAACATTGGCATAGACTTCGTTTATTAGCAGACATTTGATTCAGTGGGTATTTCATACTAAGCCATAATTTAAGGGGGTGTGAAGCCTATGATCATTAAAAAAATAATTTTATGTAGTAAGCCATCCCTTACACTTAAATTTCCAATTTGTATCATATGAGATTTGTTTCTCTTTAAAGTGTTTGTGTTTTAGAGTACTGATGTTGAGTACCACCCCTACTTTATCAGATTTGACATATCACAAGTTAGTACTGACTTGCTTTTTTAAAAATCTAGCTCCTTAAAAGATGAATACCAAACTAAAGAAATGGTAAAGATTGTTGCGATTTCTCTCTCTGTCTCTTTAGGATACCCCAAAATGAACCCTAGGAGCGCCAATCTTACAAACTGTTTTTGCTCGTATATGTTTAATGATACAATACGGTAGTGCAGGGCTATGAAATGATTTTTTAAAAATGTGATGTCATTGTGAAAGAGGGAGCTTTAATCCAGTAAAGATCTTCTCTTCACTGTCTGGAGAATATTCTGCACTAATTAGATAACCTTTTAACAAAGATGTAGGTATTGTAGCTCTTGGATAATAACATATCACTTGAAGTTTGTGTTTCCCAAATGGTGGGACTCTTACTAGAATGAATCCCCATATTTTAAAGTATGGATGAGTAAAAGAACGCAACGTCAAACATCATTGAATCATAAATAGTAACAAGGCCCTTTTTCATGTGGATTTCATCAGATGCAGAGTCTCGGTTTGCTGCTGATCTTTGAGACCTCCCTAAGAATTTTTCATCAGCGTTTTTCTATCTATCTATCTATCTATCTATCTATCTATCTATCAAGAGAGAGTGCACGCACAAGGAGGGAGGGGGCAAAGGGAGAGAGAGAGAATCTTAAGCATAAGGCTCGATCTCAGAACCCTGGGGTCATGACCTGAGCCTATGTCAAGAGTTGGGCACTTAACTGACTGAGCCACTCATGCTCCCCTGTCATCAATCCTTTTAATATAGAAAAACGAAACGGTAAAAGTGCAAGAGTATCTACCTTGCTTAAGCTAATCTTATTTTACTTTTGTTAGAGCTTTAAAAGATTTAAAAAGTTGTTTTCGGTATGTATGAAGCATAAAATTTATTTTATCCATTTTTTCAAAAGTTTATTTATTTGTTTTTGAGGGGAGGTGGGGTTGCAGAGAGAAAAAATTCCAAGCAGGCTCCCTGCTGTCCCAAGTACAGAGCCCGACATAGGGCTCCATCTCATGAACCTTGAGATCATAACCTGAGCCAAAATGAAGACACTTAACCAACTGAGCCACCCAGGCGCCCCTGTTTTAACCATTTTTAAGTGTACAGTTGAGTAGGATTGAGTACATTCACAACTGTTTTGTAATCATCACCACCATCCATCTTCAGAACTTTGTTTTTGAGGTACACGAGTAAAACTGTACTCATTAAACACTGACCCCCCCCCCATTTCTCCCTCACCCTGTCTCCTGGCAACCACCATTGTGCTTTCTGTATATGTACATTTGACTGACTCTCAATACTTCAAGTAAGTGGAATCACACGGTACTTGTCCTTTTGTAACGAGCTTATTGTGCTTAGCATAATGTGTTCAAGTTTCCTCTGTGTTAGAACATGGGTTAGAATTTCCTTCATCTTTAAGGCTGGTGAACATTCCACTGTATGTATCGACCATCTTTTGTTTTTGTCTATTCGTCCATGAATGGACACTTGAGGTTCTGCTGTCTTTTGGCCGTTGTGGCTATAGATGCACAAACATCCCCTTGAGTCCCTGCTCTCCGTTCTTTTGAGTGCATACCTAGAAGTAGAATTCGTGGCTCATATGCTGATTCTCTTTTTGATTGGAAGAGCTGCCTTACTGTTTTTGTTAGCGGCTGCACTGTTTTACATTCCCACCAGCAGCGTACAAGGATTCTAATTTCTCCACCTTCTCACCAACACTTCGGCTTTTTGTTTGCGTGTGTGTGTGTGAGTGAGATAGCTATCCTACTGGGTGTGAAGTGGTATCTTCTTGTGATTGTTGTTATTTTTAGGTCTGCCTTCCATTTAGGGTAATACAGCTTTCTATTTACAAATGCTATGAAGTTTTCTTTTAAAATAATTTAATATAAGTAGGTGAATCAACTTGAAGAAAAACACTTTGTTCAGGTCAGGAGTCGGCCATCATTTTCGGTAAAGGTCAGATAATATTTTAAACTTTGTGGTCTTTCTCACAACTACTTAGCTCTTCTATTACGGTGCAAGAATGACCATAAACCATATGTAAATGAAAGAATTTGGCTGTGTTTCAGCAAAGCTTTATTTTTGGACACAGAAATTTGAATTTTATACCATTTCCATGTGTCACAAAAATATTACTGTTCTTTTGATTCTTCAACCATAGAAAAATGTTAAAACCTTTCTTGACTCATGGGCAGTACAAAAACAGGTTGTGGGCCAGATCTGACCTGTGGGCTGTAGTTTACAGATCCCTTTTGTAGGTGGCTTTCAGGTATGGCTACAGATGTTAAGATAATCTGAGATTGACAAGTTTGGGAAGTGGAGCATTAAGGAATTTGAGAGAGTACACTGCACTGAGGCCACTTTCCTTGCAGGAATAAGAGATGCCAGTTTAGCAACTTTTTTGGGCAGGAGCAGGAAATAGCTGGACAACAGTGGAACAGAAATCGTAGCAAAGTTTCTTTTTTCATGGATGATTTTTTTTTCTATATATTCTTCATACATTTAGGTAGTTTCTAAATTTTATACAATGGACCCCAGTTTATAACCACTAAAAAAACCCTTTTATGAACATAATATTATAAGGAGGCCGATTTATACCTTTTTTGTACCTATACAGAAATGTTAGGAGATCTGATTGTATTCCTGTTTTATAGAGTTGAGTAGTAAGGGAAGAGACACAATTATTCTTTAAACTCAGCCTTTTGGTCTATAGGGGAGAATGATGATTGCTTTACAATTACAGGGGGGAAGAGCCTGCCTCTACTGTTCTTTCAGAGTATTTACTCAGATCTATTATGAAACTAGCTGCTTTCAGCCTGAATTCAGCTGATACATCTGTCTGGGTATATGTGTGTGTGTGTGTGTGTGTATTTTCCTGAAGGTTCTGCAGAAAGAGTGTGTTAGTGTGTCCCTTCCCTGTTCTTCACAGAAATGGAAAGTAAAGGGATGGAAAGTAGTTTCTCTTCCTACAGGAGGCACTTTTATGTTCTTCTGTCTCTGTGCCAAATCCTACCAATGTCCCCACATTTTTCATTTAGGGGAAAGGGAAAAGCACTGGGTCAGAAGAGCAGCATTTATGAGGGGCGCCTCGGTGGCTCAGTCGGTTAAGTGTCTGACTGGCTCAGGTCATGATCTCACAGTTCGTGAGTTCAAGCCCCGCGTTGGACTCTATGCTGACAGCTCGGAGCCTGGAGCCTGCTTTGGATTCTGTGTCTCCCTCTCTCTCTGTCCCTCCCCCACTCACACTCTGTCTCTTTCTCAAGAAATAAATACTAAAAAAAATTAAAAAAAATAAAAACATTAAAAAATTAAAAAAAAAAGAACAGCATATATGAAAATTTGTTCTCTGAATATCTCTTGAGGCAAAACTATCCTTGCACAGTACTTAGGGTTCATAGGACACATGATGCAGGCAAATCATGGAACCAGAAAAATTCATTCACAGCAAGTAAGAAGGTGGCAAGGTGTGAAATCAGCTCAAAACATGGTGTAAGGAAGCCACTTCCTAAGTTGTCTGACAGACAGAGAGAATTACAGTACTGAGAGTAAGGAAGCAGGTGTAAAAACTCTCAGCCTGTGAATCCAGAAAAGTCCTGGAAATATGTTTGCTAAAATGAAGATTATAAAAACATGTAAACTGCTTAGCTGCCTTCCCAGAAATGTGGACAGTCTTCCTTAGAAAGCACTCATTCATTTCATTCAGCAGTGTTTATTGAGTCACTCCTGGGAGCTCCATGCTGTGCAAGGTGTTGGGAGTAGATCTGTGAGCAAAAGGTCCCATTTTAGGTCAGTGGGAAAAGGGTTCCAGGCAGAAGGAGAAGCAGTTTCACAGGACGTTTGGTGGAAACAGACTTTGCGTATTTTGGAGACCATGAAAGAAGACCCATGTGGCTAATGAGAGGAGCGGAGGTAAGGGTAGGAGGTGAGTTCTGAGATGGTGGTAGAGGGCCTTATACCCCAAGAAAAGAAATTTGGAGTCATTGAGGCAGTTTGAGCAGTGGAATGACATGATCTGATTAACTTAGAAGCATCATTCTGGCTATTGTGTTGGAACTGGGTTGTAGAAAGAGTGAGAGAGAAAATGAAAGGCCAGTTAGCAGCCAGGGTAGTGGTGCCCATGCTCGGTGCTGGTGTAATTGAGGATGTGATAAGTACTTGCCTTGAGCTTGTATTTGGAAGTAGAATCTGTGGAAGGAAGTGTGTGCTGACGGGCTGGGCATGCGGTGGGCAGGGCGGGGGGGGTGGCGGTGCGGTGGTTGGTGGTGGTGGAGAAAAACATAAAGCAAAGACCTCTGATGACAACTGGAGGTTTGGGTGGAGCTCCAGAATGTGAATGGTAGTGTCATTTTCTGAAATGGGAAATAGCCAGGGAGTGGGTTAGGTGGGGCTGCAAATATGGAATAGCAAGGATTTTGTTTTGCATTTGATGGTTCAAGGAGTCCCTTCCACCTCCAGTTGGAAAGATGTTTGAGCTAAGATCTTAGGAGAGAGCTTAGGGAAATATGAACTTGGGAGCACAAGACTGAATTTTTATATAGATAATAGGTTAATTATAGGCCGTGATAAAGATCCCTAGGAAGTTGCTGTAGATAGTATGTAGCATGTATTTTTCTCCATTGCCTTTTGCTGTATATCCCACAGCAGGTGTAAGCATTGTTTTTCTTCCTGGGTGGTCAGCATTCTTTCCATGGCGGAAATTTAGGCATATTCACGTTTCTTTCCAACTCCAGTTGAAGTGTAAATTTGCATTTCCATTATATTTTGTCACAAGAAAAACTACTTTATAAAATAACTTTCAGGGCACCTGGCTGGCTCAGTTAGAAGGTCATGCAACTCTTGATCTCGGGGTCATGAGTTTGAGCCCCATGTTGGGTGTGGAGATGACTTAAATAAATAAAAGTTTAAAAAATGAAATAATTTTTATCATAACTCATTCTTAAGGAAAATAACTTTTTTTGTTCCACTTTTACATGCACTGCCTGCTTCTCTTCTGTTGCTGTTGTTCCTCAGTGTAAACTTTGGATTCTGTAGAGCGTGTCTTATTTTTCATAAAATACCCTGTAGAATAAAAGAGAAGGAGAATTAAAGTTTGTAGAACACCTTCAATGTGCAGCTACTGTGCACTTGTTTTTATACACTGTTTTATTTAATCTGCGGGGCCCTCTAAGCTAGGGACAATTAACTCACTTTTTCAGCAGAATCAGAAAGATAATTTGATTAGGGTGTGCTCATCTGTTCACTGTGGCATTCTGCCTTCCAAAATAGTGGAAAAAAGACTGCAAAACTTTCATGTATTGCAGGATTTTTTTTTTTGTAACTGAGGTACATCAACTTCTACATTAGATAAAGGGGATACAAAGCAAGCAAACTGGTCTCTTGTGGAAGGAGCTAACTCTCACGCGAAAACTGGAAATGTCAGCCAGTAGCTGTACGAGTGGGTCTTATCCTCTTTGTTCATGGGAACCCTTTACATTTAAGAAAAAAAAAAATTATTGAGGATCTCGAAGATCTTTTGTTTAAGTAGGTTACATCTGCGGGTATTTTTGCCCTGTTAAAAATTAAAATAGAGAAATTTGTAAAAAAAAGTATTTACAATAACAAACCATATTGTATGGTGACCTGAATTTTCTAAGGAACAATAATTATGTTTTCCCCACTGAGAAACACACACACACACACACACACACACACACACACACACACATAATGAGAAGAGAGACATTATGAGTATAGCCTAAACAGGTTACACTAGGTTTCATCTGTAGTGGACGAGTTCTTTCCAGGAGAAAGTCCAGGATTATCTAGCCTTCTTCTTCTACCTGGGATTTGGAAGTGTGTTTTTGGAAAACCCTGAGAGAAGCTCTTCCTTCACTTAACACAGGGATAAATCCTGAGTGTCTACCATGAATGTTTTCTCCCCAGTCACCTTAAAGCCTAGCATGTGTCTCATGAGGGAACACGTCAGGAAAAGTGGTTTCCATTTTCGTTTCTTACAGCTTGCTGATGTTTCAGGCAGTTTTCTCACACCGTAATTCATTACATTAGGCAAGGGCCACTTCTTTGCAGTGTATCTTTGTAGCAGTGGAGATCTTCAAACGCTGGCAGTTGTTTCTGTGGAGTTACACACTACTGAGCGTTCTAGGATAGGTTTTTGTTTTCTTCCACATTCCTGTCCATCCCCATCTTTCCCATACTTCTCATGACCTTTATTTCCTTTATCCTTCGTATTTCTTCACCTAATTGATTGCCTAGCCCATATTTCCAGACAGTAATGAGTAGGAAGGGCTATGCAGAACTCATCTTGGGACAAGGGAAGAAGCCGAAAGGTGTAGTTCTTACACAGGCCTAATTGTGCAGATGGACGTAGACTACTTCCTGCCTTTGAGCAAAGCCTGCTGTAGACAAAGAATCTTAAAGCTATTAGCACAGTGGTGCTTTAAGATGAAGACATCTTTTGTTTCAGAGTAGGTTCTGGTTTTGTACTGTCAGCAGAACAGAAGCCACTTGGAGTAGTGTGGATGAAAATAGGTAAACCAGCTGAATGTTCCCGGTAAGGAAATAGCAACGTTATGGCATATTTAGATGTCAGTTTATTTATTGAGCTTCCCTTTTTTGATATGTACTTCATTTGAAGGGCACATAGATGTGCTTTGCCCCCTCACTTTGCTTTAATGTCTTAAGTTCTGTTTTTTGAGCATGAGTCATAGAATGCAATCCTTTTCATCTATGAGGACATTGTTGATATTCAACAAAGTGGGTGGGTTGACCGACAAGCTCTTAGTATTTTTTCTTGGAGAAGGCATGATTCTTAGATTCAACTGCTGTCGGGAGAATTAGTAGGAATACTTGTTTTTCAGGGAATCTGCAGAATGGTTTCCTTTTTGTGGTCCTGGCTGCTGAGGGTGGTGCAGTGGGGGAGGGGAGTGGCTCAGGGTCATTTCTGGCTCTCTGGGGCCCACAGAGCCTGAATTGAATCCTGGTTTCCCTGGTCCCAAGTGGAAAGGAGTGAAAGAGTGCAGGCTGCCTGTGTGTGTCATAAAAATTTTGGACCGTGGGTTAATTTTTTAATAAAAATATTTATTATATTGACACAGAGAGGTTTTCCCTTCTTAGCTTTTATATCCTCTACGTGCTGTCTACAGATTCCAGATTCCTTATTTCTTTTGGTGTTTCATTCCTGAATTGATGGTATTTCCCTCTCACTTTTCATGTTACATTTGCCCTTTTCTTATTGACCACCCCCACCCGGTCTTTTTAGGAGGGGCTTTTTTTCTTTTCTGATTTTTCCTTCTCTGTGTTGCCATATCCTCTTTATTTTTCCATGTCACATACCTCCCCCTTTTCTCTCTCTCTTTCTGCTACCTGTTGTCTGCCCCCTTTTTCCTGCATTTCCCCATATTTTAATCACCTCCTTACCTGTGAAGTTCGATTACGGGGCTAATAGAGCTAAAATAGACAATTATATAGTCATATTCTGATAGTATGAACATTTGAGCCAGCTAATTTTTGTGATTCTGATTAATAAAAACAAAAAACAAAAAAAACTTTTACCGAACCTGTGCCTAACAGTGTGACTTAAATTGATTGTGTAGGCTTTTGTCTCAATATACATCATATATATTTACTTAAATGGGTGATGTGAGCTGTAGCTTGTTTGAGAGGTGAGATCCATTATAGGTTTAATCTCCACCAAATATTGTACAGATGACTCTTGAACAACATGGATCTTGGGTGGGGGATGTCAACCCCCCCTGCAGTTGAAAAATCTAAGTATGTAACTTTTGAATTCCCAGAAACCTAACTGCTAATAGTTAATGGGAAGCCTTACTGATCACGTAAATATTCGATTAGCACATATTTTGTATGTTACATCTATTATATGCTATATTCTTAAAGTATGCTGTAGGAAAGAAAATGTTATTAAGGAAATCCCAAGGAAGAGAAAATACATTTACAGTCCTGTACCGTATTTATCAAAAAATCTCTGCATCGGAGTGGACCAGTGCAGTTCAGACCTGTGCTCTTCAGAGGTCAACTGTACTTGGAGATTTACTGTTTAATGAGCTTCTTGCTGTGTTTTGTGTGCAGCCGTCTGTGAAAACGGATGTCAGAATGGTGGACGCTGCATTGGACCCAACCGCTGTGCTTGTGTTTATGGATTCACTGGTCCACAGTGTGAAAGAGGTAAGAAAAGAGAAGTGAGAACCTCCCTTTGGAGAAGCCTCTTTTGCTGTAACAACATGTAATTTTTTGTTATCCAATGAGAATTCTTCTAAGGAAATAATACTTTTATTCGTCATTGACTATGTCTAGAACTTGAAATGTAAGATTATGAGACGTAACTAACAACAGCTGAAGAATGTCAGTTTTCTCCATCAGAGTGACCTCCGTTTGGGAGGCCAGTGGAAGTTCTGTTGGGCAGGAGAGAAGGAGTGGAGGAATGACTGGTCAGTAGGCATCCAGGATTGTCTGCTTTATCATGTGAACAGTCAGACAAGCCCATGTGAAACCAGTTTACCATAATATGAATAGCACTTAAACTCATGACCTATAGACTGCTGAAAATCTCCAGGGCCGATGCCCTAAATGAACTATTAAATGGCGTCTTGGTAGCAAACGGGTGCGAGTGGCATGTCCAAGATGTTTAATCTTATAAAATGTGATAACTAACTAACACTGAACTATATGAGTAAAAATAAGCTTAAACTGAAAGCAGTATTACATAATCACTCATAATGACATACATCCTCTGTTTCCCCAGGCATTGTCATAGCATCCCAACTTGTAGAGCACTTTCTTTGTTGCAGAACGCTAGAGTATCTGAAGCTATGTCATTGAAGTATTACAGATAAATAGTGGTTGACCATTTATATATAGAGACTTTAAACTGCAAAGAAACCTTCTATTTAAAAATGTATACTCATTACCCTGACGAAAACTGTATCATAGTATTTGGATTAAATCTTGAGAAGAAACTGAGAAACGAATCCTACAGCAAAGTTTGAAAAGTAAGATATATGCAGCCATTTAGCATACACTGGTATGTGTGTATATATTGCCATATTTATATTATTCCTGAAGTAATTGAGATTTCTTGGGACTGAAGTACATTCCACAAATGACAGAGTTTATAGATATACTTAGGATAAATTTAAATGTCTTTCCCATATGCTTTTATTTTGGGAAAAAGAATTAATTGTGAAATGTTAGCATAAAAAGGTAAGTTGTTGAGAATGGAATGTTACAAATTTCCTACATAATGTTAAGTTTATTTAAATACTATAGCATGGATAATAGTTCAATTTAAATTTTCAAACATAATTATAATTGGTGGAATGATGTTCATTTTTCTGGAAGTCATGCAACTTTGGCAGTTCTTTCATCCTAGGCAGATTTCAAGTTCAGTTCCTAATTGGCGAAGGAATTGGGCAGTTTCAAGTCAGAGGCTTCCAGGCATTACATCATTATTCTCAACAGTTATTCATTCATTAGATTTGTTAGTCCTTACTAAATTTATGGGAATCCAATAAAGACTTACATATATTTCACATGTACAGTAGCATGTTTTCAGAAGAAATTACAAAATTAATTAGTTAATGAATGGACCTAAAGGATACTTTTTAAAATATGAATTTGTTTCTTAAAAAAATTTTTTAACGTTTATTTTTGAGAGAGACAGAGAGAGAGAGAGAGAGAGAGAGAGAGAGAGAGGACGTGCTTGTGTGCATGCAAGCGGGGGAGGGGAAGAGAGAGGGAGACACAGGATCTGAAGAAGGCTTCAGGCTCCGAGCTGTCAGCACAGAACCGGACGCAGGGCTCGAACCCACAAATTGTGAGATCATGACCTGAACCGAAGTCAGATGCTCAACTGACTGAGCCACCCTGGTGCCCCCAACTTTTTTCCTTCTTTTAATTTTTTTTAATGTTTAAAAACATGGGTTTGTTTCTTAAAAATCTTTTTAGTTACTACCCTTTGGGTGAAATTCTAAAACTTCATTCCTTTTAAAAAAAAAAACTTAGCAATTTCCGTTCTTGTATTGCAAATATGAATTTATGTGCTTTTAGAAGATATTTTCTGGAATATTTAAATGTGTAATAGCTAATCTCACTAAAAGTAGAGTTCATGATTTTTCTTAGGAAGCATTGTCTACACAAATACAAAAGGAATAATTTATTTATGTTGAGCTTAGTGAATAGGGGCAAGTGCCCTGTTAACATTTGTAGTTTGTATTGTCTTTTTCAATTACGGAGTTTCAAAATATATGTTCTTTGTTCTCTTAAAAGAAAAAAAAAGACTTTTATACAATGAGGGATCTTTTTCCTCCTTAATGTAGCATACATATAATTTTCCTTTAAATTGACATCTGGGAATCAGTTGTATGATAAAACACGGCTGCTTTTCCAGCTCTCTGGGCTTCTGGCAGACTGGTTTCTGGACTGGAGACAGAGACTGAGTGGTAACTGAGTGGCTGGCATGATTATGGCATTTAACTTGAGTCTTTGTGGTGGGTTAGTGGAACCTCTTTGGAGTTCTTTTCTCCCTCTTGCTGATATGGACAATGATCTTTTTTATATTTAGCATTAAAGAGTTCTTAGGGCCACTGCTGATTGTAGAAGGCAGACAACCCAGCTGTGTCCAAGGCACATGAAGGGACTCCATTCTTTTTGGCTTGTCTCTTCAAACAGATGGCATTTGAAAAAAGATAAATATTGCACTTTATATATACCTGAGAATACACAGAAATGGAATTAGCATCATATATCAAGACCTGGTGCTTTTTTTCCCCCCAACATTTATAATGTACCTTCTTATTTATCAGTAGAAACTTGAAGGGGGCAGGCAGGCAAGAAATGAACTTACCTAAGGGATTTCTGGACAAGATATGTTGATTACTCGATTACAAATGCAGCCAGCCCAAAGTCCCTATTTCACCTTCTTTGACTTAAATGATTGCTGACATCTTTGATTTTCCTTAAGGCTTATAAAAGGAACATCTGTTAGAAATATATCATAGACTCTTCTAAATTATCCATAAATTACTACAACACACTTTTTTTTTGTCACGTAAACATGAACTTTCTTTAAAAAGTAGATACATTTGGTGAAACTTCAAATATTCTTATATTTAGTGACATTTCCTCTAAAATGTACACTTTTCAGTAAACCCTCCTTCAAAAAGGAGGATTGGGGATTTACTTTTTAATATATTGACGTTTTTAAGAAAAATTCCACTTGTGACTCTGAAACTCCTTTTAGAAAGGTGAGATCAAGTTGCAAATGTTAAAGTTATAAAATGTAAACTTCGAAGCCTTTGTGCAAAGTGAAATATGGATGGATTTCACTTTAGGATAACTTTCATAAAATCATCCAGTTGTAGGACCTAATACATGATCTCAGTATCTGAAAGCATGTAGAGGGGTCACTTACACTCTGCTTGAATACCCCTGGTCACAGGGCTCTCACTCAGTCACCCTGTTGTGAGGCAGGATTTCATTGTTGGAACCCTGGTTATTCATCCTTTGTATGATTATGGTTCTGCCTAAACTGAACATTTAGCAGACAGATAGCCCATTCTTTATTGTCTAATTCAGTGGGAATATGGTCATGGTGACTTCTCTAGAAAGAGGCAGCCACCATCTTTAAGTTGCATAATGAAACTTGAAATCTAATTATAAGCTATTGAGTTATTCTATGTATTTTTGTTCATCCACCCACATTTTGGGTAGTAAACTAACTGGGGCAGCTATACAGCCTACTCAGACCATGTCTCCCAAGAATAAGAACAGAGGCAGGCAAAGCTAGGGTTTTCGTGAGTTGTAGGAGTTGGGTAGACCAGGCCTAAGTTTGTTCAGAAATAAATGATGCATGTATGAAATCAACATTAATAAATTGGAATTTATAATAAAGTATGTGCAGTGGGTTGGTTCAGCCCATGAAGTAACAGCAAATTAGTGTGACCAGGAATATAAGGAAGCGTGGTGTGAGAAGAATCTGGCATATTAGGCGAAATTCTATACACAGTGGATTTGATACTTCCAAGAAAAGTATAAGCGATAGTTTTTAGAAAACATTCCTTCCATTGTAATTTTGTTATCTAAAAGAAATACACATTTATTACAAAGCAATTTAGAAAATAAACAAAAATATGCAAGTATTTATAATTCCTCCAGTCAGAATGAATCATTTTATAACATTTTGGAGGATATGCTTTGAATCTTTTTTTCTACTACACATATAATGTTTACAAAGCATGGGATCTTTCCATTCGTACTGGAATCCACTGTTCTATAACATGAAATCTACTTGTATCCTGCTTCTCATTGCTGTTATGAAATACATTACTTTGTAGACCTATATAGTTTCCCTGCATATCATAACAATGAGGACTGCTCATTACATTCTGTACAATCATGCCATGTTTGTAACGTTACTTTCTTGATGTCACAGATGAGGGAACTTTGCCCAGGTCAAACTTAGAGTAGCAGTGGGGAGTATAAGGACAGGAGAATATCACACAATCTAATTTAAGACCTTAAACTCAATTCCTGTGATAGAGCTGACTGCCTTCTATTTCTCGATTAGCTGACATTTAGGGTCACTTCCAGGTTTTCCTTTTTTTGTTGGCTTGTTTGTATTTTAGCAATTACGTGATAAGAATCTATGCAGGTAAATATATGCCCTGGATTTTATTCTTAGGATTTAGCATACAAATGCAACTGCTGAGTTGTTGAGTATGTGAAAATGTAAAACTTTTGATATATTCTGTTTATTTCCCTCTAAAAAGGCTTTTTTCTAATGACTTACTCCTTTGATACTGTGTTTAGAAAGTCTTTCAGTACTCCCAAATCTTATAAATATCTATAGTTTTTTCCTTAGAGCTGTTGAGATTTTATTTCTTTATACTTTTTTAACCATAAGTGAGAATATATAGGAGGGTAATTTTTATTTTTAAATAAAGTAAATTTATAAACATTTGTTTATCGCATATCTTTTGAGTGCTTATTGTTAGGCTAAGTAGTTGGAACTCAAGCTACAAAGAAAAATTATATAACTCTTCTGTTAGTAAGAAGCAAACTATTTAAAGGACAGTGGTGATCATCTACTTAAACATTAAAAAGTAATGCACTGGGGCGCCTGGGTGGCTCAGTCCGTTGGGCATCCGACTTCGGCTCAGGTCACGATCTCGCGGTATGTGAGTTCGAGCCCCGCGTCGGGCTCTGTGCTGACTGCTCAGAGCCTAGAGCCTGTTTCGGATTTTGTGTCTCCCTCTCTCTCTGACCCTCCCCCATTCATGCTCTGTGTCTCTCTGTCTCAAAAATAAATGAACATTAAAAAAAAATAAACGTTAAAAAATTTAAAAAGTAATGCACTATGTAAATACCATAATAGGAGTAGGAACAACTTTACGTGAGAACTCAGAAATTCTTCCTGATTAAGACAGAATTAGAAAAGCCTTCCTTCAGTTAATCTGAGTGAAAAAAATACTACTCATTATAGTGAGAGAAGTGTTTTGGACTAATTCTTGTAATGATATTACAAGATACAGAATGATTGACTTTTTGCTAAATAACATTATTTAAACTTCATACTTAATTACCAATTACCACAGTCACTGAGCTGAACTTGTTTTATAGAAATAAGATGTCTGCCTTTCTCTGCCCTCTAAAGATTTAGCAAGAATGAAATTAGAAGGAACAGAGAATGTTACCAACCACAGATGTCCAACTCACGTGCGTCCACACGCACGCATGCACACACACACACACGCACACACACACATTTCTGTACTCGTGAGGCTGTTCAGAACATTTTATAACCTTGTACTCTCTAAGCTAAACTTAGCTTTAAATGGGCATCAGAGAAATACCAAAAGATCTGTGGGAACTTTACTTTTTGGCACTAGCTCAGATGACATCCTTGTCTTGAATGCCATTAAGAACAGAAGGGAAAGAAAATGAGAGCAAAAAAGCAGACAGTGCAAAGCAAAAAAGAAGGAAGGGAAGAAAGAGAGAATGGATGAGAGAAAAGGAAGGTGTAATGTTCATACTAGGAGTGGAGACGCTTGGTTCTAGAAAGGAAGGGTATGCATCTGAGAGATAATCATTGATTGATCTGATATGGGAGAAGCTGGGGTTCCCACTTCTCAGTCTTTGCTTTAAATCTCTGCTGTTCAGATCTGTGAGGTAAGATCAAATGTGTTGGCAGCCTGTTAGACTTGGATGCTTTATTTATGAAACTCCTTTGAATTAATGCAGTGAGTGTTTTCATTCATCCCAGCTCTAAGTGCCCTTATTTATACATTTCTTTGTTTTTGGTTTATCTACCTAGAGGCAGGGAAACCTGCAATAGAAAATTTAAATCATTAACATGTTTTATATTTGTGTAACTCTGTAAATATTTTCTTCTTTTCCTATTTCAACATGAAGTTGGAAGACATTAGGGACTAACTGGTGTGGAACCTCAGCAGAACTACTGCTCACACACACACACACACACACACACACACACACGCATGAATTAAATACAATGAAATGTTACATAGGATTCATTCAAAAGTAATAATAAAATATGTATGTGCACTCTGTATATTTGACCCTTGAACAATATAGGTATGCATTCTGCAGGTACAATTATATGTGGATTTTTTTCAGTAAATACAGTCTAGTACTGTAAATGTATTTTCTCTTCCTTATGATTTTCTTAATAACATTTTCTTTCCTCTTAGCTTACTTAATTGTAAAAATATAGTGTGTAATATACATTACATACAAAATATGTGTTAATCAATTGCTTGTGTTACCGATAAGGCTTTTGGTCAAATAATAGGCTGCAGATGGTTAAGTTTGGGGAATCAAAAGTTATATGTGAATTTTCAACTGTACTGGGATTAGTGCCCCTAACTTCTGTGTTGTTCAAGGATCAAGTGTATGTCAAAAAATCCCAGACATTATAAATTCCTAAATAACATCTGTATCCAGGGGTTTCAGATAAAGGACTGTGGACCTGCAATTATTTCATGAAATTGTTGGAAGGATTAAAAGCAATAATGTGTTAGGCTCCTGATATGTGAGAGGCAGAGTGACTAGCATGTGGTAGCCACTAAGTGATATTTGTTTTAAGAAAACAGGGTGTAGTCAGAATCGGAACTGAATATTAAGACCCATAAGACCTTGGAAATGTGATTGCCCTCCCTCATCCTTGTTTCTGCATATAAAATACGGGTCTATCATGTTCTTCTTATTTTTGTGACTTATATGACACAATATAACATTTCGCATCCAATACATAATAATCATTGATGCTAATCTCTTTCAATTGTACTGCCCAGTTATCAAAAAAAAGTAGATATGGTGGCTGACTGTTGAAAATGGAATAGTCAAAAATGAAATTTTGAATGGGGAGTAGAGGATTTTATCAGTTGCTTAAGTCGTACAAATAAAGTTTCATGCTGTTCTTATTGAGAATAAATGCTGTATTTTAAGAGAGGCTCACCTTCCTGGTATGACAATTAAATGAGAGACAAAGTACCTAGCCAGGGTATGGTACAGTAAGTGCACATTGAATGATCAGCTAGCATTGTGGAAAATAAAAACGAGATATAATATGCTCTCTTAGGCAAAATTGTCTTGGGTGAGAGAGATAATTCCCAGTTGCTGGGACTGTATCAGATCAGGGTGCATCAGTTGTGAATAATCTAAGCTTCATTGCTTTACCTTTTGTGGGGTTCTTTGGGATCATACACAAAAATAAACTGAAAGATATTGTGTATCATTATCATTACCTTGCATATTATGTATTTGAACTTTTAGATCCTACTTATCTTGCTTTGACATACTTGTGCTCTAAATACCAGCATTGTTATCACTAGTTACTCACTATTTCCCTGGTCTCTTTGGTCTTAGTCCCCTGCTTCCTGGTGTACAAGGTCTATTTGTGAGCATTTCACAGTGGAACTGATATATATGTAAGGCTTATTTTGCTCAGCATACTTGTAATCAACAGTCTTGCATATTGTTCAGTCTCACAGAATGAGTTTGGGGAGGGTCTTCCAACAGTCCAGAGAATAGTTCCTCTGTGAAGCTTTCCTTGGCCACCATCCATCTCCTGCCTCAGTTTACTTTTGAGGCAAAATTAAGCCTGCTGTCCTTTTATCTACTTGTCATGTATTCCATACCTCTAGAATAGTTTTCTTCATCATGGTGTTGACTGCTGCCCTGTGTGTCAGTGAACCTGTGAAGAGCAGAGCTTTTTATCTGAAGCTGCCTTTGTGTTACTTCTTCTCTACACAGTGCACAGTGCAAGACATGCTAGTTATGGGTCTGCACAAGCATTGGGCTTCCAAATAGAAGAAATAGGATGAAACAAACTACAGACATGGTAGAGGGCCTTGGATGCTCGTGCAGGCTTATTTATTATAGAGACTTTAAGACACAGTGAATGAAATGGAAGAGTAGAAGGTGAGACTGGGCCACTAGACTTGGACCTTAATATACAAAGTCTGGAATGCCAAGTCGAGAGGCTGCCCTCTGGTCAGCGGGCACTGTGGAGAGGGATCGCGAAGGACTATTGTACTTGAAAGTAATTCTCTAAGAGAGGTTACTGTGGAGTAGCAAACAAAAAGGAGTAGAGGATGGAGAAATTGAGACAGAGGCACCATTCAGAACTCATTGCATGTCAACTAGATAATAGCAATGGGTATATTATGTTTGTGTGTTTTCACTGAGATTATGATTTATGTATGTGTAAAATGAGATAGCTAGTATTAATTTGGAAAGGAAAATTATGTAATATTGGGGAAAATGATAGTTATTGGACATTTACTATGATAAGTGCTTGAGAGGAATTAATACAACTCAGAGATACCATTTTTTTTTAGCATGACGTTAACAGATAAGGAAACTGAGGAACAAAGAGGCAAAGCATTTTGCCCAAATTCACCAGATAATAAAGGGAGAAAGTACGGTTTGAACGCAAGTGATATAACCTCAAAACTCATGAACTTAACGAAAACTTTAAGTGAAACACAACACTGCCGAAGTCAATATATATTCCCACTCTGTAGAACTGTAGTGTGTCAGTGAATGATAAAAAGGTACATGGCGCCAGTCTGACAAAAGAGATGGCTTACTATTTTTGTATTCTTTTGTCATCTGGCCTAGGGAAATGTATTTGGTATGTAAATTTCATATTATACCTCTGAATTCATATACCCAGAGATTATTTATGTGTGTGATTTTCTAACATAGTTATTCAAGACTCATCATGCTTAAAACTAAATTGAGACTTCCATTTCCAGCCAAGAGGGACTAGCAGGAACCTGATTAACCCTCCTTCCTGAAAAGAACTAAAAAACAGAATAAAATATATTAAATAATGGTTTTCAAGATACTGGACATCAGATAACAAAATATGAGTAGTCCCCAAAAGAAGAACTTTGTTAGATTTCCACAGGTTGCTATTTCAGGGAGGTTGTTTTGTTTTGTTGGTGTAGCCAGATAGACTTCTTAAATTGAGATGGGATTGAGCTTCTGGGAAGACCAAGATGGCTAGGGTTCCCAGGGCTAGAGAGAGGAGGGAAGAATGCTGTATACAGAACTCAGAAGATACTGTGGATATCTTCAGAGGGCCTCTCTCAGATTTTCATTAGAATACTGGTCAGCATATGCATATGAGGAATGTGCAGGAGGCTAGAGAAGGGAGTAACCCAAAACAATTAGGAAGAATGATACTGAGAGCGCACACAACCCCATAAATACTTCCTTTCCCTCAAACCAGATTGGAGGACCACAGACTCTATGAGACAATGGTTAGAGTACTTAGAACAGTTCCTTCTTCAGTAGTGGGGAATAATTAGCTATAGACTAAATGCCCTAGTCCTGCTGGATAAATCATAAAATCAACATCCAGGAGGTTCAAACATCCAAGAGCAAAGTTCAACAATATTTATAAGACTACAAAAATACTAAGCACTCAGTATGGTAAAATTCACATCTAATCAAATATTCTTCTTCAAACATTTTCTGTAAATAAGCAGTAGAGTATGGTCATAATGAGAAGTAATATCAATTTGCCAAAATCCATCCAGAACCTACATGGATGTTAGAATTTGCAGACTAGGAAATTAAAACGGCTATTATCAGGATTTTCCAGATGTGCATCAAGCTAGAGGAAAGATTCAAATGTGAGAGATGTGAAATCCAAATTGAATCTCTAGAGATAAAACATATTCTAGATGGAATTAATGGCAGGTTAGACATTGTAGATGTAAAGCTTAGTGAACATGAAGATGTAGCAATAGAAATTACTTAAAATGAAACACAGGAAAAAAAAGTTAAAAAAATATAGGAGCACATCAATGAGCTTTGTTAACAACTTCCACTGAACACATAGACATAATTGGAGTTATCACAGGAGTGATAATAGAAAAAACATACTTGAAAAAATAATGTGCAGAAATTTTCCAAGTTTGATGAATTCTGTAAAGTGACAGAGATCGATGAATCCCAAACAAAGAAACAATGAGAAAACTATCTCAAGGGACAACATAATGGAATTGCTGCTAACTACATAAACAGAGAAAATTGTATAAGCAGCTGGAGAGAAAAAAGACTTTTTTTTTTTTGGTACAAAGTTAAAAAAGATAAGGGTCACAAAAAATTTCTTCTCAGGAACAGTTTAAGTGAAAAGACACTGGAACAGCATACTTAAAGTATTGCAATTAAAAAAAAAAGTCTTTCTAGAATTCTTTATCCAGGAAAATATCTTTCAAAAACATGTAAAATAAAGCTTTTTAAAAAATGTTTATTTTTTAGAGAGAGAGAGCACATGTGCCTGTGTGAATGCATGAGTGGGGAAGGAGCAGAGAGAGAGGGAGACCCATAATCTGAAGTAGGCTCCAGGCTCTGAGCTGTTAGTAGAGTCCTTCCTACACAGAGCTTGTACCCACGGGCCATGAGATCATGAGCTGAGCAGATTTGGGATGCTCAACTGACTGAGCCACCCAGGCACCCCAAGCTTTTTTTAAACAAATAAAAGATGAATTCACCACCAGCAGACCTGCACTTCAAGAGATGTTAAAGGCGGTCCTTCAGGCAGAAGAAAAGTAATAACAGATTTAAATATGAATCCGTGCAAAGGAAAGAAGAGCATCGAAAAGGTATCTGGGTAAATATGTAAGATTTTTTTCTTCGCATTTAGGATTCTAAGAAGCAATTGGGTACTTAAACAGGAATAATTACAATTTTCTGTAGAGTTTATAGCCGATGTGGTAGTGAAATATATTAAAACAGCAATACGGAGGCTGGGAGGTTCTTACACTGTCAAGTAGCATAATGTTACTTGAAGACAGACTTTGGCAAATTAGAGACGTGTACTCTTAAGCCCTAAAGCAACCCCAAAAAATATAGAGTTGTAACTAATAAGTCAATAAAAGGTGATGAAATGGAACAAAAATATGCAAAGCAGCGAAATAAGATAAGGCAAATAAATGGACACTTAGAACACAATTGGAAAGTGATAGGGTTAAACCTGACCCTATCAGTAATTGTTTAAATGTGAATGGTCTCAACATCCATTTAAAAGGCAGAGATTGTTATCTTAAAAAAACCAGTAAGAAATCTGTTTTAAATAGGAGATGCTAATAGATTAAAAGCAAAAGGATTAAAAAAGAAATATCTAGCTAATACTAATCAAAAGAAAGCTGGAGTGGCCTCCTATCAAAGTAGATTCCAGAGCAAAGAACATCTGGCATGAAGGTCATTTCATAATAAGTAAGAAATCACTAAAGGGGATATAACAATTCTGAATGTTCACACACTTCATAACATGGCTTCAAGATACATGAATTAAAAGCTGGTGAAACTGCAAAGAGGAATAGACTAAACCACAGTTATGGCTGGAGATTTCAGCACTTCTCAATAATTGAGAGAAGCAGCTAAAGTTAATAAAGATATAGAAGACTTGAATATCACTGTCAACATACGTGATGAGTTTAATGTTTATGGAATACTCTGTTACACAATAGCAGAGAATGTACATTCTTTTCAAGTGCATGTGGAACATGCAGCAAGATAGGTCATATTCTGAGTCATAAACCAGGTTTCAATAAATTACATGATGTGTGTTCTCATTCCAAAATGGAATTAAATCAGAATTCAATAACAGATTTCTGCAAAGTACTTTCAGTAATTGTGTAATTCATTTCTAACACCTGTGGCTCAAAGAAGAAATCAAAAGGGAAAATAGAAAGCATTTTGACTTGAATGAAAATAGAAACAATATATCAAAATTTGTGGAATGCCTGTAACAGTAATTAGTGGGAAATTTATAGCCGTAAGAACTACATTAACAAAAGAAAGGTTTCAAATAAGTGAACTCAGCTTCTTCACTAAAAAGTTAGAAGCAGAAGAGCTAATTAAACCAAAAGTAAGCAGAAGAAAAAGAAATAATAAAGCCAAAGTGAAAATAAATAAAATACCAAACAGGAAAAGTAAGAAAATCACTGAAATTAAAAGCTAGCTCATTAAAAAGATCAACAACATATTGATAAGACTGTATCCACAATGATCAGAGAAAAGCAAAGACAGAAATGATCAGTATCAGGAATGTGAGAGGTGATATCACTACAGATTTCATTGATATTAAGTGGGTAAAGGAAACAATATCATGAAAAACTTTAAGCCAATAAAAACAAAGTGGACAATTTCTTAAAGGACAAATCAGTAAAAGAAATCAGTAAAAGAAAGAAGTAACACGAATATCCCTATATTGATAAAAGGCATTGAATCTGTAAAAGTCTTCTCATCAAGAAAATTCCTGACCTAGGTGGCTTCATTGGTGAATTCTACCAAACGTTTAAGGAGGGAATAATGCCAATTGTATGCAGGCTTTTCTAGAAAACTGAACAGGAGTTAAAGCTTCCCACCTCATTCTGTGAGGTTGAATTACCTTGATACCCAAACCAGAAAAAGACATTTCAGGAAAAGAATATAACATACAAATATTTTTCATGATGTAAAATTTCTCAGAATTTTAGCGATGTGTATCAACAGTACCTTGGAGGGTAATATAACAAATTGGGATTTATCCCAGGATATTAAAAAATAATCAGTGTAACTCACCATATGAACCGTTTTTTAAAATCCTATGGTAATCTAAATGGCTTCAGAGAAAAAAAAAACACTTTTGACAAAATCTATTCCCCCAAACTGTCAACAAACTAGAAAAATAAGAGAACTTCCTCAGTGTGATTAAAGGGCATTTCTAAAATGCCTGTAGCTAACCTTACACTTAATGATGAAAAGCCAAATTCTTTTACCCTAATATCAGGAACAAAGCAGGGAGAGTCATTCTTGCCGTCTCATTTGAACATTGTAGTATTTAGTTCTAGCAAGGGCAATAAGACAATAAAGATAAAAGTCATAGAGATTGGAAGGAAAAAAGTAAAAACTTATAGATGACATTACGGTCTATGTAGAAAACAAGTTTAGCAAGATTGCAGAACACAAGATCAATTTACATAAGTCAGCTGTACTTCTTTACCAGTGATCAACTGAAAATCCAATTTGAAAGCGATACCACGTGCAGTACCATTCATAAATAATGAAATTCTCAGGGCTAATTATGAGAAAAAAATGTATAAGATTTGTATACTGAAAACTATAGGACATTGCTAAGCAAAATTAATGGAGACATAAATAAATGGAAAGATATCCTTTGTACATGGATTGGAATACTCAGTATTGTGGGATGCTTCTTTTCCCCAAATTAATTTATTAGATTCAACACAGTTCTGATAAAAATGACAAGAGAATTTTGGAGAAATTGAGAGAGTGATTATAAAATTCATATGAAAATGCAAAGAACCTAGGAAAGTCAAAATACATTTGAGAAAGAACACAGGATTTCAAATTTATTATCAAGCTATAGTAATCAAGAGAGTTTGGATAAAGATAGTCAAATGGAGAACCCCAAAACATACCCATAAATACGACAAAGTTGCAAAGGTAAGTTTTTGGAGTCTTTTTAATAAATAGTGCAGGAACAATTGGATATCCATATGCTGCAAACAAATTAACTTTTGATCCATACCTCCCACTAATTATAAAAACTAAGTAAAAATGAATCATAGAGCTAAATGTGAAACCTAAAGCAATAAAACCTCTAGAGGAAAACACAAGATCTTTATCAGTTTGGGTTAGGCACAAATCATTAACATACCACCAGAAGAATGACACCCCTCCCCCCCCCAAAAAAAGAGAAATCAATGAATTGCATTTCATCAAAATTAAAAAACTCTAGTCTTTAAAGATATTGTTAAGAGAATACGAAGTCAAATCAAGTAGTAAAGATAATTTGTTAATCATATGTCTGATAAAGGACTTGGGTGTGGAATGATATATAAAGAATTCTCCAAACTCAATGGTAAGAAAACAAAGCACCCAATTAGAAAAATTGGCAAAGATTTGTGGAGACGCTTAATTGCAAGCAGAGATAAATGAATGACAAATAAACACATAAAAATAAGTTCAACGTCACAGTCATTAGGGAAACAAATTCTGGGGCACCTGGGTGGCTTAGTCAGTTAAGCATCCAACTTTGGCTCACGTCAGGATATCACGGTTGGTTGGTTCGAGCTCCATGTCAGGCTCTATGCTGACAGCTCAGAGCCTGGAGTCCGCTTCAGATTCTGTGTCTCTCTCTCTTTCTGCCCCTCCCCTGCTCGCACTTTGTCACTTTCACAAGTAAGCATTAAAAAAAATTCAGTGTGATATTACTGTCACTATGTTGGAACTTTCACATATTGCTGGTAAGAATGTAAATGGTACAACTACTTTGGAAACAGTTTGTCAGTTTCTTAAAAATGTAAACATATACCTATTATATGATGTAACTGTTCCAGTTATTTGCCCCCAGGTAAATGAAAGCATATATGCCTACAAAGACTTGAAGTCAAGGCTCATAACAATTTTATATGTAATAGCCCCCAAACTGGAAACAATCCAAATGTCTCTCAACAGGTGAATGGATAAGCAAGTTGTTGTATATTTATACAATGGGATACTTCTCATGTATAAAAAGTATTGAACTACTGATGCATGCAGCATGCAGTATTGATGAACTTCAAAATATTTATGCTAAATGAGCGAAAGCACACAAAAAGATACATTCTGTCTGAATTTATTTATATATAATTCTAGATAATTCAGGCTTTTGTGACAAGTAGCAGACCAGTGATTGACAAGGGATGGAGAGGTGTGTGGATGGACAAGACGGAAGAATTTCAAGGAAGCTTTGGGCAATTTTGGGGGGGGGGCGAGTGATGTATGATCATTATGTAGGTTGTAGTGATGATTTCATGGGTTCATACTATATATAAAAACATGTATACTTTAAATATTTGCAGGGTAGTGTTTATCAGTTGTACATCAGTAAAGCCATTTAAAGAATTGAGCAATTTCAAAGTTACTGTTCAAACCAATTTAACTTTAGATTTTTAGATTAATGCCTCTGGCCATGTATGCCTTTATCCACTTGTAGAAAAATGGCATGTGTATTAAAATCTAAATTTAACACCTTTTACAGAACTAGTTGGCGCTGAACACTAATATGCAAAATGAATAAACCCCAGTGCATAACTTCCTGAAAGAAGTAATTGATATGTAGTAGGTAAGGTGGGGGAGTCTTGGGGAATAGAAACTATATGTCTGAAAAAGTGTGTTGATATTGTAATAAATATAATCCAGTCACCTCTTCCCTGGGGAAGATGCTTTCTCCATCCTCTGCTAGCATTAAACTCATGCTCACTTGCAATTAGGGATACAGTGAGGACACTTCCTGAATCATTCTACTTCCATCTTTGGGGGAACTTTATTTGGGGACTCTGAGAAAGCAGTGTCAATAATTATTGTCTCCATAATCAGTGTAGATGTCTCAAGGAGCAAGTGGCCAAGGAGACAGGAGATATCCTTAGATAAATAGTAGGAGTACATTTTTATTCCTTTCAGTCATAGCAACCACATCCTCTCAAGGAGCTAAGAACTAAATTTATGTTGAACAAAGTTATCACAGCACATAGAGAAGTTTTGTTTTGTTTTTTGGCTTTTTTTTTTTTTGCCTGCCTATTTTTGTTCATTCAGAGATTTTGTCTTTGCAAAATTAGTGTGAAGTGTTTTTCAACATAAACTATTTTAAACTCACTTAAACATTGTACCAATCTCCCTTCAATATTGTTACTATTTTGGCTTAAAACTTTAAAACCGGATTAATATACTTGGGCCATCATTTCTTGATTTATTAACATTATACAGTTTCTGTTATCTCTCCACCATAAGGGGAGTATGTATATGTTATTATTATTTTACCACACCTGTTGGTTGACTGGATTTTGTCATCAGAGCTTTTTCTAGGAAATGTTCATGAGTGCTTTCTCATTGTGTACATTGTCAACCTTGCCTTACACTTAAACTCTGACATAAGTAGATATATATTGGGGACTTCTACTTTTCCCTTCTTATTTTTATAGATATCTAGTTATTTTCTGTCACTGAGTGTGCTATGAAGAAGTCTGAATCTAGCCTGATTTTTTTTCTCCTCGCTAATTTATTTGATGTTTTTTTCCCCAGATACCTGAACAATTTGTACTGTGTGATTATGTATATCATTTATTCTGTGTGGACTTTAGTGAAAGTGGTGTGATCATTTGAGCTGGACTCAAAGTGCCTTCCGTTAATTTTAAGGAAATTTTCTTGTATTATATCTTTGGATAGTTTTGCTACTTGGATAGGTTCACTACTTCAAGTGTATTAATTTTTTTTTATTAGACTTTTGAGGTGTTTGTTCTTTAATTGGTTCTATAGTCATAATTCTTTTCTATCTGTGTCTCTTCTGTTTTTCTTTTTTAAATTAATTTAGTGTTTTTATAATTGAGTGAGATGTTTTTATTTTGTCTTTAGGTTTTTAACTTCTTTAGCTAAGTTTTCCTTTTATTGGGTATTTCTGTTTCATCTAATAGCCTTTTTATTACTTATATAGCTCTTGACAGATTGTTCTTTAGTTCCAAGACATCATGCAATTATCTTGTTTCCTTGACTATACTTTTTTTCTTGTAAAGGAGTATTGTTGTTTTTTAATATGTTTTGTACCTTATATAAATCATTATAGTATGTTATATAGTTCCTGACCCATTTCTTCTTGTCTCCTGCTTGCTAATTTAAATGGGCAGCTCTGTCCAAAACTTCTATTTGCACTAACTTGGTGTAGGTGAATTTTCCTTTTCTCCCTTCCCAAATTACCTGAATTGTCTTCCTGTCTTAGCTTCTGTTTGAGAGCCAAGGATTTCAGGTGCTTTATGTTCTGAGCCCAAAAAAGGGTAGGAAGACTTGAGCTGGGATTTGGACATCTTTTGATTAAAGAGTCTGAGCTTTGAATGTTCTCAGGTTCTTCTTTGCATGTATTGTTCAGGATCACTCCATCTGGTCATGGCAGTGTTCTCTTTTCAAAGAGGAGAATCCTGAAATTTAAAGTATTTCTCCCACTTCAGCTGAAGTCCACAGTGCCTGCCCCTTTGCTTTCAGAGAATCATGCTTGGCATTGAATTTCCTCATTTGCCCCATCATTGTCCAGCAGCGGTCTCCTCCACCCCATAATGACAGGCGTTGGCTTAGCCTCTTGCTGTCTAAGAATGTTTTTTCCTTATGTTCTTTCTGACTCCTCTTCTCCTGTTGCATGCTGGGGATAATTGACCCTGTGTGGTAAGGATCAACCTGTCTTCACTGTCTGGTATTTTCCCATCTGGTAGAGATCACCACCTCTGGTCCTCTCTGTTTTTCTGCTTTCTGATGAGTTGCTCTGTTGCCAGGTAGGGACGTTTATTCTTCATGTTTTCCCTGATTTCTCCATAAGCTGAACTCTCACTCAGTTTTCCGGGGGAAATCAATGACACTTCTCAGGATTTTAATGAATCATTCTCATTCCATGTGTGATGTGAGGGAAAAGGGGTATGACCTTCTGTTTCATTCCTTGGCTGCTACTTTCAAATGCATTGCAGGATTTTGTGCTTGTATCCTATTTGGAGGGTCTGAGACTAATATTTTTTTTGTTAGCTTTTACCTTTTTTTGTTGTTGTTTATATTATATTTGCTGTGCCTGTTTATGTTGGCTGTGGGAAGGGGAGATTCTGTGGTATGGTTTCAGTCTCCAGTGTTTTCTAGGAAGTTGATACCACATTTAAATGTTTTTGACCTGAAATTATCTCAAGCCACACAGAAAGCCAGGTGTAGGGTCTTCTAATAGAAGATGATATAGTTTGGGATGTTGCAGTTATCATTTACAAGTAATATTGTGGTAGTTTATTTAGTGCATATTACTAAACCAGGAAACACGAGGTCTATGAGTGTCTCATTTCTGTGGATTAAAGACTATGGTTCCCATGACCATACTTAATGCCATGGTTTAATGCATGCAAAATTCTTCCATATGGGCAGTGCTGAATGTTTGTGAATTCTTCATCTGATTTGGAAATAGCATACAAGGCACATTCCAAATCTTGAGCAAGATCATTTTCATCTTAAAAAAAAAGGGAATTATGTTTTGAATGTAACAGAGAGACTTTAATTAGAATTTAACAGATTAACTGTGTAATGTTCTTCAGTCAATTCATTTCTTGATTGAAAAATGACATTGGGCTAGATCAGTGTTTACTTATTTTTCTTAGTCATAGAAATCACCTTTTTTTTTTATCAAAAATACTTCTCTGCTTTTCCTGTGGAGACTCAGATTTATTGCTCTGAATTCAAAGACTTTCACCATAGTTGCATATTATCACCAGGGAGCTTTTAAAAATCCTAACATGGAGACTTCACCTGAGATCAGTTTGTAAGAATCTTTGGAGCAGTAGGACCCATGCCCAAGCATCAGCTTTTTTTAAAGTCCCCACAAAAATTCCACTGTAACATGAATTTTGTGAAACACTAGTTTATCATGAAGTCCTTACAAAATATCCTGGACTTTTTTATAGTTAGACAAATCTGAGGAATCATTTCTTAAAGTATCTTCAAAATTTTATCCATTAATTCAGTTGTTACCTTTAGAGCCCTAAATGAAGCCATTCTGGATAAAATTTACTACTGGATTCTTTTGAACAGATTTATAATGTATTAAAATTCCATTATTAGAGTAGGCTTTGCTTCCCTCTGATGTGGCAAAATTGGATTTGAAAATAGTCAACTTTATCTTAAGTTTTTCTCCATGTCACATATTTTTAAATTCTGGTGACCTCAGTAAGAAGTGTACATTCCCTACCGTGGGCAAAACTGAACCAACAGTGTTTAGAATGGCTTTAAATCTTGGCTTGGTTACTATATGGAAAATTAAGTAATAATCCAAATATTCTCTTAAAATCCTATGTAGAAAACTGAACTTTTATTTAGTTTTTTTTTTAAAAGACAAATTTCACTTGTTTGAAGCACCCGTATGACATCACATCTTGCTAAAGTTAAACCCTATAGCTTAGTCAATGATAACATTATAGTTTTGTAGATTATCATGCGATTATTCTAGTGTGGATTACAGTGAAATGTAGACAGAGGTATAACATTACATATTTTTCATAGTACTTTTCATATAATACTTTATAAACTTCCTCTTTTTAGAGTAATTACTAGATTCCATAAGTATTCATTCCTCACTACACAACTAGGTATCTCTTGTTGCTTATAACTCTGCAGAACTAAGTAAGTGTAGTTTCTCTGCATCTGAGTGAGAGCCAGAGGGATTCCATGTCTTTCTTTTAATTATTTCAGGAGTGATTTGTGAAGTAGGTGGTATCTGAAAAGCTGTTTGATAAACAGACAGTTTGGAGGGCTTTACCAGAGCCAGCGAATACTGAACAGCATTTTTCAGGCACATGGCCCTTCAGGAAAAAACCTTGAGCCAGAACCAAAACAGATGAAAGAGCCGCTGAGCAGAGAGTGCCAAAGGAGATGAGGAAGGTACGCTGGGGAGTCCCAGTGGAAAGTATTATATGCATTAATTTAACCCAGAACCCTGTGGGGAGATGTTTAAAGGCTTTTCTGCTTATTAGTTAAGTATGATCAGGAGTATATATGTGAGTTTGCAGAAGATCTGGCGAGACCTTCCAGTACCTTCCCCGTTCCCATGGGTCCAGACAGGAACCACTTTGATGTGGTCATCCTCAGATTCAGATTCGTGTGGACCTCTTCCTGGAATTCCAAGGGGGAGGTACATGTGCTGTGCCCTCTGAATTTCCTTTAACGTATCTAACATGCTGTCTCCACTCTGGGCTTCTTATGTGGGTCCCTCCTGCCTCCGTCCGACTTTCACAGTACTCTTAAGGATGAAGGGATCAGACTTTGCTTTTGCTTTTCCTTTCTAACAGAACTCTCTTAAGTCTTACTGTCTTCCTCTGGATGCCTTCTCTGTGGCCAGGTTGGGGCCTGATAAGTGCTAGAAAGGGAGAGATTGACCTAGGATAAGGAGTTCTGAGTTATTTCACAGAGTGTATATACTGTAACATATGTAAAGAATTTGGTACCTTGCTTGGTACAAATGCCTAAGAAATATTTTGTAGGATTTAATTACTAGAATTATGAAACGAACGCATCCAGTCACTGAATTCAAACCTGTTTGGAGATTTTTGTGTTGTTTATTTCAAATATTACAGCACAGAGGATCTGGCAGTATTAGCTCTGCCCCTACCCTTAGCTCAGTGATACGACTGTGATCTAGAAACCATGCCTCTTTTTCTTGAGACACTTAACTTTGCAATTCTAGATGTAGAATTCTAGATGACTGTATTGTGGATTACCCCACCCAGGGACTACAGCCCCCCTGGACTAGTACAGAGTGGTTCTGAATGGTTCAGTCTATCTTCACGCCCATTAGGATGACAGTAAAGCAAAACCTGAAATAGAGGAATTACTTAACCAATTAAGCACAGTAGGTAGTGATTCAGGGCATTTCTGAGAACTTTGAAGTGGACTCTAGGACCGTATACTTTAGTTTTCATTTATCTGAGGCTAGATTTATGGTGGTTACCAAACTGGGTCTATGAAATACAGCTCACGGTTCATAGTGGCCTAAGGAAATTTGGCTCACAAGTCTTTCAGGATTTGGGATTTCTTGGGTGTGATCATCCACAGCACGTTCATATGTGTCACATGTTAAATTCTCTTAAGCCTAGTATTTGGCATTCTAGGTGTTGACATCCCACTGCCCTAGGAATCTTGGCTCTCAGGCTTACAATCAATCACTCAAAGCCAGGAACCTCCTTCCCCACCTTATTTATATTTATTGAGGCATTTAGGAAAGGGTATCCCACAGTGTCCTAAAATGATTGTTTCATTTGCTCTTTTTCTTCTCTCTTTCATAATATATCCTTTTTATTTATTTGCATGTCCTTTTGTTTCTTTCAACAGTGTTTTGTAGTTTTCAGGGCATAAACTTTACATTTCTTATGTTAAATTTGTTCTTAGGTATTTTTAATGCTATTGCAAATGGAATTGTTTTGTTTCATTTTTAAATGGTTTATTGCTAGTGTATAGAAATAAAATTGACTTTTTTTGTGTATAGATCTTATGTCCTGCATCTTTGTAGGAGTTATTAATTCTAGTGTTTTTTAGTGGACAATTTAGGATTTTATATTTTTGTAAGATCATGTCATGTGCAAATAGTTTTCTTTCTTATCAATATTTCAATAATCAATTCTCTCAATATTATGCCTTTCATTTCCTCCACAGCAGTGTCAAATAAAGCTATTAAGAGTAGACATTCTTGTCATATTCCTGATCTTTTTTTTTCTAAGATTATTTATTTTTGAGAGAACGAGAGCACAAGTGGGGAAGAAGCAGAGAAAGAGGAGACAAAGAGTCCCAAGCACACTCCCCACTGTCAGTGCAGCACCTGATGAAGGGCTTGAACTCACAAACTGTGAGATCATGACCTGAGCTGAAGTCACAAGTCAGATGCTTAACTGACTGAGCCACCCAGGCACCCCAGTCGTATTCCTGATATTAAGGGCACCCAGCCTTTCACCATTAAGTATGGTGTAACTGGTTTTTTGTTTGTTTGTTTAGTTTTTTGTTTGTTTATTTTTTTTCCGATGGCCTTTATCTTTACTTTTTATTATAAAAGGATGAGGAAAAATTCCCTTCCGTTCCTAGTGGTTAAAGTGTTTTTACCATGAAAGAGTGTTGGATTTTGTCAAATGCTTTTTCTGTCTTAGATGATAAGGTTATTTTTATTGTTTATTTCATTGATGGTGGTGTATTACAGTGATTGATTTCCATATGTTGAACCAACCATGCCTTCCTTGTGTAATTTCACTTGGTCATAGCATGCAGTCCTTTTTATATGTTGCTAAACTCAGCTGGTATTTTTTATTGAGGGTTTTTGTGTTTATATTCAGAAAGGATATTGGTCTGTGGTTGCCTTTTTCTTGTGATGTCTTTATTTGGTTTTGGTATCAGTAATAGTGGCCTCACAGAATAAGTTAAAAAGTGTTCCTACCTCTTAGGATTTTTGATAGAGTTTGTGGAAAATTGGCATTAATACTTAAATGTTTGGTAGAATTCACCAGTGAAGCCTGGGCCTGGGCTTTTCTTTATGCGTAGTTTTTTGATTACTAAGTCAACCCCTTTACCTGTTACAGGTCCAGTCAGACTTTCTAATTATTCTAGAGTAACTTTTGGCAGTTTGTGTATCTCAAGAAATTTTTCTATTTCATATATTTCATTTGTTGGCACACTGTTGTTTATACTCATAGTATTACTTTATAAGCATTTTTTGTTTTTTCTTTGTAGTATCAATTGTAATTCCCCCTTTTTAATTCTTGATGTTAGTAACTTGAATCTTTTCTTTTCTTGGTCAGCCTCGCTAAAAGCTTGGCAATCTTATCTTTTCAAAGAACCAACTGTTGGTTTCATTGATTTTCTCTCTTAGTTTTCTCTTTTGTATTACATTAATGTGTGCTCTGATCTTTCTTTATTCTTTCCTTTTTTTTTTTTTTTTTTGCTTGCTTTAGGTTTAATTTAATCTTCTTTTTCCAGTGTCTTAAGGCCTCCTGACCTCAACTGTTTCTTGTAAGTAGTTAGCTATTAAATGTATTGTGGGTTCCCTTAAATACAAGGAATTGTTTTTCTTCTGCTGATTTTAAGATTTTCTCTTTAAGGTTTTTACTGTGGATCTCTTTGCAGTTATACTACTAGGAGTTTGTTAAACTTCTCATAGGTATGGGTTAATAGTTTTCATCAAGGACAAAGTTTCTGCTATTCTTTTTATATTGTTTTTCTGGTCTTTTCTCTCCTCTTCTGTTGGTACTTCCTTTATACCTATATTGGTGTGTTTCATGGTGTCACACATTTCTCTGAGGCTCTCTTCACTTTTCTTCATTCTTTTTTTTCCCCATCTACTCTTCAAATTATATGGTTTCTATTGATCTCTCACCAAGTTCACAGGTTTTTCCTTTTGCCACTTCAAATCTATTCTTCCTCCCATCTAGAGAATGTTTCATTTCAGTTATTATAATCTCTAACTCTAGGTTTTCTCTTTGATTCTCTTTGATAATTTTTTGTTGATACTCTGTCTTCAGTGAGACATTATCCTCATACCTTGCTTTGCTTTGGGGTTTCCTTTTGGTTTTTGGAACATGTTTATAATGCTGTCTACAGTGTTTGTAAAGCCTGACATCTGAGTCCTCTCTTGCCATTTCTGTTGCTTGCTTTTTGTTCCCTCTGGATATCATTGATTATGCTTTCCTGTGTCTTTCCAGGTCCTGAATATTTTGTTGAAAACTGGACATTTAAGAGAATATACTGTCCCAGCTCTTGATATGTGCCCCTGAGGGGCTTGATGTTATTGTTTCCTTGCTTATTCAGTGACTTGTCTGAGTTCGCATAGCGAGGCCTGTTGCCCCTCTGATGTGAAGCCTCTGACATTGCTCCTCAGAGGGCACAGTCATAGGCGCATGCAGACTCAGCCCCAGAGTGACAGTGCTGTAAGTGACCCTTACAGTGCTGTAAGCTGGGCTCCTTTTGACTGTCCTTCGTCTCTCAAGCTGTCAGCTTTTGTTGGCCTCACTCCAACTGTTAGCCTCCAGTAATTGCCTACTGATTGCTTTTTTTTTTTTTTTAACAGTGCCCTGGGGCATATGTTGCTCTACAATCCAGTCCAATTAATTTTAGGCCAATTTCCAGGAGTAGGTTTTGAGGTTCATTTTTTTAAAAATTTTTTAATGTGTTTGTTTTTTGTGGTTTTTTTTTGTGGTTGTGGTTGTTTTGTTTTTGAGAGAGAGAGAGAGAGAGAGAGAACACAAGCTGGGGAGGGGCAGAGACAGAGGAAGACAATCCAAAGCAGGCTCCAGCCTCAGCTGTCAGCACAGAGCCTGACGCGGGGCTTGAGCTCACAAACTGCAAGATCATGACCTGAGCTGAAGTCGGACGCTTAATTGACGGAGTCAGCCAGGCACCCCAAGGTTCATTTTTTAAACTTTCTTCTGACTCCAGGAGGACTCTTAAATTGTCTCTCATTCAGGTTCCTTCTGATAAATTAGCTGGCCTGTGGTTAGTGTATTCCCCTCCTGGAGCTACCCTTCCTGCTCTTAAGTTGCATACTATTCAAATCTCTGTTGTTTTCAACAGAGGTTTGAACTTACCCACTTTATCTGTTCTAAATAAGGTCAGTTCTTTTGAAGAGAGTTTTAGAACTGTCTGTTCTTATGGCCTCTCTCTCTCTCTGGACAAAATCTCTGAGCCACTGCTCTGGATTGGAGGTGGGGACGGTGGTCTGTCAGGGAGTGACATCTTATTTTATGAGTAGGATGCTGTGTGGGCTTCGTAGCCTCCAATCTGTTCACCTTGCCTCTCCTGGCATGGAGCTTCTGACCTCTCAGTATACAGGGGCAGTGGTAATAAAGGGCCCAGTATTCTTTGCCTCGTGCACCTGGGTTAGAGTTTCCACCTCATGAGTGGAGTTGGGTAAAGAAAGGGGCTCCCCAGCCTGTCTGCCACACTATCTTGGAATTTAGCCTCTGCAACACGAAGCTGAGGGCTGTGATACTGGCAGCCTGCGCCGTCTGGAGAGATCCTGCAGCTCTTGACTGAGAGCTGAATGGAAGAGGGAGCCCCATTTGATTGACCATGTCTGCCTGTATTGGAGCTTGCATTCTACTCAACTGAGGCTTTGGGAAAGAGGAAGCAAAGTATGGCTCCGATGACACACACCCTTGCTCTTCTCTGCAAGACGAATGGGTTTTCTTGAATAACTTCTCTTTGTGTGCTGTATGCCCTTAGGGCAATATTCAGAGACTTAAAATACTCGGTTTTGAATATATCTTGCAACAGTTGTGGTTGTTTGCCTGGGGACCAGGTTAGTAGAGCTCTTCACGCTGCCGTTTTCTTCCCTGTGTTCTGTGTACAAAATTTGTCCTGTTAATATTTTATATTCTGATTCATCAGCGTTCTTCCTTTATGACCCGGTGTTAAAGAAAGCATCTCTTTGTCCATCAAATATTGTTATTCCCTCTCTGATTCTTCCCTTGGGCCATTTCTCCCTTAGCTATGTCACTTCATCCCTCGGTTTTACTTTCTACCCGTTCCTCTGAGATCTCTGTCTTCAGCTTATACTGTGCGTCTCAGACCATATTTGCTATTGTGTGCTCAGCATAATTGTTTACCCCACGGGTGTGACATGTCTTTCACTGAAGCGGAGGCCCTTTCTCAGAACTCTGCTTTTGTCTCCATCTTCCTTTATGTCAGATAAAGTCGTCAGCGTTCACCCCATCATCTAAGCTAAAAACCTCAGTGAGGTTTCCTGATACCTTATCACTCCACCTCCACCCAGATCTGTCACTGAGTCCTGTCCACTCCACCCTTGAAATGTCACTGCATGCCACTCTGGAAAACAGTGTGGAGGTTCCTCAAAAAATTAAAAATAGAATTACTCAGCAACCCAGCAGTAGCACTAGTAGGAATTTATCCAAGGGATACAGGAATGCTGCTTTATAGGGGCACATGCACCCCAATGTTTAACAGCAGCATTATCAACAACAGCCAAATTATGGAAGGAGCCTAAATGTCCATCAACTGATGAATGAATAAAGAAGATGTGGTTTATACATACAACAGAATACTACTTGGCATTGAGAAAGAGTGAAGTCATGTGGTTTGCAGCAACGTGGATGGAACTGGAAGGTATTATGCTGAGTAAAATAAGTCAGGCAGAGAAGGACAGATACCACATGTGTTCACTCATATGTGGATCTTGGGAAACTGAACAGAAGACCATGGGGGAAGAGAAGGGGGAAAAAAGTAGAAACAGAGAGGAAGGGAGGCAAACCATAAGAGACTCTCAAATACAGAGAACAAACAGGGTGGATGGTGGGGCTGGTGGGTAAGGGAGAGGGGAAAATGGGTGATGGGCATTGAGGAGGGCGCTTGTTGGGATGAGCACTGGATGTTATGTATAAGCGATGAACATGGGAATCTACACTAAAAACCAAGAGCACACTTTACACACTGTATGTTAGCCAATTTGACAATAAATTATATTAGAATAAATAGGCAGGAAAAAAAAAAAGAAATGTCACTCCAAATAAACACCCTTCTCTTCAATATAATGCCACTGCTTTAGTTCAGGCCCCTTTCTCTTTCCTGGTCCTTTTCAACAGCCACCTTTATTTCAGTATCCTACAGCTTTCAGAGTTTATTTTCTTCTTCATCCTTTCCAGTTAAGGAATTTTCTAAGATACTCACGTAACCAAAAATTTTCATTGGCTTCCTCTTAGTATGTGGTAAAATCCCCATTTCTTAACTTGACATGGAAGGCCCTTTCTGTGTGATTGCACACCATTAGGTGTGATTGCACGTCTGAACCTTAGATTGTAGGAGGATCATACTCTCTGGTGAGTTGTGAAACGGCCCTGACATGGTGCATGGCCAGTGCGTCTCCAGTGCCTAAAACCTATCGAGTGCTCAGAAGTTGTTAGCAGTTACTATCACTATTGCCCTTTTGCCTTCATGTTGATCATTTCCTCCCCCTCCCTCTCCCCAGCACACACCCTACTCCTCCAGCATGGAGTGACTTTCTCTTCCAAAGATGCCTTCCGTTTTCACCCTGTGCCTTTGTATTACTGCTCTTCTGCCTGGATTTCCCACTACAGTGCTTCACGACTAGAACCAGTCATCCCACTTCATTTTCCCATTGTGCTTACTGTATACACATCTGACATTCGCCATTTCTGTATTTATCAGAGTGTTTGCCTTCACAGACTGTAAGCATGTCAGGGCCAGTCCTCGTGTTTTATTTGTCTTTGTATCCTCAGATCTCTAGTAATTAAGATGGTGAGGGGTGCCTGGGTGACTTAGTTAAGGGTCTGGCTCTTGATTTCGGTTTAGGTCATGGTCGCAGGCTTGTGAGATCAAGCCCTGCATTGGGCTCCACCCTGAACATGGAGCCTGTTTAAGATTCTCTCTCTCTCTCCCTCTAACCCTCCCCTGCTTGTGTGTGTTCTCTCTCTCTCTCTCTCTCTTCCTCAAAAAAATAAAAACTAAATAAAATGGTGAAATCCATGTACTACTCAGTTGGGGAAAATGTTTGTTTAATGTAAACTTATTTTTATTGTTTTTTTTTTTATTCTTTTTCATTGTAGTACCTTACACTGGACATTGTACGTTTTTACACTTCACTTTTATTTCAAAATGAAGTTTTGTCCAAACTACCTGTTTTTCTTATATACCAGTAGATAAATATTTATATATTTTAATGCAACCTTAGCCTTCTTTATTAAATATGGACTGAATGTCATGGAACTTCTTGCACGTAGCTATGTGACTAGATGTTCATATAGGACAGATGTGATGTAATCCACAGGTCTCCTTGAATGCATTTATTACCTACATGGCTGATTTCTTTTTGACCTTTAGAAATAAGCAGCTCTTGGGCAATGAAAGAGGAAATGGTTCTTGGCTGAGTAAAAGTGTTTCCCCCTTTTAAATGAGGACATTTCAGGTTATGGTGGATGATAAAACTGTATTTAAGAAAAAGCAAGAGGACTCCTGGCAGAAACAAAATCAAATGAACTCATGTTAAAATTATTTTCACTAAATAATTGCAGTTTGGGTGAGCATTTCTAATTTTGAAAAAATGAGCGGGAAGGCAAATGCCCTGTCATTTAGGCATGAATCTCAAACCCTTTAACTGATATTAGTGGGAGAGAAACTTTATGCAAGTTATAAAATAGTAACTTCATAAAATTGGTAGGTCAGAGATCAAACTCAAAAGATGATCATGCCATTATGATAAGGGGTGTGATACAGTGGCTCAAAAAAAGGATTTTTTTTTAACTTGCATTGGAGGTGCCCCAGCGGCTCAGTTGGTTAAGCGTCAGACTCTTGATTTCCCGTCTCGTTATGATCTCAAGGCAGAGAGATCAAGCCCCACTTTTTTCTCCAAGCCAGGTGTGGTTGAGATTCTTTCTCTCTCTCTCTCTCTGTCTCTCTGCTCCTCCCCCACTTGCGTGTGCATGCACTCTCTCTTTCCCTCACTCTCAAAAAACAAACTTATGTGAATTCCCTCAGTAGAATTTAAATATTAGAATAATCTTGGTTCAGGTTGAGAAAAAAACCGACCATCATTCAGAAGTGGCTTTTTCACCTTTAAAGTTGGTGGCAGGAGTGGCTGGGGTGGCTCAGTCAGTTAAGAGTCCGAGTTCAGCTCCCTATCTCACCCTATCTCACCCTATGGGTATGAGCCCGGCATTGGGCTCATAGTGCAGAACTTGTTTGGGATTCTCTCTCTCCTTTTCTCTGTACCCCTCCCCCGTGTGTGTGTGTACTCTCTCTCAAAATAAATAAGTAAACAAACATTCTTTTAAATGCAAGAATATTAATAAATAGTAATACTTAGTAAGAATATTGTCTGAGACAACAGTAAGAATATTATCTATGAAATGCCATTAGGCTTGTAGCTTGTATTGGGCTATGGTAGCATTAATAACATAGTAGCCCTGGAAGTTTTCACTTGTTTTAGTTCCTTTATGGACAAAATGTGATTATTCCCTAAGCCCTGTTACCACCTGATCTTGCAAGGAAGCATGCCAGCAGTGTTCTTGCCAATAACCTGCCTTTGTTCTCAGTAAATCACAGTTATCTCCGTTTGTATTAATGCCTCTGCATATCTTACAATGTCTTAAGAACATTTGGTTGCACTGCAGAAAAATAAATGTTTTCTCAAAAAATTCCAGTTATGCTTTAGAAAATAAATAGCTTGCTGTCGTTTTCAAAAGATTTAAACTTGCAAAAGACAGTTTTAAAACTAGTACAGACTGTGTTTATGTAAGCTATCTTAATTGCAACTAAGTTTTTGCTCCTTGTCTTTTTAACTCGAAATTGACAGCATGAGTTTCTCTCTGTTAAACTCATTTATCATCTACTCTGAATATAAGGTGTAATCCTCATCAGTTACATAATCGAAGCCACTGCCTGTGGTGAAGGTTTTTCTGCGTATTGGATCAGATAACAATTATGGAAATAGATCCGCAAAACTCAGGATCACTTCATACTTACAAGGAAAATACATTTCAAGATGTTTGTGTCACCTGTGGTTAAGGAATTAATGAGTAAACTTTGCTTTTCATAGAAGCCATTACTCCATTAAGTAGAAAAATTGCTATTGTTTCTATATTTGTTACTGCTAATACTAAATTGTATACCTGGACCTAAATTGGTGAAGTTAGAGATGAAGTGTATCCCTGGGTACATCAACCCAGGTGATTGTACATGTATTACTGTCTGTACTTACTGTCTCAGCCTGGGCATTGATATTTCTACTCAAGTAGAACATCAAGTAGTACATCAAGTATTTCCAAGTATGAAGGAGTAAACTCTTGTTTTTCAGTTTCTGTTTGAATAGGTTATGGAATTTTAAGAAATGGGTGGAGATTTTTATTCTTCTGCTTTGGTTCTTTTTGCATGTGCTGTGGTTTCCATGATTCATCCTAGGAGTGTTGATTTTGCCTTCAGTAATGCCAGTGCATTCCCATGACCAACAGTTACTTTTTCATAAGCCTTTCTCACCATACGTATGGCTTACATACATTGAAATAAAGTTGATATGAAATTGGTCAGTTTTCCTTCCTAATGTTTTATCTGGGTATGGCTCTAATGCCATATCATCCCCATAATAAAATTACTTTTTTATAATGATTTTTTGACAATAAAATAATTCATGTTCCTTGTACAATACTCAGAAAATGCTGATCATAAAAAGTTATTGGAGTCATGTTTAAATTATGTTATGATAATCAGCTATCTTTTACTTAGAACCAATGTCACTAAATTGGTATAAGGAAGCTAATACATGATGGCATTGAGATTAGAAAACAGACCTGTGCGACTCCCAAGCCTGCTCTTATGTACTGTACCACTGTTTTATACTGTGTTATTCTGCATATCATGCATTATAACTTAGTGCACATGCACGCGCACACACACACACACACACACACACACCTCTGTCTTTCTCTCACTTTTTACACTGCTGTATTGCTTTGAACATAGTTCCTGACCTCTAAGAACCTGTTTCTTCCTGTGTGCATTGAGTATAATAATTGCATCCACCTCACTATAAGAAGTAAATAAAGAAGTATTCACAAAGCAGTTAGAGAAGTGCCTGATGCATGTTGAGTACTTTGTAGTTATTTCTAATACTTTTATTATTATAAAGAAGAAATATTTTCCTTTTAAAATCTTTTCCTTTCCCTTTTAAAATAAATCTTTTCCTTTTCATTCGTGATTACATGGCATGGATAACAAACAGGTTTATTAGAAAGCGAGGGTTTTTAGCTTCATTATGGTGTAGAGGCATGCATTGATTAAACATTTCTTAAATAGAATAGAAAGAAAAAAATGTTACAAATGAGAGGTATGAAAATAAGAGGTGAAAGACACAGAAAAGAGAAAAAAAATGAAACCAGAAGAAAATATAGCTAAATGATTTCTGTAAGAACAAATATTCCAAAGAAAATGTGATCAGAGGTTTTGTAGGCTTTCAATTTTTCTTAATGAGTAGGAATCTAAGCTACGTTGCTGTAGTTATGATTGCTGTTGTTGACTCTGATCTAGCATGATTGTATGGAAATACTCATCTTGACTACACTTAGCCTAAAGTTTGCTTTGTAGCACTGGCATTTTGCCTTGTTTGAAGGTAGATCTTGAAATGTTACTGAGCCGAGCCCTCAGACACGTGAACCTACACCATAAAACCTATGATAGACTGCCGCTCACCAACAATCCATGGTTGATATACAGTCATTGGCAGAGGATGGCAACTGACAAAGATTGTTAGTGCAGCAACCATTTTTACCTTATACCTTGGCTGTTGAACAAGAAGATTTAGAACTCCAGTGAATGCCAACTCTTAATTCATTTTTGTAAGAGATTCTTGAGTCTGGGTTTATTGAAGCATGAACTCCTAAGGTTTTATCCTGGCAACACAAGATATGTGGAAAATGAAATAGTCATAAATATGACTGAAACATTTATTAACTTGCCAGTAGGAAAGTAAGGACTTCAGCTTAATATATGTGCTCTTTACAATTTCAATAAAATGTCATCTTTATAACTTTTATGACCTTTTGTCTGTGGGGTAAATTTAAGTCTACACGCTGTTTACATGAATTGTGTGTGAGTTTATCTGAAATCCTTTTTTTTTAATGACAAATATGAAATCCCCTGTAACTAATGTGGTCTAAATGGAAGCATTTGTGTCCCAGATGTAAAATACTTAGTTTGTGTGTCATATGACGTTCAGATTTAGAACTTTTATATGTGTTTTGAGAAATTACTGTGCATTTTAACTCTTTGTCATCACTGGAATTTCTTGCACAAGCATGTTAACTGTGTGTCAAAATTTGTAAAGTATGGAAGTGAAACATTTATTCCTTCGACAAATATTTACTAAGAAGATATCATCTGCTGGTTGCTCTGTGAGTACTAGGGAAACCACTATAACTGAGGCATTTGAAATCTGCTTTGTATGGTGTTCATAATCTGTTCAGGAAAATTTAAAACAAAGAAACAATGCATTTTAGAAATATATATATTATGACACATGCTCTGAAGGAAACAAAGAGGTTTCTGAAATAATGGATTAGAGGGATTTTAAATGACGGTTTAAGAAATTCCTCTCCCAAGAGATGCCTTTTAATCTCAGACCTTGTATTAGTCAAGATGGTGTAGGGTATGCTGTTGTAGCGACTAACCATGAAATCACTGTGGTTTGTCTACTTAATTAAACAGAGGTTACTTTTCATTTTACATGAGCAAGTATCCAGTGTGAGTTGTCAGGGGAATTTTATTCGTCATGGTTACTCAGATTCAGAGTAAAGGACACTCCATCTTAACACACACCTCCCTGGTCACCAAAGCAAAGAAGGAGGATATAGTTACTTGCACACCGGCATTTAAAGATTTCTGCCTGGAAATGACATCTGTTCTCATATGATTAGCCACAAAAAAAAAGTTATAGGACAGGGCTATGTGTAATTTTAAAGAAGGCAGGCATGTACAGTTTTCCATGTGCCTGAAAAGAAAGGAAAAAAATGGATATTGATGAGCAACCCTAATGACTTGTGCAGGCCTGAAGGATGAGATGGAACCAGCCCTTTTCAGAATTGGAGAAATAAAGTTCCTAGTAAAGGAGAATGCATAGGAAAATGCCCTGAGATAAGAGAGAGGTGAATGGGCTTTGAAGACATGAGAAAACAATTTGCCTGGAATGTTGTGGATAATAATTTTTTATATAGTTAAGTATTGGTCAGGAAAGTCATTGTTTTGAATAATTATCTGTCTTCTATTAAAATTATTAATGTGTTAGCTATGGCCAATATTTTGGAAATATTCCTAATCATTTATAAATAAGTTTTTTTTTTAATTCATCGTCACTGGAGTTATCATTAGGTGGTTAAAGTTTCTCATGTTGTATTCCACGAGAGTAGGTGTGCGTTTGTTTAGGGTAAGGCATGATGGATGAATTTTTAATTAGAGGACTTTCATGTAATGTTAAGACTTCTGCATTCACAAGAACAACTCTATTTTATTTCTTCTGTGATTGACTTGTCTGTGACAGCCCTTTGATGGGAATGAAATCTAAGAATTAAAATTATAGGGTAAAAGAATATAGGGGAGATAACACAACGTTCTAAGCTTCAAGTTATTTTTATTTTTATTTATTTATTTACTTTTATTTATTTTTGAGAGAGAGAGAGAAACAGAGAGTGAGCAGGGGAGGGGCAGAGAGAGAGGAAGACACAGAATCTGAAGCGGGCTCCAGGCTCCAAGCCGTCAGCACAGAGCCCGATTTGGGGCTCGATTTGGGGCTCGAAGCCACAGACTGTGAGATCATGACCTGAGCCAAGTCAGATGCTTAACTGAGCCACCCACATGTCCCTCAAGTTATTTTTATATGTGGGCATTAGTGAGATAGGTCTGATCTCTTGCAGTTACATAAATTCTGCAAAATGTCTCTAAATAAATTCCATACTTAAATGTTAGGTTTGATTTAGCCCTAGAAAATAGGATGGAATCCCCCCCCCCCCCAATCACTCAGTTGGTTAGGAATGCTCTGTTCCTAATTAAGTGATCTTTTTAAGTATAATATGTGGGATAATCTGGAATATAACAAAAGACATCTCAAGAAATCTTTCGTGTGCATACCACCAAATGAAAAGTTAACTTTTAAAAATTTGCTTCAGATAACTTCTTGTTCTTTCTCCCTTTTTTTTTAAAAGAACTAAAACTTTACAGATAAAATTTAATTCCCCCATGTTCTTTTCATCCCTCCTTTCCCTTCCTTTTCCAGAAGTAACCACTGTCATGAAGTTGTGGTGTATTTAGTTGATGCTCTTTACACATGTACTACTTCCAGTATTTCCATAAATAATGTGTATCATTGTTTTATATTTTTAATGAACATAAATATTATCAGAGTCCATGTATCCGCCAGCTTATTTTCATTCAACAATGTTTTTGAGATCTTCTTATCTTGCTGCATATAGAATTCGTTTTAACTACTGTGCAATATGACATTGCATAAATGTGAAGCAATTTACTTGCCCATTCTTTTACTGAGAGACATTGAGATTCTTTCTCATTTTTCCTACTAAAAAAGTGCTGTGATGTACTTCTTCTATAATGTCTCCTTCTGTGTTTATGCAAGTTTCTCTTGAATGAACAAGACTGTGTATATGCATCATCAACTTATTAGCTATTGTTAGATTGCTTTCCAAAACAATCGCTTGACTATGAACATAGGCCTCTCTTAACCGGTATCGTCTTACTCAGTATTATCCAACACTCATTGTTGGCCTGTATGGACTGTGACTCACTAGCTCATTGACCTTGGATATTACCTAACGTCTCTGTGCTCACTTTCCTTATGTGTAAAATAAGGATGATAGTAATCATACCTTATAAAGTTTTTACAGTGGCTAGGTGACATAAAATATCCAAGTACTTAGAACAGCACTTGCCACGTTTTTGGCCTAAAATGTATCCAGTGATAGGTACTTCATTGTTTTACTTTTGTTTCTCTGAGGATGAGTTTACACATATTTTTAGGTATTTATGAACCATTTTTATTCACTGCTATGAATTGTTTATGAGTATTTTTTTTTATTTTTCTAGAGGTATGTGTCTTCCTCATTTGTATACATTTACCTATTCTGGATACTCTGTTTATGGCATATGTGTGTATATACCCACGTACGTATATAAAAATGCCATAGACAAAAAATTAATATACATATATATACTTAAAAATGCATGTATATATTTCTGTTGTTTGGCTTTCTGTTCTTAAACTGTTGTTTGCCTTTGGAGTTTGGGTTATGGTGATTTGTCTTATCTGGTCAATTTTAGATTTAATTCCTTTCTACTACTCTTTCCCTTATGATTTGCCTAAAAGTGAGTATCTCATTTCTAGATATGGTAAAATATTTAATACTCTTTGTCTGCTTACTGCTTAAGCAGTAAGTAAGTATTAAGTATTAAGCAGTAAGCAGTAAGTATTACTGCTTAATAATAACTTAAAAGGACCTAGAAGAACATATAGAACATGAATGAGAATGGATATGTTCAAGTATGGATGCTATCACAATATTGAAAAAAAAAACTGAAATTCTATGAAAATCTAAAAAACATAGAAGGAACTTCTACATTAAACACTTAGGTTTTCTCCCACCTTTATGCCCTGCCCATTCCATACGAGGTTCAGTTTCTGGGGTTATGTTAGATAGCCCAGTTGCTCGCAGACTTCCCCCGCATATATGGTAGAAAATGTTACCTCACTGCGGTCAAGTCAGACACAATAGCAGGGTTGAAATACTGTTAAGTAGACTCTCCTGGCAACCAGATTCATCTACTGTATTAAAAGGATCATGTTATTGGTGAGAATCACTATAAACTTTTCCATTTTCCCCAGCTGTTATAACTTAAAGTAAAATGTTTTAAGGAATCATCGATTCATACAAAATTTAAATTCCTTGATGTTTTTCCTCCAGGGAACTCCTTTTTCCATGTTTGGAATACTTTCTTGGGGTCAGAGTCCTTTTATTTTATGTATCCCATGGGACGTACCTGTCTTGAGTTGTTCATTAAAGGTTTAATATAGAATTAATGTAGAAAATTCAGAACTTGGAAAAGAGCAGACTTTACACTTTCCTGAGGCTCCTGTCCCAAATGGAACAGGTTGCTTTGGGACTGGCAACCTCATTCCAGCTAAGTCGAAGAGTCTGCCCATCTAGGTAGTTTTCTAAAAGGCTGAACCTTGTTTTTAGTTCGTTTGCATTCACCTTTTTAAAAATGCTTCTTATATATAAATGTCAAGCCCAAATAAGTGCACCTCCAAATCTTGTAGATCTCTTTTAGAAACCTCAGGGCTGGTCTCACAACTAGGCAGGTTAGTATGAATTAGGCAAGGGCAGGCTTTCACATTATAATGATTACCAAGAATCTTTACTAAAACAAGCATCTTCGTAAGGGCTGAGCCTCAATTAAAATCTTATTTCATATGTTAGATGTCATGGGAAAGGTTAAAAAATTGGGACCCCACTGCAGAATATTTTAAACATATTCTAATACTCTAAAATTCTAATCAAAACTCAGACACAGGTGCAAAGAATCATGGCTGCTTATGAATTTCACTCCCTGCCTCCAGGAACATAAATGGAAAACTTATGTAGAGCCCTTAAATTTTAGCTAACTTTTTACATCTTCATTCAAAATTTCTACTGTCAGTAGGGTGCTACATGTATAAATTGGGGTCTTGGTTGCAAAAAAACGAAACAAAACAAATCTGAGTCATTGAATTAAAAATAGTGACAAAAGGGATGTAATAGAAAGACATTGGGTAGATGTAGAATAGATAGGTTGTGTAGAGAAGCAAGTTTGGAGAATAGATAAGAGCTAGCGGAAGCTGCCAGCACAAAATTCAGCTGAGGTTGTGGGTTGTTAGTTCCTTGTTAGTCCTTTGCTGCCTCTACTGTCTTCCTGCTGCTGAGAAGAATTTCTGAACGTGTGTCCACATCAGTTCCTCACACCAAGACTCACACAGTGCAGATTTCTCCTAAATGGGGAAAAGGGTTTGGATGCAGAAAGCCAAATATATTAACATTTTGTCTGCATGTCTCAAAATATATTTTAACCATGATTTTCATGGACTCTATAAATTCATTCTTTTGGGAGGCCAGCTTTGGAATGAAACAATATTGGGGGTGCCTGGGTGGCTCAGTTGGTTAAGCATCCGACTTTGGCTCAGGTCATGATCTCACAGTTGGTGAGTTTGAGCCCCGTTAGGACTCTGTGCTGACAGCTCAGAGCCTGGAGCCTGCTTCGGATTCTGTGTCTCCATCTCTCTCTGTGTCTTCCTAGCTCACACTCTGTCTCTCTCTCTCACTCAAAAAGAAATAAACACCCAGCTTTCCTATTTTCTTCCTAGTAGATTCAGTCTCTTTTCCTCCCAGGCTCTGGTGTTCAAAGTCCTTTGATTTCTGCACTTCTTTGTTTGAGAGACATGGGAAGTATGGATCCCCCTACTTCTCCTCCATGTTGGCCCTTAATTGGTTCCAAATTATGGAAAGAGCCTAAATGTCCATCAGCTGATGAATGGATAAAGATGTGGTTTATATATACAATGGAATACTACTTGGCAATGAGAAAGAATGAAATCTGGCCATTTGTAGCAACATGGATAGAACTGGAGAGTATTATGCTAAGTGAAATAAGTCAGGCAGAGAAAGACAGATACCATGTGTTTTCACTCATATTTGGATCCTGAGAAACTCAACAGAAGACCAGTGGGGAGGAGAAGGGGGGAAAAAGTTACAGAGAGGGAAGGAGGCAAACCATAAGAGACTCTTAAATACTGAGAACAAACTGAGGGTTGATGGGGGGTGGGGGAGAGGGGAAAGTGGGTGATGGGTATTGAGGAGGGCACCTGTTGGGATGAGCACTGGGTGTTGTAAGGAAACCAGTTTGACAATAAATTATATATAAAAATACATAAAATTAAAAAAAATAAAGTTAAAACTATGTAAAACAAAAAATAAACATAAAAAAATTTAAAAAAAGAATAAAAAGAAACAATACTGAACACAATGACACCAGTCCTGTGGATCTCAACTGTTCAAACTTGTGCATAATTAAAACAGAACCTTTTGGTAGACAGTTTAGTTGACCCTCAAAATGTAGAGTAATTATGGAAACTCTGTGGGATTTCTAATTTCCTATCTATCAGTTAAGATAAGCATTCTGTAGTTACCCAGGAACTGGATCAATCATGTTTATTGAGTAGAAACAGGATAGGCTCAGGCCTTATACACCAAAAAAGACAATGTGAAATGTCTGAGTAGATTTCTATAGAAACTCAAGGAAGAGGGTTTTTTCCCCCTTAGGAAAAATTTCAAGTTTGATTTCCTTTGCTAATAAGGTACAGAAGATATAAATAGATAATATAAAATAAGAATCATAATATTCTAATTTTTTAAGGCAATCGGAGACACATACTCAATCTTATAACCATCTGGCTGGAAATTTTTAAATTTACTTAAGCATCAGGATGTTTTTCTATATCTGGAATGTTTGTGAAGTTTGGAAACATGTGGACGTTTAACTGGGGTTTCTTTTGATGTTCATCATCAGGCAGTCAGAGCCTCTCCCATAAGCTCAGACACTGACAGTCTCGTTTTTTGTGCCATCATCCTTTCCCACCAAGGGCCTGCTCTCAGTGGCATGAGCCACAGTCTCCTGGCGAGGGGATAGAGGCTGAGGGTACAAACAGATAATCTGAAAACCAGATAATGTCATGGCTAATCACAAATTGATGATGGTGCTTTTGTTGCCAGAGTAGCGGTGCTGGAATCGAGGCTGAGCCATGAATCAAAAGGGGTGCTCTCTTTCCCAGACCACATAAATGGATAAACGTTGAGCTTTTATATTTGTCCATTGTGCTTTCTGGCGAGGTAGAAAGGGAGATTTTTTTTTTTTTTCGCTGAGTAAAAATGATGTGGGTCTGGTATTTCTCTTTGCAAAATAATTTATTTCTGGCTGCACAGTATTAATTTTCAGGCTGTGAAACCTGGCTTTGATTCCAAACAGATCTTTGGGAAAAAGGGAGCTTGAATAATAGAGAAAATAACTCCGTAAGGAAGTATATTATTTCTTGGAAGGATCCTGGTATCCATTTAAGTGGTTTCTTCCAGCTTTCACATCCAAGAAAATTGTATCCATATATAATTATGAGGAACAAAGCCACAGTGATGTTTTTTTTTTCTGCTTTCCTCTTCCTTCACCTTGCAATGGCACTGTAGTGGCCACGATGAAAGAAAGCACGTTGGAAACTAGGAAAGGCTCTGTAACGTTTATTAACATCAACAACAGCCACAATAAGAACAACTACCAGGTGTTGGGCATTTAGTAAAAGCCAGGCACTGTGCTAAACCCTTGAAGTTTTTATCTCACGACATGCACAGGTCCGTATCAGAAACTGTAAGTAAAGTTCTCTTATATCCGTTTCACAATTAAGGAAGCTGGAGTTACTGGAATGTATTCAAGGCTATAGGCAGGTAGTTTGTGAAGCTGGGTTCTGGTTGTAAATCCAGAACCGTCTCCCTGCAATCTTGTGCTCTAGTCACAATACTAAGTGCTTTCCTATGTATAGAATGCTAGAGCCACAAAATAACGCAGTTTACCTGTGGAGGTTTTCAGCTAGAAGATAAACTACTTAAAAATCTCCATGCTCTATGGAGCGAACATAGATACCTTACCTCATTATTGTCAGTAGCTTTAACAAGAAATTTCCTCTGCATTGCATTGCAGGCAGAATCCTACCCAGGACTGTGGGACCATGTGCTTTTCTTTACATCACCAGTTATGGGTCCTCAGATTTTAGGTCCTGGAAAAATAGATGTGATCTTTGATGTATAGAAGAATAAAGCAGGAAACACAGAAAAATGTCTGATCTCTGATCATTTAAATATTTTGAATACTGTTAGCCATCCAGGCAATAGTTTGGCAACAGCTAAGAAACTTGGAGTGTTACAGTCATGCCACAAATTTCTAAAGTTCTCTGTGATATTTATGGCGGCAGTGATGTCACCTGGAGGAAAGCCAATTACACAAAAGATATCATTTTATTAAATCTGTTTGAGGGAGCCATGTTTGAAGATACGACAGGGGACTCATCTGCTGATAAGTGTTTGCCAAAGTGTGTTCATCCCACACTAGTTTTGAGGAATGCTATTGAATAAAAATATTTTACGAGCAAATAAATTTTGAACACTGCCTGCTGTAGCCTCCTCTTGGCAGTTTATAATGCACATAAGTATAGTAAGGGCTCCTGAAAGTCCTATGGTTTCCCCCCGCCCAACACACACACACACATACGCTCACACTCAGACACACATTCTGTCTTTGTTCAACTCTATAATGTATTTGACCACAGAATCTCTCTTTGACGTAATACTTTTACTATTCCCTGGAACTGCTATTTCATTGACCTCATTGTGGGAAATACTGAGTTAGACCATCCCTCTGGTTCTCAGCTCAGCAATTTTGTCATAAAAAGCCCTTGACACCCCAGATACCATCAATTGTAAGCTTCTAATTACCATTTTATGTTGAATATTGCAAGAGAATGAGTCAGGAGGCCTAAGCTGTTACATCAGATCATTTTGACTTGGGGCCAGTTGCAGAAACATTTTGGACTTTATTTCCTTTTCTGTTTAATCACACGATCAGATCACATCATCTCTAAAAGTCATTCCTAGAAACAAATAAATTTAAATAACTCTTGACACTTCTCAGAATGCATTTATATGTGTCATCTAGAATGACCTGGATACCTTTGGGAAGCGGACAGTAAAGCCTAGCACCTACCTAACACTACAGATTATTTGGAAGTTTACTGAATTTGAAAGGTTTTGCATTCTGTAGATACCGTGTCAGGCTTCGTGGACACTGAGCATTGTCTCTAGTCCAATCGCACCACTGAAGCCTCTCCAGTGTTAAGTGATACTTATTTGGAGTCCACCTATTTAGAGAACAGAAGTGAAGCTGCTGATATGTTTTGAAGTAGATTGCGCTGTGATGCCACAGAGCATCTGCTGAGACAGAATGTCCATACGTGCGAAGTATTTGCACACTAAAGTAGTAGAAAGTGTAGATCTGGGCAGACACGCAGCTGTGGGGAACCATGGTGCCTTGCTTTGGAGGCATATCACAGTGGTCAGCGAAGCGTTTAATAAGTTGAGCTTCATTTATTAGCTGAATGAAAGGTTTATGATCCTAAAACAAAAAAATAAATGCCTGCAGAAGGGGCATTTAATGCAGAGCAGGAACCAATGATCGAGCACAGAAACCGCCTTCCGTATACACACGACTATCAGCACTACTGGGAAGTAGCAGAGTGTGGGGGTTAAGATCGTGGGGTTTGGTGTCAGATATGTTTGTCATTCACATGCTGGCTCTGTTAGACACCATCTATGTGACTTTGAGCAATTCTTGTACAGATAACCTGAAATGATGGGTATCGTGCACTGCACAGACCTCCTGTAAAGAACTCTTGCCTCACTACCAGACGCTTTCTCATTCCCCGTTTCCCTGCGGTGTTGGGAGACCGCCACTCCAACGTGCATCGATAGAACTTTCTGGGATGGTGGAAATGCTCTTTGTGCTGCCAGTACAGTAGCCACTAACCACATGTGGCTCTCAAGCACTTGCCATGTGGCTAGTATGATTAGGAACTGAATGTTTATTTAATTTAATTTAAATTTAAAGTTTAAATTTAGAAAGCCACATGTGGCTAAGTGGCTACTGTTTTGGACAGCACAGCTATAGATTACAACAAACCACATTGGTGTGAAATTTTATAACTGCTAAAATTTCTTTCTCCAAAATACTGAATTTGATGTCACAGACAGCTTCTACAGTTTAAAAAGTTGGTCATGATCCTTTAATAAAAGAACACACACTGTTCCTTTTTGGTGAGGTTCCCAACCACATTACCTAAAATCCATCTACACAAGGAGCTGTACCAAGTTTCAGTTTCACACTGTGAGAGAAGATACTAGAGAGAAATCAGGAATCTGTTGAATCTTACTGAAATAATGTGAGTTAAATATCTGATCACTTTGATGGCTGTTCCTTGAAAACAAAAGAATATTACCTTTTCTGTTTACGTGCTGCAAAGTTGCAAATCCTCCTGTTAAGGCTAGCTTTTTGATTGTGTTCCTCTAATTTATTTTATGTCTACCTGCCCTGTCAAATCTGAAAAGATTTCCTTTATGCCTTTGAGCTCTCTTTGTGTTTCTAGAACTTGTAACTCTTGGTGTTTCACTGCAGTTTTTAAGTATACAAATCTTTCCTCTTCATTGTAATTTTTAACCTTATATTATTCTTTTTTGCCTGGGTTAATGCCTTTTATTCTTGAATTCCACTCTGTCTGATATTATTGCTTCTACCACTTTATTTAATTTATGATTTTTATGATTTTTGTCTGTCTTCTACTTTTTTTCATTTCTTTTTTTTTTAATATGAAATTTATTGTCAAATTGGTTTCCATGCAACACCCAGTGCTCATTCCAACAGGTGCCCCCTCAATACCCATCACCCACCCTCTTTTTTTTGTCATTTCATTTTGATGCTTTTCTTATAGACAGAGTAGAACTGAATTTTGTTATTTTAATCAGATTACCAATTATTTGATCAGAAACTAAGCATATTCATATTATGATTTCAATATATATGGTTTATTAATACCATTTTATTTAATGTATATGTCATTATATTTTGTGTCTTTTCTCTTTTCATCTTTGTTGTAATTTTTAGTTGTAGTCAATTATATTTTACTTTTCTGTCTCTGTTGCCCTTCTTTCTTGATTAAAAAATTCTGTGTTCTTCATCAAACTAGTGCTCACCGTCCTTTCACCATTGTATTGAAACTTTTATTCCTCTCATAACTTTTGTACAGTATTGAAATTAACTAATACCTATTCCTGTTACCCTGAGACATTTTTCATGTTTACATCTCCAAGTCCTGAGTGAAGATCTTAGGAATAATTCATTTCCAAGGCTTCATTATGGCAAATACCACCCCCCCATTCCCCCAATTCTTGACATTATTTCAGGCTGTTATTAAGTTATATCTTATGACTCTTATTTGAAGAATCCTTTCTCAAAAATTATAAATTCATAACCTGTAAATGTTGTTTTGCTGTATTTTTAATTACCTATATCACATAGGATAAAAATAATGTCACACTAATTCATCTTCTTTGTAGGCAATCTGTGTTTTTTTATTTTTTGGGTTTTTTTTCCTCTCTAGAAACAGAAAAATAGTTTTTCCTTTTAATCTGAGGTTCAGAGATATACAGAGATTGCAGGAAGCTCTTCTTTGGAGTATGTCTCTTGCTTTTCATTATTCTTGTCTAGGATACCATGAGCCCTTTTACCCAGAAGGTAAAAACTACTGTTTATTTAAGCTTAGGAAAGTTTTTCCTACTATTTCTTTAGTCTCTTTATTTTTTTAATTTTATTTTGAATTCATATTATTCATATTCTCATTTCTAGTCTCTGTGAAGTCTAATCTTTTACTTAGGATATTAATTTTTTAGAGATTTTGTGGTGTTGTAAGCTATTTCTTCCATCTGATCTTCTAGACAACTAATTTAGCTGGAAGCAGCGACTGCTGAGTTTTCTGTTCCTTCTGTTGAGTCTGGATGTTGAAAGGGTTTTACCTTCATGAGCCAAAGAAACACTTCAGTCTTTCCATTTGTATTTGTATATCTGCAAGGTAAGTTCCCACACTACCCATTCTGGTCAGGCTTCATGGGCTTATTGGCAATTACAGACTTGGCAGCTGTGTAAGGTATGTTCATTTTTATTTTACTGAGCTGGTATGAGACTCCTGTAACCTTCCTGCCGAGTGTCCCTGGGGTATCCTTTTGTTCCTGAGCCTTTCCTGGTGCTTATGTACGAGGAACAGGTATAAAGCTCCAAGCAGAGAACCAAGAATGACCGGTTTCTCCAGTGCAGACCACCAGCCATGATGGACCACCACTACCTGCAGAGATCTGTTGACTACCTGCTGTTGTTTAGGAAGCAAGTCACAGAGGCGGGGCCTCCCCCTTTGCAAGTCTAATGGATGTGTCGACAGATGTTACCTATGTCCTCTTAGAAGCCCTTATGATCAGTGGTCTTCTATGCTCTTCAACATTTCCCTCAAACTCCCAAGTAATTAAAACCCCAGTAGTGAATCACATGACATTCACTTTCTCCTCAGGAGGTTTCCTCACCTCTCTAACACCTAACGTTGTGACACTAGAAGTTGTTGGTCAGGACAGAATCACAGAGCAGGTTGTGCATCCTTTTTCCTGGGATGAGTGTGATTTATCAGGTGTGACTGTATGTATGGTTCCTTACAAATATCTCAGGAAGAAATGATGTAAGCAGAAATTTCAGTAAGAAAATAGTAGCTTGACTCCACATTAGTGTATAAAGGCTATCATCAAATTGTGCTTAACATTTTATTCACTGCCACTGTGATTGAACTTGGTGACATGATTGTGTTTGGATTAGGCGATATATCAGCATTGGTTCCCACTGATTTTGTATCTGACTTTAATGATAATGGATAAATGTTTTGGGAGCGTGTACCATTTTTCCCTGGAATCATTGCTGCCTAATGAACTGTACTAGGTGTTTTTCTTAGACATCATAAAATTTGGTACTTTGTTGATCTGTCTGGCCTGTGATCCATCTTTTGTGTTAATCATTTATGTCTCTGGCCTCTTCATTACTTATGACAAATTTTTTCTGTTTCTTTAAGTTTCTTTTTCAAAAGTGACAATATCCTTCTGCTTAAATGATCTTTTTAGGTTTTAGTCTTCAGCATTTTTTTTTGTTATGCATGAAGTAAATTAATTGGTTTTGCTCTCGGGACAGTGCCCTTTCAGTTCATAGGCCATGAATTTTAGGACCACATCATTGATGGCCTTCAACCTTATGAAATGTGACATCAAAGATAGCAATTTTGTTTGCACCATTGGCCAGCACCTAATTATCTTTCCTGCCTCTTCATTCTTGCAGAGCTCTTTGATGTTGGTGGTAGTCCTGTGTTTTGAAAGACTGTGGAGAATGGTGAAAGGGGCCCTTCTTTACTGAGTCTATGTTCCACTGAGATTTTCAATAATGGTATTACGTTAGAAACAAAATGCAGTACAGCTGTGGTAAAGTAATTACTCATTTATTTGCAGAAGCAAAAGCCTTTAATGTTTCTCTCAATGTGCAGAGAAAGAATTTCTCCCTAAGTGAACATGGCTGGGAGATTCATCTTTGGGAGAAACCGGAAGCAAAGCAAGATTAGGCTTGTGGAATATTTGGGAGTTGGGAGATCATACCTGGGGGAGGCAGGAGGCATTTGGGGGATTGCGACAGTAGTCATCAATATGGTGAAGGGCTTTGGTCTGCTAAGAGAGGGCAAAGCTACCATAAGCTGTGGGTGCGATGACCTCTGTCTTGGGTTTGATGAACACGATGTGGATGGCACAGGGCTTTGGAGGGAGGTGAGCCTTTAAGTTCAATCTCGGTTTCACTTTTCTAATTTTTCATTCTCCATGTGGATCTTAATCTCTGACTTTGAATTTTTCCTCTGCCATAATGGCAAAAATACTTTCTTAGCAGTTCAGAATTGAAAGAGGTAACTTATAGAATGGGATTTATAATAGGAAGTGCCTGCTACAGAGTTAACTTCCTTCCATTTGTTGCCAAAAAGTTGGAACAATCGGTTCATAATTCAAGAACAACAAGATACCATATTTCTCCCTTTAAATAAGTAAAAATCACACCAGTCACCTCTACTCTGTGTTGGAGAGGGTGTGAGAATGAGTCTGTCTTCAGAGAGCAGTTCTGAGTATGTTTGGTGTTTTTCAAACTGGACCCTTGTCCCAGCATTTCTAAGTGCTAGGACTTTACCTTACAGAGACCCAACCATGTAGTCCGTAAACATGTGGAAGATTACCCATGCAGTATTGTGTGCATTCTGATCAATTGTGGCAACATACATTTCCATCACAAGGCAGGTGGTCAGGGCTGCCAGGGAGGGATGTTTCAGTGCCCTCACTGGTGACTCAGTATATGAAAAGGACTCAGTGTATTTTGGTCTTAAAACCTCAGGTTTGCTTTACATAAATATACTTTTAAAAGCCTGATTATTCCTTGAGCTCAAAAAATATATTTTTTAATTGTGGTGAAATACAGGTGACATGAAATTTACCATCATAAGCATTTTTAAGACTGTAGTTCAGTGTTCTTAGTATCTTCACATTGTTATACAACAGTGGTGATCATTGTCCATCCATTGAATTCTTTACATCTTGCAAACCTGAAACTCCATTCCTATTCAACTCCGTACTCCCTTCTCCCCCTAGCCCTTGACAACCACTATTCTATTTTCTGCCCCTATAAATGTGATCATTATAGGTACCTCATGTAAGTGAAATCACAAAATAGTTTTCCTTTTGTCACTGGCTTATTTCACTCAGAATAATGCCCTCAGGGTTCATGTGTCCTATAGAATGTGTCAGAATTTCCTACCTTTTTAGGTCTGAAGAGTATTCTATTGGATGTATTTTGTTTGTTCAGTCATCTGTCAATGTACACTTGGGTTGCATCCACCTCTTGGCTTTTGTGAATGATGCTGCTGTGAACCTGCATGCATAGATACTTCTTCACGTCCCCGCTTTTAGCTCCTTAGGGTATATCCCTTGAACTTCTAAATCCAACTTATAAGTATCTATAATCTATTAATAAATCAAGCGGGTTTTAGTAGTCACTTTAAAAGGCCTTTAAACAATATTTGGTTCCAATTTAATACGTAGTTAATGAAACACCTCCATATCTGTTAAATTGCTTTTTTTATATTAAATGCATATAATTTTTAAGCACTTCAATTGTGCAACTTAAAAACCCTTGTAAACACTCAAGTAACTCTTATAAAGCTAATTAAAAAGTAAATGTAAATAAACTTATAAATAGAAATTTATAATATATGACATAAATTTGTAATATGAATATGTTAATATATAAATATATATTATATAAATATAAATTTATAAGTTCACTTAAGTTCACTTAAATGGTCCAATCCTGTGTATAAGTGTAGGCACATTTTAAGTTTAAAAAACTATCGTTTTAGGGGCCTTTGGATGGCTCATTCGGTTAAGCGTCCAACTTCGGCCCAGGTCATGATCTCACAGTTTGTGAGTTTGAGCCCCACATCAGGCTCTGTGCTCACAGGTCAGAGCCTGGAACCTGCTTTGGATTTTGTGTCTCCCTCTCTCTCTGTCCCTCCCCAACCCACGCTCTGTGTCTCTCTGTCTCATAAATAAACATTTAAAAATTTTAAAAACCTATCATTCTGAATAAGTCACTTCATTACTTTGTGGTTACAAGGCAGTCTGATGGACAGGGACAAAAGCTGTTAAACGTTAAGGCACATAATTTTTGCACGGATTCCATAAAGCAAAAATATTAATTTAGTGGCTTTTATTTTCTTAAACATTTCTGTACTGAATTCTAAAATTTTCTGAGGCAGATGGATGCTTTTCTATCCAGGAAGACTATTATTTCAGTTGCTTGAGTGTATTTAACTCTGAATATTTGATGAGCATGAAATCCGGATCTGTAAACATTCAGGGCAGACTTTGTTGAAACTAAGGAAACTGTTGTATCAATCCCTTATAAATTTCGGGGTTCCCTTCCCTGCTCCAGTGATGTCTATGATCAAAGGTTTTAGCTGGTGCAGTGAACAGGTTCTCAATTAAAACCATGATAGAATGCCCTAAAAAATGTTATTTGTCAGAAACTCCATTACTGAAAGGAGACCATCCCAAAGCTAGGATCGTTAAACTAATTACGCACAGTTCACGCTTCTTAGTTATATTCCTTCGTGTCTGTAGCTTCCGCACAGTGTGATCACTTGACTACACATTGCATTTCTTTGGTTCCTGAGAATGGAAATGCCTTCTTTCCTAACTCGAAATAATGTGCACCTTGATGGAAACTCCCACATATTTTCATGTGCTTTCTAGGATCAGGCAGTTCTTTGTGTACTAAAGTGGGAATGGATGGAATTCTGGACATCTTATGGCATTGTTGGTCTAGTGGTTACAGTGGATGGCCTCTAAAGGGGCCATCGATTACACAACTCCAGGGGATGACATTTGCATTACAGTATGTGTGGTATCTTCCCTAAATTATACAGTGTGTAGTTTACTGCATCCTCCTGGCAGTTAAGTGAATGATACTATAGTCACACAGGCAGCTGATGTCTTGCTGTCACTGTGACTGTTTTCCCTTCATGTGAAGCCTCATGGAGATACCTAGTCCATTGATCTTCCTGCTTTCTCCCACGTCTTATTTTATGAGTCCTCCTTTTCCCCATTTCCTGTTTCATCCAGCACAGATCTCATGGTTTATTATTGTAAAATACGTGTAACGATACCTTCAACTCCTTGGCCGTTCCAATTTTTTTTTCATCTGACAGACAAAACCCTACCCCTTATAAACCCCGCTCCTGAGTGAGCCCCTCAGCTGCCTGAGGATGCTGGGGAAAGTCCCCAGAGAGGTAGATTTATCCTTATATCAGGACATCCTGTTCATCTGCCCTAGGGAAACCCTGGTACCTTGGCTGTCACCTGGGAGCCTGCCGGGTTCTCACATCAGCTCCCTGTCCTGGTGGGTGCACTGCCATCTCAGCCCCAAATAACTGAGTCCCAGCTGACCCCACCACCTGTTTCAAAATGAAAATAGAAGGTGTGGGAAAGGACATTGTTTCACTTTCCTTGACTCTAAATACACCTACATCTCTGTGCATTCTGCCCTTCTTTCTCAGACTGCAAGAAAAAGTGCTTTCCTTCTCCTAAGGATAACCCCTTCGCACATTCTAGTTTCACCACCAGGCTGACTCCTCAGGGATCTTATACTAGAAATTATTATTCTCTTCGCTAATCATGAGCCTTCTCTTTCAGCTTGGTCATTCACAACGGCTTTCAGAAATGTTTGTCTCTTCCATAAAACAAAACAAAAATGTAAAATAAAAAATAAGCAAAAAAACTAAATGACAACAACAAAAAATATTATCCCCTCAATCCCAGATCCTTCCCCATACCTGTTTCTTTCTGTCTTTTCCTTCTGGAGACCTCTTCAAAGGTTGTCTATTTGTACAGCAATAATGCTCAGTTTGGTTATCTAACACTGGTTAGCATCTTAAAAAAACTTGTGAAATTATATTACAATTCCCAAATATATTCAGTTGTATTTATTTCAAGTAGAATGGTAACATAGGCTATAATAAAAAAGATAGAAGATAGAAAATATTAGCAAGGATGTGGAGGAATTGGAACCCTCATTCATTGCTAATAGAAATATAAAATGGTGGATCTATTTTGGAAAAACAGTTTGGCAGTTTCTTAAGAAGTTAAATATAAATTCACCATACAACCCAGCAGACAACTGATTGGTTAGCAGATGCGGTGTGGAAAGCTATTCAGTAGTAAAAAAGGATCGAAACACTAGGACCCTACTATCTCACAGATGTCCCTCTAGAACATTATGCTAAGTGAAAGAAGCCAGGCAGAAAAGACCACATATTCTATGATTCTACTTACATGAATTGTACAGAAAAGCCAAATTTATAGTGACAGAAAGGTTAGTGGTCGACTGAAGCTGGAAATGGGCATAAGAAACCTTTTGGGGCAATGCAAGTGTTCCAAAATTAGATTGTACTGATGGCTGCACAATTCAATTAATTCACTAATAGTTATTGAATTGTACATTTAAGATAGATGAATTTATGTCCCATGCATGAAACCTTAATGATGTTGTTTGGAAAAAAAAAAAAAAGGCAGGGAGCAACCAATTTTTGATGAGGTTTCTCTTTGCACCAGTTGCTTAATGGGAATAAAAATGAAACTGTAAGAAAACAAGTTAAGATGCTACATTGCACTTAGATATCAACAAATCAAAATAACAGTATTTGTGTTTCACAGGCTACTTTTTAAAAACATATTCAGGGTCATATGGTAATAAGGAAAATACCTGCTTCTAAACCACTGGTCCCAGCACACCTAAAGTGCTAAGCAGTTCTTTCCTTTTAATCTTTGCTAATGCACTGTGAGGATGTCCTTGACTATGAATGGGTGGTGTGGTATACAATAATAGTTAGCCCCTGCTGAAAACTTGACAAAAATGCACGATCCTTTTCTACAGTACCAAATTGTTTTAGGGCTCTTTGACTGTAATTAAAATGGTAGCCAAGTTTGGGACAGAGTGTTTTACTTAATCTGAGCAAGAAATCTAAATCCACTTTCAAGAGCTGATACTTGTTCATATTTTACAAGTTAGTAATTCTTGCATACTAACTTGTAATACTAGTATATTCTTGAATGACATGGTAATTTTAAATTTTACTTTTTTAATGTTCATTTTTTATTTTGAGAGAGAGAAAGAGGGGAGAGGCAGAGACAGAGAGAATCCCAAGCAGCCTCTGCATTTTTAGCGCAGAGCCCAATATGGGGCTAGATCTCACAAACTGTGAGATCATGACCTGAGCCTATATCAAGAGTCGGACCCTCAACTGACTGAGCCACCCAGGTGTCCCAGTAATTTAAATGTTTAAACTAATCAGTTGCCAACCAGAAAGCAAAATGTAGTCCTGTAAGAAAATAGTTCTGCACAGTTTGTAAGGTGGCAAATACAGGGTAGACAAACGAAATAAGTAATGGTAGGCTCTTTTTCCAGGAGGGGAGGGGGTTGGCTTCATTAGACCCTTCAACAGGAAAGGTCAGTTCAGAGAATAAACAGCTCTCCTTGTCCAGATAATCTTCTTCTCCAAAGAGACCAGACTGAGAGGACATCATTTTAAGAAGGTGTTGAAGTTAGAAGTTAGAAGAAGGAATGAATTTCCAGACAACACGGCTTACTTAAGGATAGGATTATGAGAGAGGGTATGCAGGCTTCTCTCTGGGAATCCTAAAAGTATACAGAATATGAACGTAAGGTGTGTGAGCAAAAATCCACAGAAAAATAAGGGTTCTATATCTTTTGTGAAAAACAGTTCCCCACTGGTTCAGAACTTGATTTAATTTACTGAGTCTAGTATTTAATTTAAAATGGCAAAATAATGTGTTATGTGAAGGACAGTAGATAGGTTTCAGAAATTTACAACCTGGCAATTTGTGGTGTGGGAAGCACGCTTGTTTATAAGGTTGACATATCCACACGTATACTGCATTTGCAGCCAGCACATCTGTTGTTCTTATGTAAGGGATTAAAATGAGCTATTTTTGTTAAAGTTCAGCTGCAGAGTAACAGAGTGTTAATCCAGCTTGGTAAAGAAGTTACCTATTTTAGATTTTTTCTTCATATTAAACTTTAAAAATATGCTTTTCCACTCTAGGAGAAAGCCTTAGTCTTTGTTAAAAAAATGGAAAGTTTATGTGGTTTTAAGTTGTGTTTGTCATATGATAGCATTCAGATGATATCACAGTTTTTCTAGCTTAGCATTTTGAGTGTGAAGTCATATCCAAGTTTGCTTTTTTCCAGTACATTTTTCATAAAAATCTTACCAATATTATTGACTCTTCTTCCTTTGAATGTGAGATTGTTTTGTTCTTGGAAATCTGAAGTAAACTTGTTCTGGCTTTCCCCTTCACATGGAATTATGTCATTTGCACGAGGGCTTATCAGGAAATCCTGACTATCATCTTACATTCCCAAGAGTTAATCAACTGTATTCATACAGTCTCCGTGAAAGGGGGGGTTGGGGAAGCCTCTTTCACATATTTCTGTTGTAGTTTTATAACAAATGTGAATTGTTTCATTAGTCAGTCTTCAGGAAACTCACTTTTCTCTGATTTCCTGTGTCTCTCGAAAGAGGAACAGCAGCTCTCAAATGAAAAACTGTTTGGTTAATGATTCAGTTCTGCTTAAAAGAGTAAATACTGGTCATCTAAAAGGTTCCTTGAAGTGAGTTATAGGAGAAAGCAAGATAGAGTTAGAATGCCTAGCTTTCAAGTTGCCTGTAATCTGGATCAGTCTTTCTTAAACTTGAAGTTATGTATGAATCTTCTGAGTGTTTGTGGAAATGTAGATTCTCGTTCAGTGAATGGAGGCTGAGGCCTGAGTCCACATGTCTGGTCACCTCCCAGGTAGCGTATATGTTTCTGATCCATGGTCTACACCTTGAGATGCAACAGTCCCCATGGATCATCCTTACTATGCGTAGAGGTCTGCTGTAGATGATCTGTGGCATGCATTTGCTAATGTTTTTATCATTATCATAACAGATCAACATTGGTGCAGCCATCTTGTAGAGAACAGAGGTTGTATATAATATTAACTTATCTAGAAAGAATCCTGACTATGGGCCTTGTTAGTACAGTCTTTTTAGGTGAACTTAGCTGAACTTGTAGAAGTAAACAGGCTGACATGAAAACAGAAATCAGATTGTTAAAACTTAATGTTTATAGATATGCCAGACTGTTTAAATATATCTGCGATATGGAAGGTATGTCATTATTGGTTCTCTTCTAATATTCTGACCTCATGTCCACCCAGTCAGGAAAGAAAATCTTTGCTAGGTAAAGAGGAGTCATTAAAGCAGGTGCTATCAGTGTGGAGGTGAGGAATGTCAGTGAGTGGAGAGTATCAGGATGGGGGTGGCTGGATCTTGGTGTCCTAGAGAAGGACACACTTCACTCCCCCACTGCCATGTAGCACGGCAGGCCTAGCGTGGCCAGATCTTCCAACTTTTCAAGAAAAGCCAGAAATAGAAATTTCATGTGAATTTCCCAATTTAAAAATGTTGGCTAGTAATTTAAATTCTTTCAGAGCATTATGCAGGCCAAGAAAACACATCTGTGGCCCAGACACAGCCATTGAGTTACCCATTTACAGTGTCTAGTGTAAAATACATTGAAGTCTCCTAATGCACTCCTCATGAGCGAAAAATTAGGAATTTTTCAAAATGAAACTTTCCAGCCTTTTGTCTTTAGACACTTGAGTCAGAAGTAATAGCCTCTGTTTTATGTATTTGGAGCTACTGGTGTAAGACTGGCGTATGGTCATAAAACCTGTCTTTCCATCTTCTTTCACATTCCAGATTACAGGACAGGCCCTTGTTTCACTCAGGTCAACAACCAGATGTGCCAAGGGCAGCTGACAGGCATTGTCTGCACTAAGACTCTGTGCTGTGCCACCATTGGACGGGCCTGGGGCCACCCCTGTGAGATGTGTCCTGCCCAGCCTCAGCCCTGCCGACGGGGCTTTATCCCTAACATCCGGACCGGAGCTTGCCAAGGTGAGTTTCCACAGACTTCCCACGTGTGGGTCTCCTTTCACTGCACTCCGACTATCCATCTGCCACCAATACCTAATGCCGTTCAACCTCCCACCATTCCCGAGAAGGGCCTCATCAGCAAGCCTGACTAGAGATGACTTTTTGTTAGCCACCTAATGGATAATTATTTTTCAGCTCTTGACATAAATGGAGAAGAGATAGTAGGAAAAATTGGGGAAAATAAAAAAATAGATTAAAATATCTCCTATAATCAGAGAAACCACTCCTATATGTTCATCCAGGCAGCACTACACGCTCCTTACCACAACCCCTGAAAGATACATGCGTAAATACCCTGGACAAACAGTCTTTCTCTTTCTTGTATTCTCCTTCAAGATATTGGAATCTGGTTTTAGGTAATAGGGAGAAGAGAATGCCCTGACATTGTTATTAATAGAATCTTTAGGGGCAAAGTGTGAACTCTGTAGGTGAATGCAGTTAAGAGTTTATAATTCAAGGGGCGCCTGGGTGGCTCAGTAGGTTGAGCATCTGACTTCGGCTCAGGTCATGATCTCGTGGTTTGTGAGTTCAAGCCCTGCATCGGGCTCTGTGCTGACAGCTCAGAGCCTGGAGCCTGCTCCGGATTCTGTGTTCCCCCACCACCTCTTCTGCTTGTGCTCTCTATCTCTCTGTCTTTCAAAAATAAATAAACATAAAAAAAATTTTAAGAGTTTGTAATTCAAGTGGTTGCAATCTGGTCTCCAGGCAATCTTCCCAACCACATCTTGGTGAATATTTTATATGTTAGGGTTAGATTGGGGCCCCGAGCATGCTACAACAGTAGACTCCAACCCAAGTAGCCAAACATTATGTTTGTACTGGATAATTATTTTAATTAATTTTCAGCGGCCACAATTCTTACCCTTTTTTTTTTTTGCCACTTCTCTGATATCATATGTATATTAAACCCATTTTTAGAGTTTGGAAATAGCTCTGTAATGAGTTCTCAAGTGGCAGAAGGATCACAGGAAAATGGAAAATGACTTTTATTCAGAGAAATATTACTCATATTTGAGACATGAGGAGCTGGGTTTATTTGTTATAATGAAATCATATACAAAGTTAGATTCCTGAAGTCTTTCAAACTGATGTTAGTAACCAGCATCACAGGCCAGATGTCATGTACCCAATGTCTGTAAAATGACATATTGTGGAAAACCAGTCCAGTATCTCCAAACTCAAGTGAGATTTGTAGTTTGGGAAGCTTGCATATACCTTCAATTCACTGAATAATCACCATTTAGGTGCTCTGCATAATTTGCTATAAATAATTTGCTGACGGTGGCTTTAAAGATTTTGGTTAGTTTTGTAGTTTTATAAAAGTTAAAAACTTTTTAGTTTATAAATGTTAAAAACTGATCTCTTTCAAAACTCTTCCAATCACAGCTCTAGCGGTTCCCAAGGAATGAACCGGCAATTTAGTAGATTAGCAACTTTTCATTGAATTACATATAAAAGCAATGTCAGCTGTTAGTGTTTTGTCTCTTTATACTTATCACAGGTCAGCTCTAATATGGAGACTGTGGAAACGTCACTTTTAATCCCTTGTTTTGTATGGATAATAAAATTCTGTATCTTTGATATGACTACCAGTTTGATTTTACGGAGTTTCTGATAAAGCAACAATATTTTCTATAGAAGACATACTATATACTATATAGTATTTATCATACTATATAGCCTTCCTAGATTAGATATAAATTAGCATAAAATTTATATAGGTTCATATTAAAGAGAAAATACTCTGTAGATCTACTAGATTAATACCGACTAGATTTACTAAGATAATAGCTTTTGCTTTTTCTATAGCACATTTTACTCTCTGATATACTTGCTTGTTTATTGTCTTTATTGCTTTTACTCTCCCCCAGCTAGAGTGTAAGATCTATTAGGTCATAAATCTGTTTTATTCATTAATGTCTCTGAGGCATCTGGAAGAGTACCTAACATGTGGTAGATACTCAATGACTATCTTTGGAATTAATAACTGGGATTAAGATTAACATACTTGCAAAAACCATATTTCATAAAAATAGTCCAGGTTGGGAAAAAGCTCTTAACCTCAACCAAAACATCCCAAATCACTCACTCTCCTCATCTTCTATATCTGTACTTAGGCTTTTATTTTTTTTAACTATGTATTTTGTCAGAGAGGCCTAGTTTTTCTGAACACAATTACTAAAATGTGTGATCTGATCTCAGATTTCCAAAATATCCTTTGGGATTTAGTAATGTCTGAAAGCTTATTTATTTGATTTTGTTTATGCAGTGAAGATAAAGTTTTCAGTTTCATTTGCCTAAAAATATAATGGGTAAGTACAGCAACCAGAGGAAAATGAAACTTGCCACATGGTTAAAATATCTGGAAAAGCAAGTTTAAAAAGTTCTGCTTTATTTCAAACTCATGGCATAGTCACAAGGTTCTCAATTAAATACTGATCCTCAGTTCAGGCTATTTTAAGACTGCATCTTACTGTGATTTCATTTTCCCTTTAAATTCCTAGACTGTTTCTCAGATACATTGCCAGGTTGATTTGGAAGATACATGGCATGAAAAAAATAATGTGATAAAACATGATATGTATGTGTCATACTTTTTAAAATAATAGCTCTCTTTTTGATAGGATAATTGAAAATTTTTGTAGAGTTAAAAATAAATTTCAGATGCATAGATGTTGACTGCAAATAGGTTAATATGGGTTCTAAAATGTGGATCATATTAACCAGAAAAGGACATTTCTAAAGTTCTAAACGTAATATTATTCTGTAGTTGATGCAGTTAGTGAATTGCCTTATCTTTGGCTTCAGAAGACATGAGATATGATCTGATAATAAATATGATCTTATAATAAACAAAATAACTGTTTACATGTAGATTTCCACAAAATGTATATGGGTTCCTTTTAAAAGAAAATACTCTACTGATCTACTAGATTAATACTGACAAGATTTACTAGGGTAATACTTTTTGTTTATTCTGTAGCACGTATCACTTTCTCATATACTTGCTTATTTATTGTCTTTATTGCCTTTACTGTTCCCCAGATAGAGTGTAAGATCTGTTAGGTTATAAATCTGTTTTTATGATGATACTTAAATAAAGTTGGTAATTAAGTCAAAATTAAGATGATACTTAAAGAAAATTAAGGTATGAAGAGACCAGTACGTTTTTTTTCCCCCCACATCTTTAACTGTTGCCATGATGTCTTTGTGGACTTAAGTAAACACTGTCAGAGAGGTTCACATTCCTAGGGTGCTTGGTGTTCAGTCATAACGATCTGTGTCTTTGCAGGTTAAGAGCCAGTTGTGTTCTCCCTTTACTCCCAAGTCTTGTACTTTTTTCATTTTATTAATATCCAATCAAAGTTAATATGGGCCTTAATGTTTAAGCTATCATAAGAACAAGTGAATTAGTTTAAAAAGTGACATTAATCCCTTTTCCAAGAATATATACAAATTTTAAATATACCAGAAACTGCCACATGTATCTGTTGTATTATTTTCTTATGGTTTCTTATTGTCTTTGAATCTTTAGAGTCTTTTTGAATCTACTCGAATTAAAGGGATATTTTATTGAATATTAGTACTTGATTTTGAATCTTTTAGATTTTCAAATGAACAGGGTGCATTTATGATTTTAAAAACTATATTAAAATTTGCATAGCTGCTAATTTGTTATTTGATTTTTAGGAATTAGCCTTTTACATATTCCATCCATTTCCCAAACTGAAAATATAGCAGGAGAAATCTCCTCCTCAAATTCTGTCTTTTGCTATGTCCTGGTAACAGGTAATAGTAACAGACTGACATTGAGCCTCTGTTCTGTTCCATGCAACATGAGAGGTGTGCGAAGTCAGACATACATGATGGAGTCGGGACCTAGCTAGCACACAGGACAAGGACTTGAATAAATAAACAGCAGTACAGACCCTAAATCAGTCCATGCAAAACAAATGCTGGTGTGTGTTATTTTCAAATGGTGTCAGTGTTCAGAAATACCTCATACCTTTACTCAGGATGCACGTGAAAAATGTAGAAAAATTGAACTTCACTTGAACCCAAGCAGGCCTGGGTAATCCTTCAGTCATAGTTTGAGAAGAAGGTACCCACAGTAAAAAGTTATTTCTAGGCCTTCTAGATAGCACAACCTAGAGAGAGATTTGGTTCATTTGATTAGTATGAACTGTTAAAGACAAATTTATCTGGGCTGTCTACATTGAACTATTTAACCAGACCATTATAAAATTTAACTTTTGTTCAAACTGTGAAGACAAGCCATTCTTATACAATCCAGAAAATTTACTTAAGCCTAATTAATTGTAGAAACTTTTTTTAAAATAATGTATGGATGGTATTTGTGTGTGTTGTGTATCATATCTTAATGAAAGAGAACGTTACCTGAAAGATACATTGTACACAGTGAAGCCTCAATGAGTTAAGCACAGGGCTATTCCCATATACTTCTAAACATACTTTTACAAACATGTATCTTAATGAAAGAAGATGTTACTTGAATGACGGTTTACAGACAGTGTAGTTTCTTTATTTCTTTTTTTTTTAATGTTTATTTTTGAGAAAGAGACAGTGTAAGTGGTGGAGGGGCAGAGAGAGAGAGAGAGAGAGAGAGAGAGAGAGAGAGGGAGAGGGAGAGAGAGAGGGAGACACAGAATCCGAAGCAGGCTCCAGGCTCTTAGCCGTCAGCACGGAACCTGACACAGGGCTCAAATTCATGAACTGTGAGATCATGACCTGAGCTGAAGTCAGACACTTAACTACCTGAGCCATCCAGGCACTCCTAGACAATATAGATTCAATGAGATAAGCATTCAGCTATTCCCATGTGATTTTACACATACGTTTGCAAACACTCATATCTTAGTGACAGATGATGTTACTTGAAAGGCAAATTACACACAATGTAGTTTCATTAAGAACAAGTCCATTGCCGTACACTTTTTTTTTAAGCTGGTATTTAAATTCCAGTTAGTTAACATACAGCATCATAGTAGTTTCAGGTGTGATTCAGCCCTTCTATATAACACCTGGTGCTTATCGCAACTCTTACTTAAAAAAGATAACAGAATATTCTCCTTCTAACTCAAAAACTAACAAGAAAATCAATAATAGAAAACAAGGTCTTCTGAAATAAAATTCTGCTACTCGCAGTTGAAAGCAGCGATGAACACATAGGTAGCTGTCGGGAAGTCATTGAGACAGGGAGAGTCTTCTGAGCATTTACCGCATCAGCATTCTGAAAGGCTCTTCAGAGGTTGGGGATGTCCTGTCGGAGAAGTGGACATTGTGTGAGTGAGAGAGCTCCTGCGGACCCTCAGAGTATTGAAAGGGATAGCGGAAACAGAGTCTTTGAAGGCAAGCCTTCTCTAGTACCTTCTACCCAGCCTTCCAGCACAGGAGTGGTCCCTGCGGAGGAGGAGAATGAGAAGGAAGGAAAGAGAGGAAGTGGGAACCACCAGTGAGCATCTCAGAGAGTCTATGTGTGAAAGAGCAGGTCGGGGGGGGCACACCCCCACCTAAAAGTTGAAAAATTAATACCAGGACAAAGAAAAAAGTGGGAGAGAGTTTGGTGAGCAGATATCAGGAAATAGTTCCTACAGAACTGTCTTTCACACCAACTCATTTCTTTTTGGGCTCTCCCCATTATTGTTTCAATAGGAAATGGCCCCATTTACCTACATGTAAAACCTGAAAAAAAAAGAAAAGAAAAGAAAAAACATAAGGAGACATAGGTGAACATGCTTCAAAGAAGAATTATCCAAATTAAACACAAGATTTATATCCTTCTTTCTTAGCCTAAAGAAATGGAAAACAATATGGGGCTTCTTTTAAAAGTTGCTTGAAGTAGAGTTATAAGAGTTCAGTAAAGACAACCAGAGATAAAAAGTGGGTTGATAGTACTCAAAAAAGAAGCGGAAGAGGGATTTGAAACTTTACCTAACAGAAGGAAATGCATACATATATGTATATGTGTGTATATATATTTCTACACACACACATACACACACACACACACATAAAACTGAAAAAAATTAGTGACAAATGTTAAGATTAAGGAAATCACAAATCATAATGTCAGAGAACAGTAAATAAGCAATGATTATAAAGAATCTGATACTCAGTGAAGTCAGACTAAAAGCTGAGGAAAGGAACTGAAAAAGAGATAAAACAAGAATTTTCTAAAATGGATAAGGCTATCAGTTTGTAAACTGGAAGACAGAAACCCTCAATAAAAATAGAAGATAAATGGAACACCTTGGCCGAATAAGAAAGAATAAGCAAGTATTTTTTTAAAGGAAGTACCCAAACTGGTCTCCGACTTCTCTAGAGCAACTCATAGACCAGAAAACAGTGTGGCAGTGTCTGCAGACTTGTGAGGGGATGACCTCTGTTGATTTGATTTATATTTAAATGAAATTACTTGACTGTTTCTGTAGAGTGTAATGGGGGACTAGAATGGAAGCAAAACAAACAAACAAACAAACAAAAGAAAAACAACAGTGAGAAAGTTGCCGCAGCTGGTGATGAAGGGCGAGACCAGAATAGAGGCAGAGGGAAGACTGGAGGCATATTTGGGAAGGAAGCACTTGGTACTGATGGAATCAAATAAGATCAGTGGGAGGGAGATGGTGAGTCTGTCTCCTGCATCTCTGACTTTGACACCGGATAAAGGATGATGACGTTTGTCGATTTGAGGACGATTCAGACAGAGAAGCATGCTGTGTTCTTTTCATTCCAAGTTCAGAGTCCTACAGGGAGTAACTTAACTAATATTTGCTTGTTTGGGATGATCACTTATTGAAAATTTGAACTTTTGTGAATACGTGATTAGTTATTCTGGCCGATTCACACTGTGTTGAGTGATTGCCATAATACTCCATATTTGTCATATTCCAGGTACAGACAAAGCTATTCTCCAATTGTTGTTATTAATGGCTGGCATTCATTTTTGTAGAAATGCTAATAATGTGTGAATATCGATGGAGTATAGGGATGAAAACTTAAATTTAAAAAATGGATCTCATTTGGTGACAAAGTTAGAAAAACATGTGCTATTAAATATATAGTAAAAGGAATTGGTCCTTAGTTCCCACAGACATAAATTAAATTTTTTATATACCTGTACCAGTGCACGCATTTTTCCATATTTTAATGTGAACTAAAAATAATACACTATCTAATACTTACATAATAAAATCAGTTTAATCTTTTAGGGCAAGTTTATTTAAAGAAGTTAGAGAATAAATGAGTTCATAAAATAGAATTACTCTTACCTTGTTCTATTATATATAACTTTAATAGGCATACACTGAAGGGATTATATAAGGTTTTTTTAAGTTTCAAAAGTTTTATCTAAATTCTGAACCTGAAACTAATATTACACTGTATGTTAACTAATTGGAATTTAAATTAAAACTTGAGTAAAAAATTAATTTTATTCTATGAAATCCTTACATGTTATTTGAAATTGTTCAACATTTAAAGAGTCAGTTTGTGCTTGAACAGAAAGAAAGAGCACATCTTTGAAATAGCGACAGAGGAAAACTAATCAGACATTAGTAGTTGCATATACTAGCACTTTGAAGATGTAGAAAGAAAATTTTGCATAGTTTGAAGATCTGAGGCCTGCTTTTTTGTTTCTATAGAGAGAATACTTGTGTATACTTCTAGGTTCAAGTTGATTATTTCTACAAGATTGCTTCAAAGTTACCTTTTTCATTTTAGTAATTAACTTTATCTAAAAGAAATTAATGCTGTATGGCTGCGTTGTCTAGGATACTTCAAAAACAAAGGTTTCATTTTTCCTTCTAGGAAAATACTTTTTAGGCAATTACAAAATAAACCCCGTAACATTGGTTTGCTTTTTCCTTTGAAAAATTACTGAATCTACTAAATATGTAGTCAAAGATTTTATGAATACTATTAAGGGATTTATAGGGTTGGCCTCGTTTTTCAACTTATATCATGATATTCTTTCTCTGGTTTTATCTGCCAGGAAAAGAGGTTTCTAGGGATGTTTTATACCACACTGTAATGAGGGTGGAAATGTAGTACATTTTAAAAGTAATGTGGTTTGAAATGTTCTGAATTAAACAGCTCAGTATATAAATTTCTTGTTCTATATTTCATTCTAGTTGTTTTCTGTTTGGATCAGATATCCTTTAATAGGAAAACAAAATCTACTTTAATTTCAATATAAAAAACGTAGGACTTGTAAGTTTTTATAGACGGATAAAGTGAGGAAGAAATAATAAAGATGCTAAGCTCTTTTGTAGGCTTAAATTCTCTAATTCAGATACTCTAAGATACACCAAACTTGGGGACTTACCAAAAACTAATAGGGCGAATCAGTGTATACTGACTTACAGTTGTATCCACAAAATATTTTTAATGAAAGTAAAGCAAGATTCAGAACAAGTGTGACCTTATTCTTGTTATATGAACAGACTGATGCTCTATGTTTGTGAATAAACGTCTCAAAGAACAGACCGCTGACTTATATCAGTGGTATGTCTTTAACTTTCTATTTTTCTGTCACCTTAAGGTTATTACAATGAACTTACAGTATTTTTTAATTAAAGATATATTAATAAATATGTTATCCTATAGATTTTAGTAGGTAGCGTAAATTTGTATAAGCGTACGTTTTTATATACAATTTTATATATTTGTAATATATTTAATATATTTTCTTTCTCATAACCCTGTGCTGAATTAGAAATTATTACCTTTCACAGAGAGAGAAATTAAGGGAAATTTACATGGATGTAAATGACAGATTAAAAAACTCCAAATCAAGAGTTTTCTCAATGCTTTCTAGTGTGTTAGCTGTATTTTTTTCTTTTTTTTTTTTTTTTTTTTGCTATGGACTCTTTTATCAAGTTGAGGAAGTTCCTTTGTATTCCCTTGGTTTACTGAGATTTTATGTGGTTCCACCATCTTGGTTCCTCCTCTAGAGTCTCCTGGTTTACTGAGATTTTAAAGGGGCACCTGGGTGGCTTAGTCGTTTGAGCATCCAGCTCTTGATTATGACTCAGGTCATGTATGATCCTGTGAAGCCTGCTTAAGATTTTCTCTGTCTCCCTTTCTCCCTCTGTCCTTCTTCCCCACTTGCACTCTCTCTATAAAAAAAAAAAAAAAAAATTAGTGTTGAATTTTGTCCCTTACTTTTTTCACATTTGATATGATCCTGTGTTTTCTCTTTCTTAGTCAACATGTTAATATAATAAATTATATTGATTGATTTTTTTGAATGTTGAAGCAACCTTAAATTCCTGGCGTTCACCTCACTTGGTCATGATGTATTAATTTTTTTATATATATGACTAAAATTGCCTTGCTAACAATTTTTGTGTGCCTATTCCAAAAATACATTATTCTGTTGTTTTGTTTCTTGTATTTGTCTGCTTTGGGGTCAGGGCTATGCTAGTCCAACAAAATGGGTCTGCCATTGTCCCCTCTTCTCTTTTTTGTAAGAATTTTTGTACAGCTGGTATTGTTTTTCCCTTAAGTATTTGAAAGGATTCAACAGCAGAGCCACCTCGGCCTGAAGTTTTCTTTGGACAAAGACTTTAAATTATGAATTAAATTAACTTTAGTAGATGTAGGTCTGTTCAGATGATTTGTTCTTGAGTGAGCCTTGGTGGCTCTCTTTCAAGGAATTTGTACACTGTATCTAAATTGTTAAATTATTGCTACACAGTTATTCATACTATTTCCTTTGACCCTTTTAATCTCTATAGAATCTGTATTGATGTGCCCACTTTTATTCTTTAATACTGATCATTCATATCCCCATACCTTTTTCTTGTTCTGTCTTGACAGACCTATCAGTTTAACTTGTATTTCCAGAGAGCCAGGTTTTGGAGTCACTGATTATCTCTGTTGTTCAACTGTTGTTCTGTTTTACCATTATTTTCTTGCTTCTGTCTACTTTAGGTTTAATTTGCTCTTCCTTTTTCAAATGTCTTAATGTAAAACCTCAGGTAACCAATTTTAAGGACTTTGTTCTTTTGGTAAAACAAGCATTTTAATGCTACATATTTATCTCTTAGCACCGCTTTTGGCTGCATCCCACAAATTTTGATATGCTGCATTCTAAATTTTCATATGACTTCTTCTTTGAACCATGGATTATTTCAGAATATTTTGTTTAAATTTCAGATATTTGAGGTATTCCAGCTGTTTTATATCATTAACTTCTAGTTTAACCCTGTTATGTTTAGAGAAATACTATGTATGATTTTAATTTTTTTATATTTAATGAGTCTTTTTTACATGGCCTCAGAATATAGTATGTCTTGGTAAATATTCAGTGTGTAAAAATAACATATATTCTGCTAACGTTGGGTGGGGTGCTCTACAAACATGAACTAGGACAAGTTGGTTGAAAGTGTAATTCAGTCTTATGCATCCTTGCTGATTTTCAGCAATTCAGTTAGTTACTAAGGAATGTAATTCCAGTTGTAATTGGGGGTTTGTCTGTTTCTTTTTTCAGTTCTGTCACTTTTTGTTCTGGGTGCTTAACAGTTTATAAGCAGTGTATATATGTAATGTGAATTATTTTTTAAATGTTTTATTTATTTTTATTTGGGGGTGAAGGGGCAGAGAGGGAGGTAGAGAGAATCCTAGAGGCCCACGTGGGGCTCGAACTCATGAACCATGAGACCCTGACCTGAGCCAAAATCACAAGTTGGACTCTAACCAACTGAGCCATCCAGGCTCACACTAATACAGTGTGCATTATTGTGTCCTCTTAATGAGTTGACCTCTTTGTCATTATGAAATATCCATCTGTATCCCTGGTAACAATTCTTGTTCTGTTGAATACTTTATATAATAGTAACTTAGCCACTTCAGCATTCTTTTGATTGAGTATATGATACATCTTTTCAGCCATTTACTTTTTAAGCTGTCTCTGTAAAAGTGGGTTTCTTGTAAGCAGTGTAAAATTACATCTTCTTATAAATCAAATATGAATGCCTCAGCCTTTAATTAAATTGCTAATACCATTTAAATTTCAGATAATTATCAGTTTTACTGATTTTAAAGCTATTATCTTACTATTTTTTGTCTTTTTTGTCCCACCTATTCTTTATTCATCTTTGCCTCAATTAGAGTCTAGTTTAGTATTTAATTTTTATCTCCTTAATGGGATTATTAGCTGTATTTTTTTTAAATTATAAAGTGTTAGTTTTATTTAAAATTGTAACATTTAGTGTTTGTCTTTACATATACAACGTATTATAGCCTATATTCAAATATTAATATGCCACTTCACTTACAGTGTAATAATTTTATGACCGTAGTCTTCTCTTTCTGCCTTCAATCTTTCATGCTATTGTGGTTATACTATTTAATTCTATGTATTTTATAACCTTCAAAATGCATTATTATTATTTTGCTGTTGTCATTTTCACCAACCGATTATCTTTAAGTCTATTAAAAAAATAAAAAATGTCTTTTAAATTTATCAACACGTTTAGTATTTTCAGTGCTTTTTGTTTTTTGTGTAGACCATAATTTCCATGTCATTTTCATGTTTCCTGAAGAACTTCTTTTAACATTTCTTTTAACATTTCAGACTCCTTTTGTCTGAAAGTCTTTATTACAGTTTCTTGAATTTCATTTGTCAATATTAAGAATTTTGGTTCCTAAATGGATGAAACTAATTGCTTGAAAGATGAGGAAGATAATTCTCATATTTAAAGCAGAAATAGTTTTAAATTTATAATATGTATGACACTACTAACTTAAAGGAATACATGTACCACAATGCTTACAGCAGCATCGTCAACAAATTATGGAAAGAGCCCAAATGCCATCAGACTGATGAGTGGATAAAGATGTGGTCTACACACACACACACACACACACACACACACACACACTGGAGTATTACTCATCCATCAAAAAGAATGAAATATTGCCATCTTCAACAAAGTGGATGGAGGTAGAGAGCATTATGCTAAGTGAAATAAGTCAGAGAAAGACAAATACCATATGGTTTCACTCTTATGTGGAATTTAAGAAAGAAAATAAATGAACATAGAAGGGGAAAAAAGAGAGGCAAACCAAGAAACAGACTCTTAACTATAGAGAACAAACAGGATTACTGGAGGGAAGGGGGGATGGAGGGGGAGGAGATGAGTTAAATAGGTGATGGCAGTTAAGGAGGACACTTGATGAGCACTGTGTGATGATGTAATTCTACACCTGAAACTGATATTACACTGTATGGTAACTAATGGGAATTTAAATAAAAACAAGAAAAAGTAAGAATGTGACAAACTCACTATAACAGTGTTTAAGGGATACGAACAGGTAACTTCCATATGAAGAAATCTAAAAGCTAACATGCATAGAAATGAACAATTAAAGAAGTGAAAACTAAATTAATATCCCTTTATAATTATTAGGCCAAAGAAAATTAGGATATTGGATATTTGCATCATGTGTTAGCAGGGAAGAGAAAACTCAAGTGTCCTCATGGACAACAGGGGTGTGGGAACTACTCATTGGTGTGCAGATTGTTGGTGGTATGAAGGCGTTCTGACTGTTGAGCACTATATTCATGTTGGATGTATATATACTCTGATTTAGTAATTCTGCCCTGAGTTGACAGCAGAGGGATGAAGAGTTGTTTTAAGTCTTCACAGTCTGTACTCAACTCCGTAAAGAGACATGGTAGGGACTTTCATCGTATCATGTGCTGAAGTGGTGAGAAGCCGGAGGTATACTGTGTACCCATCACGAGGAGAGGGAACACGTCCAAAAGTGTTCCGCAGCAAATCTAAGCAAGAGATTGGTTGTCCACATAACAACAAGGATGGATTTTCAAAATAAAATTCCAGAAGAAACTATCAAGAACGAAAATGAGATTTATAACGTACATGATTTATATAAGTTAGAATATATGCTTACAAAAGGGGCCCAGTTCCCCTTACACCATTCTCTTGAGAACAGCTCAACTTTTCCTGTACATTAAAGAAATATATATAAATATTCTGAAAATTAGTGGTATCTATGTTCACAGTCCTTTCTTCCCGCAGATGTTGATGAATGCCAGGCTATTCCTGGCATATGCCAGGGAGGAAACTGCATCAATACAGTGGGCTCTTTTGAATGCAAATGCCCTGCTGGCCACAAGCAGAGTGAAACTACCCAGAAATGTGAAGGTGAGTGTCTCTACTTTGGGGGACATGTCTGTCTTAGTGATGACTCTGAATCCAGTAAAGTCATAACTTCATTTTGAATTTTGGAAGAATTTAATCAGAATTACAATTTTTAATATGAAAATAAAGGCATAGATGTTAGAATAGTTTTGTCGTGGTTTTTATATATATATTTTAAGTCTATTTATTTATTTTGAGAGAGACAGAGACAGCACTAGTAGGGGAGGGGCAGAGAGAGAAGGAAAGACAGAATCCCAAGCAAGCTCCATGCTACCCACCCATGCTGCTGGTGCAGAGCCTGATGCGGGGGGCTCGAACTCACTAAATCTGGATATCATGACCTGAGCCGAAACCAAGAGTCCGACACTTAACCCACCGAAACACCCAGGCACCCCCTTGGTTTGTGTATTTAATGGGCTTGATTTGGAAAGAGCCAATGAGCATTTTACAAGGGGTATGTTATCTCAGTTTCTTTGTTGCAGTGGAAATGGGAATAATCCAGCCTTTTATCTTTTTCCTTAATAAGGTTGTTTTCCACTTTATTTACAAAATTATATCAAAGATTAAAATTCTGAGTGAAGTACAATGTCCTGTGTTAAATGATGCATTAGAAGGTGGCACTCTATTATAAAATAAGTATTTGGATTTTTTATTGAATATTGTTTCTTGGTGGCTGCCAAATTAAAAAAAAAAAAGACATTTAATTGACTCAGAATTTGGAAATACCACGACAGGTATTCTCTGAAAGAATAGATTACTCAAAGATCTCAAAAATTAATAATTTTGTGTAATGTGATTATTATATTCAATGTGAACTGAATGTAATTTTGAAATGTGCATTCCATAAGCATTCCTCAAATAGACTAAAATCACTTGTTAAATTTACATGTGATCAAAAGTTTTATCACTATTAGAAAATTCAGGAAGCTTCTAAAGGTATCTAGCTTTCCTAACATGGATACTTAGAATAATATATATGTCTAGTAGTATTGAAATATAATGCTTATCTTTAGAATTACTACTTACATCGATTTATTTCCATTAAGATAGTTTTCTGAAGACAAATATTATGTTTATTCTAATTTTTTGTGACAGAAGCCTTGTCTACTGAAAGTTTAGAAAAAATTGCTTCCAGACATTGGTTTTTGGCACTCTGGCTTACCTGAGGTAGATAAATGTGAATCTGAAGTTACATGGGAAATTCAGTAAATTGAAACTTTATTCCGTATGCCTGCTATGATCTTATGTGGAAGTATTTTTCGAGTTATGTACACTAAAAGCGAATATATATTATAGTTGCTTCCCGTGAAGAAATTGTCACAAGTTTATTTAGACCCATTTACCTTCAGTAACTAAACTCAACTCAGCTTCTAGTGTACATAATTAAGTCTTCTAATCTTTCCCTTTCCAAAAGGCAGTATTTGGGTTTTGGTTTTTTTTGTTGCTTAGTTATAAAAAGTCTTATCCTTCTTTGTAGGGAAAAAAATGGGAAAAAGGTAAAATCTAAAGTTTAATTATAGAAGACAAACAGGAATACTAACTGTTTTATTGGACAAGAGGTAGAGGCAAACCAAACCAGAGGCCTGGGTATCCATGCTATGATTTCCACACCAGAAATCATAATTTCATGAACCCAGGGGAAACATATCATTCTATGTTTTATATTTGCCCTGTTGCCTTTCTAGTTCTGCTTTAAGTTAATCTTTACAATTTTATATATTTTATATCATTATGGCTTAATTTCATGCTCCCCCAAAAGACAAGGTAGTAAAATGTGGTTAATTATTTTTAAAAAACCAATAAATTCTCTCTGAAACTCTGAGGAAGAAGAACGTCCATGTAGTTTATGTTGCTTCAATACAATATTGATAACCAAAGTCTGCCTGTTTGGAAAGGTTAAGAAAAACACTTGGCAGATGGGGAAATTATCTAAGCGAGCATAGGAATTGGACTAGTGAGTTGGGGACCTGCATAAGGTCTGGGTTATATAGCTGTGTCCCTGCTACTTCTTGTATTTCCTTCCTGGCTTCTTTTGGGGTTATTCTATGACTTTTGTCATTCTGCTTCACTTTTTACTTCTGAAATACTATCCAAACAAGATGCAAGGGTCGTGGACTTAGGAGCAAAGACAGGGTTTGATTGTAGGTGAGAAGGCACAGCCACTGACTGATGAAAGTGGTTGTGACATATTCCCATTAATCATCATACAATGTATTTCTTCTTAGTTGAAAATAGAGTGAGCCTTTTCTACATCACATTTCATCAAAACAACATACAGAGCCAAGGCAGAGTTTGGAGAGAGACAGTGCAACTCTTTATTCGCACTTGTCTATGTTCTTTAGGAACGGGGGCTGTTGATGTAATGTAGGCACCACCCAAAGCCTGAGTCCAGTCCTCTCCTTTCTTACTTCCTGCCCAGACAGCCAAATCCACTTAGCCATTGCCCAGAAAGAATTATGTGATTTAATATTTGGGATTGGTGGGAAATAGCAGAATTGGAAGAAGTGGTGATTAGAATTTGAAAACTAAAGGTTTTATGAAGCCTTTACTTTGTGTATAAGTCCTATTTATTTGGATATGTCTTAAAAGTAACTATTATCAATTTTCCTTAAGTAATAGTGTTCTTTTATGTAAAACATCAAGTGGTATTTCCTTACATAAAACTATTTAATGTAATTGGTAGCATAATGTATCTGGAAAGACAGTAAACTATTGCTACACTCAGCAACAGCTTTGAATTACTGTCAGTTTATGTACAGTTTATACAGTGTCAGTGTAAAATGTTGACATGAATGTAAAGTTAGTAATTGCCCTAAATAAAAATGTAACCATAGCAATTACTTTTGACCCACTGTCAAAGGTAAGATATTTTAGTTTTCTATGTGGATTATAATGTGAGCATAAAACATAGTAGTACTGGAAGATTTACATGAAAATGATACCCTTTCTGTTTCTCTTTAGCACATATTCTATTTCTATTCATACAGCAATGAAATTCTCTAAAGAAATATTTTTTTCAATCTTTAAGTTACTGGGTCTGTTCAGAAATAAGAAAGGGGCACCTGGGTGGCTCTGTTGGTTAAGCATCTAACTTCAGCTAAAGTCATGATCTCATGGTTTATGAGTTCCAGTCCCTTATGAGGGTCTGTGCTGATAGTGCGGAGCCGTCCTGGGATTCTCTCTCTCTCTCTCTCTCTCTCTCTCTCTCAAAAAAAAAAGAGAGAAAAGAAATAAGGAAGGTAACCAACATTTTGAATCTGAGCGATTTGGGGAAATGGTGGCCACATTAACAGCAAAGTGAGCTTATTAACTTTAAAAAATTGTGTTACTGTTCTGTTTTGTTTTTTGGTGTGTATCTGTTTGTTGACCATTGGGTAAGATCCTTGAGGGAAAAAAAACTCTGTCTTGTTTATTGCTGTATCCCAGAGCCTGGAGCTTCTGCTGCTGTATTGCAGAGGCTCCTAAAAAAAAATATGTATTGAGTAATTGGGAGTAGGTTGTATAATCAGTTAATTTCCTTGACTTGGGTTGAATGCGCAAGAAGGTAAAATATGGGGCCAGAGTTAAAATTGTGTTTGGAAAGAGGCCAGTGTTCCTTATTATGGGAATTTCGCCTTCATCTGACTTTTGTTTTCATTTTCTTAATAATCTTATTTTGCTCTGGTTGCCATTCGGAGACAAAGAGCATACATGTGAAGTGCAATTTGGCATTTTTAGACCTTTGTGTCATTGTCCCTCTTGATCATATGCAGGTATTACTTCTAAGGTCAGGGACCTTCCCTGTCTATTTAAAAGAAAGAACTGTCTTCTGCTTGTTCATTGGGATGTCTTCTTAACTAAAATCTTATCCTGAAAGGCTTGTCCTGCTGAATATTTAAGTTTGGACATACATAGTTTATACCAAAGTAGAAAAAAAAAAAAATGGTGGGCTGAGTCAGTGTCTGAAATGCATGACTCAGTATCTGTCTTGAGGCTTCTTTTCGTTTTATATCATTGGCTGGGTGGATTCTCATACTTGACAATCTGAGCCCAAAGCAGAAAGGAGTATTCATTTCTGTGTGTGTGTGTGTGTGTGTGTGTGTGTGTGTGTGTGCGCGCGCGCGCGCCTGTCTTGTCTGTCTGTCTAAGGGAGAATCCATTATTTCCCCTCTTCACTCACTTAAGGTCCCAGATTCAGTTTAGCCCCTCAGGTCTACTGAAGTCAAGTTGTATTTCTCCTGGGCCACTTTGGCTCCAAAATCTTTTCCCAGTTCGGTTGTACAGCGGGGAAAATGATCTGTTGTTGGAATAAACTATTTCTTCACATCCAAAGGGAAGGTTTTTTCGCTTACTTTATTCAGAGATTCATTCATCCAAATAACCATTTAATTTAAATGGAGAAGAGAAGTCGCACACATCACTATAACATGGAAGCGTATGTTAGAAGGGCCCAGTAGTTTTCTTTTTTATAATGAAATACGTTACTCTGAATTTCAGTCCACTTGGAGAAAGCGCAGGTAGATGCCAGATGTCCTTGCATGATCCCCGCCTTCCAGACTATACCTTCTTTAACATTCTCTGAGCTACTTACTCTTTCCTGGCTTAAATGGAAGGCAGGAAAATAGCATCATTGTATTGGAAAGCTTCCCTTCAATGGCTCTTTATATGTCAAATAGTTGTTTGCAATTTATTCTGAAGAGTCTTCAGCTTTGTTCCATTACCACAGCACTTCACTGTTTGAGATTTGTGACAACAAATATATTTATTTATGCTCATGAAACTCATGAAACTCATTGGCACAGTATCCTTAGTTGCACTTCCAACTCTGCTTTGATAAACCATGGAAAGTAATCTTCTGTCCGAACTAAAAAGTGCTTTCTTTTACTCACATTACCAAAAGTGTGTTAACTTGAAAATAAATAATTAATAGATTCATTGACTGTTTTCCAACAGGGAAACTACATATTAAAATTGATATTTAAATAGGGGGGTTGTAAACACTGGAAGCACATAAAACTTTTTAAGTCATCAATTTAGAAACCACAAAACTATCCTTTTAAAATCCTTTTTGGAGGGGCGCCTGGGTGGCTCAGTTGGTTAAGTGGCCGACTTTGGCTCAGGTCACCATCTCGCGGTCGGTGAGTTCAAGCCCCACGTCGGGCTCTGTGCTGACAGCTCAGAGCCTGGAGCCTGTTTCAGATTCTGTGTCTCCCTCTGTCTCTGACCCTCCCCTGTTCATGCTCTGTCTCTCCCTGTCTCAAAAATAAATAAAACGTTAAAAAAATTTAAATCCTTTTTGGGGAGCCTGTGTGGTTCAGTTGGTTAAACATCCAACTCTTGATTTCGGCTCAGGTCACGATCTCACAGTTTATGAGTTTGAGCCCCAGTTTCGGGCTCTGCACTATAAGTGCAGAACTTGCTTACGATTTTCTCTTTCCCTCTCTCTCTCTGCCTCTCCCCTCTTCTCTCTCTCTCTCTCTCTCTCTCTCTCTCAAAAATACATAAACTTTAACAAAATCCTTGGGGTGCTTGGGTGGCTCAGTCAGTTGAGTGTCTGACTTTGGCTCCTGTCATGATCTCACAGTTTGTGGGTTCGAACCCTTCGTCGGGCTCTGTGATGACAGCTCAGAGCCTGGAGCCTGCTTCGGGTTCTGTGTCTCCCTCTCTCTCTGCCCCTCCCCTGCTCACACTTTGTCTCTCCCTGTCTCAAAAATGAATAAACATTAAAAAAAAAGTAAACAAAAATCCTTAAAAAACTTACAACACTATAGTTAAAACATAAATTCTCCCTCCCTTAAATAAAAAAGCCAGGTTGTTAAACCAAACCTACTTTATGCACCATAACAAATAAGTTATTCCTCTATCACAGTACTTTTTTACCTTGTATTTTAAATATTTTTCTTGTCTGATTGCCAGCAGAGTATATGTAGCACCCAAATATGTTAATAAAAGTTAGTATTTATGGAGCACTTAGTATGTTACAGATAACACTTAAGCCACTTTAAGTGGGTTTTCTTGTTAAATTATCAATACAGTGGTGTGAGGTTAGTTGCTATCATTAACCCACTGTACAGATGAGGAAACTGAAGCCCAGAGAAGTTAAATAACTTTGTGGAAGTTACGTGGTTTAGAAACTGCAGAACCAGGATTCTACCCTGCTAGATTTACTCAAGTTTTCACTCAGCTAGAGGGGTTGAATGAACAAGGGGGAATGACCAGGCAGCACATACTTCGGCCCACAGGTCGCATTTACAGGGGGAATCTCATGGAATCAGCAACAGCAACAGCATCGTGGTTCTCTTCTTTGTTCGTTGCATGATGTGGTAGTGCATGCAGTCCAGCAAGGCTAGAATTAGACCCACTTTAGTGATCTTGGCCCTCCTGTGGAGTGTGGGTGGTCAGAAGTAGCATCATCTCTCTCTTTTGATACAATAAAGGCTGAAAAAATATGGAACCTTGACCTTCAAGTCTGTTTCTTGTCCTCAGCCTTCATGAGTGGTGAACCTTCCCTTTGTGCATCAGGGTTCGGGGCCTCAGACTTGAGACTGCAGATGCATGGCCTGACGGTTCCCTGGCTCCAGCCCTCATCCACCATCTCAGCCCTTTACCAGGATTGGCCAGTTTAAGTGCTCACGTGTGGCTGGTTTCCATGGAGCCTCTGGGGAGCCTCCCAAGGGCTGATTCTTGAAAAACTTAACTTCTCTCTAATGGGTGTTTTACTGTCTCTCATGGGTGCTGTATTAGCTATTTACTCCATGGGTTTTTGCTCTGTATTCTGTTCATTAAAATGAAAATTTACTGTGTACCGCTGTACTAAAATACCCTAGTCACCATGACTTCAGAATTGAAGATTCATCTTAAAAGAACCAAAGATACAACTATCAGCAGAATAAACAGTGGGGTTAAAAACAATCATGAGAATTTTTATATTGTTTTAGATCTGAGAAAGCATTATGTAGTAGGTTATTTCACCTAAAAACCATGTGGTATAGGTCAGTAATTTCAGCTACAGAAAATATAAATTGCATGGCAATAATAGAAAAAATAAGTGCTACAAGCAAGAATAAAAGGCAAATGATAAACAGAGGAAAACATTTGCAACTTGTAACACAAAGACGAATTTTTCTAATACATAAGTTCTACAAATCATTAAGAAAAATATCTAATAAAATTATTCAAGGATATGAACTGACTATTGACAAGGGCAATACCAGTGACTGTTAAATACCCAGAAACATGCTTGTCCTTCCTTAGAATAAGAAAGTGCAAAATAAAACTATGAGATACCATGTTTACCTATAAATTTGGATAAAATGAAAATTCTAATGTAAAAGTATTTTTTAATGTTTATTTATTTATTTATTTATTTATTTATTTATTTATTTATTTATTTTTGAGAGAGAGAGAGAGAGAGAGAGAGCGAGCGCATGAGCAGGGAAGAAGCAGAGAGAGAGGGAGACACAGAATCTGAGGCAAGCTCCAGGCTCTGAGCTGTCAGCACGGAGCCTGAGGCTGGGCTCGAATGCACCAACTCTGAGATCATGATCTGAGCTGAAGTCTGACACTTAACTGACTGAGCCACCCAGGCGCCCCTCTAATGTAAAAGTATTAATTAAGGTTTTGGGAAACAGATATTCTCACAAATTCCTGACAAGAGTATAAAGTTGGTATGACCTCTGTAGAGAGCAATTTAGAATTATCTGTCAAAATTACAAATGTATTTAACATTTAACCTATAAATTTTATTTTTTTTAAGTTTACAAAAAAGTTTTAATTTATTTTTGAGAGAGAGACAGAGCACAAGCAGGGGAGGGGCAGAGAGAGGAGACACAGAGTCTGTGATGCAAGCTCCGAGCCCAACTTAGGGCTCAAACTCCTGAACCACAAGATCATGACCTGAGCCAAAGTCAGACACTTAACCGACTGAGCCACCCAGGCGCCCCTAACCCATAAATCTTAATTCTAAGAATTTATCCTCAGTCAAGGATTTTGACTATTTATACTCAGTCAAGAAATGATGGACTTACAAGGTTATCCCTTCTGTCTTTTTTGTAATAGCAAAATGTAGTAACATACACATGATAGTAAACCGATTAAATTCTGAAGCATGTACACAGTGGAAGATATTCATCCTTAAAAAATAAAAAAAAAACATTGTGGACACTTTACATATTGATATAAAAGTGTGCTTAAGACATATTGTTGCATGGCAAATGACAGTTGCAAAACGTTTTCATTGAAAAGAGTATATTTGTGTGTGCTTGTGTTTGCCTATTTATACACAGAATGCTCATGGAAGGATATTAGAAAATTGGCATCATTCAATATTTTGAGGGTGAAAACATTTTGGGGGAACAAGGGATGGTCAAGAGACTTCCCATTGGGTGCTCTGGCGTAAGTTTTTTACTTTAACCATGTAAATGTATCGCTTATTCAAAAAAATTAACAGAGATGAAGGTGACAAGAAGCCTCATTTATTTGTTATCTTCCTTGTTAAGCTTTCAACACATTCCTGTAGCAAAACTCTGGTCTCCTTCCTGGTGGGCTGGAACAGTGCACACAGACCTGTTAGAGTGTTGTCACGGGGCATTGCAGCCTCTGTTCCCTGGAGCACTAAATATGTCCACGTACATTACACACTGCCACGCAGATGATGTATGCATTTCTAATACTTACTGATGAGAAATAAAAGTCTAGGATTTGAGCAGAATTACACTTGATCTGAAAACTATTACTTTTGCAAATCAGTAAATCTTTAGGAGCCCTGAATGAAATGTATTTGGCTTTAACAGTTCTCGCATTAATTGCTGTTCAGGAAAAAAAAAATGTCATTGAAATATGTTTAGTGGCTGGAAATAGAAGTAAAATCTCAAGACAGAGGTACGTCAGAAATGATAATCACAGTGAGGCTGATTAAAATTTGCTTTTGGCCAAAATAAAAGCATTATTTAAAAGAGTATATAGGATAGTCTATTGTGAAGAAAGGAGATGTTCTTAAATCACCTTAAATAAAAATCCGGTAAAATTCTGGTCATCAAATTGCAAATGAGCTACGTGGCTCAGTGAAATTAGAACTTCACTTCATGGCTCATTGAAATTAGGTATCAAAACACAGGCTGCTCCTTTGCAATTATGTGGGTTAGGACTTTCAAAGTATAAAACAGACAAATTTTCCTCTAGTCTATGGTGTTTGCATTTGTTTATTTCTGAGATTTTTCTCTGTCTCTGTCTCTGTATTTGCCTCTGTTTCTGTCTGTCTCTCAAATACATATACACATATACAGACACATATTTGTGTGTGTTTGTGTGTGTGTGTGTGTGTGTGTGTGTGTGTTGTCCTTTTCTCAGGTGCACACAATTATACTAATCATAGTGTTTGTTTCATGACATAATCTCATTATTCTACTCATAGCCTGCTTTTATTTGGTTAAATATCTTCAGTTATTTAATATGCACCAAAAAAACCCACCAAAAACAAAAGGTTCTGGGACCAGGACAATTAACTGCATGTGTCCATGGTACTATCCCCCCTCCCCCGCACCCACAACATAACCATCACCTCGAATCCAGGATTCCACATTTTCTTTTCTTTTTAGATACTTTTATTACACCTATAGATACTCCATTTAGTATTATTACTATTATTTCAGGTTTTTAAAATTTCTTTAATGTATTCATTTTTGAGAGAGAGAGAGAGCACAAGCAAGGGAGGGGCAGAGAGAGAGAGGGAAACATAGAATCTGAAACAGGCTCCAGGCTCTGAGCTGTCAGCACAGAACCCAATGTGGGGCTCAAACTCACGAACCACGAGTCATGACAGAAGCCGAAGTCAGATGCTTAATTGAGCCACCCAGGATCCCCTATTTCAGGTTTTTAAACATTATTAAAAAAAGTTTAGTACTGTGTGAAACTTGCTCTTTTCACTTAAATATTAAGGTTTTTAAAAATATTTATTTATTTATTTTGAGAGAGAGAGGGAGACAGAATCCCAAGCAGGCTCCACACTGGCAGCAGGGAGCTGGATGGGGGGGCTTAAACCCACGAACCGTGAGATCATGACCTGAGTGCAAATCAAGAGCTGTATGCCTAACCAGCTGAGCCACCCAGGCTCTTAATATTATAATGATACAATTCATGTATATTGTTGCATGCTTTTCTAGTTCATCTTTAAGGTGAATAACCCGTTATATCCTATTATGTGGATATGCCTTAGTGTGTTTATCTGCTTATGCACTGGCGGGCATCGTTCCCTGGTTCTTTCCGTTGTGGATATTGGCCCGCATACTTGCAGACACATATACTCTGTATGCTCTCTACACTGCTCTCCTGGGTATCTCCTTCAACGTAGAGCCTCGTGTTTCCCCTGGTTTGCTCAGCATGGACAGAGCTACACCATGGATTCAGGGTCATTTCGATTTTTCAGAGGGATATTTATCCTCTTTTTTGATCCAGTTATCTTTGAAAGGTGACTTATTTACATTTGCATTACGATTGATGTATGTGTAAGCAGCTTAGGTCACAGCAGTGGTGGCATACTGGAGCCTTGTTCTGGCTTGCTGTTGCTCGGTGAAACATAGATTGAGAAACATAGAGCCTAATACTCTGCAAATTAGGGTGACCTCCATCTCTTCCCAGCTCTGTGTCTTACCCAGCATTCCACCCACATTGGCTGAGAAGCACCTGTTGAGTGATCCAGTGGTCCTCCCCTGGCTCATAGGAATAACTCATTCTTCTAGATTGATCTTTAGGTCTCTTCCATGTGGTTTTGGGCTCCTTATATAGATTAAAGAATCATACAGGAGAAACAAAGCTACTGCAAACATTTCCGTATCTTTTGTATTTGTTTTTGTTTCGTAAATATTACAATTCATCTACATTTCCCCAGAACACGTACAAAGCATTACCAACTCTTGAACACAGCACTCTCCTGACTGCAGCTTTCTGTATTCAGTCTTATTTTTAAGACACATCAAGAAAAGAGGTGGAGACTGTAACCGCCTAACTCCTCCTTGAGAACAGGGTTGCTTCTGAGCAGTGCCAGGAAACTGGCAAAGATTGTTAAAACTCATCTTCCTCACCTTAGTCCCCAGCCTTCCCACTCCCAGCTCCCCACACTCTCACCACTAGGAGCAAAATTAGGATTTTGTTTTTTAAACACAGGGACAGTAATGGAAACTTCTTTTTGGTTATGTCCTAGTGATGCCTCGGTGCCTACAACTAAATTGTCTTCAACTCCTCATTGTAAGTTTTGCTTCCCAAGCAGGTCCTCATAATCTGATTTTCAGACACTTTGCACAGTGCCTTTTAATAATTTTTTTTTTTGAGAATCAAAGCCTATCTGCATTCGTCACGCTTTCCTGTGTGTGCTAAGCAAAAGTGACATTCATCACAGTTGGTGTCTCTCTTTTCCCGTTAAAATAGACAGTTACTTGTCATCAGATGAATTGGTAGTAAATGTTATTCTCATTAAGGAATCTGGTTTTCAGGGTGTTTCCATCTTGGGAGGCAGAGCGTTGAGTAGCTTAGAAATTTGGAGCAGATATTTGAAGAGTTAAAGTCTAAAATAGAAATCTGAAGCATTTATGCTTTTATAAACCATTTGGGAAGGGCATAGTGACCAGTTGCCAGAACTGCATTGGCATTTCCAGGTTTGACTTTTAGAAAGCCCCTGTGTGTCTCATGTGTGGAAAACAGCACATCCAAGATAGTGTGACCAGTGGGAAAGAGCAATATAGGCATCTAGGTGAGCAGCCAAACAACAGTCCAGAGCTGACGTTTGAGGCAAAATTAGCACCTATCACTTTCTCGTATATTTATCACAAGTTGCCAGCCTACACTCTTTCAGTTTCTTCCCACAAATGATTTTCGCTATAAAAACACATGCATTAAATATCTTGGACACTACCTTGACAGTCTTAGCTGAAAGTGGTATTTCCTAGGCAGTTCCTGAAGTGACATCACTCCCTAATTTCAACCTAAAGAAGATGGTTTACATGGAAAGTGGCACACATAGTTTTCTGTGAAAGCCTGGAGGAGAAAGAGTTCTTTATTTGAAGCACAATGGGTAACATCATTTTTATGACCATGAGGTTTGTGAAAAAAAAATACATATTCCAAAAGAAAATCATCCAACGACAACAAAATAACCTTTAGCATGTGACTAGAGTGGTGAATCAAAATTAAGAATATTTAGATCACATTTAAAAAATTTTTTTTAACATTTATTTATTTTTGAAAGAGAGAGAGACAGAGCATGAACCGGGGAGGGTCAGAGAGAGAGGGAGACACAGAATCTGAAACAGGCTCCAGGCTCTGAGCTGTCAGCACAGAGCCCGACGCAGGGCTCAAACCCACAGACCGCGGGATCATGATCTGAGCCAAAGTCAGACACTTAACCGACTGAGCCACCCAGGCACCCCTTAGATCACATTTTAACTTTGTTTTTTTTAACAGATTTATGTTTTAAAATTTTTATTCCAATAGCAAGAGAACATGCTAGAGAGAAATGGCGATCTATGTTTTAAGTCCAACTTGGAAAAATAAAGGTGCAGGAAGAACAGAGTATAATGAGTGGCCAAATAGCCCAAGATTTGGGACCCAAATGTTAGGGCCTATACTGCAGCTGCACTGTGTGCAAACTGTGTTATTTTGAACAAATTAATGCCTTCATCTCTACAGTAGAGATAATCATCTTTTGTGGGAAGCTTTTTATGAGTATCCTATAAAATAAACAAAGCATCTGGCACTTTAGGTCTTTGTTAAAGAAGGCAAGGAAAGCACAAATTAGTTGTAAAAAAATCCAGTAAATCATGTGATTTGAGATCTTAAAAAAATAATTGCAAAAGAGTTCTAATATAGCATTTCAATTATGACTTGTAAGTTTCCCATAAATGAGCTCTTTTCATTCTTAAAAAAAAAAAAGACCTACAAGTACATGTATTTGCCTAGTCTGATGGAAGTGTTAACAAACAATTAAATGCACCCAAATCCATCATCATGAAGAGGGAAAATGGAAGTGGGAGTTCAAGATTATCCATTAATTCCTGACTTTGTGCCAGCCTGTTTTATTTCCCTAGCCTCAGTCCCACCCAAATTACAGACATGGACATTTGAGACCCGGAGGACTTGATTTTTTTAGCATAACTCAATGGTCAGGAAATTGCATTTTAGTGGACTCAGGAAAAATTTCCCAAATGGTGGGAACCAATATTGTTTCCTCAGTACCATTGTATATTTAAACCCTTTTAAAAAAAATATGACTAAGGAAGCATGGTAAAGTAATATACATGATTCCTGAAGTTCAGTGTCTGCTGGAGATCCCTGGAAAAATTGAGAGCCTCCAAAACCCCTTTCTCAGAGACATAAAATTAGCTGTGTGTTACTGATAGGAAAATCTATTCTACCCTGGATTTAAAGGATCAGACGAACATTTTGAACTTTGCCTTTGGGAAAAAAATATACAAACTGAAATATGCCTCCTTCTCTCTTCATTTTACTTCCCAAATAAATGTTGTTTCATGATGGAAGTGGAAAAGCAATAATGCAGACCAAAATAAACAAAATAAAATGCTAGTTTTATAATCTTCTGGATGTGTATCTTTAGCTTCTATGGAAAAAAAAAAGTCAGAGAGAAAGAAAAGCTATTTCACAAATTACCATGGCTCAGTGCCTGAAGGAAATTAGTCTGCTCTAAGGAAATATCCTGCTGTAGCCCAGTAAAAATGTAACAAAACTTGAAATACAATACCTATGTCCACGACTGCATTTCTTGCAAGTGTTGTTCCTTACTGACCTTCTATATAGTCATTCACTACCCAGGCATTGAAAAATGTGTGAAGTACTAAAGAAAAATTTCACAGGCTGAGAATTTCTTATAGATGCTTTCATCTAGTAAGTATGTAAATGAACATAGCTGTGATGATGCTTGAATTGTCTTTTTTTTTTTTCTAAGTCCCAAGCTAGGAATCTCTCCAATTTCAGTATGAGGTGTTTGTCATCTATACTTTGCCTTTGCTGAATGTTAATACAATTAATTTTAAGGATAATATCAGTGATGTTGAAAATTTTAGCTGCAGTCCACTGCTGTATTGGCTACATGGTCAGGTAAATCGTTTCTCCAAGTACCTGCTGTTTTATGAAAGACAAGTACTTTAAATAGTCCTCATTCCAAAGACACAAAAGTAAAAATCAACAAACAAATAAATGAATTTAGTTATAGTATCAGCAAGTTTCTTTCAGAGTGATCATGTGGGTAGTAGGTGAGTTGCTATGTTTTCGATAAGCTTTGGTGTTCCTAGGGGGCTATGGTGTCATATGTCCCATGTTAACATGTCTTGTTTAGTTTATCTATTTTAAAGACTATCTGAAGAATATTTTTGTCCCAGAAAACAGCAACACATAAATAGGACAACATCCTATTGTCCCAGAAAACAGCAACACATAAATAGGACAACATCCAGGCTGAGTTGTTGGTTTGTATTATCTAGCATGGCTAAATTCTGGTGAATGGCAAAAGACAATTTGGGAATATTTACCAACATCTGTGTGCCATCATAGTAAATTTAGTATGAGTTGATTTAACAAACTATAGCTGATGCTTATCTGAAGCATAATAAACATGTTCTTTATAAGATTTCATCTTCCAAACTCTTGGAAATGCCACCAGGACTATGTAACTGTAAATAAAAATTTCCCTTCTTCCATTTGTGAAAGAATACCATAATAGTTCTACCATAGAAGTAAACAGCTTTTCATTTAGTTCTTATCTGTATCAAGGACTATAGTAATGATCTCTGATTCAGACCAATAAGTATTATTTGGCAGTTAATAATAATAATAACAAAAACCTGATAGAGAAGAGGATCATAAAAGTAATATATAATAATATGTAATAAAAAAGTAATAAAAAAATCCTTTAGTGTTTGAGTTTAACTTAAAATGTATTTGTAGATCATTTTCTAATCCTCTCTTACAGGAAGTTTGGAAACGTTTTTGAGGGTAGTTTCCCAGGTGTTATACTGAGCTTTTATTGTTATTTTAATGTCACCAAAATGCTTTGAGTTCGCGTTTGACTTTTTTTTTTTCAACTGACGTGCAGTTGACACACAGTGTCGCATTAGTTCAGGTGCACAACATGGTGATTCTACAATTCTATACATTACTCAATGCTTACCATGATAAAGTGTAATCACTATACAACATTCTTACAGTATAAGTGACTATGTCCCTATGCTGTACTTTTCATCTCTGTGACTTATTTATTTTATAACCAGAAGTTTTTTTTATCTCTTAATACCCTTTAGCCGTTTTGCCCAACCCCTGACTCACCTCCCTTCTGGCAGCCACCAATTTGATCTCTGTATTTAAGAGTCTGTTTTTAGTTTGTTCAATATTTAGATTCCACATATGAGTGAAATCACATGGTATTTGTATTTATCTGACTTATTTCACATAGTATAATATCTCCAGATCTGTCCATGTTATTGCAAATGACAAGATCTTCTTTTTTATAGTTGAGTAATATTCCACTGTGTATATAAGCCATTTCTTCTTTATCCATTCATCTGTTGATGGACACTTGGGTTACTTCCATATCTTAACCATTATAAATAATGCTGCAATAAACATACTATTTTTGAATGAGTGTTTTTGTTGTCTTTGCGTAAATGCTCAGTAAGGGAATTACTAGATCATATGGTATTTCTATTTTTAGTATTTGAAGAGCCTCCATACTGTTTTTCACAGAGGATGTACCAATTTTCATTCCCCCTAACAGTGCACAGGTGTTCTCTCTCTTCACATCCTCAGGAACAGAACACTTGTTATTTCTTGTATTTTTGATACAGTCATTCTGATAGGAGTGAGGTGATACCTCGTTGTGATTTGGGTTTGCATCTTCCTGATGATTTATGACACTGAGCACCTCTTCGTGCGTCTTTTGGCCATCCGTAGGTTTTGTTTGGAAAAATGTCTATTCAGGGCCCCTGCCCACTTTTTAATAGATTGGTTTTTTTTGGTGTTGAGTGTTATGAGTTCTTTATATACTTTTGTTGTTAAACCCTTATCAAATATATCATTTGCAGGTATCTTCTCTCATTCACTGGGTTGCTGTTTGCTTTGTTGATGGTTTTGTTTGCTGTGTAAAAGCTTTTTATTTTGGTGTAGTCCAAATAGTTTATTTTTGTTTTCATTTCTCTTGCCTGAGGAAACACATCTATAAATATCTTGCTAAGGATGATGTCTAAGAAATTACTGCCTGTGTTTCTTTTTTTTTGTTTTGTTTTGTTTTGTTTTGTTTTTCAACGTTTATTTATTTTTGGGACAGAGAGAGACAGAGCATGAACGGGGGAGGGGCAGAGAGAGAGGGAGACACAAAATCGGAAACAGGCTCCAGGCTTCGAGCCATCAGCCCAGAGCCTGACGCGGGGCTCGAACTCCCGGACCGCGAGATCATGACCTGGCTGAAGTCGGACGCTTAACCGACTGCACCACCCAGGCGCCCCTGCCTGTGTTTCTTTTTAGGAATATTATGGTCTCAAGTCTCACATTTAGGTCTTTAATCCACCCTGACTTTATTTTTGTGTATGGCATAAGAAAGTAGACTGGCTTCATTCTTTTGCATGTAGTTATCCAGTTTCCCAACACTATTTATTGAAAAGACTTTTTCTGCATATTCTTGCCTTCTTTGTCATAAATAAATTGACCAGATAGGTGTGGGTTTATTTCTGGGCTTTTATTCTCTTCCATTGATCTACATGTCTATTTTTTTCCCAGTATCATATTCTTTTGATTACTATAGCTTTGTAGTATATCATGAAATCTGGGAACATGATACCTCCAGCTTTTTTCTTCTTTCTCAAGATTGCTTTGGTTATTGTCAGTTTTAAGTGGTTTTATACAAATTTTAGGATTATTTGTTGAGTACCTGTGAAAAATGCCATTGATATTTAGATAGGGATTGCATTAAGTCTATAGAATGCTTTGGGTAGTTTGGGCATTTTAATGATACTAATTCTTCCAATCTATGAGTGTGGTATATCTTTCCATTAATCTTTGTCATCTTCAGTTTCTTTAATCAGTGACTTACAGTGTTCAGAGGGCTTTCACCTCCTTGGTTAAATTTACTCCTAGGTATTTTATTCTTTTTGGTGCAATTATAAATGAAATTGTTTTCTTAATTACCCTTTCTACTACTTTGTTATTAGTGTATAGAAATGAAACAGATTTCTGTGTATTAGTTTGGTATCCTACAGTTTTACTGAATCAGTTTATCAGTTCTAATAGCTTTTTGCTTTAAAACTGTAGTATGTTCTTTGTACAGTATTATGTCACCTGTAAATAGTGACAGTTTTACTTCTTCCTTAGCAAGTTGAATGCCTTTTATTTCCTTTTCTTATCTGATAGCTGCAGCTAGGATTTCTAGTACTGTGTTGAATAAAAATGGTGAGAGTGGAAATCTTTGTCTTGTTCTTAATGTTAGAGGAAAAGTTTTCAGTTTTTCACCATTAAAAATGTTAGCTGTAGGGTTTTTTTATATGGGCTTTGTTATGTTGTGATTTTCTTCCCTTTAAACCCACTTTCTGGAGAGTTTTTTTTTTAATTTTTTTTAAACGTTTATTTATTTTTGAGACAGAGAGAGACAGAGCATGAACGGGGGAGGGTCAGAGAGAGGGAGACACAGAATCTGAAACAGGCTCCAGGCTCTGAGCTGTCAGCACAGAGCCCGATGCAGGGCTCGAACTCACGGACTGCGAGATCATGACCTGAGCCGAAGTCGGATGCTTAACCGACCAAGCCACCCAGGCACCCCTGGAGAGTTTTTATCATAAACAATTGTTGTATTTTGTTAAATGCTTATTTATATCTTTTGAGATGATCATACGGTTTTTATCCTTTCTCTTGTTAATGTGATGTATCAAATTGATTAATAACCATCCTTGCATCCTTGGAATAAATTTCACTTAATCATGGTAAATGATTTTTTTAATGTATCGTTAAATTTGATTTGCTCATTTTTTGCTGGGGATTTTTGCATTTATATTCATTTGGGAGATTAGTTTCTTCTAGGCTGTCCAATTTGTCGACTTCTAATTCTCTTAACTATATTACATATACATATACACATACATGATATTCTCTTATAATGCTTTTTTTTCTATGGTGTCAGTTGTTACTTATCCTTTTTCATTTGTGATTTGATTTGAGTCCTCTTTTTTTCTTGATGAGTGTGGCTAAAGGATTATCAATTTTGTTTATATTTTCAAAGAACCAAATCTTAGTTTCATTGATCTTTTCTATTATTTTTAGTGTCTATTTCATTTATTTTTTGCTTTAATCTTTATAATTCCTTCTTTCTACTAGGTTTGGACTTTATTTGTTGTTCTTTTTCTAGCCCTTCTAGATTAGGTTAGGTTGTATATTTGAGATTTTTCTGTTTTTTTTGAAGTAGGCCTGTACTGTTATAAACTTCTGTCTTTGAAATGCTTTTGCTTCATCCCCAAAATTTTGTGTTTCATTTTTCCAATTTTATATTGAAAAAAATTTTTTTTAACATTTATTCATTTATGAGGGACAGAGAGCACGAGCAAGGTAGGGGCAGAGAGAGAGGGAGACACAGAATCTGAAGCAGGCTCCAGGCTCTGAGCTGTCAGCACAGAGCCTGACACGGGGCTTGAACTCACAAAGTGTGAGATCATGACCTGAGCTAAAGTCCGAGGCTTAGCCGGCTGAGCCACCCAGGTGCCCCTCCAATTTCATTTTTTTAAGTTCAAGCCCATTCCTTAAGACACCTGTGAGGTACTCTAAGTGCAGAACCTTTCCATATCAGGGGCTGACAAACTTTTTCTGCTAAAGGCCAGATAATCAATATTTCAGGATACGGAAGTCACTGTTACAAATATGCGGCTCTACCACCAAGGCACAAAAGCAGCCACGGATAATAAATACATAAACAAATGAGTGTGGCTGTTTTCTAGTGAAACTCCACCTACAGAAACAGGCAGTGGGGGTAGTTTGCCAACCCCTGTTGTTCATTTTCACTATTCTTTTCCTGTTTCAAATAGTCCCTCCCCTACTAACTTCACAGCTACTTTCTTAGTTGAATGGATGATGGATCACAGACAAATAAATTTTAATGGTGATGATATATTAAAATGTTTTAAGAAAAAACATAACTGGTATGTCAGAACTGTGCGTTTATGGTTGTTATTCCTGGAAATGTTACTGATTAGAACAAAGTTCATATTAAATTTTTTATAAAGGCTTTATTTATCCTTTTAGAGTAGTTAGAGGTTCATAACAAAATTGGGAGGAAGGTACAGAGATTTCCCATATACTCCCTGACCCAATACATGCATAGCTTCCCCCATCATCAACATCCCCCACCAGAGTGGTACACTTGTTACAATTGATGAATGTACACTGACACACCATTATCATCCAAATTCTGTAGTTTTTACCTTCCTGCTAGTGTTTATTTTTTGGGTTTGCACAAATGTATAATGATAGGTATACATCATTATAGTCTCATACAGCATCCTCGAGTGATTTGAGGACCTACCCATAGGTATAGAAATATAGTTCTTTAATTACTACAGTTTGGGAAGTGACTTTGTAAGATTTATTATTAGTATTAGTATTAGTATTACTATTAGTATTAGTATTAGTATTAGTATTAGTATTAGTATCAAGAAGCTCTTTGACTTCCAAAAATAAATGTACTTCAGACAGGAACTCAGGGTTGCCATTGTGTTTGTCAGAGAGTTCCAAAGGAAAAGGAATGGCCCGCTACAAATGAAGTAAATACAGCTCCATTATCTTTCTTTGTAGGTCTACATTTTTTCAGTTACCTTCTATTCTTCTTGCCCTTCTTTATAGTACTGTCCCTTTTCTCATCTTGTCTGCTGTCATCTAGACTGCAGTTAGAAACCTGACCATTCCTGAAATTAGAAGAAAGACAATTCTGTAGACATCATGAACCTCATTCTAGATTGTTCTATTCGTCTGCCTCTACCTGTGTACCTTATGGGACGTGAATCAGTCTGGCCATTAAACAGGAGGGATATGCATGCTGTTGTAGTTGGTATCTTATTTTTAAAATATAATTTTTCAAAGAAATAAAAATATGAGCAAAGTCTTTCTAAAAGTACAGCGGTATGCTTAGACATAACTAGGTTCTGTTTTAACATGAAGGCATATAAGAAAGAGCATTTCGTGATATTTGGGAAAAAAAATATGAGAGGTTACTTTCTTGTTTCGTTGGGTTGTAAGCACAACAGATTTGAAGCCCTCAAGGATACTTTGTAATAGAAAACGTTTGAAGTTTGCTAAAAAAATCTCATTCAATACGTCAGTAAAACCATACTGTGAATATTTAGTTGTAGGCTTAGAAAATTAATTCAGCTTAACATACTCATAGAATACAGCTGTTCACAAATTAGATTATAATTTTTCCTCCCACGTGGGATATTTTGCCCTAATTTACCGTGATAGAAAAAATATTTTTCATCATTAACTAATAAAAAACCAGGAAGTATAGCATTCTGACATTTAGTTGAAATTTGATTTTATATTTTAAAATTTTTTCTGTATGTTTATTTTCCTTGCAGCTTCAAGATGGAAGACTTTTGGTCTTTTTTTTCCACATAATACAATGTTGCATCTTACATAAATCCTTTGTACTAGTATATATAATCTGTAGTGGCTAGTTAATTGCATATTAATATTTCTGTCTGGCATCAAGAAAGTGTATGGATCCCATGACTATAATGTATTCTAGAATCTTCTCTTTGAGAAGGTAATTAAAATTTCATTGTGGTGTTCTTTTAGGAACATTAGCATACTGTATGTAACTGCTGTTTTCATTATTTGAATAACCTGTGAGCAGTATGTAACTGCTGTCTTCATTATTTGAATAACCTGTGAGCAGCAGGAGTGAGCTAAGGGAGAGGAAATGGGGGCAGGGAAGAGAGTGTGTTCTGCCTTGAGGGACCCATCCCGCCCCTGCAGGCTATATAGAAAGAATCCTTAAAGAATTTGAAGAGAACAGTAGTGAGGATCTTTTTGGAAAAGTGTTGTCCACGAACTGGTTTTGGAGAGAGGAATATCAGTGGAGCCTGACTCAGATCTGAAAAGTCTCACTTCTGCATTTCCTGAATTTTAGAGGTAAAGGATACATTTCCCATTTGCCAGGTGAGGACCTCACAGAAAAGAAATGAATTAATGTGGTCTTCAGGTAGTTTCTGCCCACGTGGACTCCTGTAGGGTGCGTGACCCTAGCATGGGGATAAATTGTCAGAAGCCTGGAGCTGCTGGGAGACTTGTAAGTGGCCAGAAAGAGGAGTTATCCCTAGGATCGATGGGGAGAGGTGAGAGACCTTCTCCACTGGAGCACTGGGAGGTTTTCCAAAATATCAGTAAATCCTTAGGCTTTATAGGTGTCTTGCCCAGAGGGCAGGCAAGCTAGAGTTCATTCAGAAGAAAATTTATTGATACGGAGCTCCTGGCACACCTCTATACCCTGGGAATAGATTATTGAGCAAACATAAAAATCCTTGCTCTTGGACAAGTTCTTTTAGAAGCAAGGAACAGACAATAAACAAGTAAAATCTACAGTGAGATGTGATAAAACCACCAGAAAAACAAAGCAAGATGAGAGCTTATAAAGGGCTAATGGAAGTTTGAAGGGGGTGAGAGAACAAACCATGGCTTTCTAGGAAGAACCAGCTGGTGCGGCAGCCCTGAGCTGTGGATAGGCCATTGTGACTGGAGCAGGATGTCCTGGAGGAGACAGGTACAAGACACGTTTGGAGATGTAGCCTGGGGCCATATTTTGTGGGGCTTTGAAGGCTGGGGTAAGTACTTTGACTTTCATTTGGATTCTCGAAATGGGAGCCAGTGGAAGGTTTTAAGCAGAAGAGTGACCTATTCTGACCTTCATTTTGAAAGATTTATATGGCTGCTGAGTGGTAAAGAGATAATAAGGGAACAAATATGGAGGCAGGGAGACCGGTGAGGAGGCTACTGCCATAATTTAAGTAAGAAGTGATGGTAGCCTGACCAGGGGTTTATTGGTAAAAGTAAGGAGAAGTGGTTGAATTCCAGATGGATTTTGCAGGTTGAACTATCAGAATTTATTAACAGAACACTTGTGGAGTAATAGAAGAAAAGATCAATTAATTCTGAGGTTTGGGGAACGGTAAAGGCTGAAGTCGCTATTATCTGAGATGGAGAACATCTGTGAGTAGAACATGGTTGGGGAGGAAAGATACCAGAGGCTGTGCTTTAAAATGGGTAATTTGAGACACCTGCTAGACATTCAGGTAGATGTTTGTTGTTGGATATACTGGTCAAGTTCAGGGGCAAGGTCAAGGCTGGCAATATATATAAATTTGGGAGCCTTTAACTTATAGTTGATATTTAAAGGCCTGAGAATACATGAGATCGTGAAGGGAGCATTTTTTTTAAATTTTGTTTTAATGTTTATTTATTTTTGAGACAGAGAGAGACAGAGCATGAACGGGGGAGGGTCAGAGAGAGAGGAAGACACAGAATCTGAAGCGGGCTCCAGGCTCTGAGCTGTCAGCACCGAGCCTGACTCGGGGCTAGAACTCACTAACTGTGAGATCATGACTTGAGCCAAAGTCGGACGCTTAACCGACTGAGCCACCCAGGCGCCCCAGGGAGCATTTTGATAGAGAAGTCTGAAGGCTGAGCTCTCATACACTTCAACATTTAGAGGTCCAAGAGATAAGAACCAGCAGAAAAGACCGAGAAGGAAAAGTCTGTTGGATTACACCTCCACCCACCAAGTAAGATCTTTGTTACAAGTAGCTGTCTTCTCTCCTCCCCCCTGCAACCTTGAAAGTGCTTATTAATCGTTAGGGAAGAAGGAGTTGAGAGAAGAAAAAAGACAACCATGTTCTCTCTATCCCTGGAGGTGTAAAGCCTAGGACAGGCTGAAGTTGGGGATTTGGAGAAGTTTTAATTGGATGAGACATTAGAACTGTATGATTATTGGATTTGAGTGGACATTTTGTTCCTCTGAAACACATGGGAAAACCTGTGGGAACCGCATGAGATTTCCTAGGGTCAACAAAGAATGGGTCAAAAGAAACTGTGCAAAATGGCAGTGGGAGATAATAAAGTTCCTTTATGCAAGCACCTTAGTGGTTTCAGATACCTGTTGCCATATATTCTATCAGTTTATATGAAACTTTTAAAAACAAGTATAACTTCCTGACTTACAGTTGACTTTTGCATAAGTCATCAGTCAGGTACTCTGAGTAATGTAAGAAAAAGGGAATTGAAACATGAAGGTCTTTCACAGTCTCAGGGAAGGACCCCTGAGGTGTTTTGGTGTCCTTGAGAATTGCCCAAGTAACTTCCTCTGGAATAAGCAACAGTTCTGTCCTGTACTAAAAAGCAGTCATTGTAGTGTATACTGTCAATGTGTGTCTGTGCTCCATTAGCTCAGATAGAGTGGAACCCCACCAAGGCCCAGTCTGAGTCTTGGTGAGCCTATCTAGTCAGAAGTTTTGAATATGCTATTTCATGTAGAGAATGCTAGTGAATGTCTTGTTATATTTATGCAACCCCACCACCCTCATGAGCAGTTCATGAGGCCCTTGGAGGCTGAGTCTTAGGAGAGACTACTCACTATTCACACATCCATACCTACACCCCCATTTGTGCCTCTATACAGATACGTCTGTATAGTTGAGTGTGTTTGTACTTACTTATTGAAAGTAAACTGAATGTATATGAACGTAACCTGTCAGGTGAATAAGGAATTCAACCAAACCCAAGAAAATACAACTGTACCAATGATAAGATTAGCTTTTCTTTGTAAGAATTGTACATAGTATGTGTCTTAGTAACTGGGCATACCACTTTGGTTGAGTTTTTTCTTTATATGATATTGATGGGATTCAGGGCAAACCACCTCCCCAAAATACCATTTTGGCAGATTGGCTCTTTTGAATTGAAATTACTTAAGAAACAGCAGTGCAAGAAGGACACTTGACCCTCCCTTTATCCCTTTGAAAGCAGGAAATAAATTCCCCTTCCACCTGGAGGGTGGACGTCATCATTAACACCAGATAGAGGCTTCAGGGCCAGGAAGCTGTATAAAGAAACTTTGTTACTTCTTCATTAATTTGCTACTCCAAGCCCAAACTCCTTTGTCAAACCTTCATAAATAATGTTCCTTTGTTTAAAAGGTATAAAAATCTGCCTGCTTTGGTCAGTTCTTTGAGCCTCATATTTCTGTGGATTCCCTTATGTAAGAAATTAGTTTTTCACTTACTAAATCTGTCTTATGTCAATTATTAGGCCAGCCAACGAATGTAGAAGGGAATAAGGGAAAAATTCTCCTCCCCGAAGTGAAAAGTATAAAATGCAGACTATAAAAAAAAAGAGATTTAACGAGTATTTATATGATAATTCTGCCATGGAATGCAGGACAGATTTCTTTTTTCAGTTCATGCCATTTATTCAGAACATACAGACTAAATAACTGGATGCATCATTAGAGTATTGATAAAAAATCAAGATGTTAAAAATTTTTTTTATTGTTTATTTATTTTTGAGAGAGACAAGTATGAGTGGGGGAGGGGCAGAGAGAGAGGGAGACCCAGAATCCAAAGCAGGCTCCAGGCTCTGAGTGGTCAGCACAGAGCTTAACTGGGGGGGGGGGGGGGTCAAACTCCCAAACTGCAAGATCATGACCTGAGCCAAAGCCTGTCACTCAACACACTGAGCCACACAGGCATCACAAGATGTTTTTGTTTTTGATTTAAATCCAAGTTAGTTAACATATAGTGTAGTAATGATTTCAGTAATAGAATTTAGTGATTCATCACTTACATATAAGTGCTCATCCCAACAAGTGTCTTCTTTATGCCCTTCCCCATTTTTTAAGTATGAAAGTTATAGTCAAATTGGTTTCCATACAACACCCAGTGCTCATCCCAAAAGGTGCCCTCCTCAATACCCATCACCCACCCTCCCCTCCCTCCCACCCCCCATCAACCCTCAGTTCTCAGTTTTTAAGTCTCTTATGCTTTGGCTCTCTCCCTCTCTAACCTGTTTATTTTTTTTTTCTTCCCCTCCCCCATGGTCTTCTGTTAAATTTCTCAGGATCCACAGAAGAGTGAAAACATATGGTATCTGTCTTTCTCTGTATGACTTATTTCACTTAGCATGACAGTCTCCAGTTCCATCCACGTTGCTACAAAAGGCCATATTTCATTCTTTCTCATTGCCACATAGTATTCCATTGTTTTGACAGGCCCCTTGCCCATTTAGCGTATCCCCCTACCCAGCACCCCGCTAGTAACCCTCAGTTTGTTCTCTGTGTTTAAGAGTCTCTTACGGTTTGTCTCCCTCTCTGTTTTTATATTATTTTTGCTTCCGTTCCCTTATGTTTATCTATTTTGAATCTTACATTCCACATGAGTGAAATCATATGAAATTTGTGTTTCTCTGACTTATTTCGCTTAGCAGAACACACACTAGTTCCATCCACGATGTTGCAAATGGCAAGATTTCATTCTTTCTAATCACTGAGTAGTATTCCAATGTATATATATATACCACATCTTCTTTATCCATTCATTGGTCAGTGGACATTTGGGCTCTTTCCATACCTTGGCTATTGTTGATAGTGCTGCTAAAAACATTGGGTGCCTATGCCCCTTTGAACCAGCAATTTTGTATCCTTTGGATAAATATTTTAGTAGTGCAATTGCTGGGTCGTAGGATAGTTCTATTTTTAATTTTTTGAGGAACCTCCACACTACTTTCCAGAGTGGCTGCACCAGTGGCATTCACTGTTCCTCTTTCTCTGCATCCTCGCCAACATCTGTTGTTGCCGGAGTTGTTAATGTTAGTCATTCCGACAGGTGTGAGGTGGTATCTCATTGTGGTTTGGATTTGTATTTCTCTGATGCTGAGTGATACTGAGCAATTTTCATGTGTCGGTTGGCCATCTGGATGTCTTCTCTGGAAAAGTGTCCATTCATGTCTTTTGCCCGTTTCTTCACTGGATTATTTGGTTTTGGGTGTTGATTTTGATAAGTTCTTTATAGATTTTGGATACTTACCCTTTATCTGATATGTCATTTGCAAATATCTTCTCCCATTCTGTCAGTTGCCTTTTAGTTGTGCTGATTGTTTCCTTTGCTGTGTACAAGCTTTTTATCTTGATGAGGTCCAATAGTTCATTTTTGCTTTTGTTTCCCTTACCTCCAGAGACATGTCAAGTTAGAAGTTGCTGTGGCTGAGGTCAGAAAGGTTGTTGCCTGTTTCCTCCTCAAGGATTTTGATGGCTTCCTGTTACATTGAGGTCTTTCATCCATTTTGAGTTTATTCTTGTGTCTGGTGTAAGAAAGTGGTCCAGGTTCCTTCTTCTGCATGTCGCTGTCCAGTTTTCCCACCACCATTTGGGGAAGATGTCTTTTTTCCGTTAGATGTTCTTTCCTGCTTTGACAAAGATTAATTGGCTGTACATTTTTAGGTCCGTTTCTGGGTTCTCTCTTTTCTTCCCTTGATCTATGTGTCTGTTTTTGTGCCAGTTCCATACTTTCTTGATGATTGTAGCTTTGTAGTACAGCTTGAAGTTGGGAATTGAGATGCCTCCATCTTTGGTTTTCTTTTTCAGGATTGCTGTGGCTCTTCAGGGTCTTTTCTGGTTCCATACAAATTTTAGGATTATTTGTTCTAGCTCTGTGAAGAATGCTGGTGTTATTTTGATATGGATTGCATTGAATATTTAGATTGCTTTGGGTGGTATCAACATTTAAACGATATTTGTTCTTCCATTGCATGAGCATGGAATGTTTTTCAATTTTTCTGTGTCTTTTTCAATTTCTTTCATAAGGTTTTTACAGTTTTCAATGTATAGATTTTTCACCTCTTTGGTTAGGTTTATTCCTAGGTATTTTATGGTTTTTGGTGCAATTGGGATCAATTCCTTGATTTCTCCCACTGCTGCTTTGGTGTGTAGAAATGCAACCGATTTCTGTGCATGGATTTTATATCCTATGACTTGGCTGAATTCATGGATCAGTTCTCGCAGTTTTTTTAGTGTAATCTTTTGGGTTTTCCATGTAGATTATCATGTAATCTGCGAAGAGTGAAAGTTTGACTTCCTCCTTGCCAGTTGGGATGCCTTTTATGTCTTTGTGTTGTCTGATTGCTGAGGCTAGGATTTCCAACACTTTGTTGAATAACAGTGGTGAGGGTGGATGTCCCTGTCATGTTCCTGACCTTAGGGGGAAAGCTCTCAGTTTTTCTCTATTGAGGATGATATTAGCAGTGGGTCTTTTATATATGGCTTTTATGATCTTGAGGTATGATCCTTCTGTCCCTACTTTCTTGAGAGTTTTTATCAAGAAAGGATGCTGTATTTTGTCAACTGCTTTGTCTGCATCTATTGAGAAAATCATGTGGTTCTTAGCCCTTCTTTTATTAATGTGATATATCACATTGATTGATTTGCAGATAATGAACCAGCCTTGCATCCCAGGAATATATCCTACTCGATTGTGGTGAATAATTCTTTGAATGTATTGTTGGATCCAGTTTGTTTATATATTGTCCAGAATTTTTGTATCCATGTTCATCAGGGGAATTGGGCTGTAGTTCTCCTTTTTAGTGGGGTCTTCATCTGGTTTTGGAATCAAGGTAATGCTGGCTTCATAGAATGAGTTTGGAAGTTTTCCTTCCATTTCTATTTTTTTGCAACAGCTTCAACGTAATTGGTGCTAACTCTTCTTTAAATGTTTGATAGAATTCCCGTGCAAAGACAGATGGCCCTGGACTCTTTTTTGTTGGGAAATTTTTTATTACCAATTGGGTTGCTTTACTGGTTATGGGTCTGTTCAACTTTTCTATTTTTTTGTGTTTTATTTTTGGTAGTTTATATGTTTTTGGAATTTACCCATTTCTTCCAGAGTGCCCAATTTATTGGCATATAATTGCTCCTAATATTCTCTTATCGTTGTTTGTATTTCTGCATTGTTGGTTGTGATCTCTTCTCTTTCATTTGTGACTTTATTTATTTGGGTCCTTTCTTTTTTCTTTTTGATCAAACTGGGTAGGGATTTATCAATTTTGTTAATTCTTTCAAAGAACCAGCTCGTGGTTTCATTGATCTGTTCTACTGTGTTTTTCTTGGTTCTTTGTTTTTGATTTTTTATTTTATATCAATGATTTCTGCTCTAATCTTTATTATTTCCCTTATTCCGCCTTTTTTGGGCCTTGTTTGCTGTTCTTTTTCCAGCTCTTTTAGGTGTAAAGTTAGGTTGTATATTTGAGACCTTTCTTTCTTCTTTAGGAAGGGCTGGATTGCTATATACTTCCCTTTTATGACTGCCTGTGCTGCATCCCAGAGGTTAGGGGCTGTCATGTTCTCATTTTCATTGGCTTCCATGTACTTTTTCTTTTCCTCTTTAATTTCTCAGTTAACCCATTCATTCTTTAGTAGGATGTTCTTTAATCTCCATGTATTCATGGTCTTTCCAAAATTTTTCTTGTGGTTGATTTCAAGTTTCACAGCATTGTGGTCTGAAAATATGCAAGATATAATCAATCTTTTTGTGCTTGTTGAAGGCTGATTTGTGTTCCAGTATGTGATCTGTTCTGGAGAATATTTCATGTGTACTAGAGAAGAATGTGTGTGCTGCTGCTTTAGGATGTAATGTTCTGCATATATCTGTTAAGCCCACCCAGTCCATTATGTCATTCAAAGCCATTGTTGACTTGTGATTTTCTGCTTAGATGGTCTGTCCATTGCTGAAAGTGGGGTGTTGAAGTCCCCTACTATTATGGTATTATTATCAATGAGTTCTTTATGTTGGTGATTTATTGATATATATATTTGGGTGCTTCCATATTGAGAGTATAAATAGTTATAATTGTTAGATCTTTTTGGTGGGTAGACCCCTTAATTATGATAGAATACCCTTCTTCATCTCTTATTACAGTCTTTATTTTAAAATCTAGTTTGTCTGATATAAATATAGCCACTCCAGCTATCTTTTGACAACCATTAGCATAACAGATCATTCTCCATCCTCTTACTTTCAATCTGCAGGTGTCTTTAGGTCTATAATGGGTCTCTTGTAAGCTGCATATAGATGAGTTTTATCTCATATGGAGTTGTGTTTTAAAACCCCACACTTCAGAGATTCTGCAGCTTGGATTCACACCGACTCTTGGGGTGAGGATCTCACTTAGCAATGGCCAGGTACCACCTTGCCCCAGAAAATGTTTGTGTGATCCTGCAGTGGTAGAGGTTCAGAGACTGGGGCAAAGGACAACACACAGCTGGCGCCAGGTTTTACCGCACTCTGGTGCCGTTTCCCAATTGCAGCAAATTTGCCTGCTCTGTGGGGTCTGCTGGTACCTTTGCCTGTGAGGAGGCCATATGGCCTCTACCAAATGCATTTCAAGCAGGGGAACCACTTCTCCCCATGTGTCACATGGACCCCTCAGACCCCACTGCCTGCTCCCCGCCCTACTTCCTCACCAGAGCACCTCCAGGCACTGAGCTTCCAGAACTTCAGACTCTGCACTCCACTGTTTGTACAATCCTGGGGGTAATGAAACCCTCGCTTTTCTTCCTGTCAGTGGTTTTGGGGAACAGATTTCTTGTTCTGTCACTTGGGAGTGTTTTTACTCTTTGTCTCTTTTTCTCTCCAACTTCTTTTGGGGGAGTGTATTTTGTGCACTTTCGCAGTGCACTGCTGTCTCCCCTCTGCTGTTCATTTTCCCCCTCTCCTCTGTCCTCTCTCCACAAAAACAGCTTCTTACCCTCTTCAGCTTTTCTCTCAAGTTATGCAGATTGTTGTGTTAATCCTCAGATTAATTTCCTAGGTGTGCAAAAATGGTTTGGTGCTGGTCAAGCTGTGTTTCAGGGAGGAGATAAACTAAGGGTCTCCCTGCTGCCCCACCGTCTTAATTCCTCCCCTGATAAAGTTTTCTTAAATCAAGGGTTTTACTGTATTAAGCCAAAATACATCTTGAGATCCTGAGGGTTTTATAATTACATCTCAATGTCCTAATGCTTAACAAGAAAAAAAAGGGAACAGAAAATATTAAATTCTTGCATTTTGGCCAAGTCCAAATGGTTATAGCAAATTTAACTTTGGAATTTCCTGACTTTTTTGTTGTTCAAATTGTAGGTTTTACCCAACATTAAAGGAGGCTTTCAATTTAATTTCCCTGTATTTAAATGTTTAAGGCAGTTGTGGAGGGCAGAAAGGATGGGAAGAAAGAAACCTTCTGGAGGACATAGTTTTAACAGCTCACCACTCAGTTGTTAAAAATATTCTCCTCCAGAAGCTCAGCATCCTCAATTTAAGTCTTCATTGTTTCAGAACTTGTAGAGGATTTCATCTTACTTGTTTAAAAGGGTAACATGATGTTTCCACCCTGTGTAAATTGGAAAAAGAGACAGAGAAAGGAAAGGAAAGGAAAACCCCTTCTGGTAAATATCTCCGCTTCCCAAGAAATACCATTGGGGGATGCAGACCAAAAATGTAAGCTCCTCTTGTTTGCCTGGGTATTCAGTGACTTTTATGTCTTTTGAAATAGAAGTAGCTTTCCAGCTGTTGTTTTAATCTTAAAAAGCCCAGTAATGCAAGTGCCTCTTGCTGCTGTTACTTCATGCATCAATTACTCCAAATGAGTGTTTAGAAAGATGCAGTATTGGTTTCAAGCCAAAAGAGAACCATTTGTTATGTGGCTATAGAAGTGGTCTTTTTAAATAATGTCATTATTCTGCCTAAAGAGACAAAAGAACTTTTTAAAAAAAGTTTATTTATTTTGAGCGGGGGAGAGAGAGAGAGAGAGAGAGAGAGACAGAGAGAGAGAGAGAGTAGATGTGCATGGAGGAGGGTCAGAGAGAGAGGGAGAGAGGGAATCCCAAGCAGGCTGTGTGCTGTCAGCACAGAGCCTGACGTGGGACTCAATCCCATGAACCGTGAGATCATGACCTGAGCTGAAATCAAGAATCATACGTTTAACCATCTGAGCCATCCAGATGCCCCCAGACCAAAAACAAAAAACAAAAAAACAAAAGTCAAAAAAAAAAAAAACAAACAAAAACAAAGCAGTTAATTAAAAAGTCCCTTTAGTGCTCATTAAGGTTAATGCACAGAGACTATTTTAAATGTACTTCCTTAAGATTAATAACAAGAGGAAAGAGGGACCAAGAAGGAATATATAATAGTACTATAGTGAAATGCTGAGGTACCACAAGCATATTGATAGTAAATGATAGACAGCATCCCTGTACAGTGGATATACAGTGGATTGGGGTATTTTCCATCATCCTAAAAAGATATCTTTCCCTTTCTATCTTCATTTTGAGCTACTGCCCTCTCTTTTCTTTCTTTTCCACATCAGACTTGGGAATTATCTACAGTTAGGCTCTATTCTGACTTATTCTAGAACCCTCTGCCGTCTGTGCAGTCACGTGAAACTCATTTCATCCAGATTACCAGGTAGGCTTTTCCTACTCCGTAGCTTGCCTGGTATTCCTGCAGAAAAAAATTATCTACATGTGGTTGACTGCCCCCAGCCCCCATCACTGGAGTGCCTGTATCTGTCTCCTGTATCTCCTTCCTTCGTGTACAGCCTCCCAGTAGGCCTGTACACCACCCCACAGTTATGTCAGCCGAAGCATGCACAGATATTGTCTGTAGCAACTCCGCACCCAGCCTGTGGGTATGTACCTTACCAGTGCTTCCCATATACCTCGTTGCACTCCTGAAGCTGGGGCCGCTCTTGACTCCTCCCTTTCCTGACATGACTGTCCTTTCTTCCCCATTATCTCTTGGATTACTGAGGCACCTTTCTTTGGGATCTCCCTATCTCCTACTTGTCCCACCGTGGTCCTTTGTCCACATTGTAGGCACAGTGATCTTTCCAAAGTCCATGGTTGGCCATGTCCCTCCTGTGTTTGAGTCCCCCAACTTCTTGATAAAATTCCTGCATGACCATCCTCTGCTTTCCTCTCTAGCTTCCTTTCTTTCTATGCACTCTTTGATTCAGTCCATTAACGTTTACTTACTTCCTCAAATAAATCATGCCCTTCTTGCCTCACCTTTTGTGTATGCTCTTCCCTCTGCCTGGAAGACAGTATTCCACTTCATCTTCATTGCCTGGTGGGGGCCTGTTTTCTGACATGTTTTGGTGTGACTATGAATGTCCTGTGGAAGTCTGTCCTGACCCATTTCTCTTCTGTGTTTCCCTTTCATCCTGCGCTGCTCGTTGCACTGCTCATAGTATTGGTCACACCACATTGACACCAGGTATAACTCTGATCTCTCAGCTACCAGTGCCAGCTTCTGGAGAAGGAGTCCAGCAGACCCCAGGTTTCAGCACTGCTCACTGCTGTGAAATTCTGTTTGTGGTCCAAGGAAACATTTATCTTGTCTTTTGCAACCAGCTGGGTCTCTTGTTTTATTTTTATTTTTTATTTTTGTATGTCATCTGTCACTGTTATGTGATTGGAGCAGAGGGGAGTACCAGAGCATCTTGACTGGAAGTCACAATCTGCATGTTTAGTAAGCCTTCCAGGTCATTTTGTGTGTGTGTGTGTGTGTGTGTGTGTGTGTTAAAGTTTTGTAACATCTGTCCTTTATTTTACCTAAAGGACCGAAGCTATTTGACATGAACTTATTCAAACTCAGATTCTCTTACTACAACCCCATTTTCCATATTCCCTGACTTTGATGAAGTGTCTTCCCATCTTTCCAGAACAGAATGTTCCAGCTCTGTACTTTACTCCATCACCTTTCTAAGACTCCTGACTCTTGCTGTTAATTGGCTCAGTTTCTAACTTGTGTCTCTTCTCTTTCCTGACTCTTTGTCTTATCTACAATCAAGGCCATCTACATCAAACCTCTGTCCACTTTCTCTTTAGTCTCCTGTCACTATATTCTTTCTGACTTTGTTCACTGTGAAGTTTCCTAAAAGCATAGTCTGTAGCAGCAATCTCACTACCACCCCACCAATTATTTCTTACCTCTTTGTAAAATTGCCTTCGTTCTCATGAATCCTTCGTAGCATTTATCATTCTTGGTTACCCTTTTCCTTCTTAAATATTATTCCTTGATGTCTTAGTTTCCTAATATTGCTATAACATATTACCAAAAACTTAGTGACTTAAAACACAGAGTAATTTTTTTTACCGTTTTGGAAATCACATGTCCAGAATGGGTCTCACCAGGCTGAAGTCAAGGTATCAGCAGGACAGCCTATTCCTTCTGCAGTGTCTAGGGGAGAATTCATTTTCTTTACTTACCTGATTTCTAGAAACTTCCTTCGTTACTGGCTTGTGGCCCCCTTCCGTCTTCAAAGTTAATGGTGCAGCATCTTCAAATCTCTCTCCAGATCTGACATTTCTACCTCATCTCTCACTTATAAGAACTCTTGGTTATATTGACCCAGGACCAGATAATCCAAGACTATCTCCTCATCTCAAAATGAGTTGATTAGCAATCTTGATTCTCCCTTGTCATATGAACTAACATATTCACAGGTTCCCAGGATTAGGACTCTGACTTCATTGGTAGAGTCACTGTCCTGCCTGTCACATTTGACCTCTTTAATATATAAATTGTTAAAAAAAATGAATAAATAAAATTTAAATCACTTTTCAGTAATCCTGGTAATCTTTCATTTCTTTATTTTCTTCACTCACTTCACACTGATGGTTTCATCTGTGTTTATCTATAGCTGCTGGTCCCTTTATAAAGATCTACCTTGGATTTTCAGCTACTTTCTAGATATTATTAGCTCAAAATGTTAGTGATGAAACTATCAACTTCCCCCAAAATATTTTTCCTTGATTTTATTAATTTTGTTAATATAAGTTCAATAATGAAATCTTACCATCCCTTTCTCTTATTCTTGCTTTAACTTTCAGGACGTTTCTTTCATTTATTATTTCCTTTCCTAGTCCCCCCTCATTAACTGCAGCCTGGACCATGTTATTATCTCTACTGTCCCTGCCATGTTCTTACCTTAGCCCTGTGTTTATCAACATTGGCAGATATTTTTACCAAAAGTAAAATTCTCTTTTTATTAAGTTTTTAATTTTAATTCCAGTATAGTTAACATACAGTTTTATATTAGCTTCAGGTGTACTCTTTAGTGATTCAGCACTTCTGTACATTGTTCAGTACTCATCGTGGTAAGTGTACTCTTTAAACCCCATCAAAAGTAAAATTCTGGGGCGCCTGGGTAGCTCCATTAGTTGGGCATCCGACTCTTGATTTCAGCTCAGGCTGTGATACCCAGGCTAGATGTATACCCAAGTGAAATTAGAGCTTATGTCCACATAAAACTAGTACCCAAGTGTTCATAGCAGCTTATCCACAACAGCCAAAAAGATGGAAACAGCTTGAATATCCACCAACTGAGGAATGAATGAATAAAATGTGATATATCCATAGAATGGAATATTATTCAGCAATTAGAAGGAATAAGGTACTAATATATGCCGCAACATTGAGAAACATTGAAAACATGCTAAGTGAAAGATGCCAGTCACGAAAAACCATATATTTTATGATTCCATTTATATGAAATGTCTAGAACAGGCAACCCTATAGAGACGGATGAGTTGTTATTAGTTGTGGATTTTTTAGTTAGGTTACTTACTCTCTGAAGCATAGAGGCAGGTCAGGAGAGTGCTGGGATGGAAGTACTTCTGGGGGAATGAACATGTTCTAAAATTAAGTTGTAGTGGTGGTTGTACAACCCTGTCGATGAACTAAAAACCATTTAATTTTTCACTGTAAGCGGGTGAATTGTACTACCATATAATATTATATTTCAGTAAATCTGTTTATGAATAATCAGTGGAATTCTGAGTACAAGTAATACACACCATACTTTCAAAATCTGAAAAGGGGAAAGCAAATGTTAATTTTCCATTACAGCTTATTTTGCCATTTTGATAATGACTGTTGTCCTCATAAAGGCTTGAAGAAGGTAGCCATTTGTTGCACTTAAAATTTAGTCATAAACTTAAATAGCATATTCATGGTTCAATGTAAAATGGAAATACACTTTTTTCCTATACCAAAAAGAAAAGTATGCAGACTAGACCAAATACATGTAGTTCCTTGGCATTGATGGAAATAAAATACAAACACTTGTTTAAAACAAAATGTCTTGTTTTGTTTGTTCTAAGTTCTCTGTAACATAATTGTTACAGGGACTGCTTTATCATATGACGTCTGTATTGGGATTGACAGAATCTCTAGGGCAATGTTCTTAGAATTCAGTGATATCTGAGATCACACTTAGCACTGCTTATCAAATTATTCATTATTATTCTGCTTAGAGTAAGATTTACAGTAAATGTTGTAAATGTTGGTTGACAAATATGAGGTTCTGTGGTTTGGCAGTCAAATCTATCAGATGGTTTTGCTTAGATCTAATTCTCTTTAAAAAAAAAAAATCTGTATTCAACTTCTTCAAATTTCCAAGCTCTTTCCAGTCCTTCCATGGCACACCCAACAACCCTCTCCTTTTGACAGTGTTGTTGCTCACCTCCATTCCTCATACTCTCCCTCTTCTCTCCTTCATTTTTACTTCCCAGTCTCCTATGCTGACTTTGCTTCCTTTGGCTTTCTTTTTTTATATGGTGGTGGTTCTCAGAAGTTCCCTCCTTAGATTCAACTCTTTTCATTCATGTATCTTCTTTGGACATCTCACTTATGGTTACACCTTCAAATATAGTCCATTGAGTTGGTGATAAATAACAAATGTACATCTTTACCCCTTATATATAAGTTTCAATTTTGTAGCTATGTAGTTGGAATTGCTGCCCATTTCTTATAAAAATCTCAAGTTCAAAAAAGCCAAAACCTGGCTTAACCTCAAAATGTTCCTCCATGTCCCATTCTCTGTTAATAGCACTACCATTGTCTCCCTCGCTAATCAAGCTAGAAGTTTACAGTCCTGTTGCAAAAATCCTGTTGATTTCTCCTTCCTCGTGTCTCATGAATATGTATTCTCTTCCTCATCATAAAGCCTCCTCCATGCTGTCATCACTGATCACTGGACTATTCATTGTCTACATTAAACACAAGAATTACCTTTCTAAAATATTGATTTGCTTACATAATGTTTTTACTTAATTTAAACTCCTTCATAGACACCATAAATCACCTCAGAATAAAAGTCAAAGTCCTTGGGAGGACTCTCCAGGGTTCATAGTATGGCTAACTAGCTAAACTTCACTTCTGTCAACTTCCTACCCATTCTGGTATACTTTCCATGCTCCAACTGTGCTATATTTTCAGATATACTCACCCATGCTGGTTTCTATTCTTGTTGTTCTTTATTAGTCTAAAACTGACTGCATTCTACTTGCCACAGTAATTGGTTCAGGACTCCAGCCGTTTGCCAATCAGCATATTCTCCTGGCTAAAGGAATATAGATCAAAACATTAGGACAAAAGAGAAGATTTGCGGGTGCTCGTGGGAAAACGTTTTCTCTCTCCTAAGAGAAAGCCCTGGGAAGAGACACCCTCTCTTCTAACTAGATGTCCTAGTCAAAGGTCTAGCCTAGAATTGCTACAGCCTTTTTGCTCCCATCAAGGAATGCAGTCTAAGAATCAAGTCAAAGCACAGAGGAGTGCATAGTTGAACACATCTCAGAGAAACTGAGCAATAGACCTTGGCTTAAACCAATCCTGACGTCCATGCCTATAGACATCCAAATACGTAAGCTGTTAAATATTTCCTTTATGTCCATTTAGACCAGTTTTTCTGATATCTGCCCACAAAAGCCTCCAAACTGATAAATAAACTTTAAAAAATATTTCAAGGGAATGTGGGTGGAGGCACATCAGATACGCAGAGGATGAATGAAACCAACTCCTTTTATTAAGACTTTGCCTTTTCCTGTGAATACACTCCTCACCCTTAGACACACTTATGTATAGCTCACCATGCAGTGTATACTTTATATTTGCACACATCCTTCTTACCATAAACATTAATGATAAATTTAAATATTAATTGATGAATAAATATTGGGCATGACTGCATTGAAATGCAGAGTGTTTTGGTCAGTTAAAAATAAAGCACTGAATTTTAAAAATTAGGGTAGGGAGTCTACCCAAAAATGAAATAAATTCCTCTTTTTCATATAGGATTCCTAAATACTTGAGCGGGAGCCTTTTACATACAATTACTTGGAAGCTAACTTTTTTAAGGTTTGTAGTTAATTCTAAGAATTTTGAAACATGGAGTTTTTGTACAATAAAATATTTAACACAAAACCACAAATTTAATATCACTCCATGTGTTCCTCTCTGTTCCAGATTTTTTAAGGAAAAAGAAAAATGTCAAACATCTTTCAGTTTTCTACTCTTTGTTGTTAAGGAGGGTATTTGGAAATAGAGCACAAAGAAGCTCTTTATTATGAAAGGAAATGCCTAGAAATAAGAGTTAATGCTTAAATGAAGGACTTAAGGTTTCTAATTTTTAGGAATTTAGATCAGTCCTGGTCTTCATAAGTGCCTTGACTGTTGGTATGACTTTAAAGGATCAGAAGGCAACTTGTGGTGTTTCACCTTTGTGCTGCTTCCTACTTTACTGTGTTCTGTTCTCTTTTATAGTCTTCCTTATCCTGGAGTGATTGATCAATGTGTTTGGTGATTAAAGTGTAAATTTCTAGCCTCCTTTCTGTTCTGAATCCACGTTCAGTTTTATTAAGAAGCACTGCACTTAGATAGCAGTATAAGATGCAATAGGTCCTAATTTTGCACACATGGTTTCATTTTGTTGGATTAAATCTGATGGTAACAGCACCACATTATGTATTTGCTTCCCATGAAGTCAATTCATGTTAGAATTCTGCTCTCTCTTAGGGAATTGGTCAATTTTGATTTGTACCACTGTGCCTTCAGTGGCTAACTGCTAAACCTCAAATGAAGATATTATTTCAGGGAATGTCTGAATCTGATAAATTTTTTTATGAGAACATTCCAAGAAGACACACAGGCTTATAGTTATTTCATGACGCAGCTTGTAGGCAAGAGTAACTTGTCAGACTAAATGGGGAAAAAAAGAATGATTAGATTAATAGAGGAATTCAAAAAAGAGATTGCCAACCATTTCTGAAAATTGTGGAGTTTAAAATTTCTTTCCTTGTATTTACAAGAATATAATTTTTTCCTGTTTTGATACATCAAAAAATATATATGCAAATTAAAAAAAAACAAAAGAATCTAAAAGCTCAGGTTTGCTGGTCAGTAATCATCCACGTTTATGACTTTTCCCTGTATTCATGCCTTTGTGCTTTAAAGAAGATGGCCAACTACTGGGTTTCCCTTACAATTGCTCATTTCCTTGTAAATGTATTAGCAATTAGCTCCCAGTGTACCTAATTGTAGTTTTGTTTGACTTTCGACCTTTCTCTGCTTACTGAACTAGAAGAAAAATAGATTAAGGCTTATGTAAATGGCCAGGTTTTCTGCTTTAGTGAAAGCTTAAAAGAAAGCAGACCTTTGATTAACGTGTAAGGGGATAGACTAGTCCCAGCATTGAGTAAGCTGAACGGGTAAGTGCAGGGAGGTACAATAGGAAAACTGGACACCTCCCAAAGCCTCCCAAGTTTGCCCTCTGCCATGTTTCTGTATTATTTTAGATTTAAAGTTAATTCCCAGAATGTCAAATATACCCATATTCAAATGGAAGTACGAAAACATATCCTGAAGCCAAATAGAAAAAAAAAATTTGTGCTGCCTCTGTTGGCTCAAATAATTAGTGTGAAAATTAGCTATAAATTTTTAAATGTATTTAGTTATTCCACATTTTAAAATGTAATCCCGTATGTGTTTTTTAAAAACCGTAGTAGGATAATTCCTAATTGATGTAGAATGGAAAGTAAAACATTGACATTTTTACTTATTTTCAATTTAAGTTGCATTTGGGGGGGAGAAAAGGATATAGAGTTTTGCTTTAGTTGGCGTTGTTTTACTGCCATGGGAGTTTGCTTTCATCTCAGTTCCCATAGATGTGTGTGAGAAATTCTTCAGGTTCTGAAACAAGAATATATTCAGGGTTATATGATCTGACCTAATCAACCATGAGTACTCTGATACTCTTTAAAAAAAAAATCCCTTGTAAAAGCTATTTAATGGAGGCCTTTCTCAATCATCTTCTCCTCCTTCCCTTGATTAGACATCGATGAGTGCAGCGTCATTCCTGGGATATGTGTGACTGGCGAATGTTCCAACACCGTGGGAAGCTATTTTTGCGTTTGTCCACGTGGATATGTAACCTCAACAGATGGCTCTCGGTGCATCGGTAAGCCTTGGATTTTTGAAGGCACAATACAGTGCTCCTTTATAATAACAGAATAGCCCAAACACATATGAAGATGGCAACGATTATAAAACCATTGGGTAAATGGCTGAAAAGGTTGTTTAAAATAAATGGTACCACTATTGAGGGATTGATAGACCAGGTGCTCTTTGCAAAGACTTCAGTTTCACAAGCCATCTGGGTTTGTTTTATGTTGTCAGAGTCATTTTGGAAATGAAGAAAGACTTCCTCAAGACATTGCTCTTGGCCAGTGCTAGAGACAAAAAGGCCGGAGAAAGATTTTTTTAATCTGCCTTGGAAGCTGGGATGTAGTAATTAAAGTTTCTTTTGTTGCTATGCATTCATTATGAATGCATGTCAGTGTCTTATTTACTTAGAGCTTGTTTATTCTAGTGAAAATAATTATTGCAGAAAAGAAATTGACACCTTTAATTTTGTGTTTTAAACATATTCAGAGTAGAGCCAAATACATTTGTATGTTTTCCTTTGTTCAGACAAATGAAACACTGCTTCTCAGTTATGATGTAGGTCATCCTTTATTGAGCAAAGCTTAAGCTTAGGGCAACCATCCAACAGTGAACATGAGGAATGGGGATCCCTCCTTCAAAATACTGTGTTGTCATCCTAAATAATAGAAGAACAACAATGGCTGTCATAGAAGAAACAGAGGTAGTGGTAGTGAAAATAATAGTTAGCATTTATGGGGCACCTGGGTGTCTTGGTCAGTTGGGCGTCTGATTTTGGCTCAGGTCATGAACTCATGGTTCATGGGTTTGACCCCGTGTCAGGCTCTGTGCTGACACCCCGGAGCCTGGAGCCTGCTTTGGATTCTGTCTTCCTCTCTCTGTTCCTCCGCTGCTCACTCTCTCTCTCTCTCTCTCTCTCTCTCTCTCTCTCTCAAGAATACATAAAAATTTAAAAAATTAAAATAAATAATAGTTACCATTTATGAGACACATGCCACATGTAAGGCATTGGACAGCTATCTTATCTCATTATCTCATAGCTGTGGGGCCTTGAGCAATATACTGACCTGTGTGTATTTCAGTTTCTTCTAGTAAATGTGCAATAAAATATTCTTTATTGTTTTTTTCCTTTTTTTTAACTTCAAGTTAGTTAACATAAAGTGTAATATTGGTTTCAGGAGTAGAATTTAGTGATTCATCACTTACGTATATCACCCAGTGCTCAAACCAACACATGCCCTCCTTAATGCCCATCACCCATTTAGCTCATCCCTCCCTCCATACCCCTCCATCAACCCTCAGTTCTCTATATTTAAGAATCTCTTATGGTTTGCCTCCTTCTCTGTTTTTATTTTATTTTATTTTTCCTTCCCTTCCCTTGTGTTCATAAAATATATTTGTTGTTATTACGAGGAGGAGAAGGAGGATATATATGCCTGCACTGGACCCATATGTTATGTAATCCTTGTAATAGCTCTGTGTGACATGTGTAATTATTCAGATTTGCAGACAATGACATTTGAGGTTCAGAGAATTTTAGTGACTTACACAATAGTACAGAGCCAATAGATGGAACCAGTGTTCTTATCCAGATTGCTCCAGTAACACCTGCATCTGTGTTACTGCCCCACTACGCTGCCTCCTTACCTACTTTAAGGCAGTGGATAACCTGTGTCTAAATATCAAGGTCTTAGCCTGAGTGGTTTCTTTAGCACCATATGAACAATCTGCTTCAAGAGGTAGGATGTCTGCTTCTAGCCTTCCTCTCCCCTCTTCGAGTGACAAGATTTGAATGATAGTTGTTTGTTCTTTATGAATGCATCAAGGTTCCTATCTTACGTTAGGTCAAACATTTTATGTGGAATATTAGGTCTATAACATGGAGAAAATTTAATCCGTTTTAGGGTCAGTATGCCCATTGATTCACTGCATGTAAGTCTAATTTATGTAACATAATTTCAAAGTCAGCTGTCAGTGAGAGTTGAAAACTAGTAAGAACTACCCCCACTGGCTTGATTTTCTAAAACTATGTAGGAAGATACTGTGTGTACACACACATCCACACATTCGCCACCTTGAAACAGACATAGACCCAACGCTGTAGGAGAAATAGCCATTTGGAAGCCATCATTAAACATCACTTGCTGGATGCCATTGACCCTGGTTTCAGGAAACTTATGTTCTAGAATATGGCAAGGTGAAAAAGGGAGGCTGGAGACATAAGCGACTCTATTATTGTGAAGTTCTGGAAATCCAAGTAAGGTATTTTATTTGGTAGGCACTGTAGAGTAATTGAAACCCTTTGAGAATGGATTGGAATGGAGGTTTTTAAGGGGTGATGAGGGAAATAAATTAGTTAGAAAGAAGAATTTGACGCAACAAATGTTAGTCTTTTATATTATATTTCCAAATTATATCCTCATGTTTGATTTTTTAAAATTTCTAAATATTTTAGTCAACAATTTGTGTTCATTTTTTTTTTTTTGCATTGAAAAAGAGGCATAGTCTTTGTTATATTCCGATAATCAAGATCAAGATTCCCAGTGATTTATGGAGGTTGTTTCTCTTTGGTGTCAGATATTTGATTTACTTTGAAATTACCATAAACTCTCTTCATCTCTTGCCTGTCTCTGTAAAGTTTTAAGTCTTTACCTGAACATCCAAAGCCCTTCAGAACCTGGTCCCAGCTTTTATTCAAGATCCATTGCTAATAGCTTGCTGCCTCAACACTCACATTTCTGTCACTGCTGTACATGACCAAACTGCCATACCTTTTTCATGATAGCTTCTCTTCTGAAGCATCTTGATGTCCCCTCACTGTGCTCATTAAAACCTGACTCGTCCTCTGAGTCCCCAGTTAGATGTCACATTTTCTTCTTGGGCACAATTAATCAGCCCATCCCATAATATTTTTCATTTCCTTCATTTCTGGCTTTCTCACATTGCACAGATATTTACACTTTATATGTCAGTCAGACTATAAGCTCCATTGGTTCTGCGTTATGCTGCTCCCTGGGAGCCTCACATGGTGACTTGTATAGTCCTGTGGGCTCAATAAATCTTTTACGAATGGATAGAAAACCAGCAAATGGATGAAGTAGATGATGTTGGATGTAAGAATTTTGTGTTGGTTAATAACTGCTTTACATCATTTGGCATCCTGCTGGACGTGGTGTGTTGGGGTCCAGGATGCCCCTAAGCCAAGCGCCTGCTTAAGCTTCCAAGAGCTGAGGCACTTTGAGTCCTGTGCTAAGCGTGAGAGTCTCCATTCATTTCAGTGTTGACATCCTGACCCAGGAACAAAGGAGATCCCCTAAGGAGGGGAGAATGACACTCCAAAATTATAAAGCCATAGTTAAATTAAGTAACAACCTTAAAACATTTTTGAATAACTGTGTTACATTTGGAGTAAGGATGTGTTTTCCATATATGAAAAAAAAAACAAATCTGATGTTTTAATGTGTAAGAGATCTTTGATTTTAATTTTTAAAAATTTGACTCTGTATTTTCTTAGACTGTATTTGTTTATGATTGAATTATGTATGTCCTGGATATTTCTATGCTATTTATTTTATAACCACATGCATACTGACAATAATGAGTTGGCTGGACTAAGAACTTTTTTTTTGAGTATGAAAATGCATGTTATCTCCATGAAGGCTTAATGCTGCCATAATTTCTTATTCTAGTTAACAAAAATATCCTGAGTCTATACCACATTATAAAGCATCCATAATCGCTTCTTGGCCTTTTGGCTAAGATCATGGGTAAAGCATCAATAAACTGCCTTTTTTTCTTTTATGGGTAGGAAAACAGTTTCATATGACAGAAGAATTTAGCTGGGCATTTTAATTTTAAACTAGGATAGTTTTCCCATTTTACTTTATACTAAATATGAAAGTCAAGTGCCTAATTTAATTTTATCTAGTATGTTTTATCAAATATTCTTTTTAATATCCAGGACAGAGCTTTCTTTTCAACGCAGAGTACTAACATACATCAGTTCTAAAAAGAGTAGAAATATGCCTAATAATCTTTTTCTTAGAAGCATTTTTAATAGCCCAATTTAATGACCTTTGTGTCGTTTTAGAATACTCTGGCATTATTGATACCTAATTTCCACATTGTTATATATGCAAAGAGAGTGATTGCCAGGCAGCAATGAGTAATTAATGAATTGATAAGAGCAGTGAGCAAATTCTGTATGCAAGATGACGTGACTGCTGCTGTTATGAACAGAGCCAGCAGGGACCTTGAGCAGAGATACAAAAGCACCAGTCAGCAGCAAAGCCAATGAAATTCAGAAAATGAGAGCGTTCAGAAATCTTATAGCTACAACATCCTAGGACATTTTCTTGAGCCTTACAAAAGTTTCAGTGCACTATATTGCCTTGGAATATTCTTAAGGAAACAAAACCTGAAAACATAATGTGAAAAAAAAATAAGAACATTTGAGGCCATAGGTGATTAATTGCTAAATCGTTTTGTAGGCACTGGATGCTATAAGTCAAAAATTCTTGAGGAAATGGGCACTGGCGTAGACTCTGGCACACAGGTAGGCGCTTCATAAAGGGAACAGAGGTTTGCCAAGCAAAGAAGAAAGGCATGAGCAAGACACAGAAACTTTGTGTGAGGGGCTCTGGAGAGGGTGCAAAGAGTTCATCTGAGAAGGAGAGCTGAGGGGAGGAAATAGTTGGAAACAAAACAAGGCAGATGGTTGAGATAAAGATTCTGTTGCTGAGGTTCTTAACTTCTAAACTTCTGTGCTGAGGAGTATCAGATCGATCCAGAGAGCAGTGAGAGAGACTTAAGAATTTGAGCAGGACAGAGACCAGAGACGAAAATCAGTGGGGGAAAAACATTTTAAAAGAAATGAGGAAGATAGAGAGTGATGACCAGGAGATGCTCTTTCTAGGTGGCCATGGGTGTTGATCACATGTGCACGTGCCTATTTGCAAAATGCTTGAGAGATAACCTGAGACGCCTAAAAATGTTTAACTAAAGGGAGAAGGGGAGACAGAGAAGCAACAGTATACTGAGTAGTGTTTTACCTTTAACTTCAGAATCATGTAGAAGACAACTGGTGGAACAGGGATACTGGTTTTAATTAGGAAGGAATGTCCTAGCAAGAAAAGGGTTATATAGTTAAGGAAGAAACACTTCATTATTTTAAGGAAAAAAATAAACCTAGGAGCCACAGTGCTTCTATTTCTTTCATTGTTCCTTGTTCTAGTTAGCCTTGTGTAATGGAAACATGAAAGCATACACGGAAGTATTTTAGGAATAGCAAGAATCTGCAGAATTAATCAAGGGGAACCCAAGTTGGCCCCAGATCATCAAAGAGGCAGGTGCAGTCCTCCAGTATCAGGGGATGCAGCCTGAGACAATGGCTTCTATTTATTGACCACCTACGATCACTAATATTCTGACCTGAGCTAACCTTATCAGTGTTTTCCGGCTGAATCCTTCATTTTTAAAGAGCAAAACTCATTCAACAGGAGATCTATTTATTTCGAGGTACAATCCCCAGCTTTTACAAAGTTTTCATCACATTGTGTAATTAACCATTAGTTCTCTTAAATTAAGCTTAGAGTAAATGTCAAGCCATGAGAAAACACTGATAAGAGTACCATTATTTTGCTTCAAGTTAGATCCATATTTTAATCAGCGAAGATGAATTGCTTCCTCTTCCACAGTGTGGCTTTAAATGAGACTTCATGTAAACCTTGTTCAGGAATGTGGTGAGGGTGATAGGAGATTATTGGAAAAATAGACTTGTTTTCATTATTTCTGGCATATCACTCCTGCAGTTAAACATATATCAAGCTTTAGAAGGATTTGTCCTTGTTGTGTAATAAATCTGCCTCATCTGCCTTCATCCCTAATAATTCCCTATTTCAAGGGATGGTGTGCCTAGACAACTCTTAGTCCTACTGGGTGTCCCTTTTCTATTGTAGATATTCTTGCATGTGACACGTTTTCAACCCAGTGCTTTCCCAAAACCATGCAATTTTTGTTATGCAAAGGAATGAGCCTCTGGTTTAGTTTGTAACGTATTTTTAGGGAGACATTAACTATGGGACATCAAACTCATCTGTATTTTATCATAATATGAATTTGACTCTAAGGGTTGGAAGTAGATTGCCTGCTTCTCTGATGTTATTAGAAGAAACTAATCGTAGAATTTATGAAAAAATGTATGATTTATTTTCCAATCCTCTCTTTCTGTCCTTCCACCCTCTCACAAATGACATGGTTTCGTCCAATACATATCTTAGGGCTGAGTAGAGATTTCCAAATCATGTAAAGCAGTGGTTATTTATATTAATTGAATTTGAAGACCCCTCTTGGACACACAGAAAATTGCTTTTTAGATCCACTCAGGATGATAATTCATTATCTTTGAGAAACTGCATTATAGAAAAGCAACTGGGTATTTAGTAATCATTTTAAATGAATTTGTGTTTTATTAGTCACAGTGAAGTCTCCATATATGAGAATCACAGTAGTGCCTACATATGGTGAGGCATTTTATACTGATTTTTCAGTGTTCACTGTAAATACCGATTTGTAGACCTCTCACAATATCATTGCAGATTGCGAAAGTCTGGAACTGGTATAGATTCCTGATGAGCACCTACTCATTTTTATACATATTACCTTACTTCCAGTGTGATATTGTATTTGACCCATGAGTTGTTTATAGTGTATGGGGTTTCCATGGTTTGCAAATTTTCCACATGGGCTTGAAAAAGATGTGTTTTCTCCAGTTGTTGAATAAATCTGTCCACTAGATCAAACTTGTGACTTGTACCATTCACATTTTTTCTTTATCTACTGAATTTTGTCTCCTGTATCTGCCCATTACTGAAAGAGGTGTGTAAATATTCCACTGTGATAGTAGAGTTCTCAGTTTCTCCATGTGGTTCTTTAAGTTTTTGTGTATATATTTTGATGTTATGTTACAAAGTGAAAAATATCTAGAATATTATGTTTTCCTGGTGAATTGAACCTTTTTTTCAATATGTATTGGCTTCCTAAAATTGTTTTCTTCTTGATCTATTCCTTAATACTTTATTTTTGTGTATTTTATTTCATTGTGCATCACATTTTGTGAGTGGGGTTTAGAGGGTTTAAATATGTGCCTGGTGTATATTTTTCCTGTCAATCTTTCTTTTTCCTTAGATTGTAAATATATCTCCTCTAAACAGCCTAAATATTAAAAAAATTTTTTTTCACAATCTGAAAACCTTTGCCTTTAAATTGAGATTTAAATCCATTTGTGTTTATTATAGTAACCAATCTGTTTGTACTTCTCTGACCTTCTTTGTGCTTCTTATTTATCTTTCTTTTCTGTTACTTTTTTTCTCTTTCTTGCTCTCTTTTTTATTTATTGGTTTCCCTCCTCCCTCACACCCCATTCTTTTAAACTTATTGTTTAGAAATTATATACTTCCATTTCTGTTGTTTTAGCAGTTATCCTAGCATTTTAAGGTGCATATGTAACATAAAGTCTAAAATTAATCTGTATTTTACTCATACAAAACAATGAAAGAATATTAGGATGGTTACTGCACTTAGATCTCCCCCTCTCAACTTTTAAAAATTCTAGTCAGTTGCCACTCTGTTTGAAACAAATTATTTCTGTGTAATATTACAGAGTTTTTTTATATATACCTGCATATCTAATTATTTTTCCTCATTATTCCTTCATATATTTCAAACCTTCTATTTGGAATCATCTTCCTTTTGCTTGAAGCACCTCTTCTAGAATTTCCTTTAGCAAGAATATTTTGGTAGAAAATTCTTTCTTTTTTTTTTTTTTAATGTTTATTTATCCTCGAGAGACAGAGACAGAGTGTGAGTGGGGGAGGGTCAGAGAGAGAGGGAGACACAGAATCTGAAGCAGGCTCCAGGCTCTGAGCTGTCAGCCCAGAGCCTGATGTGGGGCTCGAATTCACAGACTGTGAGGTCATGGCCTGAGCGGAAGTTAGAAGCTTAACTGACTGAGCCACCCAGGCGCCTCAGAAAATTCTTTCTTTTTATGAGTTCCTGAAAATCACATTAATTTTCTCTCTGGAAAGATGGTTTCTTGGGATACAGAGTTTTAGGTTGACAGCTGTTTTATCATAGTATACAGAAGATGCAATATTCCATTGTATTTTAGCATCCATTGGTGCTATTAAGAAGCCATTGATTGGTTCAAATACTCCTTGGAAAGTAATCAGTCTCTCTTTTTAGCCATTTTTAACCTCCTTATTTTTTCTTTGTGGATCTGCAGTTTCATAGTAATGTGGCAAGCTGTGTATTTCTTTTTATTTTTCCCACTTATTGGACATCATAGATCTGAGACTGTCTTGGAACTTTGTTAGAACGGTTCTAAGATAGTATCTGTTAAATATTGCCTCTTCCCTAGTACTTTCTAGTCTCTTACTAGATGCATTTTACCTTCTGAAACTCACCTCCATATTTTTTAACTGTTTTTTCATACATTCTCCACGGCTTTGTCTCTCTGAAGTACACTGAAGATAAATTATTCAGATACGTCTTGGAGCTCACTAATTCTCTTTTCAGCTATGTGCAGTATACTGTTCAATACATCCACTAGGCATTTTATTTCAGTTATGATAGTTTTCATTTATAGAGGTTTCACTGAAAGTTTTTAAGACTGTTCTATCATGGTTTATGGACCCCTTTTATCTGTTCACAGTTTCAGACTTTAATTGCCTTAAGCATATGAAATATAATTTATTTATAATTAATATTTAATTAGTTATCATTAAAAGTAGTGACAAATTGTCCACCTGTCCTGACCATTCTCATATCTGATATCTGATGTTTATTCAGCTGCTTTTGTTTATGTAGCCTTGTTTCTTTTTTGTGTTATTTACTCATTTATTTAGCTATTTATTTTTTTGTTAGCCACTCCTGTCTCTTGGGACTTTGCCTATGAGAATTCTTTGAGACCTGCTTAATATTAAGTCCTAATTTGCTGTATTTTACCTTTGTCAGTTGCACGGTATCCCTGCCTGAGGACCTCTATGTAGTATATTCTTACTTTGAAGTTTTTCAGACCGCAGCCTAGTATGAATTGAGACACCAAAGTGTCTCTGTAAGGAAGAGCTTGGAGTTAAGATTCTTAGGAGAGGTTTTTTGTTTTTAGTTTAATTTTGTTTTGTTTTGTTTTTTAACCTCCACTCAACACTGAGGTAGAGACAGATAAGTCTCTTAACTTCCCTCCTGTACATTATCACCTTGTCCTAAGGATATGGGTATTTGGAGCCCTTCGTTTATGAGGGAGTTTTCTATTACTTTTTGTGTTGGAAGGGAGAATCTGGGCTTTTTATCTTTTATTTCCTGGACCCTGTGAAACTATCAGGGCTGAAATTGAAAGTCTCCAGAGTTTTGCAGAAGCTGTAAATCTGAAACTTAGCTGTGCACTTACCTCTCAAGATCCTGTTTTCACTTCATTGTGAGACTCTGTTTTTCCCTTTCTTTCATGCCAGCTGGGTAACGTAATGTATTTTTAAAATACTTTTTCATATTTTAGGCAGGATCTTTAAATTGGGAGGGACATTCAGGGTAGCTAATCCACCATTCTTCTGGGAACACAACAAATACTGTTTTGTTTAATTCTGCCACAAACCCTGTTCCGGGAAGAAGAAGACTTAAGTATAGTTGCAAAATCAAGCAGTAAGATTTTGATGGAAGAACTAAGTCTTCTGATTCAAGGCCATGGTTTTGCTTTTTTGTTGTTTTGTTTTGTTTTCTGAGTTTTGTCTTTCATTTTTTCTCAAACTTCATGGTACAAGCTCCTCCTTACAGAATCCTTGAAGACAGAAATACATTCAGCCTACTTTGTAGTACCGAGTGTGTTTCGTAACTGAGATTATTGCTATGAGTTTAGGACTTTCTAATCTGCCTTATCTTATTCTTGAGAAATGTAGCAATCAAGTAAATCTAGGAATATGATATCTGGGGTTCCTGGAGTAAATATTCCAAAAATTAATTTCCTGGATCATTTTTGGGAATAGACACCTACCTGTGAACTTATTCCCAGTGGCAGTCTGTCCAAGCCCAGCTTGGAGAGTTCATGAAATGTCTGCCATGCAGTTTGCATGCATGCTTCAAATTGAGTACTTTGCTTTTGGGCCTAGTGACTTCCTTTTGGGAAATGAAAGGAGGTGTTCTGATTCTTAAAGGCAGTACCTTAAAGCCATTTTAACAGTAGCTTATTTATTTTTTGACAGTAGCTTAGAAGCATCCTGAGGTATATACTACAGACCATTTGAGAAAATAGTATATTTGTTTCAAAGTCTGTATCTCGTACTAAACAATTTAAGCTTTACCTATTAATTGAACATTTTGGCAACTGCTAGATTCATCTGCATCAGTGGAATGCAGCTCCTGATTGCCGTGGTACGCATTTATTCTTGCCATCATAGACAAAACTTCTTTGAAGCTTCTTGATAAAAGTTGAATCATATATAATAAACCAGACCCACAATTTTATCTCCATTGGGTACCATAAAAACAGTTTTAGTTTAAGCTCACTGGGTTTATAGATGATATTAATATTTTATCCCTGTGCAATTTTGCATTTTATGTTCTCTTCTGATGACGTCTTCCAGACTTCATCTTCTATTTTGATCCATTTGCTACTCTGCTGCCAGAGGGACCTTTTATTGTAATCAAACTTGATCATGTCAGTGCTCTACTCCCAACACTGCAGGATAACACAAAACTCCTCACCATCACAGTCCTGCCAGGCCCCGTGGTTACAGCCTGGTCCTCACCTGACTTGACTTGTCACCACCATTTGACATCATTTATTGCCCTAATTCTCAAAACTGTCTTGTCCCGCCTCATGGCTTACAACACGTGTGTACACACCTCATTCATAGGTATGTACCTTGAGCCTGACTGTCCCTCAGGGTTCCAGGCTCCTGTATTCAACATCCCAGAGGTAACATGTTTTAGAGAAGCCTTGTACTATGTCCCCGAATCCTGTTTTTCCCCTTGTCTTCCTGTCTCAGCTGTCTAAGTCAAAAACTTAGGAAATTTCCAAGACTCTCTTAATCTCATACCCTACTCCCAAGCAATTCCCCCTGGGCTGTACCTTCAAAATATATCTGCCATCTGACTGCTTTTATCATTGTCACTGCTACCACCATCATCTGGGTCCCCATTTTCCGTCACCAATTCCCATCACTGGTATTCCTGCACTCACCACTGTCAACAGCCAAAGAGTTCTTTTTAAAAATGTAAACCATTATCTTTCCTCTAACTGAAAGCATCCAGTGACTCTTACAGCACTCCATATAAAATTGAAAAGTCCTTCTCTAATGGTTCACGTGGTATTGTGTTGGGTATTTCTCTGAGCTTAGAGTCTTCCACTCTCCTTTTGTGTTCCCTTCTCTGGCTGCGTTGGCCCCTTGTTTTTACACACACTGAGCACATCCCCTTCTTCTTCTTCCAACTTCTCTTCCCTCAGATAATCACATGGCACCTGGCCTCATATCATGCAGGTCTCTGCTCAGATGTCACTGGCTCAGAGGAGCTGTTTGTGATCAACCTTTCTAGAACAGGAGCTGTATCAGTCAGGTATTGCTGTGTAACAAACAGCCGTAAATGCTCAGTGGCGAACAGCACTCTGCGTCTGCAAGTCAGCTGGAGATTGGATAATCTAGGCTGGAATTGGGCTCTTAACTTTCTTTCAAGCTCTGGCTCTATAATATGGGCTCATATCTGCTTTGTGTCTTTCATTACTGTATGCCTGGGATATGGCATGGAATAGGTCAGTGAGTATTTGCTTAGAAAATGAGTAAGGAAATGAACAAATGTCATAGAAAGCAAAAGAACAAATAGGTATAATAGAGGTTAAGTAAGATTACCTTCACTTAGCCTCTTCTAATATGTAAAGTAATGGATATAAGAACCTGAAATAATTCTTCCACGCCTTCTCTTTTGTTTCCACATGTTCAGATCAGAGAACAGGCACGTGTTTCTCGGGCCTGGTGAATGGTCGCTGTGCACAAGAGCTCCCGGGCAGAATGACAAAAATGCAATGCTGCTGTGAGCCCGGCCGCTGCTGGGGTGTCGGAACCATTCCTGAGGCCTGTCCTGTCAGAGGCTCCGGTGAGCAGCTGCCTGCTTTGCTTGTCTCCTCAGGATGGGCAGTGTTAGGAAAATCAGCAACAGTAATGTACTTTGCTCTTCTGAAAGTCCAGTCATATGTGTATTCCTCTCTCTGTCTTCAGTATGACGAGGGTATTTTGGGGAGGGATAGGGCAGCATTGTTTATTTGGGATCAGTTTTTATTATATCCACTTTATTAATACCAGAAAAATTCCTGAAAGCTGATTATGACTGGTCTTTGTGTGAGTAGTTTTAAAAATTATTCTGAACGTCAGTATTTCAATTCATTTTAGAAATCTACTTATCTTTCATTTCAGAGCTATGACTGTCTTTGAGTAATCTCCATTTATATTTTATTTCATAAGTGCCCCTATTTTCTAGTAACCCAATCCTTGGAGATATTTCCTCATTTCTAATGACCTGAATATTAAGAATACAAGGGTAGAAGGACACCTGTCATTCATTTTGCTGTATTAACTAACCATATAATTGAGGTTGTATGTGGAAATTACTTTAGGTTAAATGGGAAGTAACTCCTCTTGTTAATGTGATATGAATGGTAAATTATAATTAATGTTTATCAGTTACATACAGGCATTCAATATGTCTTATTATGTAGACTTTATGTTAAACTATAGTATTATGAAAACAACTAAACTATGTGAACTATTCTTCTAAAGATAGGTGTCTATATGTACTGTTATGGAGAAAAATACTAAGGCATATTCCTTCAAAATCTCTAAGCTATCCAACATCAAAATTGAGTAGTAAAAAGTGTTAAAAAAAAAAGTACCAATAATGCATAGTATGTAATTTTGGAAACTAATGGTCTCACTAGTAGTATTAACCCTGAGACAATTGCTTCAGTGAAATAATCTTCATTTCTACTGACACAGTGCCCTAATTCTGAGAACAGATAAGAAAATAAGGAGATGACTTATAGGCTTGCTTCTTTTCTCTCAGTTTTAATACTTGGGAAAATAAGGCGAAGATTGAAAAGCTGACTAAACACTGTCTTCTGTTAAAATCCATATTAGAAAAAAAAGTATTTTCTGAAGCCACCTTAATCACGTAAAGAAAGGAGATAGGAACAATGTGTAGGTGCAATGCTGATGAAGTTTTCATTAAAACCAAATATAAATAATGAATCACTTAAAGCTTTCGTTTTCATCCATTTAACAAAATTTCTTGCATTCATAGTTATATCTGGAATTTTACAAGTTGCACTTGGGGAGATAGAATCAAAATGCACATATAGACAATTCTTTGGTTATACAACCCAGCTAAAATATGGCAAATAGGTTTTAATTTATTTTCTGAAACATCTCTACCATTTCCTGCTACTGCTAGCATTGAAAACATTTATCAAGATAATATCTTACTTGTTCAGACCAAATAATAGAGATAATCTAAAATAATCTTACAGTAGAGAGATGGTTTTTATCGTGCAGAAGGTCATCCATCCATGTTTAACTGATGTTTTTTTCTTCTAGAGGAATATCGTAGACTTTGCATGGATGGACTTCCAATAGGAGGGATTCCAGGGAGTGCTGGTTCCAGACCTGGAGGCACTGGGGGGAATGGCTTTGCCCCAAGTGGCAATGGCAATGGCTATGGCCCAGGAGGGACAGGCTTCATCCCCATCCCTGGAGGCAATGGCTTTTCTCCTGGAGTTGGGGGAGCTGGTGTAGGAGCCGGAGGACAGGGGCCCATCATCACTGGACTAAGTGAGTGTTCACTCTTTGTGTAGACACTTCAGTTTTCTGCCTTAAATGATACTTTAGTACCTAACATCTTTTTCAGAAGGGGTGTGTGTGTGTGTGTGCGCGCATGTGCATGTGTGTAAAACTTATTTCAAGATCTAAAATAATGTAGTAGTAAAAAATTCTTAGGAAAATGCTGTTTTTCTCTTCCATAAGCTTTCTAAATTGGAGACAGGAAGAGTGACCCGAGTTCGCTTTGAAAATAAAGACAAGAGCATGGTAACACTCCAGTCCAGATGACGCCATTAAAGAGCATGTTTTTGGTTCCAGTATATTTCATTTGGCCGTTTGGAGCTGCCCTGTTCATACACCCCTTGAATTATTTTCCAGGACCATTTTTCAACTGAGATAAACTGAATAAGTCTTGCTCTTGCTCTGTGCCTATCCAAATATTTTAATGAAATATCTTTCTTTTCCTCACCCTTTTTTGTTGAATAACTTGGGCTTCCAGCCAGAACTGGCATTGGCGTACTTGACATTTAAGTCCATTCTTTTTATAAGAACTGCTCTTGCTAATAATATTTAATGATGTCCTACAGTGTTCTGTTTATTCTTTTTGGCATGTGGCCTATTTACTATATCTGAATATTCAGCACAGTTACAAAAAAAAGGGGGGGGGGGAATGGAAAGCATTCAAATGTACAGTAGAACATTCCTGAAATTTTGAAAAGACATCATTATGGGCAGGGTTTCCAGATGTCTAACTTAACAAATGCAAGTTACTACCATGTGTCTCAGGAATATCTTTTAGATTTTCAACATTCAAGTTTTAATGTAGAATAATGTGAGCCTTTGATATGTGCACCTGAGTGGACTATGAAATAGCCTTTTAAAAATCAGCTTCAATAAAAGCAGTGCATGTTGTAATGATGAAACACCACTTGTGCTTTCTTTCTGTGTAGCTATTCTGAACCAGACAATAGATATCTGTAAGCACCATGCTAATCTGTGTTTAAATGGACGCTGCATACCTACCGTGTCTAGCTACCGATGTGAATGCAACATGGGGTACAAGCAGGATTCAAATGGGGACTGCATAGGTAAGCTCATGATTCTTTAACCCTTCTGTGTTTTTTCATAGCTTTAGGAACAAATTGGACTGGGTATCGTTAAAACAAGAGTCTTTTGAAGCAAAGCTAATTTCCAGCGTGTCTCTGCTGTGTGCATGGTCTTCCATAGGCTCTTTCAAGAATCTGCCACTTTTTCACATGCTAAATATTGAGATTTCTGTCTCTACCCCTCTCTTCCCTTCCTTCATAGCTGAACAGCACTGGATATATGGTAGTGTCGTCACCATGCAGAAGAAGGTGCAGATTGGGAGGTTACAGTTGATGAGTCACTTTTGGACATATGGAGTATTAGGTATCTGGGACATTGAGTTATAAGGGTCTAAAGCTAATGGGAGTATTCAGAGCTAGAGTTACAGATCGAGGCATCAGTGAAATTCAGGTGACTGTGAGAACCATGACGGTGAGTATTGTCACCCAGGCTGAACGAACCCCAGCAGGAGTAGAAAGATAACAGTAGCACTGTGGCTGGAACCCTGTGCAGTAGCAGCATGGTCCCATAAACAAAACCCAGTAATAGCATTGGTGAGATAGCCAGATAATCCAAAAGTATTACGTCACTGAAGCTCCACAGGGGTACCCTTTGAAGAGAAAAGTATCGGCAAGTGAGAAGTATGGCAGAAATATCATGAGGACCGAAAAATCTTTTGGATTTTATGATGAAGAGGGTTTTGATGATCTCTTGAGAATAGTTTTAGTTTAGGAGTAGTTTAGGGAATGGTTGTGTGTATGTTTCATGATTAGTATAACCCTAAATATACCCTATTTGGGTTCACATCTTCTGTTATAGCATGCAGATGACAAGACCAGGAACAGATAGTATCATAATTTTGCCAGGGCAAACTGAAAAGTTTTAAGTGCACTATGATTATGAGGGAAGATGTGGGCCAAATGTGATGTTTTGGAAAAACCAATTATTGTAAACTAATACAGAGCTCTAAGATCAGAATGATTCAGTGAGGCTTACCTCAGGATCCTCATGTACAGTTGCACAAGTTTTGTGCTGCACAAGTCTAGAGGGGCCATTCACATAATCTATATAAATGTCTTACCCTAGGGTTTTATAGGAGCCCTGGCTTAGCTGATACTCCCAGACACTGGTTTAAGTGATAGACCAGGTGAATATTTTTGGATCACTGTGAAATACTGATATATTTATTATTATGTGACTTTCCTCTTAGAAAACATGATTATAAGCATACAATATATAAAATCTTATACATACATACAAAATCAACTGAAACATGATTGACTTGTGTTTAATGTATATTTATTTTTGAGACAGAGAGAGACAGAATATGAGTGGGAAAGGGGCAATGAGAGAGGGAGACACAGAATCCAAAGCAGGTTCCAGGCTCTGAGCTGTCAGCACAGTGCCCGACACGGGGCTTGAACTCACGAACCATGAGATCGTGATCTGAACTGAAGTCAGGTGGCCAACCGACTGAACCACCCAGGAGTCCCATGATTGACTTTTTTTTTTTTTTTTTTTTTTTTGCTACTAATGTTTGTGATTCATATGTCACTGCATGATTCATTAACCAACAAATAAAAATAGGCCAGAAGTTAAATATTTTGTTTCAGTTAGCCACAGACCACCGTTTAGTTCATATTAGCACCCAGGTGTACTTCATTCTACCTAGGAAAACACCTGTACTCTGGGGGATTCTGTGAACCATTGGCATAAAGAATTATCTTTAAGGATCAAAAGTTTTTTTCTGTAGTCATGTGTGCAATCCAGCATCTCCTTAACCAGGGTTTGTGTAGAGAATTAAGTCCTACAGAAAGTGATTTCAGTAACTATTTTCATGAATCCCCCCAAGGGTGATGCCCAGGTAGTATAACTCCAGATGCAAAGGATGGGAGCTAATCACATACAATGGGTGTCCTAAATAGGTCCTTCCTTTTCTGGAACCCACATGAGAAGGGCTGCTACCACCCTTTTTAAAAACTCTGTCTATGGTAGCATTGGGATTGCACGTCTGTACAGTTAAGGTGTTAATATACCTCTCACTTTTGTATTTTACCCAAACGTTACAAACAGTTCCATTCTAGATTGGTCTCGTCCTCCGGTCCTGCAAAGTTAAAACCTAAGCAAGATTATCTTTCTAACCATAGTAATTCATAGAGACAAAGATAAGTATCAGGGAATATTTTCAGAAAGTAAATTTTTAATATTTTTATTTCAGTATTTTTTGTAGGGTAAGCTTCTCATCAGTTTGAGTTTGTAAATAGGTCAGGATATCAGAAAAAGTTCAGAGGATATGAGTTAACTAGTGTTTTAAATTATAGGAGCCCAAGATAGGATTGGTAACTACTTTAATTATGCTGTGTTTTGAGGAATAACAAACAGCCATTATTATTTGGGAATTTGTGGTAGATACTGATGAAGTGTCGTAACATGAAAGGTGGTAACTCTTTTAAAGGATCACAGAAAAGGAAAATAGAATTGGGTCCATTTTGCTGTTCTAAGAATTACTCCTAAGACCTGTAAAGCTTTATTTACTCACCACATTTTTCTCTCCTTTTCCTGAGAGCTCTTCTCTCAAATGTAATTCTGGCACTCGTTTATGTCCATATAAGAAAAACTGCTGTTAGCAGTAGGTGTTAATTCCATTCAAATAATTTTATTTTGGAATAATAAGAAATACTTTCTGTTTCTGTTGGGCCACAGGTAATCTTAGAGCCCTTGCCAATTAAGTGATTACTAATTTGGAATATAAAATACTTTTCAAGGCTAACTATTTCTCACCCTGATAGTATCCGAGAATGTAACCATTTTGATAATCAGCAGCTGTCTCAGTGACTTCATTGATTTCAGGAGTTTAAAATCCTGTGAATTTTGCTGAAAAGTACTCAGTCCCCAATGAAAACACAGGAAGAAACCAAAGTGCACAGTGCCCCTATTCCCCTACACCAGGAGAAACCGAGGTGATCACTTGGAAGGACTAGGCCGTGAGACCTCAAAATCAAGAGCCATGAAAATGTACGTTTCACAACATGGCAGTGGTCATTTCTGATTAGACTAAAACTTAAAATCTTACAGCAATCCCAAAAAACAAGTGGGGTTTTAAAGGCATGGATTTTAAACGCACTAATAGTTTTTGGTAGATGTTTTCACTTCTAAAGAAGAAATAATAAGTGAACTATTGTATCTTTCTGTGTACTGATCCCTTGGTGTGGTCTCTCAGAGGCTCAGGGCTGTAATGGCAAAATAACTGCTCATAGCCATTGGCGGGGGCGGGGGCTTGGGAACAGGTTTTCAAGAAAGCAAAAGGTCTTGAGAAGTGGCCTGGCTTCCCGGGGCTTGGGTGCATGGTCTTATGTTCCTCACTAGAACAGAGCTTTACAGTGAGTCTTCTGAAAAGGAGCATCTACAACACATTTTTAAATGTTGCATTTGAGTATTACGTATGCTAGAGAATTTAAGCTATCTTCCACACTGCAAACTCAGGGTGATAGTTCATACTGGAAAGTCCATTAAGTATACTTTATATGCTTGCTAATGCTCTAAACTCTGTCTTTTCTCATTTTGCCTCATTCCTTTGGCCCAGTAGAATTGATGTTATCAACCCAAAGTTGAAATGTAAGTGAATCTTAATGGGCTGAAGGCATCCTTGGATGAATTGAAAAAGCATTTAATCCTGTTACTCTCTGTTGTTTTTATTTAATTTGCTATGAGATTTTTTTTTTCTTTTGTTCTCCTTCTGTACCAGAGAGGGCTTAATTGCATTTACTCTGAGTGTTTATATAAATGAGATTGGTGAGTTTGATAGATTACAGTTTCTTTTTAAAGACCATCTGTGAAAGGAGTAATCTGTTTATGAAAATAGTAAACCTGTGAATTCATTGGATTGTTGTGCTCTCCAATATAGCTGAAATTGTATATGTTAATGGCCTCTACATGTACATGAAATGGCAGGTCATTATGCCCATACCAGCCAGCGAGGTTTTTAATTTGCTAGCATCCAAAATTATATTTTGTGGGCGTTGCTGAAAGAAAATGAATTTAACGTTTTCTGACTCTGGCACATGTGATTTTTCTGGGCTTTGGGTAATACAGACTGTTCCATCTGCCATTTTGTCTTGCAGCCTCTGAGTTCTGTGATGGGGTTTCCATTTAATCAAGCCTTAGGAGAACTAAATGAAAAGCAGTAATGTTTGTCACATTTAGGATCAGAACTCATATTTGCATTGAACTTAGTTTATGCAAAAAATTCCTGTGCCCATTTAAGGTCCTGAAGAAATCTGAGGTTGCTGAATATGATAGACTTTGTTTTAATTAATTTCCATTTTCTGTCCCACCCTATGTTACTTGAAATAACCAAGCCTTGGTGCCTACGTAGTTACATATCTCATTGAGGGCGACAAATAATAACACAGAAATTCCACAATCTGTCATTCTCTTTTTTTAAAACTAGTAAAATTGACAGTATGAAGATATACATACATATCTTACAACATCTTTCATTGGGTTTCTAATACTCTATGAGGTTGTGTAGAGGCTGTTAACTTGCCTGGATTACTATAAGTGTGATAGCCTTTTGGAACTCACGGCTTTTATTTTGCAGTCAGCTTTAAAAAAAAAAAAAGGCTTCTCAGAGCTTTTAATCATTGTGCATTTTTCAAATTGAAAAATCATTATTTCTTGATTAAAGCAAATTCCCTTGTAGTTTCCAATAGGCAATATTTTTGTAAATCTCTAGACTGGCCTCTCTGTATTTGAAGAAAGGAATTTTCATTCATTTGTAAATACTCCGCTATTTAGACTATTACCACTGACTGGCCTTCTCTCAAATTTGGGGGGCCTCAATGTACTTTAAACAAACATTTCTAGAAATGGAGTGAAGTCTGTAATGGTTTCTTTTGCCGCTCACAGATGTTGATGAATGCACATCAAATCCCTGCACTAATGGAGATTGTGTTAACACACCTGGATCCTATTATTGTAAATGTCATGCTGGATTCCAGAGGACTCCTACTAAGCAAGCATGCATTGGTAAGGCAGTTTGCTTTCACATGTGAAAATGTTCCATGAAATATAGTGACCCAGGCTGTTGAGGTTAAAAGTAAATTTATATTAAAATAAGACATGGAATGAAGTCGGTGCTGTTACATTACTACAGGTTTATTTTATGCTCCCCTCAGAAGTGCTTCCTTTAAACATAAACACTATTTGCATATATAACCCTCACAACATGCTATCTGGCTTTGCAAAATTCAGTTTCTCTCCCTTCCCTAGATCACAACTTCCTTTCTCCAGATAACATCAGTAGCCTTACTGCTGTCTGAATAATGGAGCTCAAGATTTGTGGTTGTTCTCAACTACTGTCTCCTTTGATGCTCACACATAGTCCGATACGAAGTCAGGCCTTGTCTTGAATCACAGTTTTGTTGCTACACTCAGTACCCTCTTCCAAACTGATTCATCTCATAATTCTTTTAGCAGATGACTCTGCTTGTCTTCTTTTTCATTTCCTCTTCATCCACGAGTAGTTGCTCAGATAAGCTTACCCGGCAGGTTGCATCATTTTGCTCTTAACCCAGATAGTTTGACGGTCCTGTCTTCTTAGTCAACAGTCTGCTCTGAATTTGGGGGTCTTTGACCATTGTGTCCAAAAGGGCTACACCAGCCATTCCATTGCACTGCCCACCCGCACCTAGCTTCCCTCCACACACCAACCCATTTTTCTCTTTCTTTCCCTCTTCACCTACAGTTAAGTCAGGACTTTAAAAAAAAAAAAAAAAACGCTGGTGAGAGATGGAAATTTTGCTGAAGAAGCAACACGATCTTAGGTATAATGTGTAAGACACACAGACTGGATACTGAACATCACATTTATTACCTTACTGTTTTTATCTGTGGTTACTGTAAAAGAGTAATGTTTGGCCATTCTTCATTATCCCAGATATTGATGAATGCATCCAGAATGGGGTCCTTTGTAAAAATGGTCGATGTGTGAACACAGATGGAAGTTTCCAGTGCATTTGCAATGCCGGCTTTGAATTAACTACAGATGGAAAAAACTGTGTTGGTATGGAAACTGCCTGCTTCTTTGCAAAAGATTCTTAAGGGATATACATTTTTTTTTAGAACCATATATGCTATTTCCATATAAGCTCACACAACACACATGTGAGAATTCTTCAGATGACTTAGGCAAAATATAAATGCATTTAGAATGAGACCCTTAAAGTCAAAGGAAAGATTGTTTGGAAATGTTGTAACAATGAATAATGTACTGCTTCTGGGAATTTTCTGTGCGGTATATGTTTGATTAAAAGTAACAGTTTTTCTTCTGCCGTAGGTAATTATTAGTACCTACAGTATTTCACATTTTGCCATTACAATACTCAGAGGTTAGAAAAGGTCTCCCCTGAGCTCCAGTCTGGGGGAATGTAAAACCTTTTGGCATATGTAATAATCCGATCTCTAAATTTGACATCCTGGCAATGTCTGGCAATGCAGTAGGTATCAGTACCTCACACAAATAATCTGTTCACACAGCAACTGGTGATAGCTCACCCAGTGATGAAAGTCCAGTTCATTTCACTTGTACCCCTGAAGTCATATTAACATTTTTGCTAATCAAAGTAAAAACGCTTCTCAGGTGGTTTGAATAACAACTAAGCACAACATTTACTTAATTCTTTCCTTCTTGTCCCTTACGCTAAAGACCCTTCATGTTCTCCACACTATTTGCTCTCACTTGGTAGGCATTCAGATTAGGAAAAAAAAAAATCAGTGAGCACATAGCTTATTTATGTAGTAGAATGGGATTGGTCATTATTAATGGAAGGAGTGGGAGCCACCTCCCCCAAGGCCAGTGGCGTAAGTAACTCTGCTCTTCTCCTGCAGATCATGATGAATGTACGACTACCAACATGTGTTTGAATGGCATGTGCATTAATGAAGATGGTAGCTTCAAGTGCATCTGCAAACCAGGATTTGTCTTGGCTCCAAATGGGCGTTATTGTACTGGTATGTATGGCTCTGAGATAGGAAAGTTACCATGATTGAAACCATCTTTTTTGTGTGAATGAATCATGCAAGAATTACTTCAGTTTCTTCATGCGGATTTCATATTATTCACGTCTGCTGCTAATTCAGCGAGGCAGGTGTCTAAAACTTCCTAGAAAAACACACATTGTGGTCTAGGAACAGTGATATCTTTACAAAAATAATAATGGTATGGGAAAAATTAAGGGAATGACAGACCGGTTCTAGCAAGTCTGGAAGAGACAATGTAGAAATAATTTCTCTGTATCCCATGCCTAAACAAAAAAGAGGAAGAAAGAAATCTTGAGAGGTTTTCATTTTTGTGTACTAAAACCAGTCATTCATTACTCATTTTGTATTACGTATTTTCCACACACTAATCTACAGATCGTGACTATATCATTATCTAAAAATCTTACATCGACGTAGTGAAGAAATAATTTGACTGTTCCTATCAATTTTGTTTATAAAGCCATTTTGAAAGCTAAGCTCCAGTGATAACTTTAGTAAGCAAAGAAGTGCTTCATGGAAATAAATAAGACTATATTAGGTTTCTATTCACAATATGAATTTAGTAAGATGGAATAAATTTTGCAGTTTTTTTTTTCAGTTTTCTCCTTTTAGATGAAATCAACTTTTGAATCCTTTCTGCCTTCCATTACATGCTTACCTGAATACCAAATAATTTCAGCAAAATTCTAGGGAGTGTTGAGGGAGAAAATTCAAGACTGATTCTTGTATTTTTGAATAAAAAATAGCTTCTGGACTATTCAAGAAAGGGGAGTACATTTTTCAGTAGAAAGATTGTAGCTCTGCTGTTTCAAATCAAGACCGAGATGTCAGCTCAAGGTTGGTTGAATTGGATTTAACACAGGATTTGAGTTTAGTATTATTTCACGATGTAACATTACATTACAGCATGTAACTTTTAGTATTTCCTCAGAAACTTACATGCACATATAAATATGACCTAAATCTCAGCAGTTTTTGCTGTCTTGCAATTTTTTAAATTTATTTTCTTATTAGAGATAGTGCCATCTGCAAATTAAAATGTTCATGATTTGGTGACCGTGTGTTTTGAAGGCTGTTTCATCTTTCAGGGAAGCCATTGATTGTTGGGTTACATGTGATAAACTTGAGCAGATCGAAAATTAAGAGATGCTCCATATTTTGTTATTATGACTTGATCAAGTTAATATTAAAAAGGCATCTCTCTTTAGTTTGAATTTTATATGTGTGTAAATAAAAGTGCCTGGGTGGCCCAGTCAGTTAAGCATCTGATTCTTGATGTCGGCTCAGGTCATGATCTCATGGTTCATGAGATTGAGCCCTGCACTCTGAGCACAGAGCTTGCTTGGGATTCTCACTCTCCCTGTATCTGCTTCTCTCCCCACCCCCCTCAAAATAAATAAACTTTTTAAAAAATAAGATAATTACAAACATTTACTTTGATTTTAAGAATTTGTTTTACTTAACTTGAATTAAATATCATTTAATAGTTAACAGAATTGGCATATAAATAAAGAAAAATGAGTGTGTAAGGCTCTTTTTTTCCTAATGGATAAAGTGAGGCAACTTTGAGTCAGTATTTCTGAAAAGGCATTTGAAAGAGTTGCATTTAGACCTGAGATTTGTTATCACATCTATGTGTCCTTCCATAAATTATAAAATGGAAAACAGAAGGTTGTTAGTCTAGAGTGATGACAACAGGCATACTCTGGAATAAGGTTAAGTTTGCCCAGTAATGGCCTGAGTTGTGTTTCCCCCTGGACAGATGTTGACGAATGCCAGACCCCAGGAATCTGCATGAATGGGCACTGCATCAACAATGAAGGGTCCTTCCGCTGTGACTGTCCCCCAGGCCTGGCTGTGGGCGTGGATGGACGCGTGTGTGTTGGTAAGTGAATCGTTCTCCAGTGTCCAAATGGTCTTTGAAAATCGGACAAAAATATATCCATACAGTGGAAAAGTATTCGGCCATAAAAAGGTAGGAAGTACTGCTAAATGCGAAAGTATGGATGCTCCTTGAAAACATGATGCTGAGTGAAAGGAACCGCTCACAAAAGCCCAGATAGTGTATGATTCCATTCATATGAAATGTCTGAAGCAGGCAAATCTATAGAGACAAAGCAGATTCATGTTACTTAGAACAGAGAGGGTGGGGATGCCAGGATAAGGGGGTGGTAGCTAAAGGCATTTTTAAGGTGGTGAAATGTTCTAAAATCAGTTGTAGTGATGGTTATATATATATATATCTTTATATCTGTATACATATCTGTATCTATATAATCTGTGACTATGCAAAAGAAACAAAAGAAAACTATTGTACTCTTTAAACGGGTTAATTCTTAGGTACGTGAATTATACCTCAGTAAAGTAGCCTAAAAAATGTACAGGGAGTCCACCTAGCTCCTTGAAGAAGGCTCTGATGAGATGCAAGTAAAAAAAACAAAAAAAACAAAAAAACACTGTCTCTTGATTTCGGTGCAAGTCATGATCTTATGGTTCATGAAATTGAGCCCCCCCATTGGGCTCTGTGATGACAGTGTGGAGCCCGCTTGGGATTCTCTCTCTCCTTCTCTATCTAGCCCTACGTGACTGTCTGTCTGTCTCTCTCAAAATAAATAAATATATATTTTTTTAAATGCAGGAGAAGAAAAAAGGAGATCATCCTTAAAAAATAAAAAGAAATCATCCTTAAATCAGAATCCTTGATAATGTTAGCTGACTCTTTAAGTACAATGGATTTAGATGTTGTGATTCATAACAACTAAGATGAAAGGGGGATTATGGTTATATTTAAATAAGCCCTGTTTATTTAATATATTTAAATAAGCTCAAACACAATTTAAAATGTAAATAACTTCTCCCTTAGAACTTGGACTTCTGTCAAAAGGTAGAAATATTTTTACATAGTTATTCCTCATCGCTATGCAGCTAACTATAGAAACAAGGGCAGAATATGAGAGAGAATAGATGTTTTATTCTAAACCATGCCAAATTACTTTGGTTTTTAAAGGGGTACTTTTGCCAAATGGGTTCCATGCAAATCAGAGTTACAGGCATCAGTTTTAAAGAGGCAGGCAAATCAAAAATGTTATGGGCATTTCAGACCATATGGCATTTCAACCATATGTCCTAAAGATAACAATAGCAGAGTGAGGTCATTGTAAAAATACACTTAATGTGGTTTTCTCTCCAGCAGGCTTTCCTGAGACCCCTAGGGGGCATTAGCCATTGTGCACCTGCTGTTTCTCAGGTGACTCTGTAGAAAGCAGATACCCTTATTGGTTTAGGAGTGTAGATGACAGAAATGAAATTCTATCTTAGACATAGGTGATAATACTTTACTCTTCCCTATGGGAATCAAAACTTTTGGATCCCGAAAAGTGGGGGAGAAAAGAAGCAAGAGCAGATGGAAATAATCTGTCCACTTAAGTTCTTCTACTGTCTCCAATTTAGGATTTATTTCAGCTTACAAGATTGTCAGCACTTCACTCAGGGATATTTTAAATACAGCAGCTAGAAGAATGTAGCTCCTTCTTGCTTCAGGAAGCTAAAATATTTTCAGTTGCTTTAATATACTTAGTTGCCCTTTTCCTTTACTGGAATGATTCTGTTGAAATTTATGATGAGTACAAAACCAGTTTTGGAGGAAGATACTATTTTTCCTTTAAGCAACCAACGTATAAGTAGCAATGAGGAATTCAGTGTCTAAACACAGATCATCATGTATCTTTGCCACATACAGAAAAGGCATCAGACATTGTTGCACAGCCTCCAGGTTTTCACAACTGTGGTCGTTTAAACTTTTTAAAATAAAAACACCATTTGTTCTGGGTATAAAATTATATATTGCCGTTCCTGTCACCTGCTAGACCTTCTTTCTTGGTCTCTTCTGCCTTTAGTGATGCTCTTGAGATGTAATGATTGTTGAAGTTAGGAATGAATCACTACTATTAATTCTTATTAATTACTTATTATCAATTATATATTTTTCTTCAGTTTGTTTTCTTAGACATTGAGACGTGGGTTTTTATTTTCAAAAAATTAAACTATTATTGTAATTGGTATGTTGAAGAAGCATGGCTCACAGACAGGACATAAACAAAAGACAACTATATTTTGGTCTCTTGCATCCCTTTAAAAAGTATCTTTAAATTTATTCAGTAGAAACCACTCACCCAGTAAGTAAGGAAGAGAACTCAGGCAACCCTATAACTTTACTATTCATAAATAGCAAAACTTTATGTGACTACTTTAGGTAATGAAAACAATGTTAAGTATAGAAATTAGAATGCCCAGAGATAATATTCTGAACCTGACTTGAAGTTACAGTTTCCCTTGCAAGCTCAGACCTTCATCAGCAAGAAGCTTTCTGACTCTACAAGGGTCAAAGTGCAGGAGGAGGGAAGAAGCAGGAGCACTGGTGACCGGTTCAGGATTGCTTCAAAGTTTCTCGGCTTCCCAGATGTTTAAAGCCACCCCTTGATTTCATAGTTCCTTCAGAGGCATTTGGCTGCCCTTACTGAGAGGCGGACACTGCATTTTCTTCCTGGGGGCTTTACTCATCTGCCTTCTGGTCTTTGAGCAGTCTGTTTCAGATAGGCTCTGTCTGAGGGTGTCTCATCACCTCTCCATGCCGTTGTGTTAGGACGCCTCTTAACATGGCCCACATCTAGTCCGTATGACCTGCCATCCTTTTGCCGTGTTAACCTCATTATGGAGGTGGATCTCACTCACCTCCCTCCATTGTCCCTCCCATAGGAAGAGCAGCCACTCACTTTTGCCTCTAGGTATGCCAGGCAGAGGCAGGCATGAAACTCTCCCCCTGCTCCCTGTGAAGTTCTTCTCTTTGGACCAGTGGTGAGGATGGTAGTCCCCCAACTCATAATCCAGCTCTTGCAAAACACTCCTCCTCAAAAAATACTCTTCTTAATTGCTGCTCTTTAAAACTATGTCTTCGATAATTGGGAGGGTTTTCGTGACCTGGCAACTATTTTCCCTGTCCACTTCCTTCAGGGTGTAGTCTCAGAATTCACCTTGTTATTTGATATTTATATTATAATATAAATTGGGATTTTGGCTTCCATTTCCTTTCCAACATCCTCCTACATGAGCTTAAGAGTATTTCAACATCAGTTAATTTTCTTTATCCTAGTTGTATTCCTTACTAGCTCTTTGGCCATAGGTAGGATACATCATCTCTCTCTGCCTCTTTTTCTCATTAGTTTTTTGAAAATTAAGTAAAATAATATGAGATTTTTTGTGTAAAGCTTTGAATGGTGTCTGGAATCTAACACATACCCAGCAAGTTAGCTATTAGTTATTCTTGTTCTATTAGAATCATGGCATCACACCTAGGGTGTTGTCTTAGAGTTGCTACTTTAAGCAATAAAGAAAAGCTGACAGTAAAAAAAAGAAGCATAAAATAGAATGAGCATTTTGTATCCATACTTTACCACTGGTGTGTAGAATCTGAGCAACTTGTTTAAAAATTCCACTTTTTAGGACGCCTGGGTGGCGCAGTCGGTTAAGCGTCCAACTTCAGCCAGGTCACGATCTCGCGGTCCGTGAGTTCGAGCCCCGCATTGGGCTCTGTGCTGACAGCTCAGAGCCTGGAGCCTGTTTCGGATTCTGTGTCTCCCTCTCTCTCTGCCCCTCCCCCATTCATGCTCTGTCTCTCTCTGTCCCAAAAATAAATAAAAACGTTGAAAAAAAATAAATAAAATAAAAATTCCACTTTTTAAGTAAGATAAGTCATGGAGAAAATTGATAACATGGAAAAGATACGGGTCAGGAGCATTCAGTTCCAATCCCTCTCCAGAACATGTCTTTGAGCACATCTGATATGAGCACATCTGATATGAGCACATCTGATGGTGCTGCTGGTCCTGATGCCTCTTACCCTGTCCCTGTGAGCAGTGTCTCAGTTATATGTGAAGAGTATATGCACTATGGTTCTGGTCTGAAACCTTTAACAGGAGAAGGTTGACTGTCCTGATTAAAAATAGAAGAAAGAAATAAGGAAGTCACCATATTCTTTGAGTATTTCCTGTGTGTCTTACACACTGTGCCTACTGCTTAACAAACAAGTCTCGTTTATTATATAAACTCTATCCTTATTTAATGGGTGATGGGTGTGTTAAGTATTTTAAGTCAGCTCTTTCCCATAGGGACCAGACCCTAGGACAGTTCATGTCCCTAAAACCTACACATATGTTATGTTACTTTCCTTTTCATGGACCTTCTGGTATTGGGTATTCTATACAACTGCGTTAATCTGTAACCCAGGCCGCTACATAATGTGTCTGACTCTTCCTGCATGTACCATAGGCTTTTTATCGACTTCCTTCTAGAAATTGTGAAAGGATTATATTCTCAATATGAAAACAGTAATGAAATTGACCATTCTGTGATGCCTTCTGAGATAACAGATGTCATTATCACAAAAATCGTATTCAACTCACAAAATCCTATTGGAAATGATGCACTAGGTTGTATTTGTGCATACTTGTCTTGGAATGGAGCCCTGCTCTGTTATGTCCCTCTGAGGTGGCTTTGCCAGACCCCATCTCATCAGAAGCAGAAGGGGCAGCATGTCTTGTCTGTAGGGTTGTTGTGGTGAATCTCATGTCTTCTTCCATGTGAGTGTTCGCCCATCTCATTGTCTAGTGCAGCCATAAAGCTTATCATTTTAATGAGAAACGTCACCAGATCATAAGCAGCAGGTGACTCAGGTTACTTTGTGTTATAATAAGCAGATAAAACTATTTCCAACAAGTTGGGAATAACTATGCCAGTGTCTGGTTTACACACTGTACAGCTTCTCTGGCCTCTCTGGTGAGCTGAGTTTTTTTATAGTTCACCATTGAGCGTCTGACAAAACGGTAGCATATTGTATGAGGCCTCAGAGTGAGGGCGTAAGCTGGGTATGCTTCTTTGGGACATAGCATGATGTAGAGGAAAGAGGAAGGACTTTGGAAGTCGCGCAGCCTGAGTATGAATTCCAGCATGAGCAGTGGGTGGTGTAGGACTTGGAGCTACTCAAGTAATCCTTCAGAACCTTGCCTTCCTCACTATAAAACGTGGATAATGATCGCTGTCCTGTGGAGTTGTCGATCAGAATGTTCAGTGAGATCATGTCTGCAAAGCAACAAACCCAATCCTGAGGACACAGAGCAGTGGCCATTTTTTTTTTTTTTAATAACTGGGTTTTTTGAGAGTCTGAGATTAAAACATAGTCACAGTAGTAAACTGGGGGTTGACAAGAAAGGCCTCCTAACTCAGAAAGTTGAAGTAAGAAATTTCACAGCCAGGCACTTCATTGTTCCTAAGCAGTTCCAAAATAGAAAAAGCACGTGTCATTTTGAGGATTGCATAGCCAGTGATTAGAGCTCAAAGTCATGTTTATAAATGATGGCATTATTCCTGCTTCCACGAAAGGCCTGTGGGCTCAAGTGTGATAATGAATGCTTGCATGGTGCGTAAAACTTTGTGTAGAAAAAAAAAAAAAGAATTGTTGACATTACAAGCATGCTTTTATTCATTTCTGAGCACCGTTAAATGCTAAAGATACAAAGAAAAAGAAAAGAGGCAAATGCCCTTTAAAGGCTTCCCATCCAGTAGCCCCTTAGGTTCATAGAAACCCTCAGTTTTGAAATCTCTTTCTTTCACCATCTCCAGTTGTCACTCCGCTTCCTCCTGCAGATACTCACATGCGCAGTACGTGCTACGGCGGGATCAAGAAGGGAGCTTGTGTCCGTCCTTTCCCCGGTGCGGTGACCAAGTCAGAATGCTGCTGTGCCAATCCAGACTACGGTTTTGGAGAGCCCTGCCAACCCTGCCCTGCGAAAAACTCAGGTAGTCCTGTTTGCCTGTGTCATGTCTGATAAAGAATCTAGAAAGGTAGCGTTAGATATTTGGCCAAAGAGTACATCAGCTCTCAAGTGTTCTGTTGTTATTTTCAGTTGAAGACCTCCAAGTCTTTGTTGGTATGTGAGGCATAGAATGAGGAAATGTGTCCTGTATTATTATCTATGATCCCCGCACAGAGAGTACACACAGGGGGTAGAGGAATGTGTTTGTTGACCCAATTATGGGTGTTATAACATATTTATTATATGGATACCTTACTCCTCAGTGTTTTTGATATTTAATATCATTGTGAAGATGAACAGCATAAAATCTACTTGTCACTTTCAAGGTTATAGTGAATTCACGAGAGCCTGATTTTATTTTTAATCTAGCCACAGCATGGTCTTAGGCTGTAATCTAAGTGAGTAATAATCATTTACTAATTTTTTCACAGATAGAGTCACATTACATGGCCTAATTCTTTGACTATTCTCTGACTCTTGTTTATTAATATTTTTACATAATCTGTACTGAATTTATGTAAGTATAGTAGGGACTCAAAAATAAACACAACCTCTTTTTTTCTTTAAAGTTGAGAATAGTTGAGAGTGTAATCAGGCAAATGTATAAACTACAGTTTAGTGTGATTGATGCCTTGCGAGGGACATAGGGATGCCCGTGTGGCTCACTCAGTTAAGTGTCCAGCTCTTGATTTTGGCTCAGGGCTTGATCTTGCGTTTCATGAGATTGAGCCCTGCATCAGGCTCTGAGCTGACAGGGTGGAACTAGCTTGGGATTGCCTCTCTCTCTGTCTCTCTCTCCCTCTCCCTCTCTTTCTCTCTCTCTCTTTCAAAATAAATAAACATTTTTTAAAAAGCAGGACATAAACAGGGAACTGGGAGAGCACACAGGAAGGAGAAGTAAGTGGTCTGGAGAAGCTGGGAAGGACTTCACAGGGCTGGGGGTGGGTATCTGCTTAGTATCATCTTGAAAAAAGGAATAAGAACATTGCAGGTAGGAGATGGAAGAGATGCATTCCAGCCAAGGGAAATGGCTTGTAATTGTGTTGAAAATCTTCAAGGGATTGTTGAAATCTCAGCAAAGCATTAGCCTTCCTCTGGAATGAACTGAGCAGGACATTTTTTTAAAAAGAAGAGTTAAGGTAGGAAATCTTGCCCTAAAAGTGTTTAAGTCAATTATGCATACTATGAAAGATGTACAAAAATTGGTAACAAGGCTAGATGAAAAGGTGAGTGAGCTAGTAAAATCTGGCATCTAGAAACAGTTGTGACTATAAATAGGAATGTAAGATACAATAAAGATAACGTTTAGATTGGTGAGGAAAGATTGAACTAAGTAATGAATATTGTTGAAAAATAATAGAAAAAGTATGAAGTTAGCTCCCTGCATTAAACGTTACAAAATAACCTTCTTATAGAATATATAAACTATTTGTAATCTTGTGATAGTAAAGGACTAGCAAGAACAGAAACCAAAGACTAAAATACACCTGTAAGTTGGAAAAATATTTTGCTTAATTTATAAGGAATTTACACAAATTGGTGAGGAAAGTTGAAATCCTCCATAGAAAAAAGTGCAGTGTATGCAAACAAGATTTCACAAAATGCAAATGCAAACAGAGAGCCACATGAAAGGATGTGCTAAAATGAAAATTAAAATAAGACGTCGTTTTTGTTCATTAGCTTGGTAAAGTGCCGATGATTGCTTTTTTCCATATGGGTACTCTCTTCTGCTGATGGAAGGCTAGCCTGGGACATGTAGGGAGAGGAGGAGTATCAGAAGCCTTAAAAAGAGTCATAAATGCTGAGCAGTTTGACTTCCAAGAGATTAATGTACTGATATAATTGAATTTCCTATTATTTGTGATAATTGCTGAAAGTTGGACAAACCTAATTTCATCATTATGAGACTGAATAAATGTGGTGCATCCACATAACTGAGTAAAAACAGCAAATAGTCTATTAAGTGGGATATGAACATGAAATGTCTGTGACACAGTGCTGAGAATCCAAGCCTGCTCCCCACCTTACAGCCTCTGTGATCTGGGGAGTGACCTCACATGTCTGCCTGAGTGTTCTCAGGTGTCAAAGAGGACAGCAATGGTATCTAGTTTGTGATTATTACTCAGCTGTAAAAGAGAATGAGAACTTGCCATTTGCAACAACTAAGATGGATTTAGGGATGTTATGCTAAGTGAAAGAAGTCAGAGAAAGAAAGACAGATACCATATGATTTCACTTACACGTGGAATCTAAAACTCAGAGCAAATAAACAAACAGAAGCAGAAGGTGACCTGTAAACACAGAGCAGACACTAATGGTTGTGAGGGAGTGGTTAGGCCACATGGGTGAAGGGGAATGGAAGGTATAGGCGTCCAGCTTTGGAATGAGTAAGTCACGGGGATAAAAGGTACAGCAAAGGGAATACAGTCAGCAGTACTGTAACGGTGATGTGACAAACGGTAGGTACGCTTGTAAGGAGCACGGCATAACGTATCAGATTGTCCAGTCACAATGTATTACGGCTGAAACTAATGTAACATCGTGTGTTAACCACACTTAAATAAAATGTCTGTTTCATTTGTAATATTGGGAGAATTAAATAAACTATTAGAAACTGCTGGAATACCAGGCACATGGTAAATGCTGGTATGTAAGTATTGCTGTTATGTAAGTATTCTCTATAATTATTTTGTTACTGAGAGAAAAAAAAGTTAAAAAGCATTCTCTACAATCCATTTTGGATTTTTTTTTTAAGTTTCCAAATGTGGAATATATTTGTAACATTTATCGTTATATTAACTATATTCAGGGTGATAATCACAAGTGAGTTTTATTTTTTTATGCTCATCCATGATTTTGGAATTGTCAAAGTAATTATGTGCTGGAAAATAGTAACTATTTTTTTCATTTTAAAAATTATTACCAGTGATTTTTCTTCACGGTAGTTTTGGAGTGATGTAAGTGACTTGTATACAGAGAGGTAGTGTTTAGAGTTTTTCATTTCTGTATTTTTTTTATCTTCCAGCTGAATTCCATGGTCTTTGTAGTAGTGGAGTAGGTATCACTGTGGATGGAAGAGGTAACTCTATTCTATATTCAGTCTTACAGTAATTATGAAATTAGTAGCTTTATGATTATAACATGAGTTGTGAGCATTTCATAAAACATCAGTGTAAAATAATAAAACAAATTATCAGTGTAAAAAACTCAGTGTAAAATAATAAGATAAATTATCTCCTAGAATAGTGGTTATAAGCTAGATATATTAAATGTATGTAGATGCCACATTCATAGTAGATAAATATTTAACTTTTAAATACACGTTGTTGAAAATGTCTCTAGCAAACTAGACCTGTAATTTTGTGGGTACCATTGCTTAAGAAGAGGCTAAAGTTGGTATTTAGGTTTAGAAAAAGTGAGTCCGTTTAAAGAGAAAATATTAAATAGTGGTGCTGACATGATTTTAAAAAATCCTTAAGAGATACTTGATATGGATCAAGTTTGGGATTTAGTACCCTAAAAATGAAGATTACTTGTGCCTAAGAATACTGAAACTTCCTAAATTTAAATAAGAAATTCATTCACATTTTCTTATTTTAAACAGCAATATGATTAACAAAATGCCACCATGAAACATTAAATATTACATGAATTTGTTTATAACTTTAAAGTTCTTTTATACACGTATAGTATACACATACAGTTTCTTATGTGTTTTTTTTTTTAAGAAAACTGTAGGGGATTGTTAATCTTCACTGTATGTATGTATGTATGTATTTCTTCTCCTTTTGTGTTTGAGAAGATTTTAGACACATTTTAGATCAGTTGACAGTAATACTGCATCTTTGCCATGAACACCAGAAACCACAGTAAAGGAACCAACTTGTATAAGGATGTTTGTCCCAAAAATAAAATGAAAAAGCTAACATTTCTGGGGTATGTTAAGGTCTTCCACATTCTGGAAAACAATTGTTAAGATTAAAATTTTAGCATCATGACCAAAATTTCATACTATGTCCATTTTTTTAATCCCCTCTCACTATGGTCTCTGCAACAGAGCCAGCCACTTGTTCCAAGTACTGGGTTGCTCAGACGAGCACGTCATTCTTCAAGTCTTGCCCACGGCCAACAGAGTACTCACTGTTGATGGCTTCTTATAAAACATTGGGTTCTCAAGCATCCATATTTGAACTGTCCTCTCCATTAATTTCAACTTGTCAACAATGAGAAACATTTATTAAGTATCATATTACTTAGTTGATTGTAAAAAAATGATAATAAAATAGAAATATTCCATGCCTTTGGGGACCATAAAATTATATAAGTCACCCTAATAAATGGTTGTCCTTTAATTAGATGGTTATAATACCTATCGAGTTAAGTTTTCCTTTGGATTTTAAGCCAACAGCCTGTAAATTTCTTTATTAATTTTATCATAAATGCAGGCACATTACGTGGTTTAGTCCTTTGAATTTCTGCCAGTTCCCTTCATTTTTCTTTTAACTTACCAGGGAATTGTCCTGTATCCCTTAATTTCAGTCTCTTATTCCTTATTTTCATTTTCTTTCCCCTTGTGAAAGCCAGGCAAATTGTGGGTTTGCAGAGTTAAACACTTTATATGTTGAGTGATCTTTATTAGGCCTACATATGTCAACAAACAATGCAGTATCTGTGAGCATTAAACTCTCAACATTTAATGCAGATATCAATGAATGTGCTTTGGATCCCGATATATGTGCCAATGGAATTTGTGAAAATTTACGTGGTAGTTACCGTTGTAATTGCAACAGTGGCTACGAGCCAGATGCGTCTGGAAGAAACTGTATTGGTAAGTTGCTGTATTTATACAAGAACTTTTTGTATAGTTTCATTTCATGGATTATAAGAGAAATTGAAGTACAAATAAGTGAATAAAACTGCAGATCTTACAGTTTCTCTTTCCTTCTTATAGAGAGAAATAAAGCTATTGGAATCCACCCAATTCTGTTACAAAATAACAAACTTTTTAGTGGCAGAACTTAGTATTTAAATCATTCTGTTCTCAAATGAATAGATATATACTCCATTACTGTCTTGTATTTCTGCATATATCTAAATCGTGCAGTTTTTTTTTCCACTAAGAAAGGGACTTCAGAGTTAACAAGGCAGTACGTTAAGAAAATGAACTGTTACAGGTTTAGAAAACTTTGACTTACAAGGAAACAACTAGTTGCTACAACCTATCCAAACATAGGTGTTTCTTTATGTAATTTATAAGAGAAGGTTTATAAAAACTCAGGTACCTAGTTCATCTATTCGAGAATTTGTGAAGAATTTAGATTTTCTCATAGAGCACTGAGTCCATTTTTATAAAGCGAATGCTGTCAATTCATCATTATACATAATAATGGTTACACCTAATCACTGATGACTCTTAAAACCAAGTTTTGATGATTATGATTAGGAAAAAAATATTTTTCAGCCCTTATGGCACTGAATTTCATTATTGAATATATTCATTTGATCTTGAGTTGAAGACATATGTACAGATAGATGTGTAAGTCTGTATTAAATATCATATGCTTTTGACACTCATGAGGAAGGGCACCAGCCAAAGATTATTGAACATTTATAAAAACATGTAAACCTACTACCTGCTATTCACCAGAAGAAAAGTTGCTTCCAGCATAACTGCTGAACACAGTTGAGCACAGGGGCACGCTACTGGAAACAGGGAGATTCAGTGAGCATTTATACCCTAAACATGTTTCATGGCACTACTTGACTCTTTAAAGTAAGAATATGCATAATTTTGATAAAAATTAGAACTACATTTTAAAATTAAAATGAGGCCAGATTTTAGTTTTAGTTGGCTAGGGTTGCTGTAAAAAAAAAACAAACAAACAAACCTACAAAGTTTGAGTTGCTTCAAGCAAGAGAAATTTATTGTCTCACAATTTGGGAAGCCAGAAATCCAAAATCAAGGTATTCAGAGAGAGGGCTATGCTCTCTCTAATGGCTCCAGGACAGGATCTTTCCTTTCCTCTTCTAGCTTCGGGTGTTTGCCTGCAATCTTGATGTTCCTTGGCCTGCAGTTGCATCACTCTGGTCACATGTACATCTTTTCCGTGTCTTTTCACTTCATCTTCCTGCTCTGTTTCACATCATTTCCCCTTTTTTATGGACAGTGGCCATATTGGATTACATCCTACCCTAATGATCTCACTTTAGCTTAATTACTTCTATAACATTCCTTTTCCCAAATAAGGTCACATACTGGCTTCAACCTAAGTTTTTTTGAGGAACACATTTTAACCCAAAGCATGGAATAGTAGGTAAATAATTTGTGATGCAGCAAGCTGACACAATCATGGGGAAGTGTATGGAACTGCTTAAAATACAGTGTTACCAAGTCAGAATGGGAGCAAAAACATAACATCCAAACGAAAAAAGATCAGATAAGACACAAAAAATAATATTTATCAGTGCTGATAGAAGTACAGCAAATATTTTTCCAATATCTGTTTTCCAAATTTTTACAACAGTATACCGTAAATATCGTTTGGTAAGGTACAATTGTTATTCATGAGACTAAAAATATAACTGTAGGTTAAAGGAACTATGCTCCCCACACTTCATTTTTTATTTCTTTCTGTTATTAACTACATTTGCAAAAATGAGCACAGACATGAAGATAAAACTCAGTGTGAGCTTCATAAACCTGAGCATTACATAATATTTTCTAGGCTGTTGTAGACTTCTAACAGAATATACAAAATAGATCATTAATTCCCCATAAATAATGAATTGTGTCTGAAGTCAAAACCTAATGGAAAAAGAGTAGTAAGCACCTTTTGTTTAGTGCCATTTAACGCATTTTGATTAGATATAGTGATTGATTAGATATAGTGATTTTGATTGATATAGTGTGTGTGTGTGTGTGTGTGTGTGTGTGTGTGTGTGTGTTCATTCAGGGACTTAAGAACATTTTCAAAATAGGCACCAGTATAAGAATGTTCTTGTACAAGTAAAACCGAATATATTTTGCTTAGGATCAAGGAATGTACTGTGGGCACAAAGAGACTAAGTCTTTTTGGCGGGGTGGGTGCGGGGCAGTGAGATAGGCAAAGGGGATTAAATGAAGTGTCCACTTCCAGTTGTAAAATAAATAAGTCGCAGGGATAAAAACTACAGCACAGGGAATATGGTCAATAATATTGTAAAAAATTTGTAATTACTCTTACCATGGGAAGCATTGCATGATATATATAAATATTGAATCACTATATTGTAAACCTGAAACTAATATAATATTGCATGTCAACTGTACTTCACTTAAAAATATATTAACTTTTTAAAAGGAGAGATGAAATCAAGGAGGGGATGAGGAAAAATAAAAATAAAAATAAAACTTTATTGGTCATCGGATTGTTCATTTCAACATGTGTTTCTCCTGTCTTTGAATGGCGGTTTTCAGACATTGATGAGTGCTTGGTAAACAGACTGCTCTGTGACAATGGACTGTGCAGAAACACGCCTGGAAGTTACAGTTGCACATGCCCACCTGGGTATGTGTTCAGAACGGAGACAGAGACATGTGAAGGTAAGAGATGTCTTGCTTGCCTAGTTGTGAAGCGTAAGTACCTAAATGGCCATCGATGTTTGTCAAGTACATTGATGAAAAAAGATAGTGAACAGAGTATTGTTTGAATATTTTTAAAATTCAATGATCTCCTTCAGCCTCATCTGTCAATTTTGAGAAATCACCTGTACTGGGGTGTCTGGCTGGCTCATTTGGTAGAGCATCTGACTCTTAATCTCAGGGTCATGAATTTCAGCCCCAGGGTTGGTATAGAGATTACTTAAGTAAATAAATATACCTTAAAAAAATAAAGAAGGAGCGCCTGGGTGGCTCAGTTGGATAAATGTCTGACTTCAGCTCAGGTCATGAGATCACAGTTCTGGGTTCCAGCCCGCGTTGGGCTCTATGCTGACAGCTCATTGCCTGGAGCCTGCTTCAAATTCTGTGTCTCCTTCTTTCTATGCTCCTCCCCCACTCACGCTCTGTCTCTTTCTCTCAAGAATAAATAAAAGTAAAATAAAAAAAAAATTTAAAAAAAGAAGAAAAAGAAGAAGTTTTCTTTTCTCTTTTGAAAAACTGTCATATACTAGCCTCGGGGAAACCTGGCAGGTAATGTCAGAGTCAGCCCTGAGGCACTTTCTCTATGGATTGATTGATACACCTCAGAGATTGGCCCAGAAAATATTTGGGGCCTGAGTAAAAATGGTCACCATAAATATATAGTCTAAGGAAATTGTCCTTGCCATTTGATGATTTAAAAGTTACCATTTAGGTTTATTGATAGTAAATCACTGGTTAAAAACTTCTTTCTTTTAACCACATTTTTGTATAGTGGATGCTGTGTGAATTACTTACATGACAAAGGGCCTCATTTTCAGTGAGATACCAGCTAAGCAAGCAGGGCATTCAATTATGATTTTGTTTCTTTATCTAAGTCCTGTGTATTTCTGAATAATCCGTTGTCTGACTCCTAGTCATTGTTCTTTTTAAGTCTTCCTGGGGAGTGTGGGGGCGGTGGGAGGGGGCACCTATACAAGTGTCCTCTGAAGGTCTCAAATCCAGAAACTGCTGCCAAAGTTACTTAAAAAAAGATTCCATCTTTAATTATTTTGAATAGACCTTTCCTTTTCTGTTGAAATAGTTCTTTTTTGGTGACTCCATAGCCAAGAAAACAGCAGTAGTAATATGATGCAAAAAGATGTTACCATTCTCTTTTCTTATTGTTTCATTTCAAAGCATTCTTGTGAACTGAAACAAGTTAGGGCTTGAACAAGATGCCAGAACACAAGTGACTCAGCTGAAGTCAATGAAATGCAATTACAAAGTGCAATTCTAAGTTTGGATTGAATTGGAGGGTATATTGAAAAATACTAATAAGCCTGAAGAAAACAACAACAACAACAACAACAAAACAATAAGAAAAAACCCCTAAGTATAAAAGGCAGTTTCTCTAAACTCAGTCCTGATACCTGTCCCCCTACTACCCCCACCTCTTGCAGGAGCTCCTCAAAGAGCAACACTTCTTTCTTTCAATCCTAGTTAACGTACTTGAAGATTCATCTTCTCCATAGTTGAGCAGAAATGATAGAAAAGCTGTCTTTTTTTTTTTTTAATGTTTATTTCTGAGAGAGACAGAATGTGAGCAGAGGAGGGGCAGACAGTGAGGGAGATGCTGAATCTGAAGAAGGCTCCAGGCTCTGAGCTGTTGGCAGAGAGGCTGATGCGGGACTCGAACCCTTGAACCATGAGATCATGACCTGAACCGAAGTGGATGCTTAGCCGACTGAGCCCCCCAGATGCCGCTGAAAAGCTGTCTTTTTTAAGTAGCTCAGGTGTCAGCAATATATTCAGCTAGAGTGTTTCCTATATTATCCTTGAGAATTGCTCTGAGAAACATACTCTGTAAAAAAAAATACTCTAGCCATATTTCCTCTATAGGTTTTTTTTTATTTTTGAGGCAGCAAGAAGGGATTTCAAGAGTTGTAGTGTTTTGTTTTTTTCTTTATTCCCAAGTTTCTGCATTTCCTTCCCATTGTGCTTGATCAGTTTTATTTTTTGTGTTTGTGAGGATGAGCTTCTCTTAAGGGTCAGGAAACTCTGAAAGCATGTCAGCTTAGGATACCTTCTTGGTTTAACGGGGAAGCTGATGAACTAGTTTCCCTGCCCAGTCAAAATACCCTTTAGTCCTGTCTTGAGAGAGGCACATAATGGGGAAGGAGGTGGATGGTGTCTTTGAATCAGTTTGGTCCCAGTTGTGTTTGTACACTGAATTGTCAGTGATTTTTATAGCATTTTCCCACCATTGTAACAAGTAAGATGGAAGTGAAGGGTACTAACGCATAAATAAAAGGCAGGGTCTCACCTGCCTGCAGGAACAATTGAAGAGTAGGAGCGAATGGTGTTTAAGCAAATGGTTGGATGATTATATAAATATGAGGGACATTGGGACCAAATCAGGCAACAGTGTTAGTTAGAATGAGTGCTCTTTACTTTTGTCCAAAGGATAATTGTTCATGATAAATCTAAGCCTTTTCTTTAATATGAAATATATTTCATATCTGTCATTCATAAGAACGAAGCTCATGTTATGTAAATAGAAGAGAAATGATAGAGAAATATTTTGGCTCTAGCCTGATGGCATTTGTGGAAATAAAAGTGATTTATTGTGAGAAACCTAACCAAATAGCTTATTTCTCACTTTCTTCCCACTGTTAAGTCCTTTGCATTTTATTAAGTATTTAAAAAAAAAAAGATTTGAAGACCACGATTGTCTTTGTCCCTTGGGTCTTCTCATTTCTGCCATTGCATTCACACAGTAAATGTGTCTGCCTGAAGCATTTCTCCTTATTCTGTCCTTTCTAAACTAATTTCCAAAGACTAGGCTGGGAATTATTAGCAGATTCAGTGGAGACTCCAGCTTTCTCTGTATATGTTTACTATAGTCACTAATTTTGCTTGTCATTCATGTTTTCAACAGGCTATTTTAAATATATAATAAATAGCAGTAATAATAAAGTTCCGCTGATAGTTCAGACTAAAGTTTCAAAAAATTTATTTTACTTTTTTTGTTTGAGCTCCACAAGTCTGTGAAAGTTAACATTTTTACAGCAAGCACTGTGGTTTAGATTGTGTTTCCAGTGACATAACTAGTTAAATGTAAACCAGATGTGCTTTGAAGTTTATTTCCAGGAATGTACAGTGAACTGTTTCAATTCCTGGTTCCATGACATTTGTAACATAAAAACATTGTATTTAAAGAGAAGTTAAACCATTGATATTTGTAGCTGTCATTGTGTGTGTTTATAGTTTGGGAGTTCATAATTGCTTAATTTAGAATAGGGATTTCAAAATATATGATAATTGACATTTTGCTTTTTTTAGGAGCTTCTTACAAATGCAATTCATAGGTGAATTATATATAGTTTGTCCTCAGATTAGTTATCTGCTTCTTTTTTTGACTATCTGGTTCCCTCTTCCTGTTGTGTTTTTACTAAAAGAATTGCAGTACTCTGGAGTCGATGCTTTCATTTTAAATCTGTGCTATATTTACAAAACCTGCTCTTGTATTTTTCTTTTAAGAGGATTTCTTGATACAAACAAACTGATTAAAAGCAAAAAAAGATGCATTCATATTTCCTCAATTTCTACTTCAAGAATTAAGTTAGTACCTAGGTACTTCCTTAGTAATTTTGAAGTAGCGAAGAGGGTATATACCTGTTTTCCACGTTGATTTTTAAATTTGTGTTTCAAGTCCATAGACTTGCAAGTCAGCAGTGAGTCCTGGCTTTTCAGGAGCAATTTAATTTATATTTGACTTGGGCATTCAAGAGCAAGCATTGTAGTCGTTTGGTTATTTTTATGTTTTCCTCAACATAGTATTTTATATTTAATTCAAAGAGGTGTTGGGACGCCTGGGTGGCTCAGTCGGTTGGGCGTCCAACTTCGGCTCAGGTCATGATCTCACGGTCGTGAGTTCAAGCCCTGCATCGGGCTCTGTGCTGACAGCTCAGAGCCTGGAGCCTGTTTCGGATTCTGTGTCTCCCTCTCTCTCTGCACCTCCCCTGCTCATGCTCTGTCTCTGTCTCAAAAATAAATAAAAACGTTAAAAAAAAAAAAAAGAAAAAAGGTGTTTAGGAAAAAAAAAAAAGTACCCTGGTGAGCTCAGAAATGCTTGTGGTCAACAACAACAAAAAATGCCTTGGGGTATGCTGACCTGTTTCACATAATTAACCAAGTACAAAAAAAGAAATCTGTATCCTTTCTTTAAATTGAATGGTTGAGTTTATACTGGGAGTCAGTTTGGGGTATTGTTTCTAGCACTTGGACTGAAGCTTGTATTTATTTGTAATTAACTCCCGTTAAACTAATTTTATTGGCTTGACAATTGCTTTAGTTACCACTTGAGAACATGGGTGTGCTTGTTTACTTATGACAGTCAGTAAGGATTGTGTGGATTATGCTGAGTTGATTAATGATTCAAAGCAGATGAATGACAGCAAAGGTGTGTTTTAAGCAATTAAAAGTTCTCTTTTTTTATTTTACCAAAATCAGTTTTGTTTTGTTTTGGTTTTGATTTTTTTAAAGTCTATGCACCAGACGTGTAAATGTAAACAGGCTAAAGAGAGAGGCAGGTAGATGAAGTCTGGGAGAGAATACTCTACTCAGTATTAAAGCTTCATCCCTCGTTTCCTGAGTTTTTTCCAGGAGTTTGGAATGAAAGGCAGCATTGTGATAATATTGTCTCTAACACAGGCTTTTTTAATTCTTCTAAAACCTCCCAGAGCCACAAATGACAGAAACAGTCAACCTTTGTTTGTGCCCAGCATATTGTACCCAGGAATATGGTTGTTTTCCATCCATTCAGAATAGAGATTTCCCACAGGACAGTTCTGTCTTATTGTGGGGGAAATCAATCCCAATTTGTGCAAAGTGGTAGTGAAAGAGTGACAAGTAATGTACTAAATCCTTTCACAATACTGGGCTGATTCCTGTAGTCCTACTGAGCCCCTAGTCCTGTCTGCGTGTATCCATGCTATAAAATTCATGTCTCCGTTCCCCATTCACTGTATGCCTCCTAGATCCATATTAAAATTGCAACAGCCAAGTTTACCAGACATTCTGGCATAGCATGGCTTGTTGGAATAATATTTTCCAGAAACACATGGCAGTTCTAACAGAATCTTTTCCTCCTGGATTGTAGATATAAATGAATGTGAAAGCAACCCATGTGTCAATGGGGCCTGCAGGAACAACCTTGGATCTTTCAATTGTGAATGTTCTCCTGGCAGCAAACTCAGCTCAACAGGATTGATCTGTATTGGTAAGATTCATACACAGGGCTGGTGTTTCAGCTTCACTGCCAACATAAGTAGAGACCGCAGGCTTTACTGTGGATGAAAACGGAACATGATTACAGGAAGCTAGTAATTAGGAGTTTCTTGAGTTGTTTGCTCTCGTTATCAGGATTGGAGTAAAACATGATAGCCTAAGCGGGCGGGCTTCTGAATTTTGTTAGCTTCTAAGAAGTGTTCCTGTCCCATGAGTAGATCATTATGCTGTAGATCATGAGCATTTGCATACCACACACAGATTTATGTTTGCTACCCTAGAATGCCTTAGGAACCGAGGCAATCAAATCCCTGCTGCATACTTTTTATAACACGATTCAGAACAATAATGTGATAGAATTTGGTCTCAGTTAATAGGACAAGAATTGGAGGCCTTTAAACAAATAGAGGGAAGTTACTATTTTTTCATTTCCCCCATCAATCGTAAATGTATAGGCCCAAGGAAGGAAAGATAACGTTTCCTGCTGTTGGAAATTTAAGGAGAAAGATGCTGAAACTTCCAAACTGGTATCTTTTTATGGGTCTCAAAACATTTAAGGTCAGTTTGTGATAATGATGGTAGGATATATTTAAAACAGGATAGTCTGATCTGTTACTACAAGAAGCAATTCAGCACATGTAATAGGGAAAACTGTCTCACTGTCGGTGTCCCCGTCGGCCAGACATAGGACAGTTCACAGGGTTAGCTAGTATTCACTTTTAAAGTAAACTAAATATATATATTTCCAGATCGGAAGGTATTTTAGTTTTACACAGTGCCAAGTAATTTGTCAGTTTTTGTTATCTAGCCAGCATGAATTTTCAGTTGAATGTTTGTGAAAGACAATAGTATTTTCAGTATTATGTCTGATGCTTATACCATTGAGCTGGATGTTAGAATACCTGTTTGTTACATGAAGAAAAAAGACTTAGTCCAAAACTATCAATGAAAACCTTCCCTTTGGAAACGCCAGCTCTTCAGCTCCCCGTGAGGTACAGCTGGTGAAATTTGAGCCTTGCTCCCTTTCCATATTAGGAAACAGACTGCCATCTGCCTGGGGCACTACTTTTTTTCTTATAGAATTCCTTTGGGGGAGGGGTGGAGTCGGATCCCGGAAAGGCAGAAATATTTTTGCTAGGCCACAGTTGCCAGCTGAAATGGAGTCATTTTATTGTGCAAAGGAAATGAAGTCTGCATTAATTAATGTCAATTAATTGTCAGTTAATGTGAATTAATTAATGTCACAGAAAACTAAACCTGTATGCCACTTGGGCATCAAAAGTACCTTAGTTTTTGCTTCATCATAAAGACTTCTCTTATTTTGGCCTTTTCCCTTTCTATTTATTAATGAAAAAGGAACAAAGACTTTTTACTCCCGAGTCATTATTTGGACACTAAACACCACCATATTTTTCTCAGCTGGTGTGTTGGGAGTTTTTACTGGACGTGATCAAACTTGAATATCCCAGCCTAGAGCTGCTCGCAAAGAAATTTACTTAATATTTTTAAATTTTAGACATAATTTTATCTGGTTTTTTTTCATTGAAAACAGAATTCTAGCTTTAAAATGGAAATAGGTTGTAAAACATACATAGAAAAAAATAGGAAAATTTGTAATAGGACTGACAGTGTCTCTAATCAGTGCTCAGTCTGCAAACCGCTTTTTCATTACGGCCAAATGTCTCTATTTAGAATTGAATAAAAATTCCCTGATATGATTACTAATTTAAAATTAAGTTAGAGCAGATAGAAACTGGTGAGATACTTAGAATGTTAAGAGATTTAGAGTATATTCTGCAGACTCCCTAAGTGTAAATTAATCGTAAACTGTTCCGTAAACCGCTTGAAAAGCCCATTCATTGTATTCTGGTTGAAAATGATTCAGTGTAATAGAACAATACATTTGATTAATCTTTCCTGGATGACACTGCTCAGCCATGGGATGACTCTTTGTGATCCAGACCAATTTCTCTCATCGTTGGCTTATGTCTGTGTGCTGTCCTCAGTGACATGGACATGACAATGACAAGAGCGGTGGTCTCCCTGGTAACAAGTGATCCTTGCTTCTTTCTTATCTTTACTTGTTAGCAGTGCTCTTCTCTCACCCCTTCTCAAGAAGTTTTCGATTTTTGGCCTTCTCTTCTCCTTTCACTTTTCTGACCCCTTTTTCTCAGTTCCCTGTGTCTTCTGTGTCCTCCTGGCCTCCAGCTTGAAGTGTCACCCTGGTCAGTCCTTGGACCTCCTGGCTTCTCTGTCTACACTCACACTTAAATGGCTTCTACATTGACCCTCACATGTTCGTCTCCTTCCTCAACCTCCCCACTAATTCCAGACTTATATTTCCAACTGTCTGCACGCTGTCTCCATTTGGATGTCCAATAGATGCTTCAAACTTAACATGGCCAAAACGTAATTGCTGTCTTTTGGCTTGGACCTGTGTCTCCCAGAATGACTTCTGTCTCGGCAAATGGCAGTTCCATTTTGCCAATCAGCAGCCCGCGAAACCTTGGAGTCATCTTTATGCCTTTCTTTGAAACACCCATTGAATCTATCAGCAAATCCTGTTGATTATATTTGACATTTATCCATATTCCAACCTTTTCTCAGCACTGCCTACCACCAGCAACCCACCCATCCAAGCCCATATTATTTCTCTTCTTGATTATTACTGTAGCCTCTGACTTATCTTTGTCTTCTCATTATCTGCCACCCTACAGTCTTCCCTTAGAGTTGACATTGTAGGTCAGGTCTTCCCTCACAACCTTTGTTAATATAACAGTCTTCTTCCAACGTACACCCTCAAGACTGCTTATCCTGCTTTATTTTTTTCAGAGTTCTCACCCAGCCCCTAACCACACAACTACATAACTACATCTGATGTGTGTATGTGTGTATGTCTATACACACACACACAAAAACAATCAGAGCAAGAGAGATGCATCTGTATGTATGGATATGTGTATCAGTGGATTTTGTGACTTTTGAGTGCTGATACCATGCCAGCCAAAAGAAACATGGTGTTACAAAGTGAAGGCTTTGAAATCAGACTGTGTGCGGCTTTGAGTTGTGATGTGGACACTGTACCACCCGGGTGACCTTGTGGTAAACTAGCTGACCTCTGCGGGCCTCAGTTTTCTCCTCTGCAAATTGTAGCTACCTTAGAGGCTATTTTCACGGGTAAATAAATGAAGATGGGAAAAGCCCTATGAAAAGCCATTCATTTGAGACCTGATACAGTCTGATGAGAAAGTCTTTTTTCATTTGCACACAGTTTTCCACCCAAACTGAATCTTGCAACAAAGAAAGGCACCCCATCCCTTTTTGTGTTACTTATTTTGTTTTCACTTCTCGCCCTGAAGCCTTGGGCAACAGGGCACTTATTCCTACCTTGCTTGCGTTCAGTCGGGACTCAGAAACCACAGTGGCTTCCAAACCTGCAATTTTACTGTAATTCTCTTTCGCTGTTTCCCATTATGCTTTATTTTTATTGTTGTATTTAGCAGTAAAGCTTTACCCATATTATTAAATGAATTTTAAGGTACATACCATGGAAATACACTTTTTTCTTTATTGTTCTCTGAGGCTGTGTGCCGCAGTAGGCTGTTAAGTTTCTGTCAGACTGTAGTACTCACCTAAGGAGTTTGTCAACTCCTCAGGCTCCTAGGCCACACACCTGCAGACTTGTGAATCCACATTTGAACAAGAGCCTTGGCAGTGTCACGCACCCTGAACTGAGAGCCACAGTGCTGTAAGGAAGGCTTCGTGTAGGATTTATTTTACCCAACTCCTATTTGCCCCATCAACTTTGCTGGATTCCTTGTCACCATTACAAAATAAGCTATTCAGCAGTCACGTAAGGAAGATCCTCAGTTACATGTGATATGGAGACAGACTAAAAAGTAAGAGTAGTTACCACTAGACGGTTGGGTACACGTCCTTTTTATATGGTCCCTTCTCTTTCTTCAGATAGTTGGCCATCAGCATGCATTCTTCTTTGAAGGAGAGTTAAAGCTACATATATGGTATGTCTAGACAAATGCCTGAAAGAAAAATCCATCAGGTATTAGCCCTGATGTGTCTTAGTGGTAGTGTCCTGGGTGATGTTTCTTTTCTTCTTTATCTTGTAATTTTTTAATAAATTATTCATCAAATAATTATCTTCAGTTAGAGAAGTACTGGTGTCTCTGATCTAGAACATAAATTGTGTGTGGTTTGTTTGGTGGGGGATTACAAGAGAAGGAAATCATTTAAGGAATTTTATTTGGTAAAATCTTAAATATCAGAGCATTTATCATAAGAGATAAATCTTGTGAGTGTTTTTCACACAAGTAATGATCTTAGCGTGGTAATGCACTGTGTTTGTAAATACCAGCATAAAATCTTAGACAACAGTGGCCGCTTGTGGAGTATCACTAGATTTCATTATAAAAATTATCATACCTCATGAGATGTACATGATATAATACTAGGCTTACGTGTAATATAGTATATTTAAAATACGTGTACACATAAATAGGTTCGAAACATACGCAGTGAAACGTTTTTAAAATAATGCTCTTGTTAAATACTGTAAAAATTGCCTATGTCGTTTATAACTGCATTGCATTGTCTTCAGAGATGAGAGCTCCCCATTCCTTCCTGTTCCTTTTCAGACAGCCTGAAAGGGACGTGTTGGCTCAACATCCAAGACAACCGCTGTGAGGTGAACATTAATGGAGCCACTCTGAAATCCGAATGCTGTGCCACGCTTGGAGCTGCCTGGGGCAGCCCCTGTGAACGGTGTGAACTAGGTAGGGGGCCGTCCAGGGCTCTTTCTGGGCTTGTCACAGGAGCTTCTCCTTCACATAGCCAGATACCTGTCTCACTATGTATTTCCATAGTGAGGAAGACCGTAAGATCACGACCCTTTTCTGTTATATCTTTTCTGTTGAAATTCATTCACTTGTTGAAATAGGTACTTGGTTTATCCCTTGACTGTAAGCAGACCTTCTGAGCACCCTCGACAAGGAAGGGAACTAGCTGGAATCTAGCTGCTCCGTGACTGTCAGTATCCTTCAGGATCCGTGTCTGCATGTGCCCAAGTAGAAGATGGCGTCTCTTTGCCTTACATCTTTTTACTTGTCTATTTGTAATTTAGCTGAGGATGTAAAAGCAAGACTGAACTGTAGGAAAACTGTCAGAATCTCAGTGTGGCTCAGCACTGATGGGAATTACCACCGTATGTCACGCACGCTACTGAATTGATCGGAGGGCATCTGGAGCCTTGGCCTCTAATACCCCAGCTTCTGGTTTTTAGTCAGTTCAACTTAGATTCCGTTATACTGTTTCTTGAACTTAAAACACTTATGTTTCCTTTTGTAATGAGGTTCTGTTGTTCTCACAGATACAGCTTGCCCAAGAGGCTTTGCCAGGATTAAAGGTGTTTCTTGTGAAGGTGAGTGTATACTTGGACGATACTGTAAGTGTTTAGAGCAGTATATCACGTTGACGTTCACTTCAGAGATTTATCATTCTTAAAAACCTCAGTACAATAAAAACAATGAATCAACAAATGCTTTGTAATAATACTCTTGGAAAACAGCTTAGAGTTCCCCCATTTCTCCTCTTTTATGCTGGTGGGTAAATTTTCATGGGGACACCGTTAGGTGTCAAGGCACAAAACAGCTGGGAAGGGAGTGTGTCTGGGCTGTTTTATGGATGGGCAAGGCCGTGGTCATTTTCACAGCTGGTGCCTAGGAAACCCAGTGGTTGCACTGTGAAATATTTCTGTTCAGGCCAAGTAATAATCCACATTGTGTTGCAGATTGAATCTGCTATATGGGAAGACTACACCTGCTTTTTCTATTTCTAACATCTTTTATCCCTCTGCTTGCCTCATTTCCCTGCAGACGTTAACGAGTGTGAGGTATTTCCTGGCGTTTGTCCAAATGGACGCTGTGTCAATAGCAAAGGATCTTTTCATTGTGAGTGCCCTGAAGGCCTTACGTTGGATGGAACTGGCCGTGTGTGTCTGGGTAAGACTCACATCCTCATGGATTTGATGCATGAAACCAGCAATGAATTTTTCTTATTTCTTGGGCATTGACCAATTCAAAACCATTTAGTCTATAGCTGGAAACAGGACTAAAGTGGGATATTTGGAAGGAAAATCACTAGACGTTATTTTTAAAGTGACTGTGTTTAAGTGACATGGTTCCTTTATAATACAGAAAGTTGGAACTTCTCAACAGTTATCTCAAAAGTCAGTTTCTTGAATCAGGTATTTCGGGCAGGGTCAGTCTTTCACATTGGCCAGTGGAGTAAGAAAACTATCTATGTTTTCAACATAAAAGAAAAATTGGAGACTAGTGTTTGGAGTCAATGTTTATCAGGTCATTGAAGTTACACTCTTAGAGAAGACAGTGAGGAAGTCCTGGGTAAGGTTATTGTTTCTTTTTAAAAACATTGCCAAATAGGGCACCTGGGTGGTACAGTTGGTTGAGCAACTGACCCGTGATCTTGGCTCAGCTCATAATCTTACGGTTTGTGAGTTCGTCCCACGTCGGGCTCTGCAGGGACTCTCGGAGCATGCTTGGGATTCTCTCCTCCTGTCTCTCTGCCGCTCCCCCACTTATGCTTGCTCTCTCTCTCTCTCTCTCTCTCTCTCAAAATAAATAAACTTAATCAAAAAAAATTGCCTGATCCTAGTCCTTCCTTTACCACCTGAGAGTTTAAATTTTTCTAATGCTTTATTTTCTAAAAATCTAAAATGAGAAAGCTCTTTCTTTCAACATCATTAGTACAGAAATACGTAATTGACCTTATCATTATCAATGTCATTTTGCCTGAATCAGAGTTTGATTAATGAAAAAGAAACTTTTCTTAATCCTGTATTGTATCTAAGCAGTTTTTTATTTAATTATGGGATTCCCCAACATGCTATAGAACAGTAAGTTTTTATTTTCTAAAATAAGTTTTTATTCATAGGCTTATAGGTTTATATAAGCTTATATAGGTTTATAAGTTTTTATTTATAGGTTTATGTTTGTAATTTAAGCTTGTACACAACACATGAGCATTGATAGTGTTATAGTCAGATATCTTTAAGGTATTTATTTTTATTTATTTTATTTTTTTAATTTTATTTTAGAGAACAAGCAAGTGGGGGAGGGCAAAGGGGGAGAAAGAGAGAGAGAGAGAGAAAGGAACAGAGAATCTTAAGCAGGCTCCACACTTAGTGCGGAACCAACGTGGGGCTTGATCTCATGACCTTGGAATCATGACCTGAGCTGAAATCAAGAGGAGGAAGCTCAACTGACTGAGCCACCCAGGTGCCCCTAAGGTATTTAAATGTATCGGTGATTTTTTAAATTAGTAGTAAAAACTGTTTGCAATATCATACAGATTAGTTATTATAATTGACACAGATTTCATTTTGTTAATTTTAATAGTATATTTAAATTAGGCTACGAAGTATGACTATAAAATCATACGGAACTGGTTAGAAATGATAATATCCAAAGTCCAGTAATAAAGGAAAATTCTTTTCAGATTTTTATTGTTAAATTATCTAAGAAAGTATCTTTTGAAGATGCCAAATAACAGTATCAGTATTGGTCGAATTACTAATATATCAAATTGCTTTCAGTAACCAAAGAATTCTATACCTGAAGAGATATATTAGTAATTGTAAACTATCACTCAAGAAAGTATGTTCCCAATAATATTATTCAAAATCAAACCTTTTATAATATTCTAAAAGGATGCATTGAAGTCTTCATTCTCGCACTTGGGTTAAATGTTTTTGGCACTACTTGAACTATTCTACAAAAATGCACTGTGGCTCCGGACATGAGGAAGTTTCAAGAAGAGACTAACATTTGAAAATGTAAAATATCCTGAGAACAAAAGTAGAGGAGAACTACTTTGATAGAAACTGATCTAAATCAGGGTTCCAAATTCGAATACTTTCAGGGGCTAGGCGGGTAACTTCAATGAGTGAGGTGATAATAGGAGTCTTGGGGACCGCTGCAAACTCTAGATAGAGAGCATATACTATCCCACAGTTTCCAAATGCATATTCTAATTTCTCTGCCAGTCAGTAAAAACATTCCCAGGCCAGATGTGGCCAGTGTACAGTGTTTTGATTCCTGAGGCAGATATTGATATGGATCTGTGTAGCAAAGACACGGGATTACTCTGCCAGCCTCTCCTAACTTTTCACATATTAAGTTCAAATGCTTTTTATTTATTTTATTTTTTTTAGCTAATCTTGCTTCTTGAGCAAATTACTTCAATGACCTCAGAAACAGTTTGACTCAGTCCATAGTTCTCAGGGTACCTAAATAAAACTTACATATCTTGTTAAGATCCTGAGGGGCGCCTGGGTGGCGCAGTCGGTTAAGCGTCCGACTTCAGCCAGGTCACGATCTCGCGGTCCGTGAGTTCGAGCCCCGCGTCAGGCTCTGGGCTGATGGCTCGGAGCCTGGAGCCTGTTTCCGATTCTGTGTCTCCCTCTCTCTCTGCCCCTCCCCCGTTCATGCTCTGTCTCTCTCTGTCCCAAAAATAAAATAAACGTTGAAAAAAAATATTTTAAAAAAGATCCTTACTGCCCTGGCAACAGTATTAGATGGGGTTGGCTGTGCGTGAGAACAGCTCCTGGATGCCTGGAGGTCATGAGACTCTATGGATTACTGTTGTACCTCACACTACCAGAGAGCATGGCTTTGGAATTGGTGTTGGTGCAGATATAGAAGTCAGAATCCCCTATTCTGAATACCTATAGTCAGTCTACCAAGTCAAAATGAACATTTACCACAGTGATTTATTTCCTTAAAAATAGGACTTTGTAATTACCATCCTTGGAAATGTTTGTAACTATAAGCTAAAGGAGGTTGCTAAAGTTTATGGTGCCTTTGCTTGAGCACTTGAAAGACCCAGTATTGACAGGAACTAAAATAGTAAACATATTTATTTCTTTATATTTATATTTCCATTAGGGATCTCTTATTCTCTGTTAAACAGTTGTGAGGTTTAGGAAAGGATTTGATACCTTGAAATGCCAATATCAAATAAAACTTACTATGTGATTAAGGAAAACCTTTTGATCTCATTATCCATATTTAGCCAAGTATCCATTATCCATATAGCCAAATGTTTGACTGTAGTTTGACCAACAACTCTGTTGACTAATAGATAAATGTGTGATTTACACACCATGCTAATTTATCTTATCTTGTGACTCTTGATTGATCTAAGGTCCTGGTATGTTTCAAGATTAAAGGGAAAATTTGACATTTAAGCAAATAATTTGGCCCCTTACTAGGGCAGATTTACATAATGCAGGACAAAAACCATGATGCAAAAGGTAAATTTGACCAGGAAAAAAAAAAAGTAACTTGAAATGCAAAAATACTTTTTTTCCTTTGTAAAGCTGTTATAGTACTTGTCCAAAATTGGCACATAGATAACGGTTGATCATTTATTGTTTCTGATTAGGACATGACAGCTGGTCACAAGCCACTGTAAGCAATTTAGTGAATAAGAAGAATCTGTCATTCATATTATCTTATTCTTTCTCAAATGAGCAATACAAAAAAGGGATCATGGGTGATGATATGAAGAAGTCATGTCACAAGGGAACCTTTTCTTCCTGAAAAACCCACCTTTGTTCTCTTTAAATGACTATGCATTATGAAGTCCATTCCAGGAGGTCAGGGACCCTGTCTCTCATCCATGATTGTATCTCCAGAGCTTGGCATCATGCCAGGTGCCAAGCAAAAACTCACTTTATGAACCATCGATGAATGTGACACCTTAGTCTCAAACTGTGATTTTGTTTGCCATGTAGACATCCGCATGGAGCAGTGTTACTTGAAGTGGGATGAAGATGAGTGTGTCCATCCTGTTCCTGGAAAGTTCCGCATGGATGCCTGCTGCTGTGCAGTTGGCGCAGCTTGGGGCACCGAGTGTGAGGAATGCCCCAAACCTGGCACCAAGGAGTATGAGACCCTGTGCCCCCGGGGGCCCGGCTTTGCCAACAGAGGGGACGTTCTTACGGGGCGGCCATTTTACAAAGGTAACCGTCAGGGTCATGTTGATTTCCCTACACTTCAAGCTCACCCCCCGTATTCTCTCAGAATTGGTTTTGCTTTAAGCATATGATTTGCCACTTCATTTTCTTTGTTAAACGTGACCTGTGGCCTGCCTTATGGCCCCAGAATATAAATTACCTATATAGGCTGGTATTGAAGTAAAGATGTAAAACATGCCACTAATCTCACATTTCCTACATCTTTGCACACGCACCTCTGCTGTCCTTAGCACAGCCTGACTAGATGGGGCCCTGGTGTAGTGAAATGTTCCCTATCCCCCCTAAACCTTACCAGACAATTGGTCAGAAAGGAAGAGGTCAGAACTCTTCAAATGCAGAATCTTTTTCACTTTTGAAACGTTCTGTGTGGCATCCATGTGATCGCCAAAAATTTTGAGCCCCCTTTTTTTAGTTGGGTACGTTACTTTCCATTGTGATAGATTTTCAGCTTTAACCGGTGAACCCGTTCTTATAGTATCAGCCGGCTCAACATTCCTGCTTTGTCCTGCTTTTAGATATCAATGAATGCAAAGCTTTTCCTGGGATGTGCACCTATGGAAAGTGCAGAAATACCATTGGGAGTTTCAAGTGCCGTTGTAACAGTGGCTTTGCTCTGGACGTGGAGGAAAGAAACTGCACAGGTGAGTCTGCTCTTGTGTTGTATTTGGCAAACACTTGCTCTCTTTCTTTTGCTCGGTTGGAAAGTCCTGCCTTCAAAAGTCCATGTTGTGTTTTGTGTTTTTTGTTTTTTTCCCTCTGCTCTTAAGTCACTTCTCCAAACAAGGTCTTGTAAGAGCTACACAGTAAGTAGCATGAAAACGCTATTTTGTCTTACCTCAAGAAAAACATAAAAATTTGATTTTCAGAATAATGAAGACTCAAGACTGTAGCAATCAACAATTATATAAATGATATGTAGTATCTATTTAAAAATGTTAACGTTTTGAATAGAGCTGTTGTAACTTATTTTCCTCATCTTTAAAGAGTTTTCTTAGTAATTACTATCCAGTCGCCATCCATATCCCTATTGATATCTGCTCCCTTTAGTTTGAAAAGATGAGAAAATCCAAATTTTTCTATCACATTAAATAAATTATTCCGAACTTTTGAAATAGACGTCCAAAATCTTACTTTCAAAAGCCTCTTTATTCATATTCTCCTTGGAATGTTTCCTTCTCTGCTGTCCTCACCCTTGTCGCTGCTTTATGATCTCCACTGAAACGTGCTTGTGACTCCTTCCTCACTTCCTGTTGCACAAGGTACTGGAGTCCCTAAGTCCCCACCCCACCTAAGACCACCCTGGCGCATTTCCCAGCTGTCTGCCTCCCCTGCTGCCCAGCTCCTCGCCCGCACGTGGTTTTCCTGCTTGGTGCTCAGGTGGCTGGTCTGTGGAGACCTGCCTGTACCTCACGCATCTGCCTGCAACAGGTCTCAGTAACGCTGTTCACCTCTCATGCCTCTGAGTCTCTGCTGTACTTCTTTTTTTTAAGTTTATTTATTTATTTTTCAGAGGGAAAGAGAGAGAGAGAAAGGTAGAGAGGAAGGGGCAGAAAGAAAAGGAGAGAGAGAATCCCAAGCTGGCTTTGTGCTGTCAGCACAGAGCCTGACATGGGGCTGGATCCCACCACCTTGAGGTCATGACCTGAGCTGAAACTAAGAGTCAGATGCTTCACTGACCACCCCCTCTCTGCTCCCCTTCTGAACTTCTTCTGGTCCACACACTCTCTCAGATGCCTGCTCACTGCCTTTCTTCTCCCTGGACATCCACTCCTGTGGCCACAACCCTTCCTGCAGGCACCTCTCTGTGGAAGTGACATTGCCTCTTCCACAGTTTTCCACTCCTCCCTGTTCCTTCCCCTCCACTGCTCCTGCTCCAGCCCTGGTCAGCAGGCTCCCCCCTGTCTCTGCAGGGAATTGCCCTCTTTCCTTTTGCTTTCCCTGGACCTGAGAACAATCACTCCGTTTCCCCTGCCATCTTTTCTCTCATGCTGCCACCCTGTGTCCCAGCGTTTATCTCTCACGTCTCTCTCCCGAAGAGCCCATGTAGTTTTGACTTTTGCTGTCCCTCATTCAGGCACATGTACGTTCTCTCACGAAACACCTTCGTGGAGTTGAAAAAAATCTCTTTCTGTTGGTGCATATTCTCCATGACTTCTCTGCTTGGCCGCATCCCTTCCTTGATTTTCTTCTGTCTTGGTCTCCATGGTACCTCCCCGTCTTGATCATCCTCCTGTGCCTATGACGATTCTCCTTGCCTTTGCTGATTTCTAGAGTCCTCTGCCTCTCACAGCTGCACGTGCACCATGCCTGTGTAGATGGGCTCTGCCGAGCTGACTCCACCGTGTGAGCACTGTCCTCTGTCCTGGCTGAGTGCCATGCCACACGTACACCTGCCATCCTGCAGCCCCTCTTCTCTTCAGCCCCCTTTTGTCCCTCCCCCACCCCCCTCGGGGCTTCCTCGCATGTGGCAATAGCATCACTTCACTCAGAATGGGGGCCTCAGACTTAATTTTGACCTCTCCCTATGTTGGACAAGGGAAGAAGTTACATGTAATCTTCCATCACAGGAGTTGCTTCAAGACTTTCTACAAGACTATTGCAGGCACAGGCCCAGCTCTCGGGAAACAGAGCAGAGATTCATGTGCAGGAAGTTCACTAGGGATTGCTCTTGGGCTCAGCATCTAGGGGAGGGAGGGGAAGAACGCAGGAGTGAGAAGCAGGGGCTGCTGGGCGGCCATCAGGCCCCGCGTGGTCCTCCGCCCATCCCACAGGAAGCGCTGTACCTAGGCTGGCCCATCAGAACTGTCGTGGGTTAGGGCAGAGGGGCTAGGCATTTATGGACCTGCGTGGTCAGTCTTTGGATACATCTGCCCAGAGAAAAGGGTGTGACTGCAAGGAAGGGTCCTCTTAGCTAAGGCATTTCCTAAAGACAGTTTACATCTCAGGACTTTGTGCCCCCTGCACCCCCAGGAGTAGAAGGGAAAAGGCAAATAGTAAGTCCTTCCTTCCTGAAGGGGGAACCGGGCAACACCTGGCAGTATTCACTGCATCGCAGATTTTTCCATCGTCTTCCATCCCATTGATTGCCCAGTCTGATCTTTCATGTTCAACAATGACCATGTGTTACTCCCCACAAAGCAACTTTCAGCGACTCCCATGATCTGAAACCTGGGTAAAGACCGTGTTTTTCCCGTTCTGACTCCCCTTCTTCTTTCTGGTGTGACATTAGCCCAGTCTTACTGAAACTCACCTTCTTTAACTGTGTGAGAAACGGGTTTGTTGGTCACACTTCAGTGTGGTGGTGTATAACGTGAAGGGACAGTGGGACATTGTTGGTTGCCATTCTTCACGGCATATAAAGCCCATCTTCTTGGGGCACCTGGGTGGCTCAGTTGGTTGAGCATCTGACTTCAGCCCAGGTCATGATCCTGCAGTTCATGGGTTCGAACCTGATGTTGGGTTCTGTGCTGATGGATCAGAGCCTGGAGCCTGCTTCACATTCTGTGTATCCCTCTCTTTCTGTCCCTCCCCAACTCTGTCTCTCTGTCTCCCAAAAAAAAACATTTAAAAAAATTTTTTAAGCCCATCTTCTTTTGGCATCCTCAGTAATCACACCTGTCCTCCCTGTCCTTGCGTTAATTTTTAACCTCTATGATCCCGCCACTCTGAAATGCATTATTTTTTTTCACCAGTGCACTTTATCTCGTTTCTTTCCATTGATTCCACTTCTTTAACGTTAGAATTTCCATACAAGCTTCAAGGATGAGAATTTCTATACAAGCTTCAAAGCCACCTCCCCCAAAATACCAATTTTTAGCAGAGAACGTAGATACAGTGCTCTGTATAATTCTTATGAGACAGGCCCTGTTCTCAGCACTTGGCAAATAGTGATTCACTTAATCCTCCCAGGTGGGTTGTGCTCTACTCCCCATTTTACAGCGATGGAGATTGAGGCACAGAGAAATGAAATGATTTTCCCAAGCCTCTTCATCTGGTAGGTGATAAAACTAGCACTGGTACCTAGGTATCTGGTTCTGGAGTCCACAGTCTACACCACTGTCCAGCTCTTATCACATCACAGCTGCCAAAACATGTCCCTCCTCTGCCGACAAGTTTATTCCATGTTCTTCATGTGGTTCTAGCTGTCAATTTCTAGATCCTGATAGATTGTAAGAGAATTAAGATGCACGTCGTTAACTGTCTAATTGAATCACTGAATTTTGTGAAGAATTTTGTTTAAGGAGCATCTGGGTGGCTCAGTCAGTTAGGCTTCTGACTCCTTGATTTCGGCTCAGGTCATGATCTCACTGTTCCTGAGTTGGAGCCCCACATAGGGCTCTGCACTGAACCTCCCTCTCTTTCTGCCCCTCCCCTGCTTTCATTCTGTCCCTCTCTCTCTCTCTCTTTCAAAATAAAACTTAAAAAAAAGAATTTTGTTTACAAGGAAGTACTTATATATTTTTTTTCAGTATTGCCTGCAATTAGGGAAATAGAGAAAGCCCCAGTGCCGAGAGAAAGCATCTGACTTTCTGAGACTGAGACACCCCCGAGAGAGCACGTACAAGTTATCACTGGTAAATCTTGTGATAGAAAAGCTTCAGAATTAAAATTCCTCCAAGTAGATGCCAGTAAAAGCATTTTTTCCTAAAAACATACTTGTGACTAAAAAATTTTTAAGTACGTCATGTTTTCTCAATTATATTTTATAGACATGACTTCTCTATTAAAAAATGTCAGTGATAGGCATGGGATATTTCTCAGAAAATCTTTTTGATCATGTAAACACCGCTGTTGAAGATTCTTATTTACTGTAGTACGTAAAGAGCAACAAACACAAATATATTTTATTTTTATTTTGAAAAGTGTATCAGTTGCCTCTTCACATCTGAATGTGACCAAAAAAACATATGCTGGGGCATAGTTCACGGCCCTGCCATGTGTGTGCGCTCTCTGGCTCAAGGTTCGTTGGCCACGTCTGCCTCGGAGGCCGGCTGGGTGCTCTGTGGTCGCCAGCCACCCCTGCTCACAGGCAGCAGCCCCAACATACTCCCACCGCGGTGGGCGAGGGCTAGTGTCTCAGCACCGTCACACTGTCACTTGGCACCCGGGACTTCAGTCCAGGTGCCCACTGCTTCCTCACATGCCGCCTGCCTTCTCTGGCTCATACTGTTTGTACTGTTAACCGCATCCAAGCCACAAAGAGAAATCCACAATTCCAGAGTTCTCACAGGCAAAGAGGCACCACCTTCCTGTTGGCTCTGACAGTTTTGACAGTTGGGGAAAGGAATGTGCCTAAGACCCTGTTGGCTGCTAGCCGACCTCCTGCAAACATACCCGCGTACTGCCGGCCCCTGACTTCTCCAGCCTCTCCAATGTGCCACACCTTCCCTGGGAAGGCTGCACCTGTCTCCCTGTTCTTGAATACCTGCTCATCTCCTGCAATTATTTTTTAATTTCTTTTAACCCCTGTGCATTAGACATTGATGAGTGCAGGATTTCTCCCGACCTCTGTGGAAGTGGAATCTGTGTCAACACGCCTGGCAGCTTTGAGTGTGAGTGTTTCGAAGGCTACGAAAGTGGGTTCATGATGATGAAGAACTGCATGGGTAAGTGTGCCTAAGTTCTTCGCCCTGCAGCCTTGAAACCAGATAGCTCGACCTTGGCTGGGCTCAGAGCTGCTAACAGCGCGCTTGGCAAGGGGCTGTGGTGAGAGAGAGAACAGATTTAAATGTCAGACAGGAAATCTGCTCCTAGATAACTCTTGGGGAGCCCCAACCTCTTGGCGCCTTAGCGGCAGTGAGACTGGGTTCTGTTTATTCATAGAATCTAAAACCAACACAGACTAACTGCTCACAAGGGATTCATTTAACACACATGACGCTGTGTGGTGACCCCAGGTTTATATTCAGCCACGCAAATCCCGTGTTATTTTCTTTATTTGTGTGTTATTACAAACTCCCTTGGTACCGCCTACCTTTTGGTCCGCTGTTTAATATTGCGTGACTCACGGGACTCCCCGACACGGGACGCAGAAGGTGATCAGCCTATGATTTTTCTTTTAGTTTTATTACTGATAATGGATGGCGACGTACGGTATCTGGAGTTTAGGGTGATATGAAACAAATTGTTTATCTTTTATGAGCATGCTTGCTTCATACAAGTAAGTTCGTTCATAACTCGCTCTTTAAGAATAAAACTTAACCATTTACTTACTGGTAGTAGAAAAAGTGAGGGGAGCATTACCGCATCTCCTCTTAAAGCCGTGTCTTATTACATTTGAGTCACACTTAACTCGAATAATAATTCTTTTTCTCCCATGCTGTGTGCGCGACTGTTTTTCCCTCAGAGTTCTTTAATGGATCTCACGTTTTTACCTTTCAGACATTGACGAATGTGAACGTAACCCTCTCCTTTGTAGGGGTGGCACCTGTGTGAACACGGAGGGCAGCTTTCAGTGTGACTGCCCACTGGGACATGAGCTGTCACCGTCACGTGAGGATTGTGTGGGTGAGTCTGTCTCCACAAGCACATAAGCCAACCCAGCTCACTTGGTACTAAGATAGTAAAGATCAGGGGTCAAGTCTAACGCGTTGTCTGCGGCACGTGAAATCTTAGCTGGCTAAAAGTTGAAACTTCAGAGCCCCTCCATTGTATCTTTAGAGAGCGCCTCAGTGACACAAAGAGGCCAGCGTTGTCCTGGTTACCCCCGTTTTCATTATAAGTGCACTTGAAAGTATCTTGCGCGAGGGACCCCGTGGAAGGCCACGTGATTGCCTCCTCCAGGGAGGACAAAATAGAAGGGCGGTTGTCGGAAGGGCCTCTCCCTGGTTGTTCGCCTGTGCATCCACCTGTCGTCCAGTCAGCAGAGTCCGCCCCCCATGTCTGTCGTCATGGCGTCTGCTCCTGTGTGTGTGTGAACACAAGAGCTCTCTCCTCCCCGTCTTCTCACAGAAAGCTGAGGGGCAGGAGTGATGTGAGAATGCCAGTGGCTGGTCTTGGAGCTTTGCAGCCTACTGCTTTTTTTGAGTATACAGAGGCCTCTGGGCTTACCGGGCTATGGATACTGGCTTTAAAACCTTCATGTAGCCAGGAAGCATTTTCTTCACCAAAAATCTTTCTTGCAAGTATAAGCAAATAAAATGGTTTAAAACAGACCAGACTGCACAGCCCCATTTCAAAACGTAATTTGAGCCCATCTTTCCTCTGCACATTTATTTATTCATAAATCATATATGTATCGCTTTGCTAATATATTAGGTGAATCTTAAATCATACACTAAACAGACATTTTTATAGGTGAACGTAAAAAGTTTAAAAAAAATTTGTTTAATGTTTATTTATTTTTGAGAGAGACATAGAATGTGAGTGGGTTAGGGGCAGAGAGAGAGGGAGACACAGAATCCAAAGCGGGCTCCAGGCCCTTGGCTGTCGGCACGGAGCCCGATGCGGGGCTGGAACTCACAGTGTGAGATCATGACCCGAGCTGAAGTCGGATACTTAACCGACTAAGCCACCCAGGAGCCCCAAGAATTTAAAAAGTTTTAAATATTTTTATTTCATTTTAATGGTGGTACTAAAATTTTTTAAAACATGATTACGGGAATATTTGTTCATCATTGTGATGCAGTGAATCAGAGATCTGTTTCTGTGTTCAGTTTATTTTGTTAGTTTTTGTGGATCCTATAGCTGGAAAAAGTACCCCTCAAGGGAATATTGTATAATATAAGATGCATATTTTTGCACACTTAATAAAACATGCATTTAATGATCATAGATTTAAATCCATATGTCACATAGTCTTCTTGGTGATTTTGAGGATTTGGAATGAAGGTCTTGTTTTACCTCGTTGTATTGTCATTATTTTTACCTTATATTGTGTGTCACAAGCAGTTTGTATGAGGAAATCTTCCATTCTATCATTTTTCTTGCTGTTCTCTTACAACTGCATTAATAGTAATACTTTATTCCACAGACGTTTGCACAAGTTTTTATTAGGCGCCTGTGTTTCCTGTAAGGGTTAGTTTATTTTAAAGTAGGTGATACAGATCCACCTATGAAGGCACACTAAACACACAAACTAGTGAGGGCCCTGGTATCAGCCTCTGTGACTTGTGGTATCAGCCGTCTTCCCTCGGGATACTTGACGTCATTGAGGCTCCTCTTGGCCATCTAATAAAGAGCAGGTGAGCATGCCAGTGTAAATTCGTATATTAAATATTAGTAACTTTTATGTCTGGCATGTGCTAAATGTACATGGTCCAACATTCACTATCCACATGTGGCCACTTAAATTTAATTAAAATTTGGTAACATGAAAAATTCAATTCCTGGTGCACCCGGCTGGCTCAATCAGTTTTGATCTTGGGGTCGTGAGTTCAAGCCCCACAGGGGGCGAAGAGCTTACTTTTAAAAAATTAAATTAAAATTAAATTGAAAAAATGAATTTCATTCATTCTGTTCGTGTTTGAAATGCTCTATAGCAGATACATATTGGGATAGCAGAGATACAGAGTTTTACTTACAGTACAGTTTTAGATAGAAATAATAGAAATGTAGATTCCAGCATCTTCTTTGAACACCCCTGGAAATCATCTTACTTCCCCTGAAGAACACAAACCCCATGGGGTGCCTGGGTGGTTCATTCGGTTCGGCGTTTGACTTCGGCTCAGGTCATGATCTCACAGTTCGTGAGTTTGAACCCTGAATCAGGCTCTGTGCTGACAGCTTAGAGCCTGGAGCCTGCTTAAGATCCTCTGCCTCCTCTCTCTGCCCTTCCCCCACTCATTCTCCCTCTCTCTCTCTCTGTCTCTCTCTCTACCTCCCTCTCTCTCTCTCTCTCTCTCTCTCTTTTTCTCTCCCTCTCTCAAAAATAAATAAACATTGGAGCACCTGGGTGCCTCACCCGGTTGAGCATCTGACTTTGGCACAGATCACAATTTCACAGCTGATGGGTTCGAGCCCAGCCTCGGGCTCTGGGCTGACAGCTCAGAGCCTGGAGCCTGCTTCAGATTCTGTGTCCTTCTCTTGCTCTGCCCCTCCCCCGCTCACACAGACTCTCTCTGTCTCTCTCTGTCTCTCTCTGTCTCTCTCTCTCTCTCAAGAATAAACATTAAGAAAAATTAAAAAAATAAATAAACATTGAAAAGTTTTTAAATAAAAATTACAACAACAAAAAAAGAACACACACCCCTTTGGAGACTGATGCTTCCATGCAACATTTCTTGATACTTTTAAGTGAGGTGATTATTGCAAAAACATTAATTCTGTGTATCTTTTTACAGATATAAATGAATGCTCCCTGAGTGACAATCTCTGTAGAAATGGAAAGTGTGTGAACATGATTGGAACCTATCAGTGTTCCTGTAACCCCGGATACCAGGCCACACCAGACCGACAGGGCTGTACAGGTGCGGGTCAGCCAAGTGGGTCTGGAACTTGTATTTTCCAAATCAGCCTAGGATACCTTCTGGCACTGAATATATTGTAATGAAGCCAGTGGAAGTTCTATGTCCTAAACGTGAATCTAAGCATGGGGACCGGTCTGTAAGATGCCATTGTCTTTATGGCTTTGCAGAGGAATCCCTGGTTTTATCACAGAAAACACCGTAAATTCCATAGCTACAGTACTTCTGAGTTCTTTAATCTTAGGCTACTGGGGCTAAAGGCCAAATGGAATGATGTCCGAAAGGAAGTAGAAAGAGCTAAGAAAGACCAATGGTAAAACAATAAACCCAACACAGTAATGGGGAGAAAACTCCAAAGCCATTTAAGCATTATCTGTTTAAAGAGAAGAAGAAGAATTCCCTGTCTTTTTTTTTTCTTTCTTTTTTTTTGTTTAAGGAAGTAGACTTGACAGAGTAATGTGGTTGCAATGTTGTTTGCACAGATATTGACGAATGTATGATCATGAATGGAGGCTGTGACACCCGGTGCACTAATTCAGAAGGCAGCTATGAGTGCAGCTGCAGCGAGGGGTATGCCCTGATGCCAGATGGGAGGTCCTGCGCAGGTACAGAAAGGAAAATATGCAGGCTTTGTACAGCTCATTGATTTTATCTTACAAATCTCACTCCAGGCACTTTGACTGGATCTGGATGGGGAAAAAAATATATACGCGAGCTTAATAAAAGTCTTTCTTGTTTTTATTTAATGCCAATTTTCTGTCGTCAGATATTGACGAATGTGAAAATAATCCTGATATCTGTGATGGGGGGCAGTGTACCAACATTCCTGGAGAGTATCGCTGTCTCTGCTATGATGGCTTCATGGCTTCAATGGACATGAAAACATGCATTGGTGGGTACCATAAAAATGGGATAAATCCCATGCACACATTTGCACGCACACACGTACACATTTGTGCACACACAAACATGTGAGGGAACAGTTTTTTCAGTTATTTTAAAATTCAAGCCACCATATTTACCAGATGCGAAAGCTGAAATGGAAGAATTATTTGGAAATAATTTTAGAAAATAATACTGTGTCTTGCACATAGATTACATTTTAGCTTTTATCTCTTTATTTCAATATTACGCTCTTCAGTATAAAAGAGAGCTTTTGAATTCCTCGGATGAACAAATACTAACCGAAGTACTGAAAATACGTTTTCTAGATGTGAATGAGTGTGAGTTGAACTCAAACATCTGCATGTTTGGGGAGTGTGAGAACACCAAGGGATCCTTCATTTGCCACTGTCAGCTGGGTTATTCCGTGAAGAAGGGGACCACAGGATGCACAGGTAGGTCTCAAACTTATACCCTCTTGTGCTCTGGCTCCTCCTGTTTCAGAGGCCACCTTGACCATCATTTGTCCCTTTGCCTCTGTTGGACCATGATGGCACCAGGTCATGACTGGGTCATGAGCACCTGCCCCAGGGCATGTGTGATGATGGGTTTGTGTCCTCTCTGGTCACACACGAAGTGGGGGTGTGGGCCTGCATTCTAGTCCCGAGCGTCGCCCACATGGCTGTTTGCTCTTGCAGCATCATTCAGTTTCATAGGAGGAGTGTGGCCCAGACACTTGTCAGGACATAGCACCATGGACCATCCCAGTCGCTTGTTTTTGCAATTCTTCTAACTGGACAAAAATTCATGTGGATTTCTGGTTACACCCTTTTCCTTCCTTCCTTCTGCACCATCCTTTCCTCTGTTTTTACCTCTTCTCTTTCTGTTTGCTTTTGCCCTCTCTTCCCTTAGCCCCAGTTGACTTTCCCTCTTCTCTTTTCACTTTCTGTCTTTGCTCACCTCATGCACTTTATCTCTTGCTTCCTTTCTCTGTTAAATATGTTTTGGCCTTCTGCATAAAATGGGCGAGGAAGTCCCAAGTCAGTGCTTTGGACTAGGCCTTCCTCATTGTTCAGTTTAAGACCCTCGTCAGGCATTTTGCTCAGGGCAGGTGGTGGGTGGCTTGGACTGCAGCCTGGCTCTTAAGCTGACACCTCCAGGAACAGGTGAGCGAGGAAGACGGGGTGCTCTGGGTGTTCAGTGCTATGAAGGTCGATGCAAAGCCAATAGTTCTGTGTGTGTGTGTGTGTGTGTGTGTGTGTGTGTGTATTTACATGTGTGATTTCAGCATCTACAACATGTAATCATTGAGCTGGATAGAAAAGATTATTCTTTCTATTCTAGAAAGCTCTGAAGAACCAAAGCTACAGAGTTTATACACACAAATGTGTGTGTACACATGCATAATATGTGTACATTTATTTGTCTGTATACATGTGTATGCGTGTGTATATACATAATGTTTATTTTCCGGATGGAATCTCCAGTGAATATTTTCACATATTTGCAAATAAATAGATGAATACACACTAAAATGATAATTTTCAAAAACTCTATACTATACTGTATTGATTCTAAAAATGACAGGAATGCACTATTATTTTAAAAGTCAGGCTTCTTTTAATCTTTATGAAACACACGTAACAAATATGAATAGGAAACAGTAGGAGAGTCTCACTTTGGAAATACGATTTCTCCTGACATCTGTAACCATGCCTTCTGCATGGACTTTTGTCTGGGCCCAGGCAGCGACGTGGGGAGGGCCTGACACACATATCTGCCTGGGGGCAGTATCCCTGTCTTACCAGAAAATGGCTCTAGGAAAAGACCTCTTTGACTTGGACCATGAACTTCCGAATCTTGTTGGAGGCTACAAAAATTAAAAGTAAAAATGATGTTAATGTTTATTTTTTTCTGTATTGTTTTAGCTATTTCCATATTGACTTTAAAATGTTACCTGTGCAGAATTATACTTGGAAGTAGAATTAATTAGCCTTGTGTTTAATCTTCATCATATTAACTGTCGCTTCTCAGATGTGGACGAGTGTGAAATTGGTGCCCACAACTGTGACATGCATGCCTCCTGTCTCAACGTCCCGGGAAGCTTCAGGTGTAGCTGCAGAGAAGGCTGGGTTGGAAATGGCATCAAATGTATTGGTGAGTTTGCAAACATGAACATGCTTTGCTAAGGCACGCAATTCTTAGAGGCTCTTCTTTGCATGGTTGTTAGCCCACATACTGGTATAGGGGCATACTCTTCCTTTCCTGTGTTCTCTTGAAAATTCAAAGACTGTCTTCAGTTGTAAGGTAATTCCTGCCTAAGAGTTTCTTTTATCCTTGGAATAAATTATCAAGCCACAGCAGTCTGCCTTGGCACTCTGCTTTTTAATGTGTTGTTGTTCGGTAAAAATTCTGTGACGTGTAGCCAGAAATCCAAACAGATGGATGATGAAAAACAACTAATATGTTTTTCCAGTCTCAGAGAGCAATCAGTGAGACTTAGAACCCAGGGAAATACATGAAGGAAAGGAAAAGGTTTTATCAGATAACCTAAGTCTCTCTCTGCTGAATACCACCTTCTTAACAGAAAAGAGAATTCTTCTTCCAGAGAAAGCAAAAAGGTTTGCTGGATTCTCGGAGATCTGATTCAAAGAATCAGAGGAGATTGGAGAAGCACTTGCTGTTCTCTAGGTTTTATCAGGGCTGAACTGGAGTCTGATAAGCCTTTCGTAGCTGTGAGGCAGGGGGCTGGATGTCACCCTTGGTGTCGCACAAAGGACAGCTTCACATGCCCGGAGTTTGACATGCCTTCAGAACAAGGCATTTTTCCAACCGGTTAGAATTACCCAGGTTGACTTAAGATAGAAAATAAAACAAGCTGAACTGACCTCCCCAGGATTACTCCTTAAAACCTTAGAATTCCACAGTAAGCCTTAGATCTGTTAACAGTAACATCCACTAATTTGAATATACTGTCTTAGCCATTCAGTTGTTTTATACTTGCCAAATGTTTATGAACTGACTATGGAGGTAAATGATCACACCTTCCGAATAACTGTGGTAAGTAACATTCTGTGATGGCATCATTCACTTCACTTGCTACCCACTCCTAGTCCAGCCATCACTCTGTCATTATTTGGACAGTCTTTCAGCCATATCCCCATGCCTGTTTTCTAGCCCCGTTGGCTACTGGCTCTCTCTCTTGTAGCCTCCATATTTTGTGCTTGTCCGTCCATCACTCTGGCCAACTATTGCAAAATACAGAAGATTTAACTGCTACTTCTACTCCAGAATATCATCCAAATTCATTATCTTCTTTCCATCTCCATCTCAGTCATCCCCCTACCCTCCCTTCCTCTGTCTCTGTCTGTCTGTCTGTCTCTCTCCTGGATGCCAAAAGAAGCTGTTCTTATGTCTGCTCATTCATTCGCTTGCTGGGCCCGTAATCCATTCTCCACATAGTAGCCAGAAAGACCTTATAAACCATGGATATGATCTCTTTAAAATTGTCATTTTTTTTAAAGTTTTTATTTATTTTGAGAGAAAGAGAAAGAGAGAGAGAGAGGAAGCAGGGGAGGGGCAGAGAGAAAGAGGGAGGTAGAGAATCCCAGGCAGGCTCAACGCTGTCAGCACAGAACCTGACACAGGGCTTAAACTCATGAACTGGGAGATCATGACCTGAGCCCAAACCAAGAGTCAGACACTCAATTGACTGAGCCACCCGCCTCTCCAATTGTCATTTTAATCATTGAATTTAGGACAAACTCTGGCTTCCTTCCCATGGTTTACAGGACCCTACAGCATCTTCCCCGTACCTCTCGAGCTTCATCTTCCATCAGCCTACCTCCTGCCTTGTGCTTTGTCACTCTGGCTTCCTTTCTCTAATTTTTTTTTAATCACATTAAGTTCTTTTCCTCCTCAGCATCTTTATAAGTGCTGTTCCCTTTGTAAGGAATACTTTTCCCTACTTCTGTGCAGCAGGCTGACTCTGACTCATCATTCAGGCTTGAAGTTAACCAAAAACTCTTCAATGGGACCTTCTTTGTTCCTACAATCCAAATTAGATGCCCCTTTTATTTTCTCCTTGCACTTTGTAACATTTCTTCGTGTCACCTAGAACATATTTAATGTAATTTAATTTCCTGTGTCTGTTGTTTCTTAATGTTTATGTATTTTGAGAGAGAAGGAGAGAATGTGCGCACACGTGAGTGGGGGAGGGGCGGAGAGAGAGGGAGAGAGAGAGAATCCCAAGTAAGTAGGCTCTGCACTGTCAGCACAGAGCTCAGTGCAGGGTTCAGTCTCACAAACTGTGAGATGGTGACCTAGCCGAAATGGAGAGTCGGATGATTAACTGTAGCATTTGTCATTTCTACTAGACTAGGCTCCGTGAGATCAAGAATCTGACCTTCGTTTCCTCATCTGTAAAAGGAACTGGAAAACTCTATGCCAATTTTCCCACTCGAAATTCAGTAATTGAGTTTAGAAATTGATCTGTTTTTCATGATAAAGAAGCCAGCAATCACGTCTGTCCCCAGTGGAGTCCGAGAGAAATCTAGCACTGGTTTTCCTTTTAGCCATTAAAATTCTAGCTTATTGGGTATCTCACAAATGCTTTTATTAGTCATTTTAGCCTCTGTTCGTAGAACAAACATTTTGGATTGTGGGTCTGAGCTCTTAGAGAATTAGAACTGTGACCTTCCAGGTAAGCAGAAACAAATCACATGTGTCCACTTTACATTTAAATTAAGACGAGTGAAAATCGTTCCACATGTTTAGACGTTTCAGTTGCATTTCTGAACTCTGTTGCTCTGTTCCCTCGGCACACGCAGATCTGGACGAATGTTCGAACGGAACCCACCAGTGTAGCATCAATGCGCAGTGTGTTAACACCCCAGGCTCCTACCGATGTGCCTGCTCTGAAGGGTTCACTGGAGACGGCTTTACCTGTTCAGGTGGGTAAGAATCCTGAGGTGGGTCCTGGCAGAATTTTCATGGAACGTTCCATAAGCTTGCCATATTTGAAGGAAAGTATAGTTAAAGGGGGCCGAAATTCCCTGTCTGTTTTTACATCTGACGTACAGGTGAATGTGTATCTTTGTCTTACACTTGACACCAAGGCCAGAACAGTTTTTCGATAATTCCGTTTATTACTATCATATACTATTAATGACTATTAATTTATTGTAGTCGTCAATTTACACAGTAGTCAGAAATCCAAGCTGTCTCTGAATCCGACCCCTTGGAATCAGATTTCACCTGTGCTGCTTACTGTTTTTGTCGCCGTAAGTAAATCATGGAACCTGTGTGGCCTTAATTTCCCCATTTTCAAACAGCCGCAGTAACCATAATAGGACCATTGTTTTTTGTTATTTGTTTTCGCTAAATGAATGACATGTGGGAAAACTGTTCAGCATCTTAAGATACAGCATTATGTCCAGCCAATGACGGCTATTTCACGTGCTTGTCAGAATCTCCGATCGCCACATGGTATTGAAAGGAAGAAATGAAGTTAACACAAGTCAAGGATTTAGAAAAACACCTCGTAAGAGCTCAGTAAACCTTACCTGCTGTTTAGCTGCTGTTCATTATGGATCCCTTGAGAATATAGCACCCACTTAAACTCCTGTGAATGACTGCTTTGTCTTGATGGACATAAAGTAGGAGACAGGTTTGCGGACATCAGTGTTCCTCAGCTGAATGTCAGTGCACACTTTAAGCCCCACATTAAAAGACTTCTAGCTTTTTTCTTGTTTCTAATTATCGACATTGAGAACACAGACTTATCATTTTCCGTTGCTTTAAGAAAACACACTTATGTCATCTTTAAGGCTTTAATCCTTTAAACCTTGGCTTATTGCACCTTTCTGAACATTTCTCTGCACCGGGGGATGAAGGAAGGGGCCTGGCTTTGGTGTCAGGGTCGGGGACAGATTGGCTCCCCTGGGCTCCCACCCTGCGGCTGGCCTCTCCTAGTCTCAGGTTATTCCTCTTCTGACCTGCACAGAATTGGCGTACTGAAGGAAAGCATGTGAGGCAGGCAGCCAGCAGCTACCTGCCAGATATGAGGCCCTCGGTCAACATTGCTTTCTGCCCTGCCCCCCTTTTTCCATTTTATAGAATTAAATAAATGGCTTTCGGGTCTATGAATAATGTCCATTTGCATAATTAAGACAGAAGTATTGAATATAATCGTGGTGACAAGAAAGACACTGTCCTCATGCTACTTGAACAGCCCTTCTGTGCTTGAAACATACTTGATCTAGTGGAAAAACCAAGTTCATTTACTTGAAAACATAATGTTAGAATAGATACCACTTCAGGGTTCATTTCAATGTTCTTGGTCATCTGTCAGTGATGTCGGTGTCATACTGATGCATCACGTTGGCATTACCTGCCTCCTTCCTGTTAAAGATGGGGTGATTGAATGTTAGAGTGTAGGTGCAGCAGCTCTGTTACCAAGTCTTACCCTTGTTTAGGTGAATGTGATTAAGTGTCCTCTCCTGTTAACGAGCACCTGCTGAAGCCAGCAAAACGGACTTAGCCGGGAAAAACCATGTCAAGACCTCGGGAACTTAATAGAGATGTAATTTGCTTCTCCCACAGATGTCGATGAGTGCGCAGAAAACATAAATCTCTGTGAAAACGGACAGTGCCTCAACGTCCCGGGTGCATATCGCTGCGAGTGTGAGATGGGCTTCACTCCAGCCTCTGACAGCAGGTCCTGCCAAGGTGGGTCACTGCGATTCCAACTCATTTCCAAGTTGGATCAACTACAGCACATGAAACCGCAGAAAGGGCTGGAGCGGGCCCCACCTGGAAGCAGAATACACAGCACATGCTGCACATATAAAAGTCATTCGTTTAAGCATGGATTATTTTGCCGAATGAATAATGATGAAGGCGGCTTTCATCTCTTATGAAGTTTTCCTGGCCGAGAGCCAACACTTGGAAGTTTGGCTAGTTCCTTTTTTTTTTTTTTTTCCTTTTAACCATTTCTTTTTTTTTATTACTAAATGAATGACATGTGGAAAAACTATTCAGCTTTTTAAAAATATGATCTATCTACCCCAGTCACTGCTATTTAATGTTTGTCAAAACCGCAGTAGCTCCTTTTGGGCATTTACCTTCATGTTTCAGGCTGCTGTCTGTATGTCTGGGACTGGAAGGCCTCCTCAGGGATGCCTCAAGGCCTGTACCTTTTGCCTGAGAGCAACGTGTCCTTCCCCTCGTGATGACATCATCCCCCTTTCCTAGAAATGAGACTGGGGACTAGTGTGATCGCTCTCCAAGAAAAAGAATTTGGATTTTCTCTTAAATTGGAGGCTGAAATTAGTTCACTGTATGTATAGTTTTGGGCTGTCACTGTGTTCTTTTGGAGTACATGAAAATACACGTGAGGAGAGGAAGAAGATGAAAAACAATGAGTGAATCAGAAGGCTTAGGAAAATTAGTGATTGGTAGAAAACGCTTAACAAAGTAACTCAGGCTAAGTGCTGGGCAAAGATTATAAAAGGAAACCAGATTACAGTTTTTCACTACACTCGTGTCTAATCAAATGACCAGAAATAAGAAATAGCAAATCCACACACACACACACCCTCACCAGTAGCAACCAAACAAAACCCAATTATACCATCTAGAAATGGCTCCATTAGAGCCTGTCTCTGCCTCACTACCTGAAGTGGTGCTAAGGAAAGAAGGTGTGCCTAAAAGGTCACTGCATTTTCCATAAATGTCCACCAATTTTCAGAGACTCGGAACAAGAGAACGAAGACTACCCCCTGGGGAAGATCGTACAAACTGAAAGCATTCATGCTTCCGTGTTGACCTGTTAGATTGAGCAGAGTCTAATGCATTTCATACAAGGCCACTGTAGATTGAGTCCCCCCCCCCCACTCCCAGTCCTGGTTTCTTGTAAGTACCAAAGCCAATTAGTAGAAAATGTGAGTCAGTGTGGTTCTGGGATTACATGATTTATTACTCACCTCCACTTGACAAGAGTTGGTGGGAAAAGGAACAAGTGAGCAGTAGCCAGATACTTTGCTAACAGAAAATTTCAAAAATCAATTCTTTGTGTGTAATAATTTCCTCCTTCATAATTCTTGTCCTTTATCTGTGGCCTTCGCCCTTTTAGAGCTTCCCTGAGGTGAGGCTGGACACTGTGTATTTACTGCCCTTCCCTCACGTGTCGGTTTTTCACGGTCCGTCATGGCCAGGGAGGGAAATGCCAGCTGCCAGGGCAAGGAGAGTGGCTCACAAGGAGTTCATCTTCGGTGACACCCTGCTCCTCTTTGCTAAGCGCCAGGTTTTGAGATCCCAAAAATGTTATTCCATGGTTCTGCCTGTTTCTCCTTGAAGTTGTCTTATCCCTGTCTCTAACATCTGTCTCATCTGCACAGTTTCTCCTGAATTTAGTAATTTAATTTATTCAGGTCTTCTTATTTGATTATAAATATATGCCGCTCTGAAGGGACCCTCTGATCACTATTTTCTCCTCAGCATCTACTTCTCACCACAGAACAATTCCCAGTCTCAGAATTTCTGTAGAGTCCAAGCACTTGGGGACAGTTGGCCCTTTCTCAGTATTCTCCACCAAAATGGGAGAATATAAAACCTGGAGAAAGCTCCTCAGGAACAGCTTAGGATTCTGTCAGTGGAGTAAACATGGATGCACACCATTTGGTATCGTGTGTGAAGACAGAGCAGAGGCCAGGTTCATTAGCAGAGGGCACATAGAGCCCAGGGCAGCTCTTCTCATTTTTGTCCCCACTCCTGTTCCGCCTTAGGAAAGTTTGGGCTAACAGAATAGCAGCTCCAATGAAACTTGTGCCCCAGCCTGTCTTCCAAATAATGCCCAGATAAAGATGGGGAGGGGATATCAAAATACTCCATCTAAAGTGTATTAGTATATAAAACTCCTAGAAGAGCTGACCAAGCAGTGCATACACGGTTTGAAAATACGTGATATGAACTACGCAGGCATCCTGTGGAAGAACAGTGAAAGAACACACAAAAGGTAAAGAACCAACCCAGAGTCGAAGAACACTACCCGGGGAAAGAAAGCACATTTCCCACAGGTGCCTTGTGCCACGGACGACCTTGATACGAGCACAAATATGTGTGAACACGTTTGAAGAGATTATGAATTTTTTTTAATGTTTATTTACTTTTGAGAGAGACAGAGTGTGAGCGGGGCGGTGGTGGGTGGGCAGAGGGAAAGGGGGGGACAGAATCTGAAGCAGGCTCCAGGCTCTGAGCTGTCAGTACAGAGCCCAACATGGGGCTAGAACTCACAAACCATGAGATCATGACCTGAGCCAAAGTCAGATGCTCAACCAACTGAGCCACCCAGGCGCCCGACATTTGAAGAGATTATAAAAATAAGAGAAGACAAAAGGAAAGTGCAGAAGTATGGGAAACAAAAGAAGCGGGTACCACCACAGCAAAATTGGGGAACTAGTGAATAGAGATGTCAGAGAACAGAAAAGGTTGAGATGAAAGCATAATTACTACTAGCATAGAGAATGGGCAAAAATAGGCGAACAAAAACATAGGAACATGAAAGGAGGAAGACGTTAATGTGATTCGAGAAAAGACCAGGGCCATAAACAAGTATAATTGGTGTCCAGGAGGTAGAGAGCTCAAAATAAATAGAGAACAGTACCAAACAGCCACACATTTTCTTGAGATGGAAGAAAGGACTTAGCCTTATTACTTTGGTTGACTTAAGTTTTAGAGAAGGATAAGGAACCTTCAGGCTCTAGACAGAAAAGGAAAGTCAGGAACAAAACAGAATCATTTGATACTGAAAGACGTGAGAACAATGTCCACAGAGTTCTGAGGTCACATGTGACTGGAGGATATTCCACGTCAGCAGTCAGTCAGTTATAAAGTCACGGGGCATATTGTCACATAGGAAATTAATGTAGAGAGAAAACACCTGTGGGCCCTCCCTTCTTTGGGGGGGGGGGACCTTATCAGCAATGCAACACCATCAATTGAGAAATAAATGTAAGAGTTGCAGTGAAAACCTTACTCCATTAAGAATCAATACTAATTACTTCAGAGATTATGGTAAATGCCATAAACATTTAAAAAGTGAAAGTTACAGAAATAACAAAAATGAGTTGGAAGCGAATGCAGATGCTCATTTTCTTACCATTCCTAGCACGGAATCCATTAATACTGTTTAGAAACTATATTTGAAATTTAACATAAAGGGAAAAGAGGATCAATTTTTAGTGTGTTTCAACAATTCTTAACATTGGAAAGTATTTGAGGAACTGTCAAGATATGTACAAATTGATCTTATGCATAGAAACTCAGCTTCAGTCTGTGAATATGCATAGAGAAGTATTTGGAATAATATTGATCAATCATAATTCTGGGTGGATGGATTTCTGAGTGATTTTCTGCTTTTGCTGCTTTATTTTCTGTGTTGTTTCTGTCCTCCTGATTTGCTACTAGAACTTTTCTGTATTGTTGACATTTGAGTATGCTTTAATTTTAAAAAAAGGCAGTTTTCTAAAATACCTTATTTTTCACTTGGGTGAATGTAAGTATCACACAATTATTACATTAGTTAAATGGAAGTTATTTCTAATAAAGGCCATTTAAAAGTCAAATGAATCTGAAGAGGGCTGACAATACAATTCCATTTTCATTTCTAGAGGAACACAGTTCAGTTATCAACTAGTTAAATGAGTCTTTTTTATTCATTTGTGTAAAGAGAGTAACTTTGTTTATAGCCTCAACACAAGAAAAGACACATTTATATGCCATTTGGTCTTTACAAATTTTTTAACATGTATTTTGAGACGGTACACACACCAGAGAGCATGAGTGCACAGGTGGGGGAGGGGCAGAGAAAGGGAGACAGGTTTCAAAGCAGGCTCCATTCCTTGTGCACAGAGCCCAGTGTGGGGCTCCAACTCACGAACTGTGAGATCACGAACTGAGCCGACACCAAGAGTCGGCTGCTTAACCAGCTGAGCCACCCAGGTGCCCCTATATGTCAGTTGATCTTTTAAATACAGTTTGAACAAAACTTGAAATCTAATATAGTTAAAACTTACCATTTTTTAACTATCAGGAATGACCAGCAGACCTTTTTTAACTTAAGGTCTGTCTCTCGACCTCATGTTAGCATGACTGGTCTAGTCTAGCCTAGAATGACATACCTGCTTTACATTCTCAGAATATGAAGTCATTTGTGTACAAAAATGTCCAACCTTTTCCTAGGAGTAGAAATACAGAATATTTCTACAGCTGTACACACACATACATGCCTTCATTTTCATATGAATGAGGAAGGGTGACTTCTTTTTTGACTTTGAGTTAAAGCTTCATGGAAGAGTTTCATAAATTTATGACTTCAATGGAGACATTTTAATGAAATTTGTGAGAATGTAGGACAATGGGTGATCTTAATACAGTCTATTAGAAAAAAAATATTTCCCTGGCTAACACTGAGTTTATGATAACAGATTAGATGACAGGATAATAAAAGTTTTTAAGAAGTTAAACTTGAATACTTTAAATGATATCTTTAAATTTAAAATATTATGTTATATACTTTGTATGTTGTGGATGTTTATAAAACATCTCTGTATTAAATTATTAAAATGTTGGAATTTGTTTTTATGTTTAATTTTTTACAATCCTTTGACATGTTTGTATGTAGTTTATTTTTATGACTCAGGCCAACTCTTCTTTTTTAAGTATATTATAACCCAAAATAGCTAAAATGCTCAGTAAGATAAAATATTTCTTTTTGGTCTTGGTTCCATAGATAAACATTAGTCGTTGGCCATTTATGTGGTCTACCGAGTCAAAAACAGAAAATTTTTTACTGCAAAACAACATCTAGGGAGACAGAAAAATTTATTAACATTATGTACATTAAATCAAAATGTCTTTGTAAATGAGAGACTACTGTTTTTTTATCTTCAGATATTGATGAATGCTCCTTCCAAAATATTTGTGTGTTTGGAACATGTAATAATTTGCCTGGAATGTTTCATTGTATCTGTGATGATGGTTATGAATTGGACAGAACCGGAGGAAACTGTACAGGTACTGCAAGCTAAGGGCTTGATTGCGTTCGGATTAGTTGAGATGAATGTTTTGTGCTAAGTATACAAATTCCTGAAGTTTCTGCTTAGCTTTCTATATACCTTGTGTTATGCAGCTTTTGGAAAAATAAATTTACATTATGACACATTTATTTTTAACTATGGAATTGATACATTTTTAATATAAGCAACTTAATATTAAATATCTGACATGAAACTAGGAAACTTTCTTTGTATAAATGTGTGTATGTATATACATATACATATGTAATTTTAGTGAAGCAGATGGTAATGTGTTTTTTTCTTCTTCAGAATTCCAACATTTAATTATTATTCAAGATATTAAGATATTAAATGATACTGTTATGAATATCGTGTGGTTGGTATTACATGTTGTAGGTATATACAAGGATTTGATCTGTATTTCATTGTGCTGAGGCTTTCCCAAAGATCTTTAATAATTTGCAATGATTCCACCAAATTCTTTGAAATAGAAGCATGCACAGAGAAAGTAAAGATGCTAATGTGGACATTTTAAATGCTTTTCCTAGATATTGATGAATGTGCAGATCCCATAAACTGCGTCAACGGCCTGTGTGTCAACACTCCTGGTCGCTACGAGTGTAACTGCCCCCCTGATTTCCAGCTGAACCCCACTGGTGTGGGTTGTGTTGGTAAGTGAAGGAGATACGAAACAAACAGAATTATACAGAGTTAAATACTCAGACTTTCTTGGTAGTGCACTGTGATGAGTACTTGCTACAATTAGTTTGAAAACAAAAGAGTCCATTAAGAAACTCCAGGTTACCAATAGATAAGGTCACTTTTGTCGTGTTTATCTTCCAATAGTATTTTTGAAACAGGAATTTTTGAGCTACCTGCTCCAACCTCCTCCTGCTTTCACAGACTTGAGAACCAGGACCCCAGGAGGTGCAATAACTTCCTTGGGATCTCAGGGCTTGGAAGGGCAGAGCTGAGGCAGTGTTGAGAGTTGCCTGGCTCACTGTCCAGTGCATTAGCCAGGACAAAGGGCAGAGTCATTGGAATCTCTGTTTCTCCTTCCCATGAGAAGGGCCATGAAAGGAAATAAATGAAGTGAAGAGAAGAGAGGAGTTGGAGCTGGATGTCATGAGCACCACCACTGGAGTAAAGCAGGTTGAAGGGAAGGAAGGAAGGCAGTCACGAAGGTTTCTGAATCTCTCATCAACTTTCATGACATCTCTGATCAGAAGATAATTGTCCACCTTTTGCTGCCTGCTCTATTTCAGCATCTCAGTGAACATTTACCTAGAGGAGTAAATGATCTGGGGAATTTCCTGAGAGAATACCAAAGAAAAAGGCTAAGTCCTTGCTTTAGTAGAAGTCTACCTGCTGTTTTCAGTGTCAAATGATTATACATAATCATTTAGTTATGATTTATGGATACCCCAAGTTCTGACGTTTTAATTCAAAGTCATTCATTTAATAAATATTGAGTGCCTCTATTCCAGCTGCTAGAACTACAACACGAACAGAGTGAGCATGTTCTCTGCTCTTGTGTTAATGTCCTTGTGCCAGGGAGACAGATAAAAGCAGAAGCACTTCCTGACACTGGTGGCTGTTGGAGAAGAAGGGTTGTGTTATGTTGGGATGGGGCAGATCCATGAAGGAAGGAGCAAGCCAGTTGCAGCTTGGAGAGGAGAAGCCTCCGAAGGACAGGAACAGCCGGTGCACAGGGCTGTGGGAGGGCAGTGCTGGCATTGGAGACATAGCAGCAGGGTGTATATAGTAAGAGGAGGGTGAGTGGGGATGAGCGTGGGCACAGTTTGAGGACAGGAGTCAGAGAAGAAGCAATAGCCCAGATCACAAAGTGGCTCTCATCCCTAGCTGCAGAGTAACATCCCATTTGGAACCTTAAAAATATGACGATGGTGCTTCATGCCCAGAAATTGAGTCACTGGGGACTCAGTATTGCTTAAAAGCTTTGTTGGAACAAAGGCTATGAACAGGCAACTGATAAAAGGAGAACTCCAGGGGTGCCTGGGTGGCTCAGTGGGTCAGGTGTCTGACTCTTGATTTCAGCTTAGATCATGATCTCACAGTTCATGGGTTCGAGCCCTGCTTTGGACTCCACACTGACAGCACAGAGCATGCCTGGGATTCTCTCTCTCCCTCTCTCCCTCCCTCCCTCCCTCCTCTCTCTGCCCCCTCCTCTCTCTCTCTCTCTCTCTCTCTCTCTCTCTCATTCTCTCTCTCAAAAATAAATAAACTTAAAAAGAGAGGGCTTCAAAAGTGAACAAACATAAGCAAATGCCCAAAACCATTAGTAATAAGAAAAAAAATCAAAACAATTATGTAACTCTAACTTGGTAAGACTGGCAAAACTTTGGAAACTTGGATAATATAAAGTGTTGGCAGGAACATGGACCGTAAGGAGCCTTCTGTTCTACTGTTAGAAGTGGAGACCAAGGTATCCTTGCAGAGAATTTTTTTGAATAACAGCATCCAGATTAACCCTCCAGATATAATCAACTTAGATTTTAATTTTGTTTTTAGAGCAGTTTCTAACTCTTTGTATGGATTGATGCTTCATGGCCTTATTTTTTTTCTTAGAGGTCTTCCAAAGAACAGAGACTCATTCTGTCTCACAAGTACCATAATGGTCCATTGGACCCTCTTGTAAGTCTAAGATACATTATGAGATATTAGTGATCTTATTTTTCCTTTGTCTTAAAATGTTTTGCCATTTTATTATTTTAGGTTTTATTTCATCATTACTCATCAGTTAGGTGCAGTGATGCTCAAAACAAAGATGAATTTACACTAAAGTGATAACCATGCCATCACCTAGAAGGATTGACACAATAGTGAAATAAAACGTCAAACACTCCTCCAATTTTCTTACTGTGTTGCCCAGGGGATGGCATTATCTTTTGAGAAGGTATAAAAGAAAGCTAGAGACACTCTATTTGGAATCTTCTTGAAGCATGTATTGAACACAGTTGAGAGTTGATTAAGTGTTTCACTTTATGACAAAGAGAAGAAAATTGAATGTGGAAAATGTTTCCCAACTGTCAGGTGGATCAGTTATGAATACAACACAGATTACAGTCTAGATTCCAAAGGTGATGGTGAAATTGATCATAGAAGCAAAATGCTAGGCTGTGAGTCTTCAGAGGCTCATATCCTAGATGAGATTTTTTTCCAGTTCAGGAATCAAAAGAGTGAGTAATAGATATTTTTAGATAGAAGAAATATACTATTCTCATGTCTTAGTCAATAGGGAAAACTTCAGCATGCCACATTTTACAAGTACCTGAATCATCCAAGGTCCCTATATTCTTTTAGACACCAAGTTTAATTGATTTGGTTCTTAAGGGGACTAACAATGAATGCAGGTGTTTCGACAAAGGATATTGAAATACAGTATGTAGAAATAAAAATCATTGGATTGACTACTCTAGCTGGTGTTAATAAATCTGAAAATGAAAATGTTTTTATTTGTGGAGCAAAGAAATGAGCTGTCCTTTCCTCATCAGAAAAAGGAGCTGTCCCAGTTTTCAAAAGTGTCTTCAGGCATTGTGTTTTAAATGATGCAAGGAAAAGAAGAACAAGAAGTAATGATAAGCTAGAAGCTATTACAGATGTGTTTGAAATGTGGAATCAGTTTTTACAAAATGGATTTGTTACAGGTTCATGCATGGCAGCCAGTGGGCAGTTAGTTGCATTCACAGGACCGTTTCAGGCATACATCTTTCCAAAACCAAGAAAATATGGAATAAAAATTTGAGTTAGAGAGGATTAAATTCTTATTAGAATTTCTGGTCAAGTTGTTCCACTGTGCCTTTTTTTCTGTACATTATTTTCAAAGTTACTTGTAGAAAGTTGAAAGATGCTTGGGGCACCTGGTGGCTCAGTCGGTTGGGTGTCCGACTTCAGCTCAGGTCATGATCTCACAGTCTGTGAGTTTGAGCCCCGCATCGGCTCTGTGCTGGCCGCTCGGAGCCTGGAGCCTGCTTCGGATTCTGTGTTTCCCTCTCTCTCTGCCCCTCCCCTGCTTCTGTCTCTGTCTCAAAAATAAATAAAAACATTAAAAAAGTTTAAAAAAAATTGAAAGATACAGATGGCAAATGACAGTGACTCTGTTCCTGATACTGAAGGCTTAGAACATGGAAACACTGTGAACCAGCAATTTGTCTCCTGGTGCTAAGACAGCAATGAAAGTAACTCAGAGGCCCATCCAGAGACCTGGGTAAACATGTTCACTGCCACAGTACTTGTGGTAGCAGGGACCTAGAAACCATTTCTGAAGAGTAGATAGATTTTTTAAAAATGACACTTGAACACCCTAGAGTTGACAGATTGAATGTAATAAAAATGGAATGAAATCTGTGACAAAATACCATTTGTGTAAATTTAAGATGTGCTCAAGGAAACAAAAGTACTCCCTTTGCAAGAACTCAGACAAAGAGATACCATTAAACACAGTCAGATGGCTGAGTAGGGGATGTGGAAGGGGAGTGGAAAAGAAGGATAAAAGAGAATGGGAGGGATGAATGAATGCAAACCTAGTAAGAGCAGAACCATGAGTTAGCTGGTATCTCCGCACCTGATTCAGCAACAACAAAATGAGAAAAATAAAAATAAATGATATGAGGCTGCCCAAGTGACTCTCGTGGGCAGCCAGGGATGAAATCTACATCGTAGACCATGGTAAGGACGTGAGATTATGCTGATTGAGAAGGGGAGCCATCGGAAGTCCTTCTGAAGGGTTACTCTGGGTATGGTGGGGAAAGTGGACCGTCGTTGGGTCAAGGACTGAAATCAAGAGATGACATTGACATAGGAGACCTTTGCAGTGGTCGAGGAGCGGTGGTGGTGGCTTGGTTCAAGTTGTAGAGATGGAGGCAGTAGTGAGTAGTCAGACTCCAGACAGATTTTGAAGGTAGAAGTGACAGACTTTAGGGGTGCCTGGGTGGCTCAGTCATTTGGGCATCTGACTTCAGCTCAGGTCGTGATCTCACACTCTGTGAATTTGAGCCCCACATCGGACTCTGTGCTGACAGCTCAGAGCCTGGAGCCTGCTTCGGATTCTGTGTCTCCCTCTCTCTCTCTCTGCCCCTCCCCTGCTCATGCTCTGTGTCTCAAGAATAAATAAAAAACATGAAAAAATTAAAAAGAAGTGACAGACCTTATTACTGGGTTGAATAAGAGATGAGTAAGAGTCAAAGACTGACTCCAAGGTTTAGGGCTTGAGCAACTGAAAAAAATGAGGGACCTGGTGTTTATTGGGGAAGATACAGAGAGGAATAGAGTTGATTTTGTCTGTGGTGGAAGGAAATCAAGAGTTTGGTTTTAGATGTGTTAACTTTAACTATTAGCTATCTGAGGTTGAAAAATCAAGGTGGCAGCTGACAGAATGATGTAAGGTTCTAGGAGGGGGGGGTGATGAAAGAACTGTAAATTTGAGAGTTCTCAGCAAAAACACAGTATTTAAAGTGATGGAACTAATGATCTAGATGATAATTATGGATTAGAAAAAGAGGAAGACTGAGATTCTTTGATGTCTTAAGTATCCTCTCTAAACTTGTTACTGAGTGTCTTTCCCCAAACTCTCAGTGTTCTCTGTGCAAACTAAGATGAAACCAGATAATGGAGAGAAGAAGGAGATGGAGTTATCGACATTTCTTTGATCGGATACGTAGGTTTTGATTGACTTCTCCGGGATTTTATTTCCATTATTGATAAACTTATGATTCATATCAATTGATTATAGCAAAATTTTCTTGCATGCAGACTAGTGAAGATTGAGAAGGTCCCAGTTGAACAATTTCTCACAATTTTGTTTGTCAGCGATGTGTATGGATTTCTGAACCTAGGAAAGTCGGTCATAATTTCATTCCTACTATGCAATCTTGGAAAGGTTTAAAGCTAGAGATTGCTTTGTGCTAGAGATTAAAATGAATGTGTGAAATTTGAACTTTGTCATTTGTGCAACCTCTCTCTGAAAAGGAATTCTTGCTAAGGCACAGACGGTTTTAAGCTCCTGTGTTGCTCCACAGACAACCGAGTAGGCAACTGCTACCTGAAGTTTGGTCCTCGAGGAGATGGGAGTCTGTCCTGCAACACCGAGATTGGGGTGGGCGTCAGTCGCTCCTCGTGCTGCTGCTCCCTGGGAAAGGCCTGGGGCAACCCCTGTGAGACGTGCCCCCCTGTCAACAGCAGTGAGTATGGAGCTGGGGAAGAGGAAGGGAACAAACTGGCGGCTGAAGACTCGTTGCCATTTTATTCTTGTGCTGGGGGTGGGGTCTGGGGCAAGGGATTCGAGTTTGACTTTGGACTGATTTCAGTGATTATGCTGAAAGCAGCCAAGAAAGTTTTATATAAAAGGAATTACAGTTGTTCTTTTTTCGTTTTCCATGATATGATAAAAAAAAGTTTTTTGACCACAATCCATTGTGAATGGTGATGTTATCAGTCCTCTGTGGTAATCACAAAGAAAGCCCATTTCTGAGACTACCTCAGAGTTGGTGGTAGTTTGGGTTCCTAGACATGGTGTATTCCTGAGGTCAGTCAAATGATGTCTGACATTGAAATGCCTGTTCTGATAGGGCCACAGATGAAACTTTCGAATTGTTGAGTCTTTCTGGGTTTTGTTTTGTTTTTGTTTTTGTTTTTACTAGCAAAAAAAGTTGTGATGTAAATGGTTTGTGCTGAAGTTTTTTTTTCTTTAATCAAAAACAAATGGTTTTAGTTATTCTGTGTATGTAATTTTTGAAGCAGTGACCGTAATTCAAGTAAAATGTAATATACTTTTAAAATATATTTGCAAAGGCACTAAGGAAAATACAGCTTACCCCTCTTTGGATGTGTATTTTGAGCCCAGCAACTGAAAGATGCCTCTTCATTGTCTCAGCCACTTGAACCATCGATCTCACCTCTCTTCTCTTCTGTGTTTTATAGCTGAATATTACACCCTGTGTCCCGGAGGAGAGGGCTTCAGACCTAACCCCATCACAATCATCTTAGAAGGTGAGTGCACCTCTCATTGTCACCCAGATTTAAACAAGGTAAAGAGTTTAGAGAAAAGCTGGTAGAAAGGTCAGTGTGGAGCAATCTGAATGAGAATATTTTACAAAATTACAGATGTGCAGTCAGTTACCAAGATGCCGAATTAGCGCTTGTCACTCGGAAAGATAGGAGCCATGGCAGTGATCTGCCTGCTCTGCAGAGAACCTGTCTGTCCAGTCATCCCCAGCTTGCTTTGCTCACTCTTCTCAGATTTTAGTACATTTGCACAACAAAGCCGGAAAAAAAAAACACTCCCGGTCACAAGAATCCTATCCTTTAAGTATGAATTCACACAGACACATGGAAGTCTGCGGGTCTTACAGTATCACACATTTGAGAGTTCTAAAAGTGACTCTTGTTCTCGATGGTGGTATTTGTTGTGAGTGAGCTGTCTCTCCTTCCACAGATATTGATGAGTGCCAGGAGTTACCAGGTCTCTGCCAAGGTGGAAACTGCATCAACACTTTTGGGAGCTTCCAGTGCGAGTGCCCGCAGGGTTACTACCTCAGCGAGGAAACCCGCATCTGTGAAGGTGAGCTGCACGGACCCTTAAACGTTAATAGCGCTCTTTAGAATAAAATTACCAGTCAGGCTTGGAGACAAGGGCCCATCCTCAGATTCTGTCAAAGGATCTGTTAGCCTGGTCCATAGCTATCATCTTTTCACATCATTGGTGCTCAGTTGGATGATGATAGATAAATTAATTTACAGCTCATTTGCTATAATTTACTATTATTTTTCTCTGAGTGCATGAGTTGAGTATAAATGGCAAAAGCTGGATCAGTATGAAAGCATTCCGTATCAAGTAAGTTATTAGTTCAAATGATGGTAAGAGTTATATTTTATACACAGAAAATAGGTAAGCTTGAAGGCAACTATTAAGTTATTATTTTGCATTAATTTTTAAATGTTAAAAGGCATAGTAAGAAGACATTCAAAGATGATGCTGATGCCTTTCTTGCTTCGATTTCATCCCTTCTCACATGGCACAGTAATCTTCCTCTCAGGGGCCTGGCTTCTCCCCACGGGACTAGGAGCTTCTTGGTCAGAGGCCCACATCTTGGTTCTCTTGGTAGCTACGAGCTCTGACTTAAGATAGAATTTCCATGTTTATTTGCAGAATGAATGAATGAGCGCTTCTAAAAATGAACATTAAACATGTAATATAAGTGTTTCCATTATAACCTTTCTTTTTTTCATGGTGATTACATTTACTGAAAGGGTTGGAAAAAAATAAAAATTTCTTAATGTCAGAAATTACATTTAAGGAGGCAGTCCTACAACATCTCCTATATTCCATACACAATAAATGCTTTGTTTCAGCCAACTGTTAATGGAGAGGCAACTAGTGCAACTCCCCGGACCAAGAGCGTTGGAATACTCCGTTTTGTTGACTTATATATCTTGTATGTTTCCTTATCAATTTCTGTAGTAGTCATAGTTTCTTCCACATCTCCCAATATCATTTTTAAGTGCTGATCATGAGCATGTAATCTGGGTGGGAGTTCTCTTTGGTTTCTCATTTTCATATAAATTCGCTCATCGAGGCTGGGCCTGATGAGACCCAGGGGTTCTTCTATGGTGTTGGTAGTTCATTGCTGGTCCACGTCGTCTGCCATGTTTCAAACCACGTTCCCTCTCCCCCCTCTCACCAGAGTATACGAGTCTCTCCCCATCTCCAGAAATATGAAAATGCTGTAACCTTTGTTTTAGAACGTGTTAGGTGAATGCTTCTTGAAGAAGGATGATTTAATAAAGAGAATAACTAGCATCTGTGATACTTCTGGAATCCGTGAATGGGGTACTCACTTGAAAGGAGCTATAAAGATAAAGGCTCTCCTCAGAATCAGACCTATAAACCCAGAGAACAAGCTGATGTTTTCCAGAAGGCAGGGGAGTGGGAAGATGGGCAAAATTAGGTAAAGAGGAGAAGGAGATACAGGCTTCCAGTTTCAGGATGAAGAGGTCAAGGGAGTTAAAGCCACAGCATAAGGAATACAGTCACTGATATCGTAATAACAGTGTAATGGGACAGATGGTAGCAGTGAACATAGCATAATGTATCAACTTGTCAGATCACTCAGTTGTACAGCTGAAACTGATGTGACACTGTGGGTCACCTATTAAAAAAAAAAGATAAAGGCTTTCCTAACTGCATTCATTTTAAAGTTGGTACTAGTTTAAATGACGTAAGTGAACAGTAAGCTTTAAAGCAGTTCCATTTGAAGAATATGGAATTTCACTTAAAACTTTCACTTAAGGGGTGCCTGGGTGGCTGAGTCAGTTAAGCGTCCGACTTCGGCTCAGGTCATGATCTCACGGTCCGTGAGTTCGAGCCCCGCATCAGGCTCTGTGCTGACAGCTTAGAGCCTGGAGCCTGCTTCAGATCGTGTGTCTCCCTCTCTCTCTGACACTCCCCCATTCATGCTCTGTCTCTGTCTCAAAAATAAATAAACATTAAAAAAAATTTACTTAAAATTTTATTTGAAAAAATAGGAGCATTCACATTATTTTTACCAGTTTAGAAAAATGTCTGTTGATCGTCTTTGTTTTTTAACACTGGTGTTTTTTTTTTTCTTTGAAAAAGACACGCTTTTTGCCATGTAAATACGTATTTGGGGGGTATTTTCAGTATAATTGCTTTAAATTATAATTTTTTAAAAAATATGGATTTGGGGAATTGGCAATATACTTTGCTTAGTAGTTTAAATAATATAAATTCATGGAAAAATAACTTCATCAATTAATGGATATTCTTGCCCACTCTAGATATTGATGAGTGTTTTGCACATCCTGGTGTGTGTGGGCCTGGGACCTGCTACAACACGCTGGGCAATTACACCTGCATTTGCCCGCCTGAATACATGCAGGTCAATGGAGGCCACAACTGCATGGGTAGGTAATGGTCTCAGAGAATAATTAGGTCACGGTTGTTAGCTTCCCAGCCAGCACTTGTATTTCAGGCACTTGTGTCTCAGAATTATTGTTCAGAAAGGTTGGAAGGTATTTATGAATTATGAAGTATCTCAAAGTCTTATACACTTCTGACTCTGTATTATGTGTTTGAACTTGGACTATATAGTTACCTTTTAAAAAGCTTAAGTCTGATATACAACATGTCATCAAATGTTTGGATTTTCTGTTCCTAAATAATTTTTGTTTTCCATTCATGTAAAGTAAACATTATTTTACAAATAATAGATTGTTTAAAATAAAATATGTATTTAATATATGTTACTTTTAAAATTAAATAAATGCCTTTGAGTAGAGAAACAAATACCTGTTAATTTTTTTCCTAAGAAAATTATAAATGAAATCCCCTGTTTGAAAACAGGAGACGTAGCTGTTAACCTAGAAGTGATTTAGATTCAACTTAAAGAATTATTTTAAGATACCTCCAAATGACTGAGGAATATTCTGGAGTTATTAATCAAGAAGGTTTGGTGTCTCCAGGTATGTGGACTCCACTATTAGCTGCCTCCTGCTATGATTGTGACTGGTTGGCTTGTTTTTCTGCTCATAGACATGAGAAAAAGCTTTTGCTACCGGAGCTATAATGGAACCACTTGTGAGAATGAATTGCCTTTTAATGTGACAAAGAGGATGTGCTGTTGCACGTACAATGTGGGCAAAGCGTGGAACAAACCCTGTGAGCCGTGCCCAACACCAGGAACAGGTGAGCACATAGCTCATGCTTCTGCCAGAGGCCAGGCCGGCGACACATACACCTATGTGACCACGTAGTAAAAAGCAAATGTGAACTAAAACCACACGTGTTTAGTTCTGAGAACGTCCAGGAACATCATACAGCCAGTCTCCCAAACGGCCCTTCTTGGGGCTCAGATACTGATTCCTGGCATACCTTTTGAGGGGAAGTCTGGGATGTTGAAAACAGGCTCTACTGCTAAACAGCTAAAATTTACAGCCCCGGTCCACTTAAATTCATTATTTTACACTGTACTAGTTGATTATTCATTTATTCATCAAGCAGATATTTACTGAGCAACTATTTGTCATTGTGCTCAACCCGGAAGGTATTATATTTTGATTTAAAAACTTGCAGTAACTTCAAGTCCATCAAATTCATTAAGTATTGTTTTAGTTTCAGTCTTGAAAATATGCAAAAAAAAAAAAAAAAAGGATTTGACAAGCAAACTGTACATGAAAGCAACCTATTGCCAACATGTTTCTTATGTGTTTTTTCCCCAAATGTATCTGAAATTTTTAGGCAGAAAATAAAACTTGTCTTCATGTGGTAAAACTTTTCTCAGAAGCTCAGATTCTTTTGAAAGAAAAACTAAAAGAGAATAGCTACAAGAACCAAAAAAATATCCTAAAACTGTTGCCTATTCAGGCTCTTTCGTGATGTAGGAATGGTTACTTTTAATAGTTGTATACTGTTTAGTTTAATAGTTGATACTAAACTTTGGACCAATAGGACAAATAAGAAACAGTGATTTTGCATTTGTGGCCAGGTATTGCTTAGGGTATGTATATATTTAAATGTTCCATTTAATATAATGATATAATTAATGTGGGGATGAAATGAAGGTAAGGAGAAAAATGATGAAGAGTGACTTGTGGAGTCTTTCTCAGCAGCTCTAAATCAGTGGGCAAATGGATGTTCATAACTCGCTTGCCTTAGGTTTCCTCCAAAAAACAAAAACAAAAACAAAAGAAACAAATGGAAACATTTTTACAATTCTCTAATTTAAAAACTCCCATCACGAGGTTGAAGATCACTGATTTAGGAAATGAAATACCACTTTTTGTAAGAGGAAGTTATAGGGTGAGGCTTAGGTGTAAGAAGACAGGTCTGTATTTATATTGAAGCTCTGCTATTATCTGACCTTCGGCAGATCCTTTTCTCCTTTGTGAAATGGATTCCTCATATATAGAATAGAGATAATAAATTAAAAATGACAGTAACTCACTCATGTGGTTATAGTAAATGAGAGGATGCATATAAATTATAATTGGTGCACTGGCAGGCAGTTAGACACCATTGAATTGAGCATCTATTTATTGTGTGCCCCTGTATGTGATGTGGATACTCAGTGAGTTTTGGTGGATGAAACCTAGAGTTCCTCCTTTGATAGCGCTTGGTAGGTAGTATACAGTATGTGTTTTACCTAGTATGGTTTTCAGGAGGTTTACTCACATGTGTCACCATGGGCATCAGAAGCAATCTGATGAGAGTAGAAATTAGCAAATTAAAATTGGGGGGGTGCCAGGGTGGCTCAGTTGGTTAGGCACCCAACTCTTGATTTCAGCTCAGGTCATGATCTCATGGTTTGTAGGTTCCAGGCCCACTAGCAGTGCAGAGCCTGCTTGGGATATTCTCTCTCTCTGCCCCTCCATCTCTGTGTCTCTGTCTCTCTTAAATAAATAAATTAAAAAAAAAAAGACATTTAAAAAGATTAGAATTTTATATTTCTATTAGTTTGGCGGATTATGTGTAGGAATAACTGTTATAGTCTCTGTTTTATTCTATGATGCGTTGTTTCTGATGCCTCAAATTTCATATTTTAACAAGACATTTATGTTTAAAAAAATAAGACAAAATTCATGTCTCATTCATTTCTCATTGTTTGTTTCACACTGTGAGACTGTTTTTTGCACACTTCTGCCTATGTGCAATTTTTAATTCCTTTTTAAATTCCTAACCTAACCTGGTTTTCCAGTGTGAATAAACTGGACCATTATTAAAGATCTGCATTTCCAAAGAACAGAAGAATTTAAATGCCTAAAGTAGATATTTTGAATCTTGTAATGATTTCCTTGTAACACAAGAGCAATAAAAAGTTAATGATGAAAATAATGGTAAAGAATGCCTAGATCTACTTCTCGCAGAAACTGGTACTGTTAGTGAGTAAATATAACTGAAAATGTATGTTTGTGAGTAATATAAATATATCTGTCAGTGCAAGCAATAATATGTAAAATGTTACCTGAAATGAGTTTGAGAATTTTAAGAGTGCATTTGTTTCATTTATATTTTAAAGCTGACTTCAAGACCATATGTGGAAATATCCCTGGATTCACCTTTGACATTCACACTGGAAAAGCTGTTGGTAAGTTCTTCCAGATTATGTTTATTTTAATACCTACAGGTAGCATTATTTGAAAGTCTGTTCAGTGTTTTTAAAGTTTAAAGTGCCTTGAAATATAATAATCTGGATTCTGATCTAATATAGTTAGGCAAGAAAGACCTAACATGTTTACAGACTCGACCCAAGTGTTAATAATGGTTTTATCCCGTCCGCATAGCCTGGTGATTGAGTTAGAATAGTTCCAGGACTATCTCAAGATTTCATACATTTCAAGCTGAAACCTTAATTTTCCTTTCCACGAAGACTCTAAACAATCCACTATATCGTAACCTTCAGTTTCTCTTTTCCTTAAGTATATGTTTATGTTTTTGGTGTATTTTTGCAGTGTCCCTTTCTACTGATGTACCTTGGAATTTGCAGAATTATTAATTATCCACATTAATTTTTTCTGAATGTACTTTCTGTTCATTCTGCTTTTCTTCCTCAAAGACTAAGTAAGCAATATAATTTTAAGTCTCCATTATCAATACGTCTATAACAAGGTACAGATAATTAAGGACACATAGCTTTCATCATTACATGAGTAGCAGCAGTTAGGGGAGCCCGGAACGTAACTTGAAGTTTGATTCTCTAGGAAGTTTATTTACTACATTGACAGTAAAATCACCTGATATATTGATCAGCTACTTATTTTACCAACACTGTTTAAAGGGAAATAGGCTGTTATACTTATATGCTTTTGTAAATTCAGATATCATTCATATCAGTGTTAAAATTTATTTTTGTGACAGTGTGTGTTCTCATTCCAGCATACCCATAACATTATCAGAGGTTTTTATGATAAATACATTAAGCAGAGCCGTGTATATTTGACCGAATCTGTTCATTTTCAGACATTGATGAATGTAAAGAGATTCCAGGCATTTGTGCCAACGGCGTGTGCATCAACCAGATTGGCAGTTTCCGCTGTGAATGCCCTACGGGCTTCAGTTACAATGACCTGCTCCTGGTCTGTGAAGGTAATCTGAATGATGCATGACCCCCTAGCCAGGAAAGTTTGGTAGACATAAATGATTTTTGGACGGTTTTCCGATTTTTATGGTTTCTTCTACAGTACTGAAGAGCGGGTCACCAAACTAGTGAAGCGAATGTCATAGTAATGGAGTGAGGAAGTTCTTTAAATGGAACTGTTGCTCTTTCAGATATCGACGAGTGCAGCAACGGTGATAATCTGTGCCAGCGGAACGCAGACTGCCTCAACAGCCCCGGGAGTTACCGCTGCGAATGTGCCGCGGGCTTCAAACTGTCCCCCAACGGAGCCTGCGTAGGTGAGAGAGAGACCGACTCCTTGCCCAGCATTCTGTGTTCCCTGCACTAAGCAGTTGTCCGTGCTTTCCTACCAAAAAATATTTTCGGAGATAACTTTGAAATGATTTTCTAAGTAAATCTTTTCATTCATATTGAACTATTTTGCCATGTATTTTAGTTTTTTGTTTGTTTGTTTGTTTTTGGTTAGGTAAAAGAAATCTCTTCAATTGGATTTTCTAAAGATTAGACCTAAAATGAAATAGTAACCCTGAGATACCCATCACCGTGTAAGAATTGCCTAATTTTTTTTTTAAGTCTTGGAGAGTTTAAAGCCTTGCTTTTTTTTGATTCAGCTGTTGTTATGGTTCATTCTCAGCCTGTCTGTAATAATTAGTAGCAGGCTGTAGAAACATGCCTGTGAAAAAATGAAGGAATCTTAATAAAAATCAGATATGTCTAACATGTGTTTTATTTTTTGTTTTAGATCGCAACGAATGTTTAGAAATTCCTAATGTTTGCAGTCATGGCCTGTGTGTGGATTTGCAAGGAAGTTACCAGTGCATCTGCCACAATGGCTTTAAAGCTTCCCAGGACCAGACCATGTGCATGGGTAAGAGGGAGGACCTGAGTTCCAGGAGAGAAGCGACCTGAGACTCCAGAAGAGACTATGGGTCGGCCACTTGCTGTGACTGACTACCACGTCTCTGTCAGAAACCGTCTTGGCCAAAAGTTAGCTTTGTTAAACCGTTTATGCCTTCGTTGAATGTAAAATTTGCGAGCAGGGACACACCACAGTTGGTTCTCTGGCTCACTGTTCACAGCCTTTTTGCCCAGATGCCTTTCACACACTTTACCACGTACTCTGGGACACTCCAGGTTATGTGGACGTCCCCACAGTACCCAGTGGCCCTTTGCCCTTCTCTGGTCCCATTTAAGAAAACCTTTCCAGCTGCAAGAATGCAAGGGAGTGGTAATAGTAGTAGGAGCAAGAGGGTTGAGATGAATATATAGACGCACACATACACACATCTTATACACCTTTTCCCAAAATCATTGAGTACATGGGACTTACCTGCTTCTTTTGTGTTTTAACTCTTAAAAAAATATTTTTAGGAGGAAATGTAGCAAAACTCTCTAAAATGTCCCCATAGCTAATGTAATGGGTAACTGAGCAGTAATAATGTTCAGTAAGTACTTGCTGAGCTGACAGGTGATGAGATTGCCAAGGCAGGTAGGCTGGCTGGCCCTTATGGAGCCCACCCTTGGAACTCAGTGTAACTCCTTTAATCTGATGTCGACAATGGGCTCTATCTCGGCCAAAACAGTTCTCCCTGCTTTGCACTTGAAGGAGGAAAATTACATTAAAAACTTGGCTATGTATAATTAGCACATTCTGAGTTTAGGAAAAGCTGAAGTTATGCATCTACTATTTTAGTATTGAAGATACTACCTATCTGAAAAGTAATGTCAGATTTCAGCACCATAGAACTGCTTTCCTTTATGACATATCCATACAACAAGGACTGCCCGGAAAACGTTGCCTCCTATGACCTCCCCTGTGGACTTGGGCCGTGGTGGTGGAAAAAACTGTCTAGGAGATGCTGTGCAAAAGACAAATAGAGGATCTAGCCCTATTTGCATGAACTTTCTGAGAATGCTTGCTCACGCATGCTTCTCCTGGCTGTACTCTGTAAGAGAGATAACATGATTTGCTAAAAAATACCTGAGATTTGATTCAGAGATTTATGTGGAGAAAATAGGCCCTCGATTCTAATAATTCATTCATGATGAAAGTCAGTGAGACTCCTTCATAATACTGCTCTTCAACAAAGCTTTCTTCCTAAGAAACATTACTTTTTTTTTTTTTTTGCATAGAAGAAGAGTTCGCACAGCCTGGAGTTCATTGTGTAGGGAATCTGTTCTCTTCTAGGAAGAGTCCTTTCTAAACGTTTTTTTTAAATTCCATTTCTTGAAGGCTAATACTAATGAGTTATAATAGACATCTTCAGTGTGGATTCTGTTAACTCATAAAATTTAGGAAACTAAAATTTGTCTGTGTTGTGCTCATCAAATTAATGTATGTAAATTTCTGGGGGAGTGGTGTTGATAATGTTTAATAGAACAAATTGTTTAGGGTTTCAGAAGACTGGTTTCCTTACAAAGTTGACAAGCAAACCCATTCGTTAAAACATCTGCACTCAGGGGATGCCTGCTTAGCTATATGAGCCTAGAAATCACTCAACAGCACCGCATCTTATAATTTTATAATTTAGAGTTTTCTCCACCTCATGCTCATTTTCCCAAAATAAATAGGGGTTCCTAAGTATTGAATGAGGAAAATATAAGTGACTCTGTACTTTTTAAAAATGTAAATCTTTAACAGGCTGTGTTTTTCTAGTTAAAAAATTGAATTCCTTGGGGCCACTGTTTCTTTGTAGATGTTGACGAGTGTGAGCGACATCCGTGTGGAAACGGGACTTGTAAAAACACGGTTGGATCCTATAACTGTCTCTGCTACCCAGGGTTTGAACTCACTCATAATAATGATTGCCTGGGTAAGTTCTCAGTCCTTTATTGCTTCTATTTATGTCCATATAATATACTGGAATAAGGAATAAAACCAGAGTAAATCAGATGTTTTTATCCCTGAAGTTGCAGATTGGTGCCGAAAAGTATTGTAATAACATTGACTCATTTCTACTGAACTGAAGTCACAGTATTGGCTTAAATAATCACAGGACGATCTGCTGTGTTCAGCACTTCTGTCAATCAATCCATTGATACAGGGGGGAAGCCATGAAGACGATAGTAAATCTCCTGGGATTACTCTATGGTTTGAAGTTATTTTTACCCCTTAAATGGGATCGAAGATAGACCTGTCATTGCTCCAGTGTTATTCCAAGTATTTCAAACAACGCATTCTTGATTTATATTCGAATACTGACAGAGTCTCCAACTTAAAAACATGTTGTGTCTTGAAACTTTTTTAATTTTCTGTCAGCTTTTGAAGCCACAGATGCCTTTTCCCACAGAAATGGTGAGCCAGTGGCTAGGTGTCCAGGTCAGCCCTCAGAAACCTATTTGATTTCAGTTGTTGAACAACTATAAATTTTCAGTGGAAACTTAAAAAGTATCGGCTCTGCATGGTACAGGATTGTATCGTTTACCCCTAAATGACAACGATTAAAACAAGGGTTGGCAGTGAGTAGGGGAGGTTCCTGAAGTTGGTGGAGGACACAGCAAGAGAAAGGACAAATAAATGTTGATCACGTGTCAGGCACTGCGCTGGTGCGTCCCAACTAATGTGTCTTTGTTCACCTGGTCCTATAATGTCTCCGGCTTTCTACCATGATGGGATCAGCACAGCTCAAATGCACCTCTGATTTACCCCAAAACACGCTCTTCTCAATTTTGTTTTGGTTTGTTTTTTCTTTTTCAAAATTCTGCCATTGTGAACAAAATTTAGAGCTAATTGGACATTGTTTCAAGTACCACCTTCTTGTCTCTAGTTTCTCAGATCCTTTGTACAACCAGGGAGAGCTGAAGACACATTGCTATGCCTCTGATCAGAGTGCACAGCCTTCAGACAACTGAGAAAAGTACTCAAATGCAGTCAGCCCTAAGCTGAACTGAAACTTAAGATGTTTTTTCTTTCAGATCCTGCATTTTGTCAGCAAAACACATGTCAGCAGTCCTAGAGTATTTTTATTATAATGTATTTTTCTGTATTTAATATGCCCCATTATTTGTCCTTTGAATATACTCAGCTTATCTCCAGGTAAAGTCATCTGCAAACTAGGCTGTCAGGTTAAATCTGTATACGTTCTTGTCTCCAGGAAAAGAAATAGTTTTCATTTGAAAAGAATGGAAGTCTTCACTACATGTAAACCTTCAGTTTTTATCTGGTTATAAATTTGTTATATTAATATCAAAAAGTATGGTTGAGATATAGTAGGGATCTACATGGTCTTAGTCACATGATCCTTATAATATGAGCCATTTTTCTCTGTGTTGATGAGGAATTGTAATGAAGCATGTTTGTAAATGCATACCAATGAGTATGCTTTGACATTGCAACGTGTAACATCATATGCATGTAAGAGCTCTCTCTGAAAGCTAATTCTCATTTGCTTACAGACATAGATGAGTGCAGTTCCTTTTTTGGTCAGGTGTGCAGAAATGGACGGTGTTTTAATGAAATTGGCTCCTTCAAGTGTTTATGTAATGAAGGTTATGAACTTACTCCAGATGGCAAGAACTGTATAGGTAAGTAGCTACACAATAAAAAGTCTTTGTATTTTGTTAAATAAGGATGTGACTCCCCCAGCCCTACACACACACCTGGAAACTCCATTCACATGTCATGGGATCATCTGATCACTTGGAGAAAATAAGATACCATGGGAAATTTTGGTGTAAGGACAACGCCAACAATTGGGAATGACTTGTCTGCAATGCTTTTATTGGAAGAGAGCTTGGGGCTATCCATGTCTCCATAAAAGGAGACGAAGGAAACAAATCAGGAAAATTAGCCTCTTGCCAAATGAGTAATACTCAAGATGTCAAAAGAGTATCTCAGGGCAAATTTGTCCATAGTGACCTTGACAGATCAGAGAGAGCAAGTTGAATTCGTGTTAGTATCGTTTGGCAGCAGTCATCTCATAGTTAAATCATTTTTTGTTCTCCTTTCTCTTTAAAGATACTAATGAGTGTGTTGCCCTTCCTGGCTCTTGTTCTCCTGGTACCTGTCAGAATTTGGAAGGGTCCTTCAGGTGCATCTGTCCGCCAGGGTATGAAGTGAAAAGCGAGAACTGCATCGGTAAGGTTAACATTTGTTCCGAGGTCCACGAGCTGTTTGGTGTAAGACAGGCTGGGTAAAGACCCTTTGGAAGTATACTAAATCCAAACCAGTGCAAGCAGGCTGACCTAGGGGATGCAACGTGTAGCAGACTACATCTGCATTGTGGAACCATCAGAATCCTTTTGAACGTAGGGATAAAGAATTTAGGGATGTGGGGCTGGTCATGAACAGAAATGCTACACTAGTGAGAGAATTTTCAGTGCACTCTGATCTTTTTTCCAAATGTCAACAGAGACTTTCTCCTGAATTTAAAGAGAGTCTACAAAAATTGTAATCTTTGGCAACCAATTTTAAAACAGCTATTAAAGGTGTCTGGAGTCCTAGAAATGTGGAGCAGAAAATCTTGACCATGCCGTTGAGACATTTTTTTCCTTGGGAAGGCCTCATGTCAAAACAGAAAATATTAATCCATTTGTCATAACAGATGTTTTTATGCTGAAACTCCTCCAGCATACAAGAACACTGTAACCACATCAAAAGTGGGTTCCAGAACTGCCTGGTGAACATGATGAAGGCCGACCTTTTTACAGTTACTTAATTTCACTTTTATACAAATTATTTTTTACAGTCTTGTTGAAATTCAGAAGCACCATCTTGTTGTGGTTCTTCTAACATGAAGTGATCGCTGAGGGTTTTTTGCTTTTGTTTTGTTTTGTTTTGCCTTGTAGTTGTCCAATTAAACAAAAATTCTTTGTAGCTCTACTGTTCACTTTCAAGGGACCTATATGGACAGAACTGAAGGAAACCGTTTACTTGATCAAATTTAATTATTTTTCAGTCCATGTGATTTCATATAGTGGAGATAACATCCCTAGTCTTACCAGTTTGGCCTTAGTATCTTTTCCCTTTCTTGATCTGTGTAGTGCGCTGTAAAATTGCCTAGTGTTTTTAATACTTAAAAGATAATAAATCCTAGAAGCATCTTAATAAAAACCTTCTTGAAAAGTTTAAGATCCTTTCATTTTCTTTATTCCGTATTTAATCTCAGTTCTTCATTTTTCCTATAACACATCCCTTTGTGGAACAATGATGGCAGTGGTATGTCCACCATTAGGAGGGAAAAGATACATACGCTTCTTTGTGTCAGAAAGACTCAGCTGCTTTTTCTCTTTGTGGAAAAAAAGAAATCTCTGACTCAGTAACATTTTATTAAACTGCAGAACCATTTTTTTCTTACTGTTAGCAACGCTCCTATTTTGCATTTCTGAAAAGTACATTTTTAATTAACTGCACTGCAAGACTATTCCCTTCAGGCTAGAATCTCTTCTACCAATTTTTCCAAATGAAATGTTTCTAATGTGACCATATATACACTTCACATGAACATATACTTACTACACCTGTATACACGTACAAGTTGATGACAACTTTCACTGTACGTAACAGTGAACACCTTGCACCTCTTAGGTGCTGGGGTTACAAAAAGATACAGCCCTTGCCTTTGGTAACCTACTGCAGATGAGAAAAGATCTGTTTTGTAAGTAAACCCACCGTGTAAAGATACCCTTGCAATCCACTGGGTCAGATACTGCACTGGAGGTACATTAAGGCAGAGGGAGCTCAGGGTGAGGCTGTGAACGTTGGTGGTGGTGGCAAAAAGAAAGTCAGGGAAGCCCATCACAATGGATTGGTGACACTTGGGGTGGTTCTTAACTGTTGTATAGGAATTTACAACCAAAAAAAGGAACAGAACAGAGAAGGCTATTGGCAAACACAGCCAACTCGAGTGTGGTAAGGGGCATCAAGTGGCCAACCCAGAAGACTCAATGCAAATGGAGAATGTAGTATGTGCCTGACACCGTGCTAGACTAAGCTGTGCTGCAGTGACCCAGACAGACCCATAGGTCATGTCCCCATGGAATTTACAGTCTCACGTGGCTGGAATTATGTAATGTCTATTCACTTACTTAAAACAACTCAGTAAGCACTTCCAATGAAACAAAGGCCAAATGTCACTGCTAAGGAATCCTTATTTGAAGGAACCGTTCTGGGATGAGTGGGAATGATGAAATTCTCAGACCCACGTCCGAGTCATCCTGGTTCCAGCAGGCACAGATTTTCAAGCAGATGTGTGGTTTAGAAAGACAACCTGGTGGCCCTGTGAAGGGACTAGACGGAGATGCGGCAGGCTATTAGGAGATTTACGGTAATCCAGGCGGGTGAGGTTGAGTTGAATTCACAGAGGAGGCTGAAGGAACAGGTCACATGCTGCCTGCATAAGGTTAAAAGGTCAGGGGGAAGAAGAAAGATGACTCGGGGATCTTAATTTGGATGGCGGATGGCAGAGAGGAGCATGAGAGAAGGAGACCGACCATCTGAGGCTGTGACACTTGGAGGATATTGAACAGTTGGTCATGTCAGGTGGCCACACACACACCCCTAGGGATCCACTGCAAGGAGCTAGAATTCTATTTGGCTGTCTGGGCCATATGGTTGGTTGAATCTGGATACAATCTTTGACTTTTGAAGCAATAATCGTCTACTTTTAAAGAGCAAGTTATAGATACACATTATGTATTCGTGTTTCGTATTAAATAATCAATGGCTAGTGGGTTATTGTAGTATGGACAAACTGTTTATTTTCAAAGACTGAACAGTGTATTGATTTGCCTGAATTCATACATTCTCCTGCTGTCGTCCAGACATAAACGAATGCGACGAAGATCCCAACATCTGTCTGTTTGGTTCCTGCACCAATACTCCTGGGGGCTTCCAGTGCATCTGCCCGCCTGGCTTTGTATTGTCTGATAATGGACGGAGATGCTTTGGTAAGCTTTGGAATGACTTCTGTGTCATAATTTGACCTTAGGAACTTCACAGATAGACAGTAAACCATCATGCTAGTGTTTGTCACTACAAAGAACGTGTCTATGGCAACTATGTCTGCGTTAAAAATCTAGGTCTCAACACTAAATGTACTGGACGCCTTTTAAGGTACTGTGAATTTTCAACCCTGTTTGCACAGTTTTTTAAATTTCATACTGAAAAATTATTTTCATTCATTTGCTTATCATTATTATTACTGTTTTTGCTTCACTGTTCCATTTGTCGTTGGACCAAATTTTTTGTACTCTGCTGTATGAGTTGCTTTTAATGTGATATGACTTACTGAAACTTACATGAATTTTTTTTTTGTGAGGCTACAACATAACAATAGAAGAGATACAGAAATAATTTTAATACTGAGCGTAATTTCTCAGATTTCCTAGGGACGTTATAAAAACACTTTTAACATTTCAGATAAGTATGTAAAATTTTATAGACAGGCCAATTTAAATTGGCATGTGAAATCAGCATTGGGGGATTTCCAGACCTGTCTTTTCACTGCTGACCTCATCTGCATCCAGTGTTCGGCCCGTGAGAAATGTTCCGTCAGAAAGTTATACACGAAGTATTCCATCTTTTTAAATGACCAAGAAGGAGGTCTGTGATGTTTGCTTTCTCTTGACTAGATACCCGCCAGAGCTTCTGCTTCACCAACTTCGAAAATGGAAAGTGTTCTGTACCCAAAGCCTTCAACACCACTAAGGCAAAATGCTGCTGTAGTAAAATGCCAGGAGAGGGCTGGGGCGACCCCTGTGAGCTGTGCCCCAAAGACGACGAAGGTAAGAGCAGGCGTGTAAGACTCCACTTTGTGCTGGTTTGGGAATGTGTTTGTCGGTCACCATGGAACTCAGGAATATTGTGAAGGTGAAATGGCTCCCTCACGTCTAAACTGGTCACCTTAGTGTGAGGGGTTTCTTTCCAGCGTGTGTATGCAACACATGTGAGTGCAGGGTAGAGTTACTGTTAGTTCATTTCTCCCCCCGAGGTCCGTATTACTTGCTTTCAGAGGAATGAATTTGAGAGGTACAGTGCAGAGGATGTGAGTGGGGCGGGGGGGGGGGGGGGGGGGGGGAACTCATGCTGAGTCAGCATGAGGGCCATTTGCAGGGTGAGACCCGAGAGCTTCCCAGGTCTCCTGTTGTTAGTGTAGTCGAGTTGTAGGTGCCTCCCAGCAACCTGGGAACTAGCCTGATCTCTAGGTCGGAGGTGGCTTCTGTGTGTCATGGGCTCCTCGGCACTGAATGAGCAGACAGATAAGGGATGCCTGGGTGGCTCAGTCAGTTAAGCGAGCAACTCTTGATCTCAGCTCAGGTCATGATCCCAGGCTTCTGGTTCGTGGGTTTGAGCTCCGTGTCGGGCTCTGTGCTGACAGCAAGGAACCTGCTTGGGATTCTCTGATTTTCTCTCTCTCTCTCTCTCTCTCTCTCGCTCTCTCTCTCGCTCTCGCTCTCTGTCCCTCCCCCACATGCTCTCTCTCAAAATAATTAACATTTAAAAAAACAAAAACAAAAAAACTAGCAAACAGAACAGGAAGCCCTTAGTAGGCAGCACTCTGGGAGGAGCTGGGCAAGCCCAGGTGACCTTCTCTAAAAAGGCTCAGGGTTGCTTTTGAAGTAAATCATGAAAATAAAATAAGACTCTTGTCAAAAGCAACTTGTAGATGGAAATTAAGTCTAATTTCATGAACACCCTCCATCAGTTCTTAAGTTGTCCCACAACTGAGGCTCTTGAGTCAATGGGGAATTTGTGTTTTTCTCTGTAGTTGCATTCCAGGACCTGTGTCCGTACGGCCACGGAACTGTCCCGAGTCTTCATGATACACGTGAAGGTGTGGTTTGATGTATTTTATTCCTGTAGTCTTTTTTTGTGTAAATACATTTTTGTGTATTTGTTCTATAAATCACGTTTATTTTACTGTATCACATATAGTATATTTTAACATATGTACACAATGTTCTATATCACATGTGTTATCTTCAGCATTGTAAAACTGCACTGTATATTGCATACAATCTGTTTATCTGGTGAAAAGAAATGTTTACGTGTTTTATAAATTTTAAGTCTGTGTTGAATAAATACACATGGTTGTGATGTCTCCTTTTATACGGAGGAAGTTTATGGACGATTCTTTATTTTAGATGTCAACGAATGCCTTGAGAGCCCAGGCATTTGTTCAAATGGTCAGTGTATCAATACAGATGGCTCTTTCCGCTGTGAATGTCCGATGGGCTACAACCTTGATTACACTGGAGTACGCTGCGTGGGTGAGTGCTGACTCCACATTACATATTTGGAAGCTTCCATTCCATTTCTCATGTTCAGCAGAAGGTCTCCCAGGTGCCCTGGGTGGTGGGAGGATTTACAAAGCCAGTATCGGCAGCTAGTAATAACTGCTTTTTCTTCTCCCTTTTTACATTTACTAGTAGATCTGGTTTACGTGAACATGGAGAGAGTTGCCCAACCTCTGCCTTCCACCAGATATACAAACTCTGATGTGCCTAGAGATTTACACTTGGCAGAGCAACTAACTGGGAGAGAAGTCCCTTTTACTTTGTGACTTTCTGCACCTGCTCCTATAGCAGAAGACCACATCCCTCTCTGGGTTTGTGATTTTTAGGGAAAGCATGGCTATCTTAGGACTCAGAGCTTTGCACACTTGATCCTTTGGGGTCCTCTGTACTGAATAAAGGCAAGCCAGCCAGCTAATGGCAGGGAGGGTGCAGAGTCAGGTGTGGCCTGTACAGATCCTGGCAGTTTGTGAGGGCCAGGTGGATGGATATGATTCATGGGCATGCACATATTAAGCTAAAACTTCCCTAAATTTGGGGGCACTTTTTTATTCCTTTTTTTCCCAGATACTGATGAATGTTCCATTGGCAATCCGTGTGGGAATGGGACATGCACCAACGTTATTGGGAGTTTTGAATGCAATTGCAATGAAGGCTTTGAGCCAGGGCCTATGATGAATTGTGAAGGCAAGTGATACTTCCCTTAAATACTACTTCTGATTGATCTAGAAAAGGTTTTTTCCTGTCTCTTCTTTTACTTTCATTGTTTTGATGTTCTACTGATGATTACGTTCATCACAAGTATTCTTTTCCTCTGCCTAGGTGAGAGTAGAGTCACAGCAGCTATTTTAAAGCCCTTGTCTGATAGGTCCAGCATCTCGGTCATGTCAGAGTCAGCATCTGTTGATGGTATTTTCACTTGAAGTTAGCTCCCCAGCAGGAGGTTAATTTTAGATTATTCCCTGGATATTGTGAGTGATATCTTTGCCGAATGCCGATGCTTTTGTCTTAGCAGGCCGTTAACTTGGATGAACATAAAAGCAGACTGTCAGGCCCGTGTAAGACAGAGGTTCAGATTAAGTTTTTTGCTTTTATGCAAAATAGTGTGTCTCCATCTCTAGCCCTCTCCTATCTGGGATTCCCTGTCACTCTTGAGCAGCCTTGGTTGCCCCCAGCTCCCTCCCCGGATTGCCATGCACAGAAGCTCAGAACATTTCTATTGAAGATTTAGCTGCCAGGCCCTGCTCCTGGCAGGACTATGTCCATCCACAGCGTAATTTCAGAAAAAGACAAATATTGGGAACTTCTTTCTTGCTGGTTGTTTGCAGAGTTTCAACTTACCACTAAAGACTACTTCAGGTAGTTGTTTCTGTTTTTGTTTTTGTTTTCAGAGTTTATGGTTGTTATTTGTTGGAGGGTGAGTTTGTTAGGTGCTCACTTCTCCATACCAGGAGTGGAGGTTCTATTATATTACTGCTTTCTCGATGACTGCTAAGTAAATACAACAGTGTTTATTTAAACAATTAACACTCTAGTCTCAGTCCCTGCTTACCTGTTTGTTTGATTAGATATCAACGAGTGTGCCCAGAACCCGCTGCTCTGTGCTTTCCGCTGCATGAACACCTTCGGGTCCTACGAATGCACATGTCCAATTGGCTATGCCCTCAGGGAAGACCAGAAGATGTGCAAAGGTAAGGCCCTGGACAAGAGAGTAGTTAAAACTTTATTTGCCACGCTGGAAGTGTACTGCAGTGAAGTTACAGTTCTCATCTATGTTCTTCTAGAGTTTACAGCCCTGTATCTGACAGGATTTTGCTGGTAGATTTCCATACCTAGGTAACAAGACACCTGATGGTCTGCCTAAGCAAGTCAAAGATAAAAGAGGTTGAAGAACCCACAATCTTGGGCTCTTATTAAAGAAAAGACTGTCCTTCCCTGAACTTCTTCTCATTGGGATCAATGCTGAAACTTTTAAAAGTCTAGAATATAGCCAACAATTGGAAAATATCGGGCTCCTCCTTCCTCTGTCACACAATAGCATTTAAGAGCCTTAAGACCGGAAATAAGACTTAAAACTCCAAAACAATAGCCTGCTCCTGAGAATTTGATCTTTTTCCTACGAAAACTGTTGTCTAGATCTGGATGAATGTGCCGAAGGTCTCCATGACTGTGAATCTAGAGGCATGATGTGCAAGAATCTGATAGGCACCTTCATGTGCATCTGCCCGCCTGGGATGACCCGACGGCCTGACGGAGAAGGCTGCGTAGGTAAGGCCTGAAGAGTCTGCTTATTTAAGACCCCTAGCTCAAGACACATTTGAGCACTGTTTCCAAATCATCCTAACTTCAAGCCGACTACTTTTCTAGGTATTTCAAGGCTATGCTAGAGCTGGATTTCTTCTGTGTCTGGGTCCATGCCAATATAACAGCTTCTAGATGAGGCACAGGCAGTTATACCTGTCCCAGATTACATAAGCCTTCTTGTTTTTCATAATTCTGCGGGTACATATGCAAGCAAGGAAATACAGAGGAAAAAAATTTAAAAGAGGAACCCCAAGGGGAGCCTGGGTGGCTCAGTCGGTTGAGCATCCGACTGCGGCTCAGATCCTGATCTCACCGTTCATGACTTTGAGCCCCACATGAGGCTCCGTGCTGACAGCTCAGAGCCTGGAGCCTGCTTTGGATTCTGTCTCTCCCCCTTAACTGACTGAGCCATCCAGGCAACCCGAGAATATTGATTTTAGTCATTCGAGTAGATGTATAAGGGCATCATAGTATAGTTTTAACTTAAATTTCTTTAATGACATTGAGCATCTTTTCATGTGCTTACCTGCCATGTATCTTTCTTTTTTAATTTTTTTGCATGTATATGTGTGTTTGAATTTCATCTAGCTAAAATACCTAGAAACATGTTTATTTTTTATGCCTAGAATTTTTTTTTTTTTTTTTTTTTTTTTTTGGTAACTAGCTGAATTTGACATTGTACAGTCACTACATTTATATGTATATTTCCTGGGAGCAAGGGGATGGGCACCATGATCATATCAGGAGCCCAGTTTTCTGGTCCTGGATGTGCCATAAATGAGCTGGGTGACTTACAAGTGGCCTCATTCTCTTTGTCTCTGTCTCCTCATCTACAGAGTGAGAAACTACGTGATTTGGGTGGGAGGAAGAGGAAGAGACGGAAAGGGCGAAGTGTTTTAGCTCTAGTATTCTATGATCCCATTTCTTCCTTTTTCAAAGAAAAGACCAAGGGCAGCATTATACGTTTGTAATTTCTTCATTGTGAAAAGACGCTAGAGAAGATACAGGTTCTAAAACATTTCTGATCCTCAGGCTTTTCATGATCGCATGCTGGAAGCTGAACCTTCTGCAGAAAGAACTCTTTTTGATCATCAGAAAACTCTTTGTAGTGAAGTTTGGTTTTATACAGACATGTTTTTATAATTAGAAATGCTGTTATAAACAGCCAAGATATTATTATAAATAAAAATTATTTACAAATGTCCGAATCAGAATGAAAGATAAAGCCACACACACGCGCACGCGCACGCACACACACACACACACACACACAAACATAAAAGCATAATAAAAATGCTGAGTACAGTGAGACTGAAATACAACAAAATTATCTCCAAAATGTCAAACACAACAGAAACTAAAAATATTATAAGCTAAAAAGTTGGACTTAGGTAGGAAATCTAAAATCTCTATAAAGAAAACTAAATGTAATCACAAATGAAATTTCTTTAATTTTTTAAGTATAGTTGTAATATAATGTTAAATTACTTTTGGGCATACAACATACTGATTCAGCAAATTTAAACATTATGGTGTGCTCATCACAAGTGTAGCTCCCATCTGTCACTCTACACTGCTATTACAATATCACGAATTATATTCCTTATGCTGTGTCTTATTTCTGTGACTTACTTCATACCTGGAAGCCTGTATTTCCCATTCTCCATCACTCATTCTTCACCCATTTCGCCCATCCCCACAGCCCTCTCCCCTCTGTCAACCATCAGTTTGTTCCCTGTATTTTTATAGGTCTCATTCTGGTTTGTTTGTGTGATTTGTTCACTTGTTTTTTAGATTCCACATATGAGTGAAATAATACGGTATTTGTCTCTCTCAGTCTGACTTATTTCACTTAGCATAATAATCTATCGATCCATCCATGTTGTCTCAGATGGCATGATCTCATCCTTTCCTATGGCCGCATAATACTCTGCTGTGTGTAGATACCGTATCTCTCATCATCCATTCATCAATCAGTGGACACTCTGATTGCTTCCATATTTTGGCTATCATAAATAATACTTCAGTAAACAAAGGAGTGCATATATCTTTTCAAAATAGTGTTTTTATTTCCTTTGGGTAAAAACCCAGTAGGGGAATCATTGGATTACAGGGTATTTTTATTTTTAATTTTTTGAGGAAGCTCCATTACTATTTTCCATAGTGCCTGCACCAGTTTGCAGTCCCACCCACCGTGTTTGAGGGTTCCCTTTTTTCCCCACATCCTTGCCAACAGTTGTTATTTCTTGTCTTTTTAATTTTGGCCATGTTGAAACTTTTTTTTTTAATTTCTTTTTAACGTTTTATTTATTTTTGAGACAGTGAGAGACAGAGCATGAACAGGGAAGGGTCAGAGAGAGGGAGACACAGAATCTGAAACAGGCTCCATGCTCTGAGCTGTCAGCACAGAGCCCAACACGGGGCTCGAACCCACGGACTGAGAGATCATGACCTGAGCTGAAGTCGGCTGCTTAACCAACTGAGCCACCCAGGTGCCCCAAACTTTGGCCATTTTGACTAGAGTGAAGTGATAGATCACTGTGGTTGTGATTTGCATCTCTCTGATGATTAGTGATGTCTAGCCATCTTTTGATGTGTGTGTTGCCCAACTGTGTATCTTCTTTAGGAAAATGTATACTCACGTCCTTGACCCATTTTTTAGTCAGATTGTTTTTTTGGTGTTGAGTTGTATGAGTTACTTATATATTTGGGATATTTACCCCTTACCAGATACAACAGATGAAATTCGACTATATGATCTACTATGCCCCAGTAATTCGTTTTAAGTAAGCAAATAAACGAATAGAAAAATGTAAGGAATAGAAAAACTTTACCACGATCATTAAATTTTCATGAAAGTCTTGACAGAATGCTTTTGGGGATTCATTTTGAAATGAATAAAATGTATTTCAAAATGAATTTTGAAATATTAATGAGGGGAAAGAAGGTTTTGCTTTTAAGATGATGAAATAAAAATGTGTTACCTCACTTCCATCCCCTGAAGATTTAGAAATGCAGCAGTGGAGGGAAGAGTGTTTATTTAAGTGAGGAATGGTCCCAACTACAGACTCTGAAGAGTATCTTTCAAATAATGTAAAATTTTCATTCAAAAATACATATTTTTGAGGCTCAGTGACATACTTTTCTTTAGACTGGAGCAGAATACAGATATCTCTCAAAGTGACCAACCCTAATTTAAAGAATTCATCCAGCATCTTCGAGTAGATTAGGGACACAGGTGAATGAGAAAAACCAGTTTGACACTCGGTGTGAAGAGCCAGAGAAGTAAAAGAGAAAACAGTTGACAAGACTTAGAGGACTTTACTCAGAGCCACAGTGACCTCCTAAACTACAAAAAACACTCGGTACGCATGCCCCACGGGCAGAGAGCATAACTGATGTGGTGAGAGAATGCTCGTACAGCAGACGTGAAGTGAAGCTGGGTCACACCCTGCTCAGCACTGGTGATGTGCTTCTGCGCTGTGCTGTAGCATGTAGTAGACCTGGGAAAAGTCCATCAAAGATGAGGAGTTACACGAGACCACAACTAACGTATATGTATGAGGCGGAGGAGAAGAAAGGAAAATAAACAAGAAATGGGCCAAAACACGTCAGGAATGGAAGAGGACAAGTTTAGAAAAATAGTTTTTGTGATCTTTAAGAGACACCATTAAATACAAATTATAATAGAAGATACTGAAAATGAAGATAGAGCAGTATCAAGAGAGAATGGTCTAGCAGAGCTGAGGAAAGAAAGCCATCACAGAGGTTAGTCACAGTAGCGTTTTTGTAATATTTTTATTTCATTTTGAGAGAGAGAGGGAAACAGAAGATCGGAAGCGGGCTCTGCACTAAGAGCAGAGAGCCCAATGCGGGGCTTAAAGCCATGAACCGTGAGATCGTGACCTGAGCCAAAGTCGGACACTTAACCAGATGAACCACCCAGGTACACCAATCCCAGTAGACTTAATAAAAAGTAGCCGAGGATGAAAACACAAGCAAAAATGTGGATATGGAAGTGATTCATAACAAAATGGTACAGGTGGAAGACCAAAAAATCCAACATTGCATAAACGAAGTCCCCCCCCCCAAAAAAAAGGAAAAATGAAAAATATTGGAACATGTTTGAGCATTTGTGGAATTAAATTTTTGTAGAAAATATTTAAGCCTGTATATGAGAACACACTGCCCCACGAAAAGCTAGTACAGAATAGTCATTTATTCAGTTACACTTCATCAAACACCTGCTGTTTGTGTGGTTCTTGGGACAGGGTGTTCAACTAGGGCAGGGTGTCCCCCGCACCCCCTGCCCCCACTCTGCGCTCGAGTCATGTGTGTTCTGCTCAGGGAGAAACAGACATCAAACAAACAACTAATCGACATACAAATTTCATATAGTGGTACGTCTTTTTAAGAAAGTAAGATTTAGTGGTTGAATGGGATCTATTTGAGAAGATCCACTGAAGGAAGGCTTCTATGACAAGGTGACGTCTGAGCCGGGGCCTAGAAATGAAGAGGAAATAGCAGTAAGTACAGATGCCTCAGGCCAGAACTAAGGCCAGTGTAGCCGGAGTTTGTGCCAGGGGAGGAGTGTGGAGTGAGGTCCCAAGGTGGTCACGGGCACGGCAGGCCACGGTAACGAGACTGGTTTTGTGGTGCGTGCACCGTGGCAGAGGGATTTAGAGTACAGGCCTGCAGATGGACAATGAATGTGAGAAACCTAGATTCATGTCTCCTAGTTCTGGGATTTGGGGCAAGTTGGCTTCACTTTGTGCCTCAAATTCATACTCTAAACATAAATAGGAATAAGGAGAGCACTTACCTCATAGGATTATTGGGGAGATCCAATAAGTTAATTCATATAAACCCTTAGGACAGTGCTTTGCATACAGTAAAATTTCGCTTGTGTTATTGTTACTGCCTGATGTACATTTTTAAAAGATCTCTGGTTGCTTAGTGGATAATGCATTACAAGGTGTTAGGAGTAGAAGCAGGGTTCACTGAGGTGGCTGTTTTCATCATCCCAGAGCTGAAGGAAGCTCAGATAAGGGCCAGAGGTGAAAGGGACTTAGATTTATAATATACTCTGGACATAATCAACAGAACTTAATGACGGGCTGATTGGATATGGAAGAAGGAAGAGAGAGAAGACAAATCCTAGCAGTTTACTTGAATAGTTGATTGGATGGCTATTAACTGATAAGGAAAAGACTGGAAGAAGCAGGTGTGATAGGAAACACAGAAAAATTAAAAAAAAAATGTTTTGACCAAGTTAACTGTCAGAAATGTATGAGCCTTTCAAGCAGTAACAGCAGGTACACAGATTTGTTTATGAGCCAGGACTACAAATTATTGGCAAACAGGTAGTTACTTAAAAATCACAGGATCAGATGAGGACACCAAGAAAGAAAACACAGAGACACCAAGAAAGAGAACGCAGTGACTGAACTCTGAACACTCCAAAATCTAGTGTGGTGAAAAATACTTAGAAGACAAAAATGAGTGACCAGCAAGAGAGGAAGTTTTCCAGGTCAGTGTAGGATTCATGACAATTAAAAGGATGGACTATTCAATTAGTTTTCATTAGACCAGTTAGAGAGTGGCCAGTCACTCGTGTATAATGCTGCTGAGATGTATTGCAGGATATAGAAAGAGAAGCAGTAATTATATTTGGTGACTTCTTCATCACTAGTCATCAGGTTTTGATTTTAATCAAAACCACAGTGAGATATCACCTCCCACCTGTTAGGATGGACAGTCATAAAAAGACAAGAGATAACAAGCATCGACAAGGATGTGGAGAGAAGGGAACCCTTGTGCACTGTGACCTTAGGCACTGTTGGTGGGAACATAAACTACTAAGGCCACTATGTATGGATTTTGGAGGTTCCTCAGGAAATTAAATACGTGCTACCATATAATCCAGCAATCCCACTTATGGGTATATAACCAAAGGAAACAAAAACATTATCTCAAAAACTTGTCAGCTCCAGTGTTCATCGTAGCATTACTGGCAATAGCCAAGGTATGGAAACATCCTAAGTGTTTGTCAGTGGATGAATGGATCAAGAAAATGTACATGCATCCTGTCATCTGTGATAACGTGTGGATGGACCCAAAGGGCATTATGCAAAGTGAAATAAGCCAGGCAGAGGAAAACAGATACTGCACAGTATTAATTATAAGAGGAATCTAAAAAAATAAAATAAATGGAACTCACGGAAAGAGTAGAAAAATGTTTGCCAGGGGCTTGAGGTAGGGGAAATAGGGAGAGGTTGGTAGAAAGGTACAAACTTACAGTTTATAAGATGAATAAGGTTTGAGGATCTAATGTGTACCATGGTGATTCACAGCTGACGACACTGTACTGTGTAATGGAAATTTGCTAAGAGATTAGAACTTAAATATTCTCTCACAGGAAAAGGATAAATATGTGAGGTAATGGGTGTGTTAATTCACTCGACAGAGGAATCCTTTTACACTGTACCTCAATAAACTGGAAATAAAGTAGAATACAATTAGGAGTACTGAGGAGGGAAAAAGAAATAAATCTGTCCTGAAGGGGACCACAAATGAGGTAGTAGGTGGAGGTATGACACATTATTAAAAGAGATTGTTTTTTAAGATGGAAGTTACTAGAACATGTGTGTTAAGAGAATAACTCAGTGAAAAAGGAGAACTGTGAACTCCTGGAAGGCAATCCAGAGTTCAAGTGCAAGGACTGGCCTTTGAGAAAAACCAGGAAATCTGTATGCTGCTGAAAAAGACAAGAGTTTGAAAGTGAGGGCCAGATAGGTGGTTCATAGTGGGGAGTTGGAGGAGTTGTTGTCGCCCTGCACAGTAGTCATTTTAGAAAATGGAAGCATGGACACACTAGGAAATACAGTAAGATTGTCAAGGGAGTGTTACTTCCCATTTGTGGTTTGAATCGCGAGTTGAAGTGAGACCGTCCGTCCTGGCAGTGTGTTTGCCTCTAGCCTATGGGTCTGCACTGCATTAGGCACGGAGTAGACAGCGCTAAGTGCTCCAGGAGTAGCCAACAGTGGAAAGGTGACTAATTGGCAATCCTGATGCCATTGAGAAATTTTCAAAGGATAAAGCATGGAATGCTAGCAATCAAAATTCTAGAGGTGGTGCAGCATCACACCAAGACACTCCCTAGTGAAGTTACAAATTTCAACAATGGAAAAAGGGAAAGAAAAAAGTGAATTACGTTGGTTTCAGGCAACCAAGCAGAAAAAGTATCTACAAGGCAGAAAAAGAAATCAAGCTACTTTTTATAAATTCTCACACTAATTCTCATGCCACTGGTAGTAGAACAAAAGTAATCTAAAACTTTGAGACCTCTCTAGCCATCTTTCAAGTATAGAAGCTCTATTTTGCGTCACCAGACATGGAGGAACTCTGTCTATCCAACAAGAGCCCTTCTTAAAAAAAATCCAAAAAACAAAGTAATTCAGACAACTAAAAAACAAATCAAAATAAAGGTTAATGACATCAGGGATAGGATTAGATCAAGAAGGCCGACCTTGAACCCTCAACTTCTAGAAATAACAGACACTGCATAGCACACAATATACAAAAAAATGTACCTTTTTAAAATCTATAACTTAGCTCAATATTTTTGTAAATAATCTTAAAATTTGTGTATTTCTATGATTGTGTAATAATTGTTTTTTCCCTATAAGGGAGGAAAAATTTCCCCAAGACACAGCATAGTGGATTTTAGGACGCTGAGAGCAAAGTTGAAAACCCATAAAGCTTCCAGAGAGAAAACCCAGACTTCCTGCAAATGAACAGTAACACTGGGTCAAAGAGAACAAGGGAACAATATTTTCCAAACGTTCTAAGGGAAAATGATTCTGAACTAAAACTGTATACTCAGTCTAGTAAGGAAATAAACAAAAAATAGGACATTGTCAGAAATGTTCTAAATTAAGTTACCACCCACAATGAAATGACTCTGTGAAATGACCACCAAACGAGATACTCCATTATTTTGTTTTAATTAATGCAAAAGGAAGTTATAGGATACATGAAGCAGTGGTAAGCCAGGGATACAGGAAAGTTTGTTATTTGCTTTAAATAGGTCCTGGAGGCACATTTAAAAACAAGATCTAACAAACCAAACTTTTAGGTCACATCAGCATGACAGGTGGCACCAAGGGAGAGCAGAAAGACCTCAGTACTTCTTGACATCTGTGCAAAACTGTTCACTGCAAGTATGTGTCGAGGCTGTGACGTGGCTACCACTGCAAGGATAGAAAGAAAGTTACAACTTCCAGACAGGAGGTGGGGACAAGAGGAGGGCATAGAAAACTAGACTAGTCTAAGAAATATTGAGAGAAGAGGGCAAGACCACAGTAGACACAAAACACAATAAAATGATAGGTAAGAATCCAAACACACCAGCAGTCATGATAGTTATAAACTGTGAGTTAAAAAAACAGATGTACTTTTTAAAATTCCTTTTAAACCCAGCGCCTGATGCTGTTCGTAAGAAAGGTGCCAAATCAGAATGTGAGGGAGATTGAAAATGAAGGGATGGAAAAAAATATTGAGGGCAAGTGCTGATAAAAAGAAAGCACAGGCAGAATAAATATCACCAAATTTGGGGTGCCTAGGTGGCTCAGCGTGTTAAGCATCTGACTTCAACTCAGGTCATGATCTCATGGTCTACGAGTTTGAGCCCCACATGGGGCTCTGTGCTGGCAGCTCAGAGCCTGGAACCTGCTTGGGATTCTGTGTCTCCCTCTTTCTCTACCCCTCCCCCACTCATGTTCTGTGTCTGTCTCTCAAAAATGAATACACATTAAAAAAATTTAAATATCAACAAATTAAAGATTAAAAAGTATAATTTGCAACAGTGTAGTTAGAAGTAGAGTGTATCATGCTAAGCGACATTAAATAAAGACAAATATATGACTTCACTCATGTGAGGGCTTTAAGATACAAAACAGATGAACATAAGGGAAGGGAAGCAAAAATAATATAAAACCAGGGACGGGGCAAAACATCAGAGACTCTTAAATACAGAGAACAAATGAGGGTTGCTGCAGGGGTGGTGGGTGGAGGGATGACTAAATGGGCAAGGGGCATTGAGGAAGACATTTGTTGAGATGAGCACTGGGTGTTATATGTAGGGGATGAATCACTGGAATCTACTCCTGAAATCATTATTGCAGTATATGCTAACTAACTTGGATGTAAAGTAAAAAACAAATAAGAAAAAAAAAAAAACATCCTGACCAAACACAAAGCAAAAACAAAAACATCCTGACAAAAAAATATTAAGAAGTATAAAGATGAAAGCCGTTTATCAAAAATATTTCATTGTCATAAGCTCTCTTAGGTTCTTGATAGCATAGCTTCAAAAAAAAAAAAAAGCCCCAAACAAAATTTACAGAATATCAAACCCAGTAAAGATAAAAGAGATTTTAATGAAAACCATTTTGCCCTAATAGATTTATCACCAACCAAAAGAGCAGAACTCCCTAAATTTCTTCAACCAGTAAGAGTCCTCACAAACCACGCTGCTCCTCTGATTTGACTCAAAGCCAGTCTGGGAGCCTGCGCTTCATGCTTGCCTGTGTGGCTTTTACCCTACTCTCCACCCTTCCTTAACACCCCCCTCCCCTCAGCCCCCAGCCTCGCTCCCATATCGTGTAAACTGGCACCCTCTCCCCCAGAGTTCTTCCTCACCTTGTCTGGTGTCTTGGGGCAAGTTTATGCCTCGTGGAGGTCAATTTTCCATCAAACGACCATACCTCCCCCACAAGGAAGGGAAGGGAAAAAGAAAAACATTTTGTTAAGAAAGAACCCTCCTGGATGGAGTTAAAAATAAATCCATGTTCACATATGACTAGTTTTTATCCCATCATGTTGGTATTTTGGTGAGGACATTTTAAATAAGATGTAACTCCCTGAAGGATCATTTGTGAATGGTCATTTTACACTCTGCTCATTATTCACCCTATTTGTTTTCCCAAAGATGAAAATGAATGCAGGACCAAGCCAGGAATTTGTGAAAATGGGCGCTGTGTTAACACTATCGGGAGCTACCGATGTGAGTGTAGTGAAGGATTTCAGTCAAGTTCCTCAGGCACCGAATGCCTTGGTAAGTGGACATCTGATTGTATTGTACTTGGTAAGTAAAACATCCATTTTATGATGTCATCACAGAAGGGCTCTACATGCATAGTCTTGTCTGCTATAAAACCCCCCAATCTGAGTAATCCAATATGCCTCTTCCTGAAGGGACCCATCTATTAAAATGATGTATTTCTGCCCATGTGTTGTATGCACATCTATGTGTCGTGTAAATAGTCTTTTCAAAATTAAGATTAATTAAGCTCTATGGAAAATGTGACTTTACTAAAACTTACACCAGGAGATGATTTAATTCCATAAGAAAATATTTGCTATGTGAGGTAAGCTTTGCTGTATTAATAATATTAAAGTAAATGCCACATTTCAAAAATGCAGTGAAGGTTAATTTTTATTTTACGGTACAGAAAAAAATGTTTTACAAAATATTTTCTTGTGGAAAATATAAAGCTCAGACATTATGTTGTATTTTAATGCTAAAATACCTATATTATAAGCCATTTCAGTTAAATATGAGCAGGTGTAAATGTATGGAGGAGGAAAATTTAAGGCAAACCGAGAAATAAGAGTACTCATCACTGATACAAAAACAGAATGTCTCAGCTATATCAGATTCTCCAAATGATGTCACTGCGTTAAATCCTCGGAAACTGTTAGTCAAGAAAATAGATATTATTTACAATCTAGACCCTTACTAACCACGAATCTTTCCGGAAATAGAAAAGATAACCTACATAGTCTAATGTACTTTTTTGTTTATAGTATTTTCACTGGGATGGTTCATATTAAAGATTTATTTGCCTATTTACATCAGAGAAATTCCTTTATTTATACTAAACAAAAAAAACAAAAAAAAAACCCATTTAGCCCACATGTTTGAACCCTCTTTTAGATGCAGAAAATATGAGATTGGACTGAATACGTACCAACATTGTAACATCATCTGGAATTTCCACAAATAAATCCTGATACTCATTTGCTTATTTATAGGGAAATGATTTCATTTCATTTTCCTTTTATTTGCATTCTGCAGGAATGATAGCTTGCTATCAACTAGTTGCTGATGGATTGAAGAAAAATAAATCTATTTCTAAAGGACAGTATCACCTTTTGTCAAATTTAATAAACTCTAGTAAAAGAACATGCTTTGAACTGATTCTCTAACACCTTTGTGTTCATGAAACTGTCAGGCAGTGTGACTGTTCACATAGAAGAGTACTCACCTTTGAAAACATTACCGCCAGGAAGAAAAGCATTGATGGTCCTATTTTACTTGAAGATGAAAATGAAGTGTCAGCACCATGTCACTGATGCTTATTAACTCGTTGTTATTTCAGACAATCGACAGGGACTCTGCTTTGCCGAGGTGTTGCAGACGATGTGTCAGATGGCGTCCAGCAGCCGCAATCTCGTCACAAAGTCCGAATGCTGCTGTGACGGGGGGCGAGGCTGGGGTCACCAGTGTGAGCTTTGCCCACTTCCGGGAACTGCCCAGTACAAAAAGATATGTCCTCATGGCCCAGGATATACCACTGATGGAAGAGGTAAGGAGTTGAGGAAATTGACGCACGCTACCAATACCATGAACATTAACTTAGGTTAACCGGAAGGAAAAGTGAAAAATTGATACGATAGCTGAAATACTTACATGTGTTTGTATACGCTTCTTGCTAATAATTTGGAGACTGGAAAAGATGCAGTCTTCATATTTAAGAGGTAGGATTTACTGGGAAAACTGAAAGCTTCGGTAACAGTAAGTAATTTTCTTGAGATCACACCCTTTCTAAGGGATGCACTCAGCAACAGAACATACCTGTCTTACCCCAAAGGCCATGCTTGTAACCCCCCAAACTATACCTGCTTTACTTAAATACATGTTGCCTATTTGTGCACAGGGACTCAGTCAGTTTGCAACGTATATACAAACCAGCAAGTCTCATTATCAGTTAGTGGTTTCCAATTTTTTTTTTCCCCTTCCTGAGCCCATTCCTCTTTTAAGCAGTTTATATCTAAAGGCTCTAACTTTGGAGGTAAATTCTAGCCTCTGGCCCATTAGTCCTCTGTTTCCATTTTTCTGTACAACCACCTGATAGCCTGATGTCCTGAAAAATACCATTTTCTTCTATTACTACGCAGACTCTTGGCCCCGGGCCTGATTACGTTGCTAATGAAACCCTTTCTTCAGAGCCGAATCCCAGTGTGAATATGAGGTCCAGGCATAGGAGATCACCACAAATTCCAGATTACTTGAGCTTCAGAGAGGTAGCTGTATACATCCCGCCCAAATAATACACACTTATATTGCAAAACAAGTAGACTTAAGCAGGGCTTTCAACCTAGCTTCCATGGATGTATCTGTTCCGGTCACTTCAGAATAGTTTTCTTTCCCTTGCAAGTTGCCAGCCGCTGGAGTGAGCAGCACTGTGGATGTTGGTTGCTAATTCTCTCATGTCACTTCCTTCGTCTCTCTTAGTTTTCCCACCAGCGTTATCCCCGCATATATATTAACTTGTACATTTGTTTTCATTTTGGGGTTGTTGTTGCCCACAGATATCGACGAATGCAAAGTTATGCCAAACCTTTGCAGCAATGGTCAGTGCATCAATACCATGGGCTCATTCCGGTGCTTCTGCAAGGTTGGCTACACCACAGACATCAGCGGCACCTCGTGCGTAGGTAAGGTGCCGCGTCAATCCCTCTGGGGGTGGCTGGCTCCCATTGCCTACAGGTCACTTCTGTCAATGCAGTGTTTACCATGGAGCGTGTGGGACACAGAACTGGTCAGTTCATCAGGAAGTGTTCAATTGGAGAAGCATAAAAATTATTTCAAAAATATTGTTTCAACATTTTATATTTTAATACAAAATGACTTCGGACTCTGGACATGTGTGTTAGCATATATAGAGAATGCGTTTTGCTCCTCATTGCTGTTTTTGGCATAAAATACACCAATTAAGCATCATGTATCATTTCCAGTTGGAAAGAAGTCTCAGGGCAGAATCCTTCTATGTTTTTACAGTCTCTTTTTCTAATTCAGTTTCTTATTGTCTCACACACAGAATCCCATAACAGTTAAGGGCAAGGGTGGGAGGCTTGCCTTTATCAAGTCTTTCCAAAGCATTCGACTTAGTTTTCAATGATGACCAAAAAAAAAAAAAAAAAAAAAACAAGTCTTCTCTCCTCCATATTTAATTACCTTGCAGCTTTACTTCTATTCAAGTTCCTGTTTTAATAACAACCTGGGATGAAAAGGTTAAGAAAACCCATACTGACTCTTAGTGAGCATCTGACTCACTTGGTTGGGCATGAGAGTGCTTGAGAACAGGCTGTTGACCATGAGCTTCTGGCATTCTGGAGGCATGGATCAGTATGTTTTAGGAAGAAATGGAGATTGTTTGCCATCTGACAGTCTTAGCAGTAAAGAGGTAGTATATTGAAAGGTGGGGACGATTTAAAGACAGTTGTTTGGAATAAAGATGTGAGCAGAGTGAGTAGAAACTGCGAGGCACAGTGCTGTGTGCTGGGGCTGTGCCAAAAGAGAAGAGGGAGATGTCATTGAACCCTGGGAGGAGAAAATTGTGCACGGAGGGCTGCCTTGAAAGGAGCTGTGACCCCTGACCCAGTGACTCAGCCTGAGCCATCTTGCAGGGAGGGTGTGGAGGGAAATAAGGACCAGACAGACAGCAAAGAGAACCTGCTGGTGGTGTGTATGTAGTCTAGCAGGCTGGGCCCGAGTCTAGCAGCACGGTGGGCCAGCGTGAAGACTTGGATCTGGATCTGTGGTGCCCCACGGTGCTTAGCATGTCAGTTAACAGTTCAAGAGAACGTCTTCCATACGTGTGTGTCACAGTGTCCGAAGAAAGAAACTCTGGGGGCACCTGGGTGGCTTAGTCAGTTAAGGGTCCGGTTTCAGCTCAGGTCTTGATCTCGCGATTCATGAGTTCAAGCCCTACATCGGGTCATCCGGCTCTGTGCTGAAAACTCAGAGCCTGGATCCTGCTGGAGAGTCTGTGTCTCCCTCTCTGCCCCTTCCCTGTTCATTCTCATTCTTTCTGTCTGTCTCCCTCCCTCTCTTCCTCCCTCCCTCTCCCTGTCTCTCTGTCTCAAAAATAAACAAAATTTTTTTAAAGGAAGAAAGAAATTCTTACATTTTAGAGTATGATCCTCAAGCTATAAACCAAAATACATAAATCTAAAGAATGTAGTGGCACAGCGCCTGGTGGCTCAGTTGGTTGAGGATCTGACTTCGGCTCAGGTTGTGATCTCATGGTCGGTGGGTTAGAGCTCCATGTCGGGCTTTGTGCTAATGGCACACAGCCTGCTTGGGATCCTGTCTCCCTCTCTGAATCTCCCCCACTTGTGCACACACGCTCTCTCTCTCTCTCTCAAAAATATTTAAAAATTTAAAAAAACCAATGTGGTGGATTTTTTGAACCCGCATAGTTGTACAGATACTACATTTATCCAAGAATCATAGACTGCTCTACAAAGTAAACCAGTACATTACTCTCAAGGACACTGTTGCGTGCATCTTTTCTCTCTGGCTGTTTTTCCATTTTAAGTTGAAGTGGAACAGAAAAAGATGAAGTAAGAATATGGAGGGAGGAAGGAGGCCAGTTGCTCCTTGAAACTAAGAATTTAATCTTCATATCACTCTTACTTAGATCTTGATGAATGTTCTCAGTCCCCGAAACCATGCAACTTCATCTGCAAGAACACTGAGGGAAGCTACCAGTGCTCATGTCCCCGGGGATATGTCCTACAGGAGGACGCAAAGACGTGCAAAGGTGAGCAGAGTCTCTGGCATTTCTGACCCTTGTCTCTCTCCTTTCCGATCCGAATCTAGCTAGTCCGGGATTCCTCCACCTGTATCTCCTTCATTAAAGCACATCTTCCTAGTGACCACCTTATTAGGGCACAGAAACCTCTACTGAAGGACACGTGCAGGGGGCAGAGAGCATTGAAACCCAAACTACCCCAGTTTGCTTCTTCTAGCAAACCACACAATTCAAAATTAAATGAAATTACATACGACAAAAAACGGTGAGGGAAGAGATTGAAACAACTGAAATCAAATTTCTTTCGTTGCTTATGTAGGATCTTATTTCTCTAAACTACTTTTATTATATGTCTACCGCAGAATATTGAAAATGAATGGTTGAATTTAAAATTTTTTGCTTAGGTAGTATTGAAAGTAATTATCAAACTAAGTTAGACAATTACTGTGGCTCCACTGCTATAGTCATGCATTCATTTTTTCATAAACCTCACCAGTATAAAATCAATGGACTGAAGAAATTCCTTCTTAAATTTTTGAAATACAGGTTATTCTTAAGAAGAATGAAGTTTTATTTCCAAGGAATACCAAAAAACAGTACTAACAATAATAGCACCTAGTACTATTCTCTTTGACCTATTTATTGAGCCATCAGGAGTCAATGTAATTTTGCACGTTGTTAAGAGTACAACTAGTGTGTGCTTTTTAAGCTTTAATATAATGAATTAGTGTTGTTTATGTCTTATATTGCTTTGCATATTTACTTCAATATATTAAGTTCTAATCTAACCAAAATCACATTTTGAGTTTTCTGTTAGTTCAAATATAAATTCCATTTATGATCAGAATTACAGATGCTGTATTTTGGGGGGTTTTTTTGTTTTGTTTTTTGTTGGGTTTTTTTGCTTCCTCTTGTATTTATGATGGTGTTTTCATTTGGAATCTGAGAACCTGACTCAGTGTTTGTTTTCAGACCTTCATCAATTTCCAGATGTTTTTATGATTATTTAACCCCTCTTTTAATAGGAGTAAGTGACCAGCCATGTACTGAACTGTGCATTAAATTCAAAAATTATACCCTTTGGATATTCGCTTTGAGAACGGTTCATGTAAACCACTGTGACTCCTCCATTCACTTTCTTATTCTAGGAAAACTTTGTGATATGTATCACCTTAGCCATCCTATCAGAGCAGCCCATGATATTTATGCTGCTGACATGTGAGAAAAGGAACTGCTTGCCATACACATATGGAAGTCTGTAAAGCTTCCTGCACAACTCTAGGCAATATACTCCCAATGGAAGATGTACACATCCTGTGGCTTCATGAGAAAGAATGCACAGCCAGGTGACTCTGCTCTGATTTTCACTGGCTTCTCTTTCATTTCAGACCTTGATGAATGTCAAACCAAACAGCACAACTGCCAGTTCCTCTGTGTCAACACTCTGGGAGGTTTTACCTGTAAATGTCCACCTGGTTTCACACAGCACCACACTGCTTGTATTGGTAAGACAAAACTACAAATGGCAAGTTTTGCAAACTCTTGGTAGATGCATAAAAACCATACTTAAAGTGGGAGAATAACGAATGGCTCAATACTCATATTTAGGACCAATGCGTCATAATTAGTGTCTAGAAATGAGGCTAATAATATAGGTGTTTTTGCCCAAGAATAATATCCAAAGGAAAAAATTAGTTAAGGTCCAACCAAGCACAAGCACGGTAGGGTGTATTCCAAACAGTGCCTTTCTATTGCATTCTAAATATAACCATGTGTATTCAGAAAAAATATGGATAAAGGTTCACTGTAATTTACAACATGCTAGCGAACACGGTGGATTATTTTATGTTAGAAGACACACACATTAAGAGATCTTCAGTCTGCGTTATCAGAAATCATGTCCTCGATCAACCCAAGATACACTATAACTTCACATGTCTTGAAATATTCCTTTTCTTGCCACTAACATGACAATGAATCTGGCCATACATTTCCCTCAAGTTTTCACATCTTGAAACTTAGGCTTTCATACCTCACTTTTCACTTTGTATAGTGAAATCTCAGGTAATGATTAGGAAGCTTGACATTCCTCCTTCCTGCTTTGCTAGACAACAATGAATGTGGGTCTCAGCCTTCACTCTGTGGAGCAAAAGGAATCTGTCAAAACACACCTGGAAGTTTCAGCTGCGAATGCCAAAGAGGGTTCTCTCTTGATGCCACTGGACTGAACTGTGAAGGTCAGTTTATTTGCTCAAAAATCCTTGATCTAACACAGCAAACTATTTTTAACTCCCAAGCCACTAAATGAGAAATGAGATCATCTCAAAAGAAAGAAAGTACTTAACAAGATAGACCTCAGGAACTGATTTTTGTTCTTAGATTTTCATGTATCATTCTGGGGGCAGAGGAAAACTTTAAGATGGTAGAACCAAAATTCTGAGAGTATGGACTGGCTTTTAAAGTAAGTGTTGTCTTTACATAATTACTGATCTAAAAAAAAAAAAAATGCAAGAGAATTCTGTAGCTAATATGGTTTACAGTAGTATACAAATAAATCAGAAAAAAACATGGGGCTTTGTTCCATGATAACGACATGTGTGAAAGTTAAGTCTTGAAAGAACCAGTTATCAAAGAGAATTGCAGAAATAGACAAAAAGCACTGGGGAAAGTGAGAGCTATTTCCATTTCATTTGTTCTGAAACTCCTGATTCCCTCTCTTCCCGACAATGGGCATTTTCTATAAATCTACCCCCCACAATAGGTATTTCTTGTGAAGTGCAAGGAAATGTTTAACTGGGAATAAATTAAGAATCTGCCTATACCTGACAAAATATTAAACTGTTCTCTAATATTTTCATCGCAAGTGTTAATTTATTAGAATTGGTATCTTTTGCAAAATACCCATGCCAAAAAAATTATAGGACTATATACATCTCCTTACATTTTTTTTATAAACTATTGCAGTTTATGTCTTTATTGATTTTAGTCACCCTTTGATTTAAGAAATATATTCATAGTTTTTAATGTACTCTTTATAAGAAGTGTAGGACATTTATATATCTAATTTGCAGCCAAGAAAAATTCGGCTTTAAAAATTTCCATTTTAACGTTTTATATTTGAAATCATTGAAAATTTTAAAGTATTCTGAATGTACAGCTGTTTGCCACTTGTGAGTTCAGCTTGTGACCATCCACATACGATACCATTTATTAATTATCCGTATAAATTTGTTGTACACACATCAGACGTGTCAATTTTATTTTACTCTTTATGGGTACATTTCAAAGCCTCAGGTATCATTCCCAAAGAATATGCATGTACGAACAAAGAAATTATTCCAGATGTGTAAGAATACCCCATCACATCTAACAATAACATTCAAATACTTAAATTTTAAATTTAATTTTGAATGTATCTCTGTAGTGCTGTATCTTCCTGAAATTGAGGAATAAAATGTCCGAATCACTATTGAATCTACTGGAATATGTAATGCAAATATGCTTCAATTACCTACCAAATAAATCACACCATATGCAGTTAATCCATCCAAAATATACACAACATTTGTGGTTGCTATTGTTGATTTGCTGAAATGAAGATGTTATTGAAAGCACTGACAGGAGATGGTCTGGTGGACAGCATAAGAAGAAGGTGGGCTCTTAGAACCATCTGTGATGACCCCTAATAACCATGTGACTTGGAAAAGCTCACAGCCTCTTTGTGTGTCTTGTTAGTTTCCCTGATGATAGTTAGCCCAGGTTGTGTCGGGAGTGCACGTCCGAACAGTAGAGGCAAGTCTGCGTGAATCTCATGCTGGGCTTGTTTTTGCAGATGTGGATGAATGTGATGGAAACCACAGGTGCCAGCATGGCTGCCAGAACATCCTGGGAGGCTACAGATGTGGTTGCCCTCAAGGGTATATTCAGCATTACCAGTGGAATCAGTGTGTCGGTGAGCTCCTGCTTGTTATGTGCCATCTGCCTTTCTTACCTTAAAGTATCTGTGCATAAAATGAACAACTAACAAAGGCTGATGCTTCAGTGTAGCCTCAGAATCCTAGAACTTTGTTTATTTTTGAGAGAGAGAGTGAGAGAGAGGGAGCTAGCAGAAGTTCCGCAGAGGGAGAGAGAGAATCCCAAGCAGGCTCCACACTGTCAGTGCAGAGCCAGAGATGGGGCTCTACCGAAGGACCATGAGATCATGACCTGAGCCAAAATGAAGAGTCGGGATGTGTAACTTACTGAGCCACCCAGGCGCCCCTAGAATCCTAGAACTTTAAAACAAGTCCTTCACGGGCATCTGTTACACTAGTCTCTATGTTTGTGTATGTTTGAAAATACCTGGAATAAAAATGGTGTTTTAAGGGCCTAAAAGATAACTCAACTAGAGCTTTTATAATTAGAAATTTCTACTACATGTACTTTTTTTTTAACTTTGTAAAAGTGGTGTCAACAATCATCGTCTTCATTTGCCAAGGTCTGGGGCTTTTCATCATTGATGTCTTATCTTTAGATTTGGGGTTGAAGAATTACCCATCCATCTCCCTCATATAAATCTAAATGAATTCACATCAGCTTAATAAGAGCCATCCATCTGTGCTCTTCAGTTACATAGATCTAATGAAGAAGGTTAAAGTATTTGAAGGTAGAACAAGTATCTAGTTAGAGCTAATTCTGTTGAAAACTCGAGAGAAAAGCATTTATAAAATAAAATGTGTAGACCTTTAGCTCTGTTCCTTGCATTGCTAATAGTCAATAGAAATTCTCCTTTTAAGGACAGACTGATCAAAGAGAACATTATTCTGTACTTGAATAGCCAGCTGATTGACTTAGCACAGGCCTCATTTCTTCACTCCATCTGAATGCACTTCATAGACATGCCATCCAACAGGCTGTGACATCAGATGCCAGCATAGCTGAGCAGAGAGGGGAACAGTGGTCCTGCAGAGAAACAGCAGGGCGCTTTCCTGTTCCTCTGTAGTGATTTAAATTACTCCACGTGTTTTCCAAATATTTCACTGTGAGCATCCACTAAATAAATTAATCTGATTTTATCCTTTGTGGTCTTCTCAAAAGAAATTTCTAATGACGGTGTAGTGATTTGAGAAGAGAAAGTCAAGATAGATTTCAAAGGAGGGAAGCCAAGTCTTGTGAAAGTCACAAAGAGGGTTGCAGTCTTGTGCCAGGCCAGAGACAGATGCTTTTGTCACCCCCACAAATAGACACTCATGAAAGGAAATGCAGAAGCCATTAATGATTAAGAAGTTAAGGGCAAAGTTTTCAAACATTATCAAAATGGTGTAAGTTAGGCAGTCAAAATGATTTAGTAAATTTACTTCTTTTTCTGTACACACACAAAAAATGTTGCCAATGTCCTTTTGCCCTGATTTATTGATTTTTAAACAGGGGCAAAGTATAGGCGTAATAAATACACTTAAGAATATTGAGAACAGTACTTTTTTAGATAGCTGTTAAAACAGTATAAAACAATGATACTGCTTTGTTTATAAAATAGGAGACCCTCCACTTAGTAAATAACATGGATTTCTCAGTTAATTCTGTGGATGTTACAGCCAAAGGACGATCTTCTAATATTTCCTATGTGTCAGCTTATTAAAAAGAATTCTCATTTTTATAGTGACCATAAGTATAAACAGGAACATGTATGGAATATCATCTCAACTTCCAAGTTTTTTAAGTTTGCTGAAGCTTCTGCCTATAAATATCTAGTGCAAAAATATCTATATAGTTTTTCACTACATTGGTCTAACTTTAAGATCAAGGCTAATACAGTATATATCCTTTTTAAAAATGTATTTATTTTGAGAGAGAGAAAGAGACGAGTTGCGGAGGGGCAGAGAGAATCCCAGGCAGGCTCCACATGGAGCCCAATGAGGGGACTCAATCTCAAGACCATGAGATCACAACCTGAACTGAAATCAAGAGTCAGATGCTTAACCAACTGAGCCCCCCAGGTGCCCCATGTATGGTACATCCTAATTCCCCTTTGTGGGATCCTCCAAGTGGGTACTTCAGCAAGGCAGTCACCCCAGAGAAGCTCACACAGTGTAACAGCAGGGATTTATTTGGAAGTTTCTAGATTCTTCTGTTCAAGGTTGAGGAATCCAGCTGGTCTCTACTTTAATTGCTGACTTCCTTGCTTTGAACACACATAATTCCAGTTGGAATTTTAACTCAAATATATGGCAGGGATGGAATTAAACCATCAGGAACTAATAAAAGCAACAACTTGTCAAAAGAACAAGAATTATGACAAAATGCCAGTTGAAAGGCCGCGAATTATTTTTATCTGTTACCTGTGTGTGTAAATATCATTAGTCATTCATAGGATTGAAGGGGGAAGGATACAGAATTAAGGGACCAAACTGTTATAGTCAGTGTATCAGATAATTTTAATAATATTAAACTGTAAGCCTACAGTGTTGTAATACTGTTGCCAACTTCAGGAAAATGACAGTTTGTGTTACTACTGAAAAAGGTTGTTGTTTTTTTTTTTAATTTTTTTAATGTTTATTCACTTTTTGAGAGACAGAGAAAGACAGAGCATGAATGGGGGAAGGACAGAGAGAGAGGGAGGCACAGAATCTGAAGCAGGTTCCAGGCTCTGAGCTGACAGCACAGAGCCCGACCCGGGGCTCGAACCCACAAACCATGAGATCACGACCTGAGCCGAAGTTGGATGCTCAACCGACTGAGCCACCCAGGCGCCCCAATACTAAAGAAAGGTTTTGATTCTCATGAACACTTTAAGAAGTCTCCAGCCACTTGCCAGAGAACATTTATAACATTCTGGCACATACACTGTACAGATGTAGGTAGGTAACATTCCCAAATCGTTGCAACCATTATTAATTATTCAAAATTGAAAATAAGTGAATATTAACACTCGCCCATGGAAAAAATTATTAATCAGTGAAGCATGAGACAAAGTATGTATTAAACATGAAAATATTTTACAAGTGAGATTACCTGAGTCCACAAAAATATACCACAATATACATTTGTAACACATGAGTACATTATGGAGCTTACAAAAACATGACACATATTTAAATATTCTCGTCAACAGTACGTAAATGCAATTTACTCAGTTAATTGCCTTTCCCTGGTAATTTTCCTACCTAACAGAATGTCTAATCCTATATTCATAGCAGGATCATTTTGTTAAATTATAACCTAATTTGTATTTTCTGTTAGGAGAGAAACACTGCATATAAATGTCAGGTTTAATGACTGAAGCAGGTCAGCCTTCATGGCAGAATTGCAAGTCTTCTGAACATAGAAATAAAACAGCAGTTATGCCTATATCCGAGGTAGCCTAGTTATTAAGAATTCACTTAAATACTTTTCTCCCCATGAAATGAAGACTAAGAACTCATACATAGTAAGTAATCCTATCAAGTTGTATATCCGGCACTCTCTGTTTGCTGGTCTAATTCTGAAGCTATAATCCTCACACAAAAATTGCCTAATTCATTCACATCTATCCTTTTGGTAACTTGTGGGCTTTACTGCATGGAGTTAAATTTCCTGAGAGGCCTCGGCTCAGAGATTGCCCCTGCACCCCCGTACACCTCCCTGTAGCTGTTGTGTTCCAGAGGCACATCTCCTTGCAAATGGACCGTCTCCCCACGTGGGCTGAAACGCAAACTTGTCACGTATCAGGGAAACAGCCACATTGTGCTCCACTGGGGTCATAAGAATTCCACGGAGCAGATGTGACTTGAGCCCAGGGTGAAATGTGGATTATGATAAAGCCCAGAGGAGTCAAACCACATGCTATGTATCAACCAGGCAGTGAAGAGCAAAACTGTAATCTCCGCAGTTAAAAGCACAATCAGGCTTTGATTTTTGTAAAAATAAGAGCGACTGAAAGTAGAACCTGTCATTATCCGCCAGGCAGGAATGTACAGTGTAAGGTTAGTTATTAAACTGGTAAAACCTAGGTTAGCATTTGCTGAATGCAAACCTCTCCCAGAAGATACAGGCTGCACCTAATGGGTTCTCAAGTAGTTACAAGCATACTAGATTTCCAGTTCAATAAACTGAGTTAAATAATGTTTCTTTTAATTACTTTGTAATTCATAGTATTTGAATTTTTACATATGTTTTCTACCCACAGAGAATGAATTTGGGAATTGCTAGGGGAATGGAAACATGTATAGAAACAGGTTTTTTTAAATTGAGATATAATTCACATATCATGAAAGTCATCTTTTCAAAATGTGTACAGTTCAGGGGCTCCTGGGTGGCTCAGTCGCTTAAGCACCGAACTTCAGCTCAGGTCATGATCACCCAGTTCGTGGTTCGAGCTCCAAGCTGGGCTCTGTGCTGACAGCTCAGAGCCTGGGGCCTGCTTCCGATTCTGTGTCTCCCTCCCTCTCTGCCCCTCCCCTGCTCACGTTCTGTCTGTCTCTCTCAGAAACAAAAACGTTAAAAAAATTAAAAACACAATGTGTGCAGTTCAGTGGTGTTCAGTATATTCTTACAGAAGTGTGCAATCATCACCTCCCACACATTTTCATCATCCTAGAGAGAAACTCCATACCCGTAAGGAGTCATTCTCCATTTCTCCCTCCCTGTGGCCCCTGAAATGTAGTGATGTACTTTGTATCTCCTTGGATCTGAGAGACAGACAGGCTTTTGAAGTAACCTTAGGTTCCAAGAATAGAAGTTGTTCAGTAGGCAGACTGCCTACATCTGTACCCAAAGGCTGCCACCCTATTCAAAAATATAGCACAGACAGAAAATTAAAGGGGAGGGCCAGGTTTTTTTTAAAGCCCTAAGTGAGGGGAATTTTGTCTGGGGTTTTTTTGTTTTTTTGTTTTTAATTTTATAAGCTTTGCCAATCAACCATCAGAGTGAACATTTTTTAAATACGCTTCTAGAGGTATGTCCACGCGAAACTGTCATTCCTCTGACAGCCAGGCTCTCCTTCACCTCCCGCCCCCTCCCTTGGGTAAGAGTTTCTTACTCTGTGTTCCTAGACGAGAACGAATGCTCCAATCCCAATGCATGTGGCTCCGCTTCCTGCTACAACACCCTGGGGGGTTACAAGTGCGTCTGCCCCTCGGGCTTCTCCTTCGACCAGTTCTCCAGCGCCTGCCATGATGTCAACGAGTGCTCGTCCTCCAAGAACCCCTGCAACTATGGCTGCTCCAACACAGAAGGGGGCTACCTCTGTGGCTGCCCGCCCGGCTACTACCGAGTGGGACAGGGGTAAGGCCACCCACCTCTCCGCGCTGGGAAGCAAGCGCGGTCCCGGCACTTAAGGGAAAGCTAATGTTGCCCGGGACGCAAAAGGTCAGAGGACTTGGGATGTGGGAAGAAGGACCGCCAGGGAGGCACATGGGTGAGGTGCAGTAGAATCGCCTCCTCTGTGGTGCATTTGAGACCCACTTTTATACAGGTGTCTCTCTCCAGCCCCTCAGAATGGCCTGAATTGATTCACTCAGATCCCTCAAGGCCAGAGACATTTTAAAAACCCTGCTCCCGTGTTGTCACTGACACCTGGATTATGAGGTGTAAGTGGGATGGCTTCACCCGAGATTTTTCTATGAATTTTGGCAAGTGCTAACCCAGTGGTCCCTAAGGAAGGAGTCTTTCCCTCTCTCTGCTCATCTGGCTGTATAGTGCACAGAGCGGATGTGCCTGGTCAGCGTGGCACCACCACGAGGCTGGGCTCCCGCCAGCTAATGGCACCTTCCCACGTGAGCCGTCTCAAGCACATTGGAGGCGCTAGCCACCCACATCCTTCCTTCAAGGCAGCTGGGCCTCACACAGCACAGAAGATGGGAATTTACAAGTCCGTCAAGGTCACCTTCCCCAGAAGGAACAGGGAGTGAGTCAGGCACTGAGGGGTGCGGACTCATCTGTCCACCCCTGCTACCTGATAATGCCTGAACACCAAGGTCGTGGTCCAGACAACAGGTCATTTACAGCCAACTCGGTGACTCTCACTAACCCTAAGAGGAGCTCAGAAATCCCAGCTGTTAAAGCAGAGAGCCACCCTGAGAGCATCAAGCACAGGCTTCAGGCTTGTAAAGCAACAGAAATTCTCTTAAGCATTCTCTTTTGAAATTCATACTTTGCTTTTGTTTGTTTTTTTAACCTTCTTGATATAACTATACCTGAGTGCTTCAGTCTAAATAGGAATGAAAATTGGAGAAGCCTGGGGCTCGTTCTGAGAAGAATGTTGCTCAAAATGAGGGAGAACCTCGTGTATTAAGTGTTGAAGGGAAAGTTACCAAGACTATTAGGTGTTGTTATTTCTGAGCTTAGAGTTTACTCTGTTGGTGTCCTGTTTCTAAAAAGTCTTTGGTCTCCCACTGGAACCCTGTGGTCACACCCTGTGAAGTCTCACAATGCCTTGCTTCTCATTGCAAATAGCCACTGCGTCTCAGGAATGGGATTTAACAAAGGGCAGTACCTGTCCCTGGATGCGGAGGTAGACGAGGAAAACGCTCTGTCCCCAGAAGCATGCTATGAGTGCAAAATCAATGGCTACTCTAAGAAAGACGGCAGACAGAAGAGAAGCGTTCACGACCCAGAGCCCACTACCGTGAGTAACCCTGGCTTGGTTCTGTCACAAGATTGTATCCTCACACCGTCACGCATACTCTGCAGTAAACTTTAACATAGGTTCCAGCCTCTGTGGACAGTTTGTTGAAAGGTCCTAACTAAATTAACAGACACAATATGGCAGAGGCACGGCAAAATTAGGGGCAGTATTAACTGAAAACACAAGGACTGGGTGTGTGTGTTTGGGGGGGGGGTGGGGACTTTATCAGTCATAGTTTCAGATCCTATGTTTTTGTTTTTGATTTGTGCCAGAGGGAAAAACGTGTCCGTCTCGGAAATAGCTATTATAAAATGATTGAAATAAATTATTTTGAATGTGTCCATTTGTGTTTTATACAAATGTAGCACACCAGGTTGCTTTTAATTCTCAGTAGATAAGCCAACAAGGTCTCATATTCTATGACATTTGTAAGAATAAGGATTCCTCCCATATAAGAAAACAAAATTTTTATCTCCAAGTAAAGTGTATTTTGTAAGGAACAAATCTGAATTGCCTGCCCATGGGTCTTTGCTATCAATGACATTTACCTGAGTAGTTAAAAGGTAAGGCCATGCCTATGTGGTTTGAAATGTTCCCGGACCCTCCCCACTTACTACCCGTGTTTCATGGGGCATGTTCACTTAACCTCTCTCTCCTTCAATTTCTTCACCTGTAAAATGTGGATTAAAATACTTAACCTTGAAGGCTGACAAGAAGATGGTGTTGACACTGTGAAGTGCCCAGAACAGTGCCTGACATGTTAGTAAATGTCACCAGGTATTATTACCTGGTATCCACAGATGATGGTTTGCCCAAAGATCAGGGCCAGCACCACCTTCTTCAGTTAACATTACTGCAAAATTCCCCCACCAAAGAAAACAACTAACTGGCCGTGTGAGGACTTGTTTCAGTTTTCTGAACTGAAACTGTTTGTTTCTGAACTTCAGAAACTTTCCTTACCTGTAAGACTAGACTTCTCTAGACGAAATGTCTTTGGTTGGTTCTATTTTATAATAATAAACAAGCCAGTGTTACATTTACCTTAAGTTGACGGAGGTACCTAACTGATGTTTAAATATTCATCCGGTGCGCCTAACCAAAAATCCAGAAATTTTGCTTATTAAAACTTGCCACAGTGGTAATGGGCACAGGATTCTGTCTGATCACTGATGGGCCCTTCTGCAGCACCAGAGCCAAGTTCTGACTTAAAGGCATCAACTCAGAGCTTTAGATTTTTCCAGTATCACTAAAATAGAATTCTAAAACTTCCCATCCTTCTGTCCAAGTGAGACTTGATTTATCTGGGCCTGGCCCCACTGGTTTTTTTGTTTTGTTTTGTTTTGTTTTGTTTTAACCAAAGCAGACTCAAACCCAAGCCCAAAACTCTGCAGGTCCCTTGGTCTGCACTAAAAATGCCAAACACCCAGTAAACGCACTCCACTCACCGTGTGGGGGCCTCACAAATCACACCTAGCCTTCAGAATGAAGACTGTTCTGAGGATAGTCCCTGCTGTTCGCTAATAGCTACACTTCTGATTTAGACTCCAGAAAAAAAAAATATATATAATCATTTCTTAAATTATTCTTAAATTATTATTAATCAGCATGTTATTCCATAAACTCATCAAAAAATGTTCTTAAATGTGAACGCTCTCTGTGGGCTCAGCTCAGGGCTGACAGCTCTGTGGGACTGACCTTTCCCCCAGCTGACAGGAAGTCACAGCAGCCTCCTTCACGAGCGCTTCTGGCGCAGGGCCTACACAGGGTGGTTGCAGCCAACACGTCCCTTCCCAGTCCCTCTGCTTCTGCCTTCGAATCTCTTCCCACATCCCTTCCTGCTCTTCCTCCAGGTTGAACACATCAGTCTGGAGAGCGTCGACATGGACAGCCCCATGAAAATGAAGTTCAACCTCTCGGGCCTTGGCTCGAAGGAGCACATCCTAGAACTCATGCCCGCTATCGAGCCCCTCAACAACCACATCCGCTATGTCATCTCCCAAGGGAACGACGAGGGCATCTTCCGCATCCACCAAAGAAACGGGCTCAGCTACTTGCACACGGCCAAGAAGAAGCTGGTGCCTGGCACATACACACTGGAAATCACCAGCATCCCTCTCTACAAGAAGAAGGAGCTTAAGAAACTGGAAGACCACAATGAGGATGACTACCTCGTAGGGGAGCTCGGGGAGGCTCTCAGAATGAGGCTGCAGATTCAGCTCTATTAACCCCTTACAAGACCTGGTTCCAGGCTCAAATCCCTGCACAGCCAGCCTGCAGAAGCCTCTGAGAAATCAAGGACTAATTTTAAAGATGGGGGCGGGGGGCGGGAAAGACAACTTTTATTTCTTTCCTCCCTGTCTCAGACTGCAGAATGTTGACCCTCACAGGGAGGGATAATTGAGACTCTGGTATGGCCAAAGATTTGAGTACAGAGGCAACCGTGGTTACTGTATTTTTTATATAACTTCACTTTAAAATATATTAAAAAAAAAACTAAAATTAAATGTTCAAGAGATCAGCATATGGCACTAAATGCACAAAAATAATGTGAGCTTTTTTTTTTTTTTTTTTTTTTTTTTTTAACCTGTTAGCAGTCTGTAACACTTTGGGTATTTTGCTATAGTTGCTAATTAAAAAAAAATATAGATGTTTATTTATTTTTAATGCAGTAATATATGGAGAAATGAACAAACTATGTAAACAAAAAAGGGAAACTCACTTGTTTTTCTTTAGATTTATAAATTTGAGCTATGTCTTTTAGAGGTGCTTTTTAAAAATCCAGTAGATTCAAGAGATGTTTCCTTTGGTTTTTCTGCCAGTCGTCCAACTGGTACACATCCGATTGTTTTAAAGAAAGCCTCACAGAGCTGTATGGGCCGTGTAATCAATACTCTGAAAAGACGGAAATGCCATTAGATCCTGGATAAAGGCGATCAGAGCCACAGCAGCCCAGCGTGACGATATTTCACATCAGCAGACACACCAGGCAACAGAAGATGAGGCGCAACCACTGTAGCAAAATACCTTGACTGCTTGTGAGACCAGTAGCGTTGCAGGGCCAGACCGTACTGTATCTCCTCCTCCTAGAACCTCAAGGAAGCCCGCGTGCTCCCCACACCACCTCATTCTTACCCAGGGTGCGCCGCGCATGCGTGGCGCCGCAGGCAGCTCTGGAACTGCCGGTCCTTCGCAGAGGGACCCCTGGCGTTCTCTAGTGTTCGGTGCTGTCTTAGATTAACGGTGCATTTATTATGTTCAAGCTGTTTCAGGACTGCCATATGTGCAAACAAATCATGCAGTACAGCCAAGGAATATATGTTGTTTTGTTTTGAATCCATTTTTTTTTTTTTTTAGAATTTTCATTAATACTGTAGTTATACACCATATGCCTCGTTTTATCATAGCCTATTGTGTATGAAAGATGTTTGTACAATGAATTGATGTTTAGTTTGCTTTAGTCATTTTGAAAAGATCCTGTACCGGGACGTGCTAATTAAAAGGATGTCCCCGTGTACTTCTCAACCCAAGAACCTGTCCCTGGACCGGTGACCAAACCTCATATGTGAAATGGCCAGAAGCACATGCAGGCTCCGGGTTGTTCCTCTCACACCTGTGCTGACCAAAGATTCATAACCAGTTATATCCAGTTTGGGGTTTTGTTCTGTTTTGTTTTTTAATACCTAAAATAAATAAATAAATAAATAAAAAGAAACAGTGTAAATTTGTAATCAAGTGTTTGTGAGGAAAAACTTACGGTTTTGGTTTTGTTTTTGTAGGTCTATGTATCAAATATGACACTTGTCTTGCAATAAAGCTTATTTTGGGGTAGTTTTCTGGCTGAGAGTTTTATGGGGCTACAATCCCTGTTTGTGTGTGGGTGGGGGAGGGCTCAGCCAGGGCACAACTGTAGGAAGACAAGAGAATGCTGTCCAATCTGTGACACAAAGTAAGCAGGACTGTTCAAGTGACAATTACAAAGTAAAGTCATATTCATGTAGAAGAAGGCCAAACTCAAGACAGTAGGTCCTTTCCTTCTGCATAGATTCTAAGACTGCTAGGAGCACCCCCCCCCCCAACACACACACACACACACACCTGTCTAGAGACCTGAGAATCTGTTTATGTCATCCCCACATAGGCTCTGAGGGCCACTGCATTAAAGCACCTGTGAGGAAGTGCAAACATTCTCTGAGTCTGCCTTCTTTAAGGTTTTTCCTGAACTTAAGTTTTTAAGCAAACGTACAGAGTGAGCATTCCCCAGGCCAAATAGCATCCTCATCTAAAAAAACCCCAAAACTTCCCATCTCTTGCAGTGTTACAGACTTTCCTCAGTGGGTAAGTGGCTAGACATGCGAAGCTACTATCAAGCCACTGTGGTTTTTGATACACTGCTGAAATAAGCACAGAAATGTCTCAGAAGTCCATTCACTGCAAAGTTGGGGAATTTGTACGCCCAAGTTTCTCACGTAGGCATAAGAAAACAAGGAAATGTTATGACTGATCCTAATGCTGCTCTCTGCCAACCAGAAATGAGCTGCGTGGAGTAAGGAAAGTATTTGCCTCAGGGCATGCTTTATGTCTTAACACAGGTATGCACTTTCATCTGGCAACTGTTACTGGTAACACATGAGCACTCCTAATGTGAAATCACCTGCAACCAAATTTGACTCTGAACGGTGACCAACAACACTCTTAAGTTTACCTTTAACCTGCCCTTAAAGGAAGTTTGAGAATCCACACCATCAGGGGCTCTACACAGAAGGGATTAAAGACCATGCAGGGCTTTCCACAAAAGAATGTACTGGAAAGAAACGGCTACCTCAAGATGCTCCTAGGAAGAACATTCTCAGACACCTCTGGTTGCCTTATCACAATTCTCTTAACTGTGAGCCCTGACACAGCCATGATTAATTTGTGTATCTCTGGTAACTAACTGCTAATGATCTATTCTGTATCATTTTGTCATTCCCACTAACTGTCCCCTCAGAAATTACTTGGGGTAAGGCACAGGAAAGTTTGTACAAGAGTAAAGTAAGCCCAGATATGTATACCAAGTCCAGTGCATACAGGTATTAGTTATATAATAAGCAATAATTTGGTCTTCAGCCGAGAATTCTCTTTGCATTAGCATTTAGACTTGGACTTTTAAAAAATTTAGTTGTTTCTGATTTTTTATTTTGCTGCTTACTTGTAGTAAATGCAAGTTGGTCACGTTTGCACAAGAACAATGAAAATAATCCAGGGATTTTCCTCTAAATTCAAACACCTCCCATTTTACACAATCTAGGAATATCAAGTGGGATCATTCATTATGGTCTGTCCCTTCTAAATAACCTAAGGTTTTATTTTGCATTCATTGCTTTCTTGGTTCACAAAACTAATGCTTGGGGTGGAGGGTGGAAAATACAACTAAAATGACAGAGGATCAATCTGTGTGAGTCCTACAAACTTTTATGTTCTTATCCCTGATGCTTCAAGGAAAACGGTTAACTCCTCTGTTAAAATGAACCAGGAGGAATCGCTGACATTTTGCCACATTTGATTTAGTTACAGAATGGCAATTTCATAGGGTTCAACTGATTAACAAAAATATTCTTGCTTCTCAAGGATGAACTGGAAATTTGAAAATTTTCCCTTCTCCCTGAAAGACCATCTATTCCACTCACTCCTTTCCATGCCTCTTGTGGTTCATTTGTACTCCTAATCTACAATAGTCCACAAGAGAATATACATAATTTATTCAAATAACCACTTCTGTTCATGCTCCAAAGACTTTGGACAGAGTGTAAATCACACATCTTTGAGGGGATTACTGGAAGCTGTCTAAAGACAGAGACAAATCCACTGGGAAAGACCAAAACATAGCACCATGTTTAAAAAAATAAATAAAGGGAAAGCTTTAGGCTTCTGGAGAGAAAGGGGAAAGACGGAGACTCATTAACACCCCACAGGAAGTGAGTGGGACAGCCCTGTTTGTGATCTCAGACAGCATGCCTTTGATATCTAGCTTCTGGTTGTTGTTTTGTTTTTTTTTTTTTTTTTTTTTTAACCATGATTGCTCTCTCAAAGCCATGGTTTTCTTGCTTAATAAGGAGTACGTGTTCAACCCAAATTCTCTTTGAAAATCCCTTCAGCAATACACAACAGTGGAGTCCTGAAATACAATGTACAGCTCATTAAATTCAGCATGTCAACCACTGAGGCAGTATCACCTTGCAAGTAAAAGAAAGAAACCTTCCATCAGGCCAAACTGAGTTTGGCACATGGGTGGGACAGGTTCACTGTCTCCCTTGGATCTGAAGCCCTCTCCAAGATCCTATCCACCCACTTTCGGATGCACTGGTTGGTAGAAATCCCCCGGGGTGTCCTGATGTCATGTGCAAAGCACTTTCATTTGGTTATGACTGTCCAATTAGTTGTAAATAAAAGGGGAGAGGACATGATGCTGAGGTCGCTCAGCACACCAGTGTGATTTCTTCCTCCTCCTCCCACTCCTTCTCCTCCTCTGGATCCCAAGCTACCTAACGTCCCTGAGCCTTGGCTTCTTTCCTAGGGTGATGTTTCCCTACTGCGTGGCTGAGAGGATTGAGTGAGACAGTAGAGGCTGTGTGGTCAGCATGAAGGCCCTAGCCCACAGCGCGTACTTACTGTCAACTCCTCCTCCTCCTCCTCCTCCTCCTCCTCTTCCTCATCCCCCTGCCATTACCAAAACCACTACCAGGAGAATGTGCCTGCATGTTCATGCAAAGTTCCTTCCTAAGCATGGCCATGAAACTATGGCCTCCCCACTAGCTTGTAGGACCACATCCCAGGTAAACAGCATCCCGACCATGTCTCCTAAATGGACTGCACCTCTAGGGAATCTTTAGGAGTCCTCATGTGGTCTTGAGCATCTACAATCTCTACCCCGCTCTTTGCTTCCTGGAGTCACGGGGTATGGCCCTGGAGGTTTGGGCCACAAGCACAGGAGAGTCCTCCTGTCTACAGACCCATAGGAAACCAGACATGAAAGAGAACAGACATAAGATAATCCCTTTTAGGATGATTTAGTGCCATGGAATGTCAGAGCTACAAGGCCTTTAGAAACCTACTCCTATTACAAGTGAGGAAACTGAGGCCCAGACCCGTAACCCGGCTAATTGCATTGCTAGTTTCCATGGAGGTGAGACCAGAGCCCTGACTGCCCATTTGCAGTCTGGTGCTATTCATATTTCCACTACGTGGTAAGCCTGTTTGGATCTCTTTTAAACCCTGAGGATATAGTCCAGTTCCCATGGTTTTGGCTCACGTTGAATCCACAAATGTTTTCCAAGCACTATTCCAGCACTGCTTTTTGTTTTGTCTACCCCACCCTCCGGGTAACTGCTCCCAACCTCCTATAGACCAGAGATCTGCGTACATGCTAGAAAGCCAAGATATTGGCCGCCAGCAGCAGACCCCACCTAAACCATATACTTCTTTAAAAGCCCTCTATTGCCCAGCCTTTCAAAGGGTTAAGCCATGTTAACCATGTTATTTAAACCAGACCTTCAAAACTTTAAAAACAAATAGACATTTGTTTTACTAAGTGTGCCTAAGGAAAGCACACTAGTTGCTTGTGTGACTTAATTGTCATTTTTTCCCCCTTTTCCTGAGAGCCTAAAAAAGATATTACTAGATTAAGTTGGCTTACTTTTGAAATAGCCAAGAACCAACAGCTCTCATTAGTCACCCCTGTTAGGGCTGCAGATTAAATGTCAGGATGTAGTGTAGACATTTTCCAAAGGAAAACAGGAAAATGCTTTACATGATTTTTAGAGCAAGCCATAGGGAAAATGAACATTAATAGCCTTCCCCAGACAACTACTGCTACATGTGTGAGTTCCATTAATGAAAGAGCAGTATATACTGTGAATGACCAATTCCTGACAAAGTGTCAAAAAAGCAAACCCTTGGCCTGCTTAAGCCTCCTTGGTTTCCGCTCCTGGGTTCACTCCCTGCCTCCCACTCCACAGGACCTGGGAACCCCTGTACTAAGGAGACCTGTTCCTCAAAGGAAAGGCCCATGGCCAGGTACCAGCAGCTGGGATGAGCCTATAACTTAATCATTCTGGTAAGTCACAGAGCCAAGGCCAGAAAATATTCAATAAGTAAATGAAGGGAAGCAGAGGATTCTAACACTCTCCAGGGTCTACCACCTTGGGTAGTAGTGAACCAGCATGGACCATGATGAACTGCCATAGGGAGCTGGACCTTGTCGAAGGAGTGGGTGGCTTTACAGTAATGGTTTTACTAGTAATCTGATAAGATTTCTGGAGATCATTCTGTAAGTATCCTTCCCATATGTTTGAAGGACCTTCTTGATTTATGCTGCTTTTCTGCACCTTTCTAGGAAGCCTCATGGATCCCATCCAGGATAAGAGCAAAACAGAAGCCTCTTTGGGAAGCCAGAATGCAGTCTGAACTTTTCACACGAGGGTATCCTGATCCAAACATGTACTGAAGGTGCCACTTCTGGAGTGTTGGGAGTCAGAGAAAAAGCCCAATACCTTCTCTTCTCACAGAGAGTTTACAGAGTTCTTATTTTTGAAACAAATTAAATACATGAATATTTGTTGGTTACCTATTACCTAATCCTAAAGGGATTTTGCCCTCAAAAATTTAAAGTCAATTCAGAGAAACAAGATAACCAAGTAAGATTATAAAATGGTACGCGGTTAAGGACTACCAGAGTAAATGGCTCAGACAAATGGCCTAGACTCTGACTTGGCCACAGGAGTGGTCACTGAAATGTAGAGTTACCAGAGACAGTCTCCTGGGGATGGTGAGACTTAAGCTGGACCTTGGAAAATGAGGCAGATTTGGACACAAGGTGGAGTAGGAAGGATCACCTGGAAGAAAGAACAGCATGAACAAATGCTCAAAGTGAAAAGGTTGATGGTATATTGGAACACAGGAAAAGACAGGCAGTGGGACTTGAATGATGACACAATGAAGAACAAAAGACAAGATTACTGGGCACGGTGGGGCTCGGGTGTGAGGTACCTTAAGGTCATGCTGACCCATTTAGCCTACCCTGTAGACAATAGCTAATGAGGGGTCATCTGGTGTATGGATGAGAGCTGATGAAGAAAATAGGCCTAAGACCAACTCCTGGGAAACTCAAATACCCAGAAATAGAATCAGAGTTGTTGTCAGAGCATCTAAAGCAAAGACAAAGTGGAGACAGTGGAGCATCTCAAGGATGCTGAGATAGGAAAGTATTTGAGAAAAGTGTCATGAGAATTATTTGCTAACAAAATCAAACCTTCTCCTTTCCCACCCTTATCTACTCCTCACAGCCTCCAATTTTTCTCTCTTTCTTGACGTCACTTTGTTGCCAGCAGAACAAGACAAACCATGCACATGATCCCTGTCCACAGGGAGACCTGAGAGGTGAATTGGCAGAAGGGGGAAGGGTAGCCTTTTAGGCTAAAAGAAGTGGGTTTGTATCTGGCTGCCACTCATTCACTGGGTGGCATTAGGCAAGTTATATTAAGCCTTCTAAGTCTCTATTTATGGCCCATCCGCATCATCCTTTACCAGGTGTTTCTATGACAACATACCAGTTTTGCTTTGGGTAACTACCTAGCCAGCATCACAGTCATACTGGGACTTCAGGAATCTCCACCTGCCACCACTGGGGTCTCTCTCCTTGGAATGTGACCTTGAGCAGAGTAATGCAAGAACACCTAAGAGTTCTCAGGTTCAACCTAACAGCACTCCAATGAAACTATGGATCAGCCCCTGCAATCAAGATCCTGGGAGCTGATCCATTCTGTCTTCTAAGCTTGGTTCTTCAGTGTTTCCCAAATTTTTTTATCTATCCTTACAGTCAGTTACTTTTTATTGTCATAATAGTTAGCACTTGCATCTTAAGATTAAAAACTCAAACACCTGGGATGCCGGGGTGGCTCAGTCAGTTGAACATCCAATTCAGCTCAGGTTATGATCTCATGGTTCATGGGTTCGAGCCACATGTTGGGGTCTGCGCTGACAGCTTGGAGCCGGGAGTCTGCTTCAGATTCTGTGTCTCCCTTTCTCTCTCTGCCCCTCCCACATTTGTGCACTCCCCCTCTGCCTCTCTCAAAAATAAATAAATGAACATTAAAAAAAAAAAAAAAGAACTTGGAATTCATAGGACTGTTATGAGGATTCCATGTATGGAAGTCTCCAAGCACAGGGCCTAGAATATAGAGCCTAAGACAGACCAACTCTAGTGATGTCAAGAAGGAAGCCTGGGTTTTCCTCAGTGCAATCTCCTGTGCTCCCATCACCATGAGTAATTAAGCCAGGGTGGGGGCCACTGTTCACAAGAGCTTTGACCCTTCTTTACAGTCTTTCCCATATCCTCCCCCCTACCCTCCCCAATTCTAATTGGGACAGGACAGAGGTGGGCAGGGCTGTGCCAGCCTCAATCCTGGAGAGGTAAACCACAGCCAGACCAGACCCCTTTGTTTCTGAAGTATGTGCTGGAGGAAGGTGGGGTCTCCTCTGGCCAAGAGCTAGTTTTCTGCAATTCACAAAGGGCCAAGGAAAACAGCAATAAGAGGAACCATTCATGATCCCCAAGGATTAAGCCCAAGAGCCCCAAGAAGGGTGGAAATAGCCCAGCAAAGAAGAGAGATAAATCAAATGCTGTGGCTGTGTGTCAGCCACTTTAATTACATTTCTTTCCATGCTGTCATCCTTCGTTTTTCCAGCAATATTCTGTTCAACGGTGCCATGGGCTGACTGAGTGCATGCATGTGAAGCTTTGTGTAGAATAAATAATTACACAAGAAGTTTTTCAAAGAATAAATGAATGTGGCCTCACAAAGCCAGTTCACATCTTAAAGAACCAGCTTCTCCAGATGCCAGCCACTTAGGTCAGCTAACCACTTCCCCAGCAACCTGGCAGTTTCATTCTTCACCCCTATCTCCTTGGCCCTGCTACATACGAATGGTTTTCAGAACAGAGGGGCAAAAAATGCTTTCTGGTGTCTGTTTTAAATTTGTTTTTAATCTGCTTTGTGTGTCTTACTTTGCCCTTGTATCTGTTTTACAGCAAAAACAAAATAGAGGAAAGAGAAAAACCATGTCTCAAAAGTTTATGTATCTGTAAGTTCCCTTTTGCTGTTGATAATAAAAGCATTCTGTTTTACAACGTAGATCTTTTCCATGAACTACACACATTCACTTCCCTCACTTTCTGGAAGTTTCTTTCAAGGGCTGGTCATGTGATAGACACTGACATGTGCACATCCCCCCGGGTCCTCCTGAGAGCCATCTCTACTGCAAGAAATCTAGCTGCCTGATCGTTCTTCAAAACAGGACTGAAATCACGAAATCATGCTGGAATGAGAGAGAGCCATCTGAGGCATTGTGTCTCCGAGCCCCTGGTCCAAACTCCATCCTAAGCTGCCACCTGACAAGCCCACAAAGCATGCCTCATAACGTAACATACACTCCTGAGTATGAGGCCACCCCATGTAAGGTAAGCTCCCACTTTCCCAACGGAAAGAGATTGAGTGTGGGGCCAAATTCAATCTATAAATTTTAGGAATTATACAAAATAATAATTTTTACTTTCTATTTATCAATTACGCACCCATTTAAAAACCGCATCCTATCTAAAATGATATATTGATAAGGGGTGCCTGGGTGGTTCAGTCGATGAAGGGTGTGACTTCAGCTCCGGTCATCTCACAATTTTTGAGTTTGAGCCCCACATCAGACTCTGTACTGACAGCTCAGAGCCTGGAGCCTGCTTTGGATTCTGTGCCTCCCTCTCCCTCTGCCCCTCTCCTGCTCATGCTCTGTCTCTCTTTCTCTCAAATATATAAACATTAAAATTTTGTTTAAATGATCTATTGATTTAATATATTTTATTTCCCTTGACTCACATTTTATAAGTCAATTTTATTTAAATACCTTGCATGCATCTTTGACCTATGTGTTTCATACACTTTTTTAAATCATTTAACACAGATTTCCAAAGCATGGTATCTCCAGTGTCACCTAAACTGTTTTGGAATACATTATGTTACTGAAGCTGTACTACAATTTTTTTTACCCCAAGCTACAGCTACTTGTTTGCATGGTATTAGTTGATTATTTTTATTCATCTTATAGATGTATCCTTAAGGTATTCATAAAGAGATTACCATACTGCTTTTTAAAAAGATCATTAGAAAGTGTCTTTAGGAGCACCTGGGTGGTTCAGTTGGTTAAGCGTCCGACTCTTGGTTTTGGTTTGTGTCATGACCTCACAGTGGGTTCGAGCTCCTCATCAGGATTCTCTCTCTCCCTCTCTCTGGCCATTCCCCATTTCTCTCTCTCTGTCTCTCTCTCTCTCTCTCTCTCTCTCTCTCAAAATAACTAAACTTTAAAAACAAAACAAAACAAAGTGTCTTTAAAAGACGATCTGAAACTTGTGACGATGGTATCATACTGCAAAAATACTTAATCTGGGTTAAATTTATTTTCCTTAAAAAAATAACACCTATAGATCTACCAGGTGACCTTTATAAAACCAAAGTTACTATTGATTCAAGTCATGTTAGGATAATATAACTTCTCCAAACCTGTACCTCATTCATAATGAACTTATTGGGTGTTCACTCCATACAATAAGGAAATTTTATAAAATTAACACATTAAGGAACACCGTGCAATATATCCTAGGCCAAGTATATACCTATCATAAACCTGATGTTTATATGCATTAATAGGTAAACCAAAACAAGTTAATTAAATGTAATGTTTCATCTACATTAATAAGTCAAGAAATAAACAGTAATTTCATTATTGGAGCTTATGAATATTATTGTATGTTTCATGGGAATTCTTTGGCTTATTTTTTTAAATAAATAAAAAATTTGAGAAGGAGCCAAGATGGCAGAACAGCATGGAAGCTTTTTGTGTGTCTCGCGTCCATGAAATACAGCCAGACCAACACTAAACCATCCTACACACCTAGAAAACTGACTGGAGGATTAACAACAATCTGCACAACCTGAACCACAGAATTCAGCAGGTACACGGTGCGGAGAGCTGAACTTGGGGAGCGAGAAGCCGCAGAGGGCAGGGAGGTGTTTTTTTTGCGTGCGGACAGAGGATGGAGATGGTGGGGAGAATACGGATAAAGCACCCTTCCCAAAAAGCAGCTGGAGAGAAAGTAGAAAATTGGAAACGGCCGCAGGGACGAAACTAAAAAGGGAGAAAGAAGAGGGTTTAAATTCCATTAAGACTGTAAACAAGGGGAGCACAGAGTCCACAACTCCGTAGCTCGGTACCTGGTAGGAACGGCGAATCCCCAGGAGCAGAGTGGGGTCTGGAAGGTTCTCAGGCCACACGCGGAGAAGCGGTTCCTGGGCCCAGCAGACCCCAAAGAATGGCCACATTCGCTGGTACTGGATAAGGTCGTTAAGGGTGAAGCCTGGTGCCAGATGGGTGTTGTGATTTCCCATAATCCCTGAAACGCTGTTGCTACACCATCTCGCGACCTTTTTCTGGGGCGGACTGGCACCCAGCCACAGTTTCGGGGCACCGGCAGCAGCATGGTCCTGCGAACGTTCCTGGGTGGGGCCGGCGTTCGGCCATTGCTTGGTGAGACCTTCCACAGCGGGGCAGAACGGGTCAAAGCCGCAGTCCCTCAGAAGTAAGGGGCCAGGTAAAACAGCTGCATCTGAGACAAAACTCCGGAGGGAGGTACTACCTGGGGCTCGGTCACGGACAGTGTAAAAACAGTGGACGAAAGCTAAAGACAAAGGACGGGTACACGATTGCTGATCCAGAACAGAGTCCCGAAACTAGGGACGGGTTAGCTGCCTGACGCCATTTTCCCGCGCATGTGCTTACGCACCTACAAGCGCCACAAAAATCCACCCCAGTAGGCTAGCAGCGCCATCTACTGGAGAACAGAGCCATTACACTGGGCCAACCTGGCTCTTCAAGAACAGAAATCTCATCGCCTGCTTAGTCTAATGGACTATAATGTGTTTCATAGTCTGACTTCTAGGGGAAAACAAAGTAATCTCAGTCGTATTTCCGTCTGTTAGCAGGTCCATCTATTCAATTTTCTTTCTTTCTTTTTTCTTTTTTTTCCTCTTTTTCATTTTCTTTTTCATGAATACAGAAAAATACATTTTTATTTATATTGTATATGTATAAATACATATTTATTTACATTTATATTTAAAAAAATACATTTTTATTTATTTTTCTTAAAAATTTTTACTACATTTTTTACTTTTGTGTAAATTTTTTCAAGTTCTATTTTACTTCCATCATTTTATTTTAGTCTACTTCAGTGTATTCACTTTTTCAAATTTTCAAACGATTTTTTTTCTTTTTTGTTTTCCTTTTTCTTGAAGACAGAAAGAGAAAAAATTTATTTTTATTGTTAATTTTTAGTAAAAATATTTTTTTTAATTTCTTTCTACTATATTCTTTACTGTTGTGTAAATTTTTTCAAATTCTATTTTACTTCCATCATTTCATTTTAGTCTACTTCAGTGTATTCATTTGTCCACATTTTGAAATGATTTCCTTTTTTTCTTCTTTTTTCTTTTTTTCCCCCTTTTTTCTCTAATATATCAAACCACTTTCAACAACCAGACCAAAACACACCTAGGATCTATCATCATTTATTCGATTTGTGTGTGTGTGTGTGTGTGTGTGTGTGTGTGTGTGTGTGTGTTTTATTTGTAATTTTAATATTTTTAAATTTTAATACATTTTTAAATTTTAATATTTTTTAATTTTAATATTTAATTTTAATTTTTTCTACCTCATTAATTCCTTTTCTCCCTTCAAAATGACAAAACGAAGGAATTCACCCCAAAAGAAAGAGCAGGAAGAAATGACAGGGACTTAACCAATACAGATACAAGCAAGATGTCTGAACCAGAATTTAGAATCATGATAATAAGAATACTAGCTCGAGTCGAAAATAGATTAGAATCCCTTTTTGCGGAGATAAAAGAAGTAAAAACTAGTCAGGATGAAATTTAAAATGTAACTGAGCTGCAATCATGAATGGATGCTGTGGCGGCAATGATGGATGAGGCAGAACAGAGAATCAGCAATATAGAGGACAAACTTAAGGAGAATAATGAAGCAGAAAAAAAGAGGGAGATTAAGGCAAAAAAGCACCATTTAAGAATTAGAGAAATCAGTGACTCATTAAAAAGGAATAACATCAAATCATAGGGGTCCCAGAAGAGGAAGAGAGAGAAATAAGGGTAGAAAGGTTATGTGAGCAAATCATAGTGGAAAACTTTCCTAATCTGGGGAAAGACACAGACATCAAAATCCAGGAAGCACAGAGGACTCCCATTAGAGTCAACAAAAACTGACCATCAGCAAGGCATATCATAGTCAAATTCACAAAACACTCAGGCAAGGAGAGAATCATGAAAGCAGCAAGGGAAAAAAAGTCCTTAACCTACAAGGGAAAACAGGTCAGGCTTGAAGCAGACCTATCCACAGAAACTTGGCAGACCAGAAAGGGGTGGCAGGATATATTCAATGTGCTGAATCAGAAAAATATGCAGCCAAGAGTTCTTTATCCAGCAAGGCTGTCATTCAAAAGAGAAGGAGAGATAAAAAGTTTCCAAGACAAACAAAAATTAAAGGAGTTTGTGACCACTAAACCAGCCCTGCAAGAAATTTTAAGGGGGACTCTCTGAGGGGAGAAAAGATGAAAATATACATACATACATACATACATATGAAAAGCAACAAAGATGAGAAAGGAACAGAGACCACCAGAAACTCCAACTCTACAAGCAACATAATGGCAATAAATTCATATCTTTCAGTACTCACTCTAAACATCAATGGACTCAAGGCTGCAATAAAAAGACACAGGGTAACAGCATGAATAAGAAAACAAGATCCATCTATATGCTGTTTATAAGAGACCCACTTTAGACCTAAAGACACCTTCAGATTGAAAGTAAGGGGATGGAGAACCATCTGTCATGCTAATGGCCAACAAAAGAAAGCAGAGTAGCTATACTTCTATCAGACAATCTAGACTTTAAAATAAAGACTGTATCAAGAGATGCAGAAGGGCATTATATCATAATCAAGGGGTCTATCCATCAAGAAGACCTAACAATTGTAAACATTTATGCGCCACATGTGGCAGCACCCAAATGTATAAATCAATTAATCACAAACATAAAGAAACTCATCAGTAGTAATACCATAATAATAGAAGACTTCAACACCCCATTCACAGCAATGGACAGATCATCTAATCAAAAAAATCAATAAGGAAACAATGGCTTTGAAGGACACACTGGACCAGATGGACTTAACAGATATATTCAGAACATTCCATCCTAAAGCAGCAGAATATACATTCTTCTCCAGTGCACATGGAACATTTTCCAGAATAGACCACATACTGGGACACAAATCAGCCCTCAGCAAGTACAAAAAGATCGAGATCATACCGTGCATATTTTCAGACCACAACGCTATGAAACTCGAAATCAACCACAAGAAAAAATTTGGAAAGGTAACAAATGCTTGGAGACTAAAGAACATCCTACTAAAGAATGAATGGGCCAACCAAGAAGTTAAAGAGGAAATTTAAAAGTACATGGAAGCCAATGATAATGGTAACACCACAACCCAAAACCTCTGGGACACAGCACCAGTGGTCATAAGAGAAAAGTATAGAGCAATCCAGGCCTTCCTAAAGAAGGAAAAAAGGTATCAGATACACAACCTAACCTTACGCCTTAAAGACCTGGAATAAGAACAGCAACTAAAACCCCAAGCCAGCAGAAGACAGGAAATAATAAAGATTAGAGCAGAAAATAATGCTATCAAAACCAAAAAAACAGTAGAACAGATCAACGAAACCAGAAGCTGGTTCTCTGAAAGAATTAACAAAATTGATAAACCACTAGACAGTTTGATCAAAAAGAAAAAGGAAAGGACCCAAATAAATAAAATCAAGAATGAAAGAGGAGAGATCACAACCAACACAGCAGAAATAAGAACAATAATAAGAGATTATGAGCAATTATATGCCAATAAAATGGGCAATCTGGAAGAAACAGACAAATTCCTAGAAACATATACACTACCAAAACTGAAATGGGAAGAAATAGAAAATTTGACCAGACCATAACCAGTAAGGAAATCGAATTAGTAATCAAATCAAAAATCTCCCCAAAAAACAAGAGTCCAGGGCCAGATGGCTTTCCAGGGGAATTCTACCAAACATTTAAGGAAGAGTTAACACCTATTCTCTTGAAGGTGTTCCAAAAAATAGAAATGGAAGGAAAACTTCCAGACTCATTCTATGAAGCCAGGATTACCTTGATTCCAAAACGAGACAGAGACCTGACTAAAAAGGAGAACGACAGACCAATTTCCCTGATGAACATGGATGCAAAAATCCTCAACAAGATATTAGCCAACCAGATCCAACAATACATTAAAAAAAAGTATTCACCACAACCAAGTGGGATTTATACCTGGGATGCAGGGCTGGTTCAATATCTGCAAAACAATTAACATGATTCATCACATCAATGAAAGAAAGGACAAGAACCATATGATCCTCTCAATAGATGCAGAGAAAGCATTTGACAAAATACAGCATCCTTTCTTGATAAAAACCCTCAAGAAAGAAGGGATAGAAGGATCATACCTCGAGATCATAAAAGCCATATATGAACGACCCAACGCTAATATCATCCTCAATGGGGAAAAACTGAGAGCTTTCCCCCTAAGGTCAGGAACAAGACAGGGATGTCCACTCTCGCCCCTGTTATTCAACATAGTATTGGAAGTCTCAGCTTCTGCAATCAGACAATACAAAGAAATAAAAGGCATCCAAATCAGCCAGTTGGAGGTCAAACTTTCACTCTGCAGATGACATGATACTCTATATGGAAAACCCTAAAGATTCCACCAAAAAGCTGCTAGAACTGATTCATGAATTCAGCAAAGTGGCAAGATATAAAATCAATGCACAGAAATCAGTTGCGTTCGTATACACCAACAGTGAAGAAACAGAAAGAGAAATCAAGGTATCGATCCCATTTACAGTTGCACCAAAAGCCATAAAATACCTAGGAATAAATCTAACCAAAGAGGTGAAAAATATATACACTGAGAACTATAGAAAGCTTATGAAAAAAATTGAAGAAGACACAAAAAAGTGGAAAAAGATTCCATGCCCCTGGATAGGAAGAACAAATATTGTTAAAATGTCAATACTACCCAAAGCAATCTACATATTCAATGCAATCCCTATCAAAATAACAGCAGCGAGAAAGCAGGCAAAAATTGTTTGACCTTGGTGGCAGCAACTTCTTACTCAACATGTCTCCAGAGGCAAGGGAAACAACAGCAAACATGAACTATTGGGACTTCATCAAAATAAAAAGCTTGTGCACAGAGAAGGAAAACAATCAGCAAAACTAAAACGTGCCTGACAGAATGGGAGAAGATATTTGCAAATGACATATCAGATAAATGGTTAGTATCCAAAATCTATAAAGAACTTATCAAACTCAACACCCAAAAAACAAATAATCCAGTGAAGAAATGGGCAAAAGACATGAACAGCCACTTCTCCAAAGAAGACATCCAGATGGCCAACCAGCACATGAAAACATGCTCAACATCACTCATCATCAGGGAAATACAAATCAAAACCACTATGAGATACCACTTTACACCTGTTTAGAACAGCTAACATTAACAACTCAGGCACCAACAGATGTTGGCGAGGATGCAGAGAAAGAGGATCTCTTTTGCATTGTTGGTAGGAATGCAAGCTGGTACAGCCAATCTGGAAAACAGTATGGAGGTTCCTCAAAAAACTAAAAATAGAACTACCCTACAACCCAGCAATTGCACTACTAGGCATTTATCCATGGGATACAGGTATGCTGTTTCAAGGGACACATGCACCCCCATGTTTATAGCAGCACTATCCACAATAGCCAAAGTATGGAAAGAGTCCAAATGTCCATCGATGGATGAATGGATGACTCAGCAATCAAAAAGAATGAAATCTTGCCATTTGCAACTAGGTGAATGGAACTGGAGGGTATTATGCTAAGTGAAATTAGAGAAAGACAAAAATCATATGACTTCACTCATATGAGGACTTTAAGAGAAAACAGACGAACATAAGGGAAGGGAAACAAAAATAATATAAAAACAGGGAGGGGGACAAAACATTAGAGACTCATAAATTTGGAGAACAAACAGAGGGTTACTGGAGGGGTTGTGGGAGGGGGGATGGGCTAAATGGGTAAGGGCCACTAAGGAATCTGCCCCTGAAATCACTGTTGTACTATATGCTAACTAATTTGGATGTAAATTCAAAAATAAAAATAAAATTTAAAGGCAGACTTCCAAACAAAAAGAAAAAAATAAACAAAAAATAATTTCAGAATCATTTATTTTTTAAAATGATATTTATATTTAATCTCTGAACTTAAAAATGTTTTAATTCACTATAGATTTAGAAAATATAAGTTATAATAAACAAACTAACAGCCCTCCCAAAATGTCTACACCCAGAACTGTGAATATGTTACCACCTCTTCTGACAGTGAGAAGCCTGCTTAGGATTCTCTCTCTCCCTCCCTTTCTTCCCCTCCCTGCTTCTACTCTCTCTCTCTCAAAATAAATAAATATAAATAAACAAATAAACAAACCAACAAATAAATCAATTATATCCTCAAAGACTCTATTTCCAAGTAGTACATTCCACGTATGTCACAGGTACCAGGGGTCAGGACTTCAACATATCTTTTTGGGGGGACACAATTCAACTCACAATAGGGCCAGGAGTCAAGGAATGTGAGTGGCATCTGGAATCTGGAAAAAACAAAGAAACACATTCTCCCTCGAACCTCCAGAAAAGAGCACAGACCTGCCAACAGCTTAATTTAATGCAGTGATACTGTGTCAGTCCTCTGACCTAGTGAACTGTCAGATAATAATAAATCTGTATTGTTTAAGCCACTAACTCTGTAATACTCTGTTACAACAGCAACAGAAAAGCAATATACCTAAGCCCTCAGAATTTTTATAAGAAATCTTTACAAGAAAAATAGAATACTGCTAGCAAAAAGTCCTGGAATAACTGGATAGCCATCTTAAAAATATTAACTTTGCCCCTCACCTCACATCAAACACAAAAATTAACTCCAACTGGATCATATATCTAAATGCAAAAGCCGAAAAAACAAAGCAAAACCACAGAAGAAAAAAAATCAATAAATCAGACTTGGCCAAAATTTATAACTTAGCACATTAAAAGACACTATTAGGAAAATAAATATGCATGCCACAGCCTAGGACAAAAAATTCACAAAGCATACATTTTACAGGGACTGATGCCTAAGATATATGAAGAAATGCTACAAGTTGGTAATAAAAAGATAACTCAGTATTTTTAAATGAGCAAAATATTTGAGCATTTTACAAATGAAAATATACCAACAACCAATAAGTACATGTAAATGTTTTCAACATAATTAGTTATAGGTGAAATGAAAATTAAAATCATAATATAATACAATTATATACCTACATGAATGGCTAAAATTCAAAAAATACTGACAGTGTGAAATGTTAGCAAAGATACAGGACAAGGAGACTAATATAAATTGTGGGACAGAATGTAAACGTTACAGTCACTTTGGCAAAAGACTGACAATGTCTTAGGAAACTAAACATACACCCACAGTGTGATCCCGCACTTCACCTCCTAGGTACTTACCCAAGAAAAATGAAAACATATGTCTACAAAGAGACTTGTATAAGAATTTTGATTCCAACTTTATTCATAACAGCTCAAATGTGAAAAAATCCTGAATGCCCTTCAGTAAGAGAACAGATGAACTGCCATATTCATACAATGGAATATTATGCAGCAATAAAAATCAACAACCTATGGATAAACACAATGACAAGGTTGAATCTCAAAATATAGTGGTGAGTAAAAGAGGCTTACATAAAAGAACACTCACAGAATGATTCCATTTATAGAAAATCTAGAATAAGCAACACTAATCTATAGTGGGAAAAGACATAATGAATAATGGTTATCTGGGACCCATTAATGGGTCAATGTGGCCAGTGTGAGGTAGACAGACTGTAGAGGGGACAAAGATGGAAGTAGGAAACGCAGTTGGGAGCCTACTATAGTAAATCAAGCGAGAAGTGACAGGTTTTAGCCAAGGCACTGGCAATACAAGGGTATTCGATAAAAACCCTGCCTTTTTTTTTTCTTCATAAGGCAGATTTAAAAAAAAAAAATACACTTTGGGGCACATTGGTGGCTTGGTTGGTTAAGTGTCTGACTCTTGGTTTTGGCTCAGTTCATGATGTCATCATTTGCTGACAGTGCAGAGATTGCTTGGGATTCTCTCTCTCTCTCTCTCTCTCTCTCTCTCTCTGCCCCTCCCCCACTCGCACACATGCCCTCTCTCAAAATAAATAAATCAAACTTTAAAAATAAACAAATAAATAAAAATACGTTTTCCAAAGAATAGAAACCAATGGCCAAGAGATACATGAAAAGATATTCAACATCACTAACCACCAGGGAAATCCAAATCAAAACCATGATGAAATACCCACATACCTGTCAGAATAGCTAGCGACCAAAAGAAAAGAAAGTACAAATGTTGGCAAGGATGTGGAGAAAAAGGAACCCTCATGCACTATTGGTGAGAATGTAAAATGGTGCCACTACTGTGGAAAATAGTGTGGAGGATCTGCAAAAAATTAAAAGTAAAAATACCACATGATCCATGAATTCCAGGTGAAAAACATACACACCCCTGTGTTTATTGTAGCATTATTTACAATAGCCAACATATGGAAGCAACCAAAGTGTCCATCGATAGACAAACGGTAAAGAAGATGGAGTGTGCATGTGCATATATACATATGTGTGTCAAATAAACTTCAAAACAAGGGATACAGGAGTACTGATGCATAGGGGCACTTGTACCCCAATGTTTATAGCAGCACTCTCAACAATAGCCAAATTATGGAAAGAGCCTAAATGTCCATCAACTGACGAATGGATAAAGAAGTTGTGGTTTATATACACAATGGAGTACTACATGGCAATGAGAAAGAATGAAATACGGCCTTTTGTAGCAACGTGGTTGGAATTGGAGAGTGTTACGCTAAGTGAGATAAGTCATACAGAGAAAGACAGATACCGTATGTTTTCACTCTTATGTGGGTCCTGAGAAACTTAACATAAGTCTATGGGGGAGGGGAAGAAAAAAAAAAGAGGTTAGAGATGGGGAGAGCCAAAGCATAAGAGATTCTTAAAAACTGAAAACAAACTGAGGGTAGATGGGGGGTGGGAGGGCAGGGAGGGTGGGTGATGGGTAGTGAGGAGGGCACCTTTTGGGATGAGCACTGGGTGTTGTATGGAAACCAACTTGAAAATAAACTGCAAAAAATAAAAATTAAAAATAGACTTAAAAAAAATGGCCACCAATTCTTATAGTTCCTACCATCAAGAGAAGCTTATACACGCGTGCGTGCACACACACACACACACACAAGCACACACACACACACAGAATACTACTCAGACACAAAAAGGAAGGAGATAATAAAAATGAGGTCTTGCCATTTGTGACAACTTGGATGGACCCAGAGGGTATTAGGCTAAGTGAAATAAGTCAGACAGAGGAACACAAATACCGTATGATTTCACTTACATGTCAAATCTAAAAACCAACCAACTGAACAAACAAGCAGAAACAAACCCATAAATACAGAGAACTGGTGGGTGCCAGAGAGGAGGGGGCAGGTGGGCAAAATGGGTGAAGGCGAGTGGGAAACACAGGCTTCCAGTTATGGAATGAGTATGTCATGGGGATAAAAGGCACATCACAGGAAGAGAGTCAAGGATATTGTAATAGCGCTCTGTGGTGACGGACGGTAGCTACTCGTAGGGAGCAAAGCATAACGTATAAGGTTGTTGAATCACTAGGTCATACACTTGAAACTAATGTAAGACTGTGTCAACTGTACTGATATTAAAAAATAAATAATGGAAATATTAAAAATACATCTCTTAGAGTTATTTAGAGAAAGACCTCTTTTCAGTGATCCCCATGCCCAGAGAAGCCAACTGAGAAACCAGGCAGCTTGTCTTCAAGAACACAATAGCTCTCCTGCAGTCTGGCTCAGTAGTTAGACATCAGGAGACAGAGCAAGAAACCCTCAAAGAAACCTGATCATGTCAGATCATCTTCCAGTTAGTAAGGACATCAGTTTTCATTTTTACAATCGGATCTGTTTCACTTTCCAGCTACTTGGGAGAAGAAGCAAGCCACAAAGATCGTGTTTCTTCCAAAATCCTCCAGCTCTGGGGTTTTCATTTCTTTCCAGTGCAAGGGTATGAAAGTCCATCCATCAAGTCACAGAGATGAGACTAGAATAGAGTGCTCCCATAGTGTACATTGAGGCAATTCCTGTTTGCTGCTCTGACATGCTGGGATATCCTCTTTTCGTCACAGGAAGACGGAGGAAGCCACTGGAGAGACTGTTAGCCAGACCCAGATATGAGATAATATGAAGGTGTGAAGTACTACAGAAATTCACATAAAGCTAGGGGCAAACTTTGAGACAAAGCACTCCACATACAGAAAAAAAAAAATCGTAAATTGTAGTAAGGTATAAGAAATAACAGTATTAAAGATAGTTTCATAATGTATATAAAAGATAAAGGAGTAGTAGAGGGGGGAAAAGTGAAATAAACTGCAAACAAGCATAGGACCTATAACAGAGCCAGAAGTGAGGTTACTACAAAACTTGTACAATCAATTCCTGTATACTTACTCCAAGCCACACATTTGGCATGTAGCATATGGCCACGCTTTGTGCTGACAGCATGGAACCGGCTTGGGATTCTCTCTCCTTCTCTCTTTCTGCCCCTCCCCAGCTCGCACGCTCTTGCTCTCAAAATAAATAAACTTTAAAAAAAAATGGCCACAAATTCTTTGTAGTTGCCCCCATCAGGAGAAGCTTAATAAGCTGTTTTGTGCTTGCTCTATCCAGAGAATTCAGTGCATGTCATACTGTCCAACTTGTGGGCCAGCTCTCAAGACATCTTGTACCACTTGCAACCAGCCTCCCTGTGAGGAAACCCAGACTAGTCCGCTGGAGACACTTGGCCCAACCAATAGCCAGTGTCAGCTCAGCCCCAGATGACTGGAGCCACATAGGGAAACCAGGCAAGAAAACCCACTCAGCTGAGCCCAGCACAAATTGCTGACCCACTAAACTATGAGTCACTAAAATGCTTAAGACACTGACTTTTGGGGTGATTTGTTACATAGCAACAACAAAAAGTACAGCATTAAGCTTTTCAGTAGTCACCACAGAAAGGTCAACCTAGTCATTTATAAAACTCCGTATTCATGTGATAAAGCAAAATAATTGCTGGAGAGAACCCAATTGGATGTGATTTCTTGTGCTCCTCGGGCTACACCCAGCCGTCCAGATGAGTGAATCTGTTTATAAATTCTGGCGTTCATTCCATTTTTCATGAGACTTTGCAGTGTCCACCTCTCCAATGTGAAACAACCACCTACGGTTTATTTCTACTGCATATCAGGTGGAAATGAGACCTTGGGGCGAGATGGGACCTCGGAGACCATCCAGTCACAAATTCAAGGAGTCGTCCTGGGGCACCTGGGTGGCTCAGTTGGTTGAGTGTCTGATCTCGGGTCAGGTCACCATGCCGTGTCTGGCTCTGGGACAGCTCAGAAGGCCTGCTGTGGATTCCGTGTCTGTCTGTCTCTCTCTCTCTTTCTCAAAAAATAAATAAACACGAAGAAAAAAAAAAGAAGTCATCCTGACCCCTCTCTGCTCATATTCTATAGCACATCCTGTGGGCACTGACTTCATTATACGTGAGCGAGTCTTGGACATGTGCTGTGTCCTGAGTCTCAAATGTCATGACCATGACAGCACAGGCCTTGTCTGGTTTATGCTCTACTGACATGACCTGGAACAGTGCCTAGCACATAGTAAGCAATGAAATAGTTCTTAAATAAATACATTAATGAAGAGTGAAGAAAAAAAATGCAGCACGACTAGACACAAAGACCTTTTCTCTCCAGTTTACTCTCTTCCATATGTACTACTGAGTATGTACTTTCTTGATTTCTTCATTCATTCACTGTATGAATATTCTGCAATGTGCCGACATTATTTAAGTTCTGAGCGTCTCGCGAGAAAAAATACCCAGGTTTCCAATGTTGTGTACTACATATGCTAGGGACGCTGAAAACAGGAAGAGTAAAAAGAAAATGCCAGGCAGTGACAGGGATTACGAAGGCAGTATATTCAGGGAAGACTCTCAGGGAGAATAACTAGGCAGGGCTGAGGTGCTGAGAGCTGAATGACAAAGAGTCAACCATGTAAAAATCTGAGGAAAGAGAGAAAAGAACAGGGGCAGATGATGCAAAGGAGGCTTGACCTTGGCAAGTGCCTGGGAACAAGAAAGGGGAATGCAGAGAAAAGAGAGGGAAAACAGGGGGGCTGGAGAGATAGAAAAGGGAAGCGCCTTGGAGGCCTTCGTGAAGAGACTGGATTTTATTAGCATTAAATCTTATTCTGAGGGAAACGGGAAGCCACTTCTGGGCTAGAAGGGAGACATGAAGTGATGTGATCCCCCCCCCCCCCCATAAGCTAGCTTCTCTGGAAACTGTCCCTGGAGAGGCAAGGGCAGAAGTTGAACCAGAGAGGAAGTCAACACAGTAATCTCAGGGAGGGGCGTGGCCACAAGGGAGGTGGTGGAAAGGAGATGCTTCTGGATATACCTGAGGTGGAGCCCACAGAATTTGTTGATGAGAATGCTTTGTGACAGTAAGTGAAAAATAAGGGAGTAAAAGGGGACACAGAAAAGGAACTTCCCTGAATGGTGACTGAGCCTGCCAAAGGCTGCCACTGTTGTCCTGTGCCAGGACTAGAAAAGACTTCCCCCATCGGGACAGCCTTCGCTATCATTTAACCAGTAGCTCTGTGAAAACACCAGGCAATTTCAGTGTGTCCCTTTTTAGGTGTCCTCATGGGAGCTCCACAAAGGGTCAAAGTCCTGTTGGAATGAATTTCTGTAAACCACTGTACATTTCTTCCAAGCTAGAGACTTGTATTGTCACTTCCACCAGTTTGATATCAGTCCTGTTAGAACAGGTCTTCTCATTAGGAAGTAATTGCCCTGAAGAAAAGCTTGACCTAGCATCAAAATTATCTGATAAATGGAGAGAAAAAATATTTCCCCCTAACTGCCATCTACAGTGAAGATTCTTTTTTTTTTTAAGTTTATTTACTTTGAGAGAGAAAGTGTGTGTGTGTGTGTGTGTGTGTGTGTGTGTGTGTGTGTGTGTGTGTGACAGAGAGAGAGAGAGAGAGCAGGGGAGAGGCAGAGAGAGAGAGGAGAGTGAGAATCCCAAGGGGGCTCCATGCTGCCAACATGGAGTCCAACAGGGGGTTCGAACTCACAAAGAGTGAGATCATGACCTGAGCCCAAATCAAGAGTTGGATGTTCAATTGACCAAGCCACTCAGGCACCCCACCAATGAAGATTCTTAATATTTATAAGTCATGTAGACTTTACTAAGCAAAGAAAATGTAAACCCAACACAAGATTCTCCCAAGGGCCATTCTGCTTTCAGAATCAGCCCCTGTTCTACACATCCATTTTACATGCAGAACACGAACCAAGCTCTTGGGAACAAAGCACCACCACTCACCCAGTTCCCCATACCCTCCCTGTGCAGGGAGAAAAAAAAAGTGACATTCAAGATATCTGGATGAGTAAAACATCACTACCATGTGGTAAATACACTCACAAAGGAAAAGGAAAAAGAAAAACAGATCTGGCAAAGAGCAAAATAAGACAAGTTATAGAAAACAGTACTGATGACTTCGAGAAGAAAGAAAGCACAGGCACTGGAAAGTCAATTAATAAGTCGGTAATTCGTAAATATCCTGATAGCCTTCCATGTCTCTTCTCCAAACCTGGTGCTAAAATCAACAGCAAAATGAACTCCTCCTCAAACAAAGAGGCATTGCTTCCAGAAGAGGTGGTGACAAATTCACTCCAGTTCTGAAAGTCATGAATCAGATCTACCACGAGGCTGGTTCAAAAAACAAAGATATTCCAAAATGCTCCCCGGAGGAAATGCCGTTAGAACAGCCATAACCCTAAAACTCCACGTGCAAATGCAACATGAGTCACAGACGTGCTTGAAGCACAGACCCAGCACTACGTAAGCCAGCAGCACTTGCACCTGAACAGCCCGGTTACCAAACCAAACAATCCCCCGTTAAAAGCACATTGACGAAAACAGTGGTAAAAATGTATGGAAAACCATCGCAAGAGCCTTAACTCAGAAAGACGAGGGTCTAAAAATAACACCGCACCTATCCAAACGAAGGATGAGACACAGATAAGAGAATAAGAGAAACAGATGACAGTATTTTCCCTTGGGGTGGTAGGTGTTTTTGCTTTTTCTTTAGTTTTGAGTTTTTGTGTTCTGAAAATATTTTTACATGGGGGCTTGAAGCCTTTCTCTGTGTATTCTACCCGTGCATAAGAGAGTCTACAGAATCACTTGTCAAATTCTGAGAGAAACACTTGGCCTGTGTGTTGTAGAAGACTAGCAATGTGACTACATTTGGAGCTCAGCGATGAAGGATTCACTCAAAGGCATGGGAAGGCACTTGGGGGTGGCCAGAGGGAGGGCCTTCTGCCAAAACTTGGTTAGAGATCTGCTTTGGAAATTACAGTCCTTAAATAAAGGAGTGAGTACCTGTGACAGGATTCCTGAATGGTTTTATGGCTTTTTCTCTCCCCCCTCCCCCACAGCTAACCATTAAAAAATGATGCACAAAGATATTAACTCCTTAAGCAACTCCCTGGAGAAGTCACTGTAAAACTAAAATAAAATACAGCTCCCCTTGGGCTCAGCACAAGATCTAAAAGAATGGTCTCTCCTGGTTGGCAAGGGAAGGTAAAATTTATTTTATGTGCCATCACATTGGGGTTAGGTTTCATCGTAGGAATTTTAGGTGGACACAAATAGCCAAGCTATCACAGTGCATCTGGGGGAGGAGAAATATTTCAGCATATTTCTAAGGATGAAATATGCTTTGGAAATGGTTTATATACATCGGGCGGATGATGTGATTTACGGGTATCAAATGGGTAAAGTCCAGGCCTTTTAGAAAATATGAGTTCTAAATGGTCTATATCACTGAGTGGAGAAGTTCTTACCAACTGAATACGAAGAGAAGTTTCTTGTTTCATTTCTAGGCAGTCCAGGAAAGCAAAGACAATGGACTTCAGAATGAGAAAAATAAGTTTCAAGGTCTAGCTACGACATGCGCTATCCCTGTGACCTTGACAAATTATTTCACTTAAGTGACAATGTAGGGATTATTGTTTACCTCTCCCAAAGTGCCTCTGGGGTTAAATGAAATAAGGCATTTAGAACTCGCATAGCATAAAACCAGGCAGAGGGGAGGGGCTCAGCATATGCCCCACCTCCATTCCCTGCTTACTACTGGCTGTCCTGTGGTTATTAATACTCTACTATGCTTAGTCAAGAACCTCAAATGACTTATTGTCTCCCCCACTTCTCTCCAAATGGTGAAAGGAGGTGGAACACATTCTTTTGATGTGACCTCCAGCTATCTTTAGTGTTATGTGTCAGAATTAATTTAGTCAATGATTTGGCTGATCTTTTTCCTATACCTCAGTGATCAGAGAGCTGCCAAACGGCACTTAATCTGCGCCAACCCAGAAATGTCAGCTCCCTTTCCTCATCACACCAGCCCCTCTCTCCCTAAACCTTATAGAACAAGTAAAGTACTTAGGGACACACCCAAATCATGCCTTAATCAAAGGAAATCAAGGTATGAGTCTTGGGAACCTGTGGTCTTTAATCAATCCGGGGTGGGGTGGGGGAGGGTTGGGTTTTCTTCTCCAATAGTTCATTTTGAGTAACTTATCAGGATTATGAATTATTTTTCTTGTCACTCCTGGTACAGCCACAAAGAAAACAAAACCAAACAGGCACATGTAATAAGAAGTCAAAGTACAATACCTGAACAGCCTAATTTGCTACGTTTGCCTTGGAACATGAGGTGTTACTGAATGAAGCCAGCAGGAATGAATATCTTGGTATTTACATATGAGCTAGAGTCAGAAAACACTATTAAAAAATAAAAGGGTAGGGGGATACCTTCCCTAAACGGGAGATTAACTTTTAAAAGCACATTTTAGAAACACATTGGGCTACCTCATCACTAATGAGAAGCAAAACAATGTTTTGCTTTGTTGTTTCTTCTAGAAAGAGAGAGAGAGAGAGATCATAAATGAGTGGGGAACGGCCAGAGAGAGAGAATCCCAAGCAGGCTCCGCTCTGTCAGTACAGAGCCCAAAGCGGGGCTCAAACCCACGACCGTGACATCATGACCTGAGCAGAGATCAAGAGTTGAACGCTTCACCCTCTGAACCACCCAGGCGCCCCCTTTTTTTAACACGATGTTTTCTGAGGGGAGTAGAGGAAGTATTTACTGTGGGGCTAAGGCAATAAACTGTGGGACAACGTGAGGTTTGAATAGTTAGCACCCTGAGCATTTCTTGCATTATCTAATATGCCCACAAGTTGGCTCTGCCTATGAGGTACTGCCATCCCCATCTGTGTATCATATTCTCTGTGGTACGTGGGATGCTGCCCCCAGTGCAAACCAGGGAGGCCACCATGTAAGATTCGGAACACCCGTTTCTGGTAGCATTAGTCACCATTCAGCTTTTACCAGGCTGTGTTTGCAAGTGTGCCCAGAGGAAGCCAGGGCAGTTCAAGAAATTTTAGGGACTGTTCTTCATTCGTGGGAAAGTTTAATTTGTTGATTAAGTGGGATTGAAACTATGCCACCTACAACAGATGCTTTAGCAAAGAGGAAAAGGAAAACAAATGATTGCTTGAATGTGTAGTGTCTGCAGAGAATCTGGTTAAGAAATACTGGTGTTTAATGACCTAATCCCGGTAAGGTCAGCCAACAGCACAGTTTGGAAAGAATCAAATCTCAATTCCTTGGTGCAAATGAAGCATAATTAAGAGGCAGCATGGTGAGGTCCTGCACATGTTAATTATCCCTGGTTGGCATTAATATCTCTAATAAATGTTCACAGGAGATTTTCTTAAATTGTTTTTAAACAGCAGAGGTAATAGATGTTTAATAAGCTCATTTCACATTTTTCTTCATGGTATCTGTCTAGGGAAAATAGTAAGACCCTAAATATGATGCTAAATGAGGTCTGTCCTTACAAAACATTTGGTGGGGCCAGAGCGGCTCAGATGGACAAAAGAGTTTCAGAATGATACAACCCTATTCAGAACAGGACTCTGCATTGCTGCTCACCATATATCACATAGCCCCAGAGTGGGGACAAGTATGGGTCCCTCCTACCAACACTCAGGGGGCCATGCATTAAGAGTATGTATTAAGACTCAGAGACTTCTTCCAGGGATGTGAACTGGTGCCCAAGCTAGCCAGCAGCCTGTGAAGTCAATGAGTCAGCCTCATCACAGGAGCCAAAAGAGCAGGCATGGCTGTATTTGTCCATCACCACATCCAGGCTGGGGGTCTGTGTGTATTATGAGATCAGAGGGCCCACCAATGGCCAAAGGTGTCATTGCTAAGGATTAGTATAGATCAGCCTAAAAGAATGTGCGAGGGTATGCTGTGGGCCCGTGGGTACCCACCTTCACCTCTCTCTCTCTCTCATACACACACACACACACACACACACACACACACACACACACAGAGAGAGAGAGAGAGAGAGAGAGAGAGAGAGAGAGAGAGAGAGAGAGTTTAGTATGGACCTAGTGTGAAAACAGCCTGGGAAAGAAGAAATTGTACTGAATGAGCAATTGCTAACCATGGATTCTTGCTCTGATTCTCCCATCCCTTTGGCTCTGTGATCAGGCAAGAAACCTTTTGTTTTCTTTTCCTTGTCTGTAAAATAAAAGCATTGTAACCAGATCATTCCTATGGTCTGGTCCCTCCCAACTTAAACTAAGTTTATGAGTCTATTTCTTGCCCTGACTCACTTTTTACCCGACACTCCGTAACTCAAAAGCTTGCAAGTTCCCGGAGTTGACTTCACCAGGATGGATGGATTTCATCCTACGACTTTCAGAGTGAATACGGGAGAAAGGAGAAATAAATATATGTGGCGGTACGATTCTTCAAAGGGCTATAATTCTTTCTCAAGGAAACCTGTGGTTAAGGTAGAAATCACAGAGGGGGCACAAGCATGATCCAGGCGAGGGTTTTCTATTCCTTTCGCAGCTGCCCAGAATAAACACTTCACACCCTTCTCTCCATGGCAATCGGCCACATCCCCCTAGGCCACGGGGCATACAGTTATGACTACCTGCCCTGTTAGCACAATTATCTCTCCCAGAAAAACAGTATTTTCCTTACTTCCACAGACCTGGGCCTTGAAAGGCTAAGACAGCGATACACTACCCACCACCTGAAACATGGCCCCATTCCCACCCCACCTCCATTCTCCATATCTCCCTCCTTCTTCCCAGTTGCCACTACCATGAGGCCAAAACAGGGCATTGGAACGTCATTCTATTCCCTTAGCTTTCTTCTGAGGGCATTTAATAATGGAGGGTTGCACCCTATCGAACTGGCTATAAGAGAGAGGAAGCAGTCTTTCCTTTCCTTATTATTAAATGCTCAGCTCTTTCTCTGTGACCCTCATACCGCCTCCCCTGATTCTACCCACGTGTATATAGCATTGTCTCCTTTCAGTTAAAAAGACAACAATTTTCTGTACTTGAATTTCCAGACTCACTCCATCGACAGAATTTATACTCTTATGCACTGAGCGCTTTAAAGCTGTTGAGAGTCTCAATAATTTGGGAGATCAGCCACTGACAACATACAACCAGAGGGAAAGCTGCCTCTGCTAATGGCTTCCCTTACTCACCTTGCCAGGAAGCTTCAGGGCTTCTGAAAGGCATAAATATGTCTATGACACATGATCCAGAGAGGCCATGGAGATTCCCAAAGGAATAAAGACCGGTGGATTTTTATAACAGGTAAAACTGAAATATTTTAAGGATGTCAATCAACCTCTTGTGGAAAACACAACTAAGAACCAAAAGGCTTTCTGTGATTAGACCTTGACTCCACCGTGACAGGCAATGACTGATGCTGTCACTTGATTCCATGACATGTTCCTCCTGCTTAAGATTTATCTCGCCCCTTCTGGTGGTAAGAACTTGATTCAAAGACCAGGGTCAACACGCAGGCTCCCCATGGAGCCTCAAGCTATTGTAGGTATCCTCATGCTTCATTCAGTTTCCTTCTGGGACAGAATGGGAAAAGTCCCTATCTCCTGCAACTCAATATTTTTTTTTTATGGAAGTACAATTAAAAGACACATTCAGGGGAAACACAGTATTGGAACTTTCTAACACCAATATTCCTTTTGTTCTCCCCTTCCTAAAATGAGACTTCAAAGCCACATTATATCATATTGTGGATGAAAAGAAGCTGTGTTCAAATAGGGAATTTCATTATTAACATCACCATGGTTAACTAGAGTGCCAAGACTAACAAACCAGCCTAACCCTCTGGCAATTCATTGTCATTTAATATATACGTACAGCCCACCCTGCACGAAGAAATGAAGAGAACACACACGTGGCCCCTTCCCAATCAGACTTTACAGCCCAAAAAAGGCAAGGCCCACATCTGGTGTATACTTTTCATAAAAATATTAAAATGCCGCACAGGCAAGAACCAATCATTTCATGGTCATATAAACCTTCATGTCTGATAGGTATAAGCTCTCTGTGTCTCCTTCTATTCCACACTGAAACATTTTATGGTGATTTGGAAAGAAATAACAGTATTCTTCTTTCCCTTTCTCTGACATTTAATTTTCTGCTATTCCCCAGCAGCCTGTTACGTGACAGGAATACAGAGCTGAGAAATTTATGGAACATGCTCTGAAAACATTCAGACTGCAAGAGGAGACAGGGGATAAGGGCAGAGGTGGGGGCAGGTAAGGGTATAATGGAGGCAGGCGGGACCCAGCTCATGAAGAGAGCCACTCAGGAGTTTGGACATGGTAGATAAAGACAGAGGATCAGAAGGCAGGGGGAAGATGTGAGCAGCGAGTTTTGGGAGCCAAGTCAGAAATGGTCAAGTTTGTCACTCTGAGAGAGAAGCCTGATGGCTGGGTGCAGCACGGATGAGAAGGGAACCCAGGGATTAGAGCTACTGAAATGGCCAAGGCGGAGGTGGGGAGGGTTGGACTCTAAGGCGGGAGACAGCCAGGACTTCCCAAGCGCTACTCGGACAGACCTTCCACCTTGGTCGTGTTCTCCTTCATCAAACTGGTCAGCCTGAACGCCTGCAGTAGTTGGACTGGAAGTCCTTCTCTTCTCCCACTTCCCTCCCTTCTTCTTCCTTGCATCCCACGATGCAAAACAGGCATGGGTCTCACCCCCCAGAATCTCACCATGCTGTCCCAGGGACAGAGGAGAGGCAAACAGAGGGACAACCCACAACATAAACATTCATCTCATCGAGAGATACATTTCCAAAACATGTTTACTTTCTATGTAAATGTGTTCTTATATAAACATGTTTATTAATTGCCAAAATTTATATTTCTGCTGAGTCCATTCCAAACTAGTGTTAATGGCAGAAATAGACTTATGATCAAATAGACTTATGATCATATAGACTTATGATCACATGAAAAAAATTGTAATGTTTTAATTTTCAATTTATGTACACTTTCTAAAAGAAAAGCATATGGGGTTATCAATAAAAGACTTTCAAGTATAAAAATACATTATTTAAGGATAAAATTCTTGGAAGGGATAAAATAGATACAACATTTAAAGACAAAAAGGAATGACATAAAAACTTCCATTATTAGGGACACCTGGGTGGCTCAAACAGCTGGGCGTCCAACTTTGGCTTGAGTCATGATCCCAGGGTCTGTGAATTCAAGCCCTGCATCAGGCTGTGTGCTGACAGCTCAGACCCTGGAGCCTGTTTCCAATTCTTGTCTCCCTCTCTCTCTGTCCCTCCTTCACTCGTACTCTGTCTCTCTCAAAAATAAATAAACATTAAAAAACAAACAAAAAAACTTCAATTATTGAAAAAGATGCAGTTCATGTGCGTGTGTGTGTGTGTGTGTATGAACTTACATGCAGTAAAATTCTCTTCGTAGTTTACAATTTTATGGATTTTGGTAAATGTATTCACCACCACAGTCAAGATGCAGAACAGGTGCACCAACTCCCAGAATTCTCAGAAGCTGCTTCTTCATAGTCTTTCCTTCCCTCCATCCCAACCACTGGTAACCAAAGATATATTCTCTATCCTTACAGTGTTATCTTTTCCAAAATGTCATATAAACAGAATCATTCAACCTTTGGGGTCTGGCTTCAATCATTTGACTGTGTTCATCAATAATTCACTCCTTTCTATCGCTGAATAATGTCACATTGTATAGATGTACCAAAGTTTATCCATTGAGTTTATCCATTCAACTGAAGGACATGTGAGTTGTCTCCAGTTTTTGGCCAGCATGAATAAAGCTACTATTAACATGTGCATACGAGTCTTTGTGTGAGTACAGGTTTTCATCTCACTTGGATAAATACCTTGAGATGGGATTGCTGAGTCATGTGGCAAGTACATGTTTAACTTTAAAAGACAACTGCCAAAGTGTGTGCTGTACCATTTTCCATGGCTCTCTCATTTTACATTCCCACCAGCAACGCATATGAGTTCAAGTTGTTCTACATTCTCTCCAGCAGTTAGGACTGTCCTATTTGGGGGGGTTGATTTTTTTTTAATGATAAAGGCAGATTTTTTAATGTTTATTAATTTTTGAGATTGACAGAGAGAGAGAGAGAGAGGCAGAGCACGAGCTGGGGAGGGGCAGAGACAGAGACAGAGACAGAGAGCAGAGAATCTGAAGCAGGCTCCAGGCTCTGAGCTGTCAGCACAGAGCCCGACTTGGGGCTTGAACCAACGGGCCATAAGATCATGACCTGAGCTAAAGTCAGAAGCTTAATTGACTGAGCCACCCAGGCACCCCAGGAATTTTGATTTGAGTCATTCGAATAGGTGTACAAGGGTATCATATCATATTGTACTTTTAACTTACATTTCTTTAATGACATCGAGCATCTTTTCACGTGCTTAACTGCCGTGTAACTTTTTTGGCTGAACAAACTAAATATTTCATCAAAATTTTACTGTTTGTTCATTATAGGGCTGTGAGATGTAGTAGTCCTTTGCCAGATATATGATTTACAAATATTTTCTCCCACTTAGCAGCTTGTTTTTTCAACCCCTCAAAAGTGTCTTTTAAAGAACAAAAATGTTTAGTTTTATAAGGTCTAATTTAACAGATTTTTTTCTTGTGTGGATTATGTTTTTGATATCACATCAAAATCATTTTACCTAACCCAAGATTACAAATATCTTCTCCGAGAAATTTATACTTTCAATTTTTAAATTTAGATCTATGATAATTTTGAGTTAAATGAAATAAAATAAAAACAAAATAGGAGTTTCCAATTTTTCACATGGACATCCATTGTACCAACCCCATGTGTTGAAACATGTACTATCTATCTATCCATCCATCTATTTTTGAGAGAGAAAGAGAGAGCACGAGACTGTGCCAAGGAGGGGCAGAGGGAGAGAGAGAGAGAAAGAGAGAATCTAAGCAGACTCCACCCTAGGTATGGAGAACTCAACCCACAGCCGTGAGATCATGACCTGTGCCAAAATCAAGAGTCAGATGCTTAACTGACTGAGCCACCCAGGAGCCCCTTATTGGATACATTTTAAAGAGTAATAATGAGTATTGAAATGCTTTTCTTTTCTAATGTCCATGTTCATAATATGCTGGAAGATCTTTGAACACATTTGAGAAGATGACAAAGCCTTTTAGAGGAAAGCTTGGTATATGTAGGAGTTACACAGTTTTTCAAAATTATTTTAGGGGATATTTTAGCAACAGTTAGCAAAATAAGAGTGAGAAGACCACTCTTTAAGTGTTGGCAGAGGAAATAAACCAAAAGGAAAGGTTTTCCTGAGAAGTATTCCAACAGTGAAGGCTTGAAAGCTGGGAACTAGGAGAAAGGAAGGTTAGAGAGAAAGAAGTAAAAAATGACAATACGGTTTCTCATTTGGGGGGACATTTGTTTGGGTGGTATTACCACCAACCAAGTTCAGAAATACAGCAGAAAGAGCAGACTGGGGCGGGAGAAAGGAAATGAGCTCAGTTCGGGACATGTATTTCAGATACCCGTGGATAAAGCATAGGAAGAAGCAGTCATCATTTTCCGGGGTTTGGGTTTTTTTGTTTTGTTTGGAATCGGGTGGAGATTCTCCTTTCTGTCGTGTCTTCTCTGTGCGTATACGTGCACATGCTGAAATGTTACTCTGTGCTGGATTATTTCTTTATATACAACTTGATGTCTGACTCAAGCTGGTAGGAGAGAAGTTTGTGTGATGTGATGCCTGAGAGACAGGCAGGCGTGGGGTGTGAAGTGTACCGCTAGCTGTGTGGCCCGGAGCGAGGCACCGCACTTCTCTGAACCTTACTTTCTTCCTAGCAAAAATGGTGACAGAACGTCAAGTGGGACTTTTCCTGTCTTAGAAGTGCAACCGTGGACAAAGGGTGATGAGCACCCATGCAAATTCTAGTAGGAGGAAATAAACTGTTTATGCCAGGTGAGTTACTAGGTCAGGGAGATGGACTAGAAGGATGGTAAAGTATATTTTTCAAAGAATTCCAAGACAAATACAAGACTGCCCACACAAACTCCCTGCCAAAACCCTGGGACTGCGAGACGGAAGAGTTAGAGAGGATGCACCCCAGGCTGTGTGCCGTAGAGAGAACAGTCCACAGATCGGTCTCGAACTATTCTGCCTGACTCCCACGGATGCCCACAGTCCTATCATCACCCTTGGCTCCCACAAACCCTCCATATGACCACATGGATGTCTCCTGACACGTCCAGGGCCTCCTGGCCTCCCTATTCATGCGGGTCACCCTGTGCATGCCCTACCTGACAGCCATGGTCCTGGGGGTTTGTAGGCTATCTCTTTCTGCTATTTCCTATGTCCTCATCAGAGGGCAGCTGAAACTTTGGGCGCTCTGTCATAGCACTTGGAGGGGTGAGGGTGGGCCTGCGGGAGCCTCCATGAACTTCCTCCAGGTCTAAGAGGCTCAAAGACCACACGAAAGCCACAGAGTTGCTTATCAAGTCACAGGGTTGCTTTGCTCTGGGACCACCAAACCCACTGGGGATATTACTATTTCCTCCCCCCAGGTCTGGCTCAGGGAATACAAGAATAGGCTGTAGTTCAGAGACCTCCCTCCCCTTCCACTACTCGGTGCACAGTCCATTCGAACTCGTACTTCGTTTCTTTCCTCTACAACCCTTCCCCTAGCCAGGGGCACCTTTATCTAGTGGAGTGGGCAATGAGGTGGGTACTTGCTGTGGGTGATGGTCTCAAGTTCCTAAAATACCTGCACCCAAGGCTTTGCAATGAAAAGTTCTGACTCTGCTGTCTCTATTCTCCAGCTCCCTTCTGACAGTCCTCCGTTGCCTCAGGGACGATATGGAACTCTGGTCTCTGCCCAACTGGCAAGGACACAGTGGTAGAAAGAGGTGGGGAACCCTAGCTAATACTTCACGTCCCCTGCTACGTTTGTGTAGGTGACATACACTTTAGGTGTGATCTGCAGGAAGACCTGACTGGCCCAGAGTCTGACTGCAGTTGGCAATGACATTGCAGCCCAGAGATGTGCGGGCACGAGATCATTTGAGCACATTAAAGCCTGCACAGGAGGCCATGGGCACAGGCCACAAACTTCTGGCATGAGGCAAGCTGCTTGGCTCCCACGGGGAGTCTCAGACACCCGGGCCTTACTGCACAGCAGGGGAGCAGGAACTGAAAGTGAGAGTTTGGTGCCCTGTCCACAGCAGGGCAGAAACCCCTGCCAGGATCAACAGCGTGGCTTCTGGCAAAGCCTCTGCCAGGCTCCCTTAACATTGTGGTCACCAACAGCCTGTGTTTTTTCGGAGATGTGATTGTGAACATAACCTCCTGAGGTCTGGCACACAACTGATTTCTTAGAGGAAAGAGGACAAGGAGGTGACGCCTCTCTCCAAGGGGGGCTGTGAAAGCCACTGGTGCTGCCTGGGAACGATGAGACAACAGCATCGGCCAACACTCAGGGTTCCCCTCCACGGGATGTTGCCGCAGCCCAGGACATGAAATCCCATCACAGAAATGTCAGCCCCAGAAAGACCTGGAGACTGCTGAATCCAAACCTTTCATTTCACAGAGCAGGAAGCCAAAGCAGAACACTGTTAAACGCTCAGCCACCAGGAGGCCTCCCGTTCTGTTCAATCATTTCCTTTGTAGGTTTTGCCTTTTGCCGAGTTTTAAAAGATGTCATGGGCAACAATTGCCTTATTTAGAAAAACCAATACATCACTGACCTTCATGGCTTTACTGGCTTCAGACCTGGACTAGCTTGTGTTGTCTCACGCAGCCAGCCTTGCAAAGGGGAATCAGCCCAAGAATTAGGTCAGGTATCTGTCTGAGGCTGCCTCAACCACAGGTCAAATGGCAGGTCAGCCTGGCCAAGGTGGATTTAAAGTGCTCAGCACCTCTTCTCTCTCTCCCTCTACACACACACACACACACACACACACACACACACACACAGTACACATTTACACACAAACACACAAACTTGGTCTTATTGTCGGTAGGATACAGGAGGTTCTAAAAATTTAAACAAACCTATTTCCTCTAACCTCAGAGGTTTTTTTATTCCCCATTCCTGAAATTCACATATCTAAATTTTAAAGGTTCATTCTGAAAGCAGTAAACTTGCCTTTATCTTGACTGGCTTTTAAAAAGTCAAAGAAATTCTTTTTATAGTTCAGGGAAGGTAATAAAAAGTTAGGCTTAAAACTCAGTGCTGGCCAATCCAGTGACTAATTGTAAAACCTCAGGAAAAATCCGTAAACTTTCTTAAAGTCAGTGACCTCATCTGTAAAATGGGAGTAATAATACCAATTTTATAGATTTTTCTAAGAATTACATAATAGCAGACAAGTATAATATTTGACACAGTGCCTGGGTTATAGCAAACACTCAGTAAATGATAGATATATTGTAACAACATTATTGCTATTGCTTTTTTATTATTAGTTCCTGAAATGTGCTATTATGGAAGTATATGCCATGCCAGGGAAAGACAACCATGCCCTTTGTCTACTATTTCCGCCAAACAAATATCCCAAGTACCTTTTCAAAACTGGTAACTGGGGGCACCTGAGTCGCTCAGTCGGGATCTCACGGTTCGTGGATTCGAGCCCCATATCGGGCTCTGTGCAGACAGCTCAGAGCCTGGAACTTGTTTCAGATTCTGGGTCTCCTTCTCTCTCTGTTCCTCCCCAACTTGTGCTCTGTCTCTAAAAAAAAAAAAAAAGAAAGAAAAGAAAAAAAAAGTTAAAAAAAAAACACCTGGTAACTGGATAGATTTTTGTCAGCTGCTGACTGCCTCCTTTGATGAATATATTAGGTCAGAGGGAATGGCCTGAGGTTAGCATAAATTCCTTCTCTACCCTCACTACTGTGATCATACCTTGCAATATAAAAGCACAACCTGAACACTGCAGAAAGGTATAAAAGGCTCACAAAAAGTTGAAGGAAAGTCTTTAACTTCTGGTGGGTTACAATAGGTACATTTCTAACACAGCTGAAACATTTTAACTTCAGGTTTTCAAGGGCTTGCCTCAGTTCACCAGCTTCTATGCCCCTCCCCCCTCCAAAATAAGGCAACATCGCCATCTACCGTTTCCATTTCACCATAGTCAAAGAGAAACTGCTCTTAACAAAGCTGTGACAACTGTTACCTTCTACTTTATAAGACAAGTAATTTCGCTTCTATTTCAGCTTCCAGAATAAACTCTGTTTTCCATAGGTTCACTGTAGGAAAATATCCTGTTGGTGACTGAGGTGGCTCAAGATTGAAAATGAGTCTTAGCTAAAATTAGTCAAATTTCTTCTCCTCCCACATTTTCACCATGTATATCTGTCCTTAAGCTTTCACTCTCTAGTTGTACAGTATTCCCCTTTACCCCCAAAAGGTATGCTTCAAGACCCCCAATAGAAGCCTGAAACCGCAGATAGTAGTGAACCCTATGAGAAAGTTTAATTTATAGATTAAGCACACTAAGAGACTAACAACAATAAATAACAGTAAAACAGAGCAATTGCAATAATATACAGCTGACCCATGAACAACACGGATTTTTATATATAGAGTACAGTACGTAAATGTATTTTTTTCCTTTTAACTTAATATTTTCTCTAGCTTTCTTCATTCGTTTGGTATTTCTGCCTTCCAAATCGGACAGGCAGGGGACACGGGGAGGTGGGGGTTGCCTCAGAAAGGTTGAGAAGCCCATCTTTGTGGTCACTGCTCAAAAAAGTGGGTATCCCCGCTTGACAGAGCCGGAGGAGACCCTACAAGGGTGCAGTCAGTGAACGACGTCAGCACCAGCTGCTCACCTGGGGCCCCAGCACCCGATCCTCAGGCTGTCCCCTCCATCCCCTGATGCCCAGCTGACAGCAGTGTCCTTCCCTGAAGGTCATTTTTTCCTCTACTTTGGCCATGACTTGTTACTGCATACCAACAAATGACTAATACGGAGCTTTTCAGTAACTGTAAAGTGGTTTTGGAAAGTCTGTACGAAAGGCGTTTTGCAAAAGCAAGCCCTAAGTACCGCATCAAGCTGGAGAAGAGGTGCCCTTTCTACATTTGTGTACATACTTGTCTCACTTTTTCTTTTTCCATCACCTCACCTGGCCCTGGGAAACATCTTCCATCTTGGAATGGCTCTCTTCCACACGTAAGAGTTAGTGCAGTCTCTGGCGAACTGTTCTGGCCCCTGGCTATGTTCTTCACATACTGAGTAAGATCGTAAGACTCCTGTGTCATAATGCGGGAGGTGACAGTTCATTTCACACAGACAATAAAATCGTATCAACTGCCTTTACCTCATACCAGGATATGTTGCACACCACCTGACAGAGAACCACTTTTCACACGCTAGGCAGAAAGCAAAATGACTTAGAACAAGTGGGATTTTTCACATCTTTGGAAGTGTGTTTGTTCCAGCTCCTTTGGGGGGCCATTCCCCTTCTGGAATCAGGATCAAAGTGGACCCAGCCCAGGGCACACTCTCAGGGAGATGTTTGGTTTACTTGAGGGCGGCACAAGGGACTCGGCAAAAACAAAGTTCTGGGGAAAAGCAGGAAGGATCATGTTTGGAAAAAACGCTAACACCTGATTCACACGTTCCTCCCTCCCCCCTCTGCTGGTCATAATCACTCACAGATACTGAGATGTTTAGCAGCAGACACACAACCTCAACTTTCATAGTCCCCTAAGACACGGAGCCATAGAAAGCTTCACCTCCGCCGCTCTGTTTCTTGTCTAACTATAATTGTAAATTTAAATTCGGAGAAAATTTTATTTCTCTTTTTTACCTTTTGACTCCTCTCACCTATTTCTCCCACCCCATCCCCAATCGCCTGCCTCTGCTAATCACCAATCTGTTCCCTGCATCTATGAGTTTGGGCTTTTTGTTTGTTTTTGTCTTTATATTCCACATGTAAGAGAGATCATACAGTATCGGTCCTTCTCTGTCTGACTTACTTCACTTAGCATAATACCCTCGGAGTTCATCCATGTTGTTGCAAATGGCAAGATTTCCTTCTTTTTTATGGATGTATTCCATTGTATTTATCTATACCACATCTTCTTTATACATTCATCTGTCTATGGATACCTCAGTTGTTTCCACCTCTTGGCTATTAGAAATAATACTGCTTTGACCCAAGATTACACACTGTCTTTTCAATTTAGTGTTTTCATTTTATTCAGATAACTACCCAGAAGTGGAATTGCTGGAGACTGTGGTATTTTCATTTTTAATTTCTTTGAGGAACCTCCACTGGGTTCTCCACAGAGGCTGTACCAGTGAACATTCCCACCAACAGTGCATGGGGGTTCCCCTTTCTCCGTATCTTCACCAACACTTGTTTCTTGCTTATTTGATAAACAGCCATGCTAACAGGTGTGAGGTGAAGAAAAATATTTAAAGAACAAAAAAACCCAAGCATAATCCCATCAGTATTTTCTTCTTTAGATGTTGCCTTGCAGTTTTCTGCTCTTTCTACCAAGTTCAGAGAGGTATGTTAAAATCTGCTACTACAACCATGGATTTGCCTACGTCTCCTGGGAGGTTTGTTGATTTTACTTTATATATTGTGAGAATATGTTATTAAATGCATGTAAAATTTCAATTAGTCTAACTTATTTATAAGTTAAACATTTCTACCCTTCAAGAGGAACCTACTTTATTTTTAAGCAATACTGCAGCTTTCTTTTGTTTGTTATCAGTGTAGCCACACTACTCTTTTCTTTATAAAGAGTAGTTGGGTTCTTCTATAGTCAATAGGCATTTTTTCTCCCTCTTAACTGGAGGATGAAATTCATTGAGGGTTAGTGTAATTCCATCGTTGGATTTTCTGTTTGTTCCTGCTATTCTACAGCTTCTTTATCTATTCTCGCCTTTCTGCAGATTGCTAGAATACGTTTCATATTGTTTTTCACTCTTCGAATTTGGAAGCTATCCAAATTTTTTTAATTGCTTAAACTGTCTTTTTAAAAATGTCCTATTTCTTTTTTTTAATATTTATTTATTTTTTAGAGTTGGGGGGGCAGAGAGAAAGGGAGATAGAGAATCCCAAACAGGCTCCAAGTTGTCAGCATAGAGCCCTATGCGGGGCTTGAACTCACCAACCATGAGATCATGACATAAGCCGAAATCAAGAGTCGGACGGTTAACTAACTGAGTCACCCAGGTGCCCCTGTTTTGCTTAAAAACAAAACAAAACAAAAACAAACAAAAACCCATGCAAGATATTACTACTTTGCATGGTCAGTACTTACTAAGATTTACCCATATATTAACAGTTTTATTTTCTCTCCATTTCTTCTTAAACCCGTGTCCTTTCTGGATTCATTTTATTTCCACATCAAGTACAACCTTTGGAATTTTCTCTTATGAAAATTGCTGGTAAAGAGCTCAATTTTTGTTGTCTGCAAATGTCTTTATTTCACCCCAATCCTTAAGATATATTTTATTGTGTACAGAATCCTGGGTTAGCACTTATATACCTCAGGGCATTATTCTGGAAAAATTATAAAAGAGGTTTGGGGACCACATTGATAATGTAAATGCTGTTGTAAATCCTTGTAGAGATGAGTTTCTGGTTACAGGTGTGTTTGTTTCCCTTTGCCCAAGCAATCGTAATTGTATTTCCCTAGACTCAGGAGTTTGGGCCGTGAACTTCCAGATCACCCTTGCTTGAGAAAGCAAACTCCTGGGTTCTCAGCATTTCCTGAAAGGATCTTCTGCCACACTCCTCCCCCACATGCTGCTGCTTTGTCTGCTGTCCCACGTGCTTCTGAGGTCCTGAAAACTAAAGCTCACATTGGGCAGATATGGAAGACGGGTTTGGGGCACTTGTGTCTTCAGCTTTTTCAGTTCCCACCTTCACTTAGATAGTAGCCCAACAGGGGCACCTGGGTGGCTCAGTCGGTTAAGCATCCAGCTCTTGATTTTGGCTCAGGTCATGATCTCGCAGTTTGTGAGTTTGAGCCTGCCTCGGGCTCTGTGCTGACAGTGCGGAGCCTGCCTGGGATTCTCTCTCTCCCTCCCTCTCTCTGCCCCTCCTCCACTTGCTCTCTCTTCCTCTCTCTTAATATAAATAAATTAACTTTGAATAATCAGAAAAAAAAGGTATTAGTCCAGTAGTCCCTTGTTATTCAGCATTTTGATGCTTTTTTGTAAAAGATATCTTTTTGTATTTCACCTTCCATTTTTACTTTTTCTTCCCCCATTGGGAAGGCAGATCCGAATATCTGGCCCACCTTAGTATTTGAAACAATGACACATTTTAGTTTTTTTTGTTGTTGTTGTTGTTAATGCTTATTTACTTTTGACAGAGACAGAGAGTGTGAGCAGGGGAGGGACAGAGAGAAGGACACAGAATCTGAAGCAGGCTCCAGGCTGTGAGCTGTCAGCACAGAACCCAATGCGGGGCTCGAACCCACAAACCATGAGATCATGAACTGAGCTGAGGTCGAACGTTCGACAGACTGAGCCACCCAGGCATCCCACATTTCAGTTTGAATCTGTAGTTAAGTCATAGTACACATGACTTTTGTAGTGGAACTTTCTTTGCCCAACAGTAGGTCCTAAACCCTTCACCTGTCTCTTCTAGCATAGTTTTACAGCATCACAGACTGCGAATGTTGTATGTCATGGCCATTCCCCTCCTTCCTCCTCCCAATGGTCACTAATTCCTTCTTTGCCAATTCAGCTCCAGGGCCTTTAACTTACAGAACTGAGACAGTGGGTGAGGAGGAAGAATGGAAAGCTTTGGAACATGCTTGAGTGGTTAATAGTGGAAAGGGGTCACAGTGACTGGCAATGGAAACAACAAAAAGCAAAACAAACAACAACAACAAAACCCAAATAAATCCAGAATTTAAGAAAGAAGGAATGTAAAGATGGTCTTGGAGTCATGTGACAAATGTAGAGGAAGGATGGCTAGTGGCTTCCCAAGTAGCTAACCTGTTTGTGAGGTAGTAGGAATAAGAGATACAGAAAGATCATCTTAAGAAGTTTTACTGTGCTTAAGAATGGAGGAACTCTTCGGGGCACCTGGGTGGCTCAGTCATTTGAGCATATGATTAGTGATTTTAGCTCAGGTCATGATTCCAGTGTCGTGGGATCAAGCCCTGTATTGGGCTCCATACTAAGTGTGGAGCATGCCTGAGATTCTCTCTCTCTCCCTCTCTCTCTCTCTCTCTCTCTCTCTCTGTCCCTTTCCCTGGCTCACTCTCTCTTGCAAACAAACAAACAAACAAACAAACAAACAAATAAGAATGATGGAGCTCTTTATAAAGGTTTGAGAGCTATTAGAAGAGATTGTGGTTGGTTTTCTAATAATTTGTTAGATTTCAGAGTGATATTTCTTTGAATGAGTCTCTCTACGGAGACTGTGTTTAAAAAGCTGCCTTGCTTTATTTTGATTGCAGCGTATGCCTGATTTGCTCATTTTTAGTCAGTGAATATTGCTGTATTAAATTTAAATGGCAGGATTTATTTGATCATTCCAAAATATACTGAACAACTAGGACATTTCTAATTGTTGTTAAGGCACCCAAGTAAAGATCTTTTTTATTATAAAATATTTCTACCATATACGTACTTTTGTCAAATCTTAACATATTTTGTCATATTGCTTCAGATCTTTTGTTTTTAAGAAAATAAAACAAAAGAAAAAGAAAATTTAAAGATACGGTAGAATGCCCAATTTTGATAAAATACTCCCAGCCCCTTCCAAGAAGTAGCCAGTTGTGTGAGTTTGGTATTTTTCCTGGGCTAACTTATATTTTTTCTATAGATGTATGTATCAAAAAGCAGTATGTATTATTACACAGCATTTAAAACTTTTCCTAAGTGCCATCATATCGTGTGTACAACTTTTTTTCTGTGCTTGCATCACATTTTTTGTTTAAATCATATGTTTGAAATTTAGTCATGTTGATACATGTAACTCTAATTCACTTATTATATTATGGGGGGGTGGGTAGAACGCAATCATGAGAGAGGGGCAGAGAGGGAAGGAAAGAATCTTAAACAGGATCCACCCTCAGCGCTGAGCCAGATGTGGGCTCGATCCTACAGCCCTGCAATCATGACCTGAGCTGACATCAAGAGTCGGACGCCCAACCAACTGAGCCACCCAGAAGGTTCGTAGTAGGAAGGTTTTCAGGTAATCAAGTCAGTAATATTGCCACACCAATAGTCCTCAACATCTTCACGTAGTTTTTAACTTCTTTTGCATTACGTCCTTCAGGAAAAAAAAAAATTCCATGAGCAATATTATGATATAAATACTTTCATGTGCCAGGCCACCATTTACACTGTAGAGTGGTGCTCATAAATACTGGGAGATAATGACTAACATTGTCATACTGCTTCTCAAGACTGCTATAAAAATAAATTAGATTCACTACAAACACATTAGCATATTTGATTATCATGTGAAGCTGTTTCCTAATTTAGTACATGTAAATGGCACTTCAAATTTGCTTTAATTTGCATTTTTTTGAGTTTGCACTGGAGAGAATTTTTTTCCTGGATAATTATTTGCATTTGCTTCCTTGTAAACTGGCATTTAAAATTTTTTGAGGGATCTTTATATTGGCTCAGCCTTTCATGATCTCTCAAGGAAATGGCCACTCCAGTTTGGGCTGACTATTTCTCAATGCCAAACGCACTTTTAATCCACACTCAGGGCCTCAGCTAGAGCAAGCAAGAAATAACTTCTGGATCTTCAAAAGCAAAAAGAGAGGTGGACACTTACGTGGAAAGGCACACCACTGCCCTACATTGTCACTGTTGTTGAGGTAAAGTCAACAAAAGCTCAAGTTCAGTAAGACTGACTGCAGATTTAATTCATTTTAACAAAATCCACAGGGAATCAGTTTTGTGCAAGGAACTGAGGTGATGAGGAGATCAGGAGTTTATACTCTAGTATGTAGCAGAAGAAAGAGGAGGATTACCTAAGTAAAATAAAGTCAGAGGTTTCTCTCTTTCTGGTTCTTTTCCCAGACCCACAGGACAGAAAGAAGAGAGAAAAAGAAACACAGAAGGCTACCTATCTGCTCTCAGGAGGCTGGCTGCCTCCTCAACCCTGGTGAAAGAGGGGATTTCTCATAGGTGGCAATGAGAGTCCAAGGTTTTCTTGAACTTCAGACCCATGCTCAGTAGTAGGGCTGTCCCCCATAGAACTCCAGTTTGGGGGCCTTCCTGGAAGCTTTTTGCCCATTCAGTAGGGGGTCACTATGACCTGACATGGTAACGGCAAGGTGTAAGCAGTATGTCTCCCAGCTTGTGGACTGAGCGTGGGTTATGTCTTCTCCCTCACGCTTCTGCCCTGAACTCTGGACTTCCTTGCTTAGTAGATGGTCCCTTTGAGCTCTAACTTGGCCTTCAACTTGGTTTAATGTTTTTATTTATGCCTTCCCTGCCATTGTCACAGGTGGTTTACAGAGATGGATATATACGGGTACTTATTTCTAAATAATACAAAAGCTTCCTTCTTTATAATCTTCATGGGCAACAATGCATAGTCATAAACAGGGTCTCTAGTTCTCAAACAGACATGGAGTCATTAGAAAATGGTAGTTGTCCTAGGAATCTACCCAAGGGATACAGGAGTGCTGATGCACAGGGGCACATGTATCCCAATGTTTATAGCAGCACTTTCAACAATAGGCAAATTATGGCAACAGCCTAAATGTCCATCAACCGATGAGTGGATAAAGAAGATGTGCTTTATATATACAATGGAATACTACTTCACCAAGACAAAGAATGAAATCATGCCTTTTGCAGCAACATGGACAGAGCTGAAAGGTATTATGCTGAGTGAACTAAGTCAGTCAGAGAAGGACAGATGTCATATGTTTTCACTCATATGTAGATCTTGAGAAACTTAACAGAAGACCATGGGGGAAGGGAAGGGGCAAAAATAGTTACAAACAGAGTGGGAGGGAAGCAAACCACAAGAGACTCTTAAATACAGAGAACAAACTGACGGAGGATGCGGGGTGGTGGGAGAATGGGTAATGGGCACTGAGGACGGCACTTGTTGGGATGAGCACTGGGTGTTGTATGTAGGCCAATTTGACAATAAATTATATTCATTAAAAAAAATGGTAGTTGTAATGAGGGAGAACTCTCCTGAATGAGGAATCCCCTAACCCCTCCCTACTATAAATTATTATAAAATAGCCCACAGCTATTTGGATAAGCCACAAGGAGACTTGTATTGCAGTTGTGAACCAAACAAGCCCTTAATAGGAAATTTGACAACCAAAACAGAGGTTCCATTGGGTCTGCTTACTTGCTCTCTATCTTGCTCTATCTGCCACACATATACGAAGAGTTAACATAAAATACACTTATCATTTAAGTGGAACTCACTATTTGAATCTGACTCACCAGTAAGATGGAGAATTTTGCTAACTATTCTTCCTTTTTAAGTTAACAGACGCTCTTAATGCATGCGATTACATTTGTCATGGCCCTACAGAAATATGAAAACAGGGTTAAAACAGCTCTTAAATTAAAAAAATGATGACCTACAGCAGAGAGCAATTATAAAGAAATGTTTCAACTTTCAAGCCAAGTAATGGACCTCCCTCACTGGTCTTAATTCCAATGTTTAGATAGATGCCAAATACAGCACATACTCTACTGAATTTCCTTTACTTCAACTTTCATTATAATTATGTTTATTAAAAAAATGCAGTGCCAAATTGGCCTCCTTAGATATTGGCCCTGCAACTACAAGAGTTTGTATAGTTCCCACAATCGTGTAAATTATCTACCACGAATATTCCAAACCATATTGGGGTGCAGGAGTGAGTTTCATTTTCCATACATTTTAGAATTAAGACTTTATTTAAAAAAAAAGGTTCTGTAGTTGGTAAGTCATCATTTGTACTTGGTGGGGGGGTGGATGTAAGAGTTTAATCTCTTGAGTTTCAACTCAGAGCCCACTCTCTGAGGCCCTGCTTCTAGGTCCCTATTTGGGGTAATGTTTCTGTGCACCACACTTCCTTCCTGGCCGGCACATCAGGACAGTATCTCTGTCAAGCCTAGTGAGCTTCTTAGGACAATGCTTCAGGAAGGGCTTTGGATTGGGGTCAGAAGACCCGGGTTCTAGTCCCAGATATGCCACGTACTAAGCTGAGGCCTATTTTGTCATTTAGCTTCGGCAGCCTCAGTTTCCTGCACCTTAAAATACAGATAAAGATACCCTTGCACGCCTGCCAAGATGAGTAGGGATCAAGTTCGATCACATGAAAGCTCTCTGTAAACACTGGTAAATACAGTTTTACATTCCAACCTTCAGGGAAGGCAGTTACGGCACAGTGTAGAGAAAAAGACTGGTTAGCATTCTGTCAGTTCTAAGTACCAAAAACACAACTCCAGCTGATTTAAGATTCATAAAAATATACTAGCTCAATACCCAAAAGTGAATTGTATTCCTATATATTTGCAATGAACTACCTGAAAATAAAATTAAGAAAATAATTCCAGGGGTACCTGGGTGGTTCAGTCAGTTATGTTTCCGACTCTTGACTTCGGCTCAGGTCATGATGTCATGGTTTGTGGGATTGAGCCTCGAGTGGGGTTCCATGCTGACAACGTGGAGCCTGCTTGGGATTCTCTCTCTCCCTCTCTCTCTGCCCCTCCCCCACTTGCATGGATGTGCATTTTCTCTCAAAATAAATAAACTATAAAAAAGGAAAATAATTCCATTCACAATTGCATCAGTAAGAATAAAAGACTTGGGAATAAATTTAACAAAAGAAGTGCAAAACTTATATTCTGGAGACTACAACATGTTCTTAAAATAAATTAAAAAGTTTCCAAGTAAATGGAAAAGCATCTCACGTCCATGGATTGGAAAGCTTAACATTAGGATAGCAATACTACCCAAATTGACCCACAGATCCTGTGCAATCTCTATTAGAATCCTAACAAATATCTTTATAGAAAATGATGAGCTGATTCCAAAATTTACATGGAATTGCAAGTGACTCCAAAAAGCCAAAGCAATCTTGAAAAAGAATTCCAAAGTAGAAGGATTCATACTTCCCAACTTTAAAAATTACTACAAAGTAGCAGTGATGAACACAGCCTGATAACAGAACAAAGACACATAGATCAATGGAACAGAACTGAGAATTCATGTGTTTGTGGTAAACTGATTTTCAACAAGGCTGTCAAGAAAATACAGTGGGGAAAGGATAGTCTTCTTAACAAATGATGCTGGGATAACTGGATAGCCACATGCAAAAGAGTAAAATTGAACTCTTACCTTACACGATATGCAAAAACTAACTCAAAGTGGATCAAACACCCAAATATCAAAGCTACAAGTATTAAGCTATTAGAAAAAATCATAGTGGTAAATCTTCATGATTGCAGATTTGGCAACAAAATCTTAAATTTGACATCAAAACCACAAACAAAATGAAAAAAAGATAAATTGGGCTTCATTAAAATTAAAAACTTTTTTTGCAGTGTGCCTGGCTGGCTCAATTAGTAAAGCATGTTCTCTTGATCTCGGGATTGTGAGTTTGAGCCTCACAATGGGTGCATAGATTACTTAAAAATAAAATCTTTAAAAAAAATTAAAAACTTTTTGCATCAAATGACACTAAGTAAGTTAAAAACCAACCCCCCGAATGGGGGAAAAAGTTGTAAATCATGTGTCTGGTAAGGGACTTGTAACTAGGATATAAAAATAGTCTTACATTACAAGAATAAAAAGGCAAATACCTCAATTAAGAAATGGGAAAAATCTCTGAAGATATATTTCTCTAAGAAAGATATAGAGTGGCCACTAAGCACAAGAAAAGATGCTAGACAGTAATATTCATCAGAGAAAAGCAAAACAAAACCATAATGAGATATTTCTTCATGCCCACTAGGATGGCTACAGTAACAAGTCAGACAATAACAAATGTTGGTGAAAAAATCAGAACCCTCATACACTGCTGGTGGGAACTTAAACCTGTGTAGCCACTTTGGAAAAGAGTCTGGCAATTCTTCCAACAATTAAACCTCAGCACATACCTCAGCAGTTCTACTCTTGGGTATGTACTCAAGAGAAATGAAAACATATGTCCACCCAAAACCCTGTACCTGAATGTTTATAGCAGCATTATTCATAACAGACAAAATGTAGGAACAACGCTAATGTCCATCAATTGATAACTGGGTTAACCAAATGTGATACATCTGTAAAATGGAATATTATGTGGCCATAGAAAGGAATAAAATGATACATACTCCATGAATGAACTTTGAAAACATTATTGTAAGGAAAGAAGTTAGACACAAAATACCATATATTAAATATTGACATTCATTAGAAACATCCAAAATAGGCAATTCTACAGACACAGAGCATTCATGGTTGCTTCACCATTAGTATTGATACCTAAGGTCCTTTCTAGTCCCCCAGTTCTATGAGCACTGATTCCTAAGCTCTTTAACATCTGTGTCTTCCCTGGTCTTCCCATGATCTGGCCTGTGATGCCAGGGGCACAGAGAGGTTTGATGACTTATCTTCCATCACACAGGAGAACTCTGCCCCACCCAAGCCTGGCATGCAGTTTGTAGGCCTTGTAGCCTTGCACTGTGGGCTATTTGCCATTTGGCCTCAACCTGCCCCTTTTCTTTGATGAGAGCTCATAATTTCCCTCTCTTCCCCTCTCATTTCAATGGGTCTGACACACACCTGGCGTTGGGATGGCTCTCGTGACCAGCCTGGCAAGTCAAAGTGATTGATAGAAAAACAAGGTTATGGTCCCAAATAGGCCAGTGGCAGGCAGCCACAGGTGTTGTTGGACCTTTTGGGAGACAAGTGTGTTTTTTGTTTGGATTTTCTAACGGGATTATTACAGATCGTATTTCTGTATGTCCTCCCAAATTCATATGTTGAAGCCCTAACTCCCAATATGACTTTAGGTATCACTGACATCCTCATTTGAAAAAAAACTGTTAAAAACTAGTCTATGAATTATAGGCAGATGCAAGGCAACTTGATAGGAGGATCAAAATGGATTTCACATTACTGGGGTGCTTGGCTGGCTCATTGGGTAGATCATGCGACCCATGGTTGTGAGTTTGAGGCCCACGATGGGTGCAGAGATTACTTAAAGATAAAATCTTTTTAAAAATAGATTTCACATAACTAAATGGGGGGGAATCCATTTGCTAGCTCTCATAACTTACTAGCTGTCATCATCTCCCTCAACCTCACTTTATTTTATGAATTATCAATAATAATGATGGTGATGATGATAAATGTATTAATTATTTGGAAGAATCTCTTCACAATGTAAAAGTTTATCAAATTATCACAATGTGTACTTTAAATATCTTGGAATTTTAGTTGTCAATTATACCTCCAAAAAGCTGAAATTAAAAAAAAATCTCATATAACTGTTCTCAAGATTAAATATGAAAATACAACGTACTATATCAATGCAGGGATCAGAAGCGAAAACACCTAACTCCGGTGAGTGATACAGCTGTGACGTTGCTTACTTGATACATGAGGAATTTCATCCGGAGTGTGACATCTCTAGGGAGAGGGAATTAAGCAACTCTCCCCTCTTGTAGGAGTTCTCATTGGTGCAAACTTCTGGGGTCAGTCAGGTTACCGTTTGAACCCCAGCTACATCATTTTTAGACCTTGGGCCTCTGAGAACCTCAATTTCCTATTCTGTAAACTGGGACAATTCCTACTCACCCTGGGATATTCTGAAGACTGAATGATGTAAAATGCCTGCTGCCCAATGTGTTCAATTCACCTAGGTCTTACCCCTCCCCTTTCCCTCATTTGCATGGCAAGAGTAACCCTGAGGCTTCCTGCAACAACTCTACCCCAAATCATTTCCCAGGCAGCAGTGTGGTTACTCGAACATTGGACATCACTAAATTCCCCTGCCGGGGTCCTTGCATGTCAGCCTGAGAAAAGCTGGAAACTTTTTCTAATCTTAAGAAAGCAAAAACGTGCTAAAAATAAAACAAGAGCCTCTCGTCAGTCTGCTCAAGAAGTCAGGACCCCGGGGCCTTCCTTCCGTCCTCAGAAGAGAACGCAAGTAAATGTTCAAGTCACAGACGTTGCTAACCCCTGTAGCCACACGGGGGAGCCCCTGTCGGGGTAAATGCGGTTCGCGGGGCTCCGGCATCCGCGGAGGACGCAGCGTGCGGCGGCGCGTTCTCCTTGTGCGGCCGGGATGGGCCCTGACCCCTGCTGCCCCCCTCCCCCCCTTCCGCTCCCCTCCCCCCGCCACGTCGAGTCTTCACTCCGTAGGTTGGCGTTCAGTAAAACTCAAGTCAGAATGAGGGGAGGGGGAGGAATCTGTTTTTAAGTAGGAAATATTTTCAAGCCACGTTTTTCTTCAAAACACCCTCCAAAATCAAATCAAATCAATCAACCAATAAAATGGTGAAACTTGAGAAATGTCGAACAGAAGACAGAGGCCATGAATTAAGTCAATTAAGTCGGGACTCCTCCAGTTTTAGTGGATGGAAGAGAGGGCACAAGAAAGGGCGGGAGAGAGAGGAGGGAGGGAAGAAAAAATCCCCAAGCTTTCTTCTGTTGGCCTGCTCCTGAGTACGGGCTGACGCGGGGTAAGCAGGACCGCTCACCCCTCCGATCCGACCCCGAGCTGATGTCAACCCTCAGAGTCCCCTGTCTCGGAAAGGGACCTCTCAAAAGACTGGAAATTTAACAAACACGGATTTGTCTCCATTCCGACTTTCCCGGCAAAGTTTTCTCAAAACAAAGGACACCTGTGAGACCCAAATGTTCAGTAATCCTCCAAGAACAAAAGCCACCGAGGAGCCTTTAAAGGGCATTTAAGATAACAGCGGGTGGCTGGACTTGGCCCAGCAGGTGACTAATTCCTTAAGTAAACACTTAGACACCAAGCTAAACACTGGCTCCCTTTCCTCCCGGACTTGGGCTTTGCACACCAGCCCCACCGCTCCCCACCCACCTTCCCTGTGGCACCTGCTTCAGGGCTCACGTCGTGTGGGAGGGGCCTTTGAAAGACGGCTTGAGGGAGGGCGCCCGTCGCCCAGCTCCCCAGCCCCACTTCTCCTCCCCAGTTCATCCCTTGGGCTGATTCCCCCCGCCCACCAGCTGCCCTTCCGCTTTGCCCTCTTCAGCTTCCCTCTCCCGGATCCCTCCCCCAGCTCTTCCCACTTTTCCGGTTTGTCTCCTCCCCCATCCCCCACGTCTCCCCAGCTGTCTCCCCAGATTGTCTTCCCCTCCCCCACTTTCTGCCTCCTTGCTTCCTTCTCTTCAGCTCCCTTGCGGGTCCTTCTCTTTTTTCTCCACCAAGCTCACGCACCGATCTCTGCCAACTCTCCCCCTGGGCCGCGCAGCAAGGGTCCCAAGGTCATGCTCACCTCCCTAAGCCTCAGCCTGGGAAATGATTTGGGCTTCCTTGTTGGGAAAATGAAAGCCCCTCCTGAAGGCCATGCCAGCACCTGTCTTCTCCAGGTGATGGCTTCCCAGTCTCACGGCTTCCTGGTCTTATGTCACGTAGCAGCATACGGCACCTATTTTTTCTCTGAGCTCTAAATAGGGTCCTTGGCAGCGACATCGTTTAAGATCTGGAAGCCTCTGTCTCTAATGTAAAATGAGGATAATAATAGAAACTAGCTTATTGGAGATTTGAGGATTAAATGAGATAACAAATGGAAAAATTGCCAGCTGTTACTGTGAATGCCTTCACCTTAGGCATTCATCCCCCATGCGTTTCTTTGCATTCAGCTCATGGACTCTAGACAGAAAAGGTACGGATGTGTAACTTTTAAGTCCCATAATAGCCAATAGTTCTGACCTTTTACTCCAACAAGTGTTTTTCTAGAGCATTAAAAAAAATCCACTTCGCTGTTCTTGGATTTTGGCATTGCTTTCCAGTTACTCATTTACAACAGGCATCTGTGAATTGCTCAAGGACAGGGACACTGTCTTCTTCCTTTTTATGTCTCTGGCACTGTACTTGGGCTGGAGTAATTCTAGAAGTATTTGTGATATTAATTATTTGTCTTTATAGGTCACTTACTTTTTAAAGTTTATTTTATTTATTTTCAAAGTGAGAGATAAAGAGCTTAAACAAGGGAGAGAGGAGAGAGAGACGGAGAGAGAATCCTAAGCAGGCTCCGCTCTGTCGGCACAGAGCCCATCACCAGGATCTATCTCAGGAACCATGAGATCATAGCCTGAGTGGAAATCAAGAGTTGGATCCTTAACTGACTGAGCCACCCCGGTGCCCCTTTATAGGTCACTTATAAATGGAGATGGTCCAGTAGCCCAAGAGCAGAAAGAGGAAGTGCCAGTGGAGTAAGAAAGGGCATCATCGTAGTGCCATTGACCAGGCCAGTGCTCCACCAGCCCGCACTTACTTTCTTAACTGGAACAAGTGAGGGGGGTGATTGTTACCTTTTATACAAGTCACTGACATATATAGTGGAAAACCAGGCCCTATTTTTAAACCAGTTGATTCTAGTCATTTACTCTCTCTATATTTACTGACCACTTACCTCATGCCAGGCACTTGTTAAGTATTGAGGATATAACCATCAATATGTATTCGCTGAATCAATAATCACTTATTAAATGACCCTTTCTTCAAATAAGTATATCGTAATGATTAGCATGAAGGACACAAAATAAGTTAACAAATGACAATAGTAGTTGCATTCTAAGTAGGCCTCAAGAATTCAAGCACATGTGGAACATCTCACAGCAGGCAAATCCTGATAGTGTGTGGTTGTTAGGACTAGAGAGCCCCTATCCAACTCACCCATTTCCAAAAGCTCCATTCCTATTAAGGCTGTGTGCCTTCATTCCACTCATCCACTTCCCTGTCATCAGCAGCCTTTCCCTTTACTTTTTTAACTAAAAAAAAAATTTTAATGTTTGTTTATTTTTGAGAGAAAGAGAGAGGGAGAGAGAGAGAGAGAGAAACAGAATCTGAAGCAGGCTCCAGGCTCTGAGCTGTCAGCACAGAGCCCAACGCAGGGGTCGGAACTCACAAACCATGAGATCATGACTTAAGGTCAAGTCAGATGCTTAAGCGACTGAGCTGTCCAGGGGCCCCGGCAGCCTTCCCCTTTAAATAATTGGAAAAAGAAAAAAAAAGAAAAAAACATAAATAAATAATTGGTATGTTCATTCATTCATTCATTTAAAAATCCTGTATTGAAACCTCCACTGCCCACAACTAAGATAAGCCACTGGAGATATGAAAGTATTAAGGAAGTTACACAGTCTGATTGGGAAATCAAATAACAATGGGATGGCCCCAGAGAACCAGTGGAGGCCTGTAAAGGGAATTTGGCAGCGAAATCTGGAAGTTAAGCAGGTTTGGGAAAAGGTGTGTGTGTGGGAGGAGGTATTTAGAATATGAATTAAACATAAGAGATTGGGGTCTGGATGCCCTGACAATTAGTTATTGAACCAATGAAATAATTTAACAATAAAATCATTGGGACCAAAACCTTCTCTGGACACAGCACTTAAATGATGTTCACTCAGTTCATTCAAAGGTTGTTGTTTGTTGTTTACTTAAGTTTTCTACTTCTTGCTGTGTTGATTTTATTAATCCTTCATTAGTGCCAATTACTATGCATTTAATTTTTTAGCAATAAGGAGAGCATGATTTTATCATTTCAAAATTTATATACTTAATATATTCTTTTCCTTTTTTACATTTTTTTCTCCTTTCTTGATTGGATTTGTTTGTTTCCTGGAAGAGACACACTTTTTGGATGTATTTACCATTTCCATTAACTTTCTCAGGTGTCACGGCTGAAGACACAAATGCACAGAAGAAATGCTTTATGTTTTAATTCTCCCTCTCATTAGAAATGACCTAAATCACAGGGAATTTTTTTTCTCATAATCCTGTAAGTACAATATGAGATATCAATCTATGGAGATATTCATTAATTTCCAAAAGATACACCTCTCTTGCAAATAGCAGCCTGTAGATAAAGGACAAGTCATGTCGTATCTCCAACAGGCTTAAGTATTTCAAATGTCAAAGTAGCTCTTCTATTTGTGAAACCATGGCACAAAATTAGCTCCATGGCTGAAAGCTACACACTGAGCTCAGGTTGCACAGAGAGCTATTTTCTGGTGGATGAACTTGTACTAGAATAACTGATAAATGAGAGCTATCTCCTGAACTTCGGGGCTTGAACTCACGACCCCAAGATTAAGAGTTGCATGCTCTACTGACTGAGCCAGCTACATACTGCAATCTCTTGAACTTTTAAAAAGCTACCTGGAAGAAAGTCAGTAAAGTTCAGCGAAGGAGTATGCTTTTCTGTTTATTACAGGCGACCATGTTTGTTCAGAGAAGTTAAGGAGTAAAAAGGTACGAGAAGGCCCCCCCCCTTAAGAGGAAATAGAAGTGTGGAGGAGACTTTCCAGAGAGGCTGACCCAGGTGTCTGTCCTGACACTCCTCTTCACTGTGATCACAGCCCCTCTAAACGTTGCTCCTCAACTCTACCCTGTGGGTATTCCATTGATAGGAGTCCTCTTTTCTCCCCCATCTTTCCTGAATAAGGAGTAAGAAGACAATCCTCAACCCATTAAGACAACCTGAGTAACTCCATCTTCTTGCTCAGCACACAGGATGACCCATCACACAATCCTATTAATGTTTTTCTCCCAAAGATCTTAAATTTCCTCTCTCCCACTTTAGTCTGGGGACTAAAGAATATCTTCCCAAAGAGGAGTTAATCCTGCACCATGCTTCTTGGATTTGTTGATCTTGGTACTCGTAATAAGGTGAGCTGTTGAGAATTTAATGCAACAAAAGAGGGAAAATTAACCAGGTCATTTTCAGTTGTTTCAGAAAAAGTATACTCTGCCTATTTTGATGAGGGAAGACTCTTGTACTGCATTTCTAAATGGTTATTGCATTTCTAGATGTTGTAGGAAAAGGAGATGCTTCTGTGATCTGAAGACTATTTAGCTGAGCATTTCTGCATTTTCCTGTGGGCCATGAAGATTTCATTGCCAAGTAAAGGGGAAGATAAAGAAAAGCTGGTTCTTGTTCCAGGGCTAGGGAGAGCCTGCCCCGTGGTGTGGGCACAAGTTCCAGAGAGACACTACCCTAAGGAGAGAAAAGAGGTGCCAGAAATGGAGCTCCCATGGACAAGGAGGTCAGGAATGCTCTGCCAAGTACTCTCTGAACACATACTTTGAGTTGGGATAGCTGTGTAACTGTTGGGCTGGGGTAGAAAGTGAGGAGGAAATAGTTATGAAGCAGTTAGCTGCAGAACTTTGGGAACCTAGCAGAGGTGTTGGTAGCCTAGGCTGGGCCTGCAGCACTCTCCACTTTTTTTTTTTTTTTTATGTTTATTTTTTACTTTTGAGAGAGACAGAGACAGAATCTGAGTGCGTTAGGGGCAGAGAGAGAGGGAGACACAGAATCTGAGGCAGGCTCCAGGCTCTGAGCGTCAGCAGAGAGCCTGACGCGGAGCTCGAACTCACGAGCTGCGTGATCATGACCTGAGCTGAAGTCGGACACTCAACCGACTGAGCCGCCCAGGCGCCCCAAGGGCTGTCCACCTTTGAATCAACTGCTGGAGCCTGGTCAGCCCAGCACCTGGAACAGCCAGCCCTGGTGGAATGAACATCCAATGCCCTTCCTCTCAATATCTGGGCCACGTAAACCCTAGACTCTAAAGGCAAACCCAAGGGAGAGGGTAAGGCCCCTGACATACATGAGGTTCTTGCTGCTAACATATCATCTTTCTACTTCAGTTGTTGCCAAACTACGTGGATTGTTTTTTCTTTCTTTTTTTTCTAGAAGTCAGTGGACGCCCTACATGGTGACCATCTACCTGAAGACTCAAGTCAAACCTAGAGAGGCAGACCGGAGAGAAGGGAAGATAGAGACGGAGCCCTAAGGACATTGTTCTGAGTCTCTGCTTACATGGAGTCCCTGAACTCAGGTGTCTTCCTGGACTTCCTTTTTCTGGTTGCCTTCTTTGGGTTCTATTCCTGCCACTGATGAAGATCTAATTAATATAAAAGGAAAAAAGGTAAGGAATTTCAAAGGGAGGTCATTATTTGAATTCATAGCTGAAGTTAGGGGAGATGGAAATACGTGTACCTTTTGAAAGAAATGCGATAGGGCATGTGTAAAGGACAAAGGCAGTCATAAAGGGAGGGTTATGCTGAGAAGCAGCATAAGTGAAGGGAGGAATTTCACTCAGAACAGAGATCTGGCAGAAGTGAAGGAGGTTTTAACAAACTCTGCAGCCGATTCTGAAGCACACCACTGTTCTAGTGTTTTAATACATAATACACCTGTGCTTCCTGACTATCAATTTTCTGAAAAAAGCCCACTTGGAAAATTTATGTCAATAATGCTGAACTCACAGGTGCATAGACAGTAAACAAAGGATTATCTTTGCTGGTGGGAAAGTCATAGACAGGCTACCTGAAGGATGTAGGGTGTATCTCGGAGGTTGGTACCATGTAGTTAATAGATGCTGATTATGATCAATAGATTTTAAAATTCGGTGAAAAAAAATTCCATTCTTCACAACCTACTGTTTCCTGGAAGGAAACAGGAGTCAAAGACTTAGCCATAAAGCGGTCTTTCACAATCCTCCAATCTTTCTTGGAGCTTACCTTTTTACCCTCCCCCATCCCCTTTCCCAAATTGTCCCTATCATCTTCTAAAAAAAATTTTTTTTTGAGAGTGTGCAAGGGAGGGGCAGAGGGAGAGGGAGAGAATCTTAAGCAGGCTCCAAGTTTAGTGCACTATCTGACAATGGGGCTGGATCTCACAAAGGTGAGATCATGACCTGAGCCAAAATCAAGAGTCGGATGCTTCACTGACTGAACCACTCAAGCGCCCCTTCAATTGCTTAACTAGTGAAATTTTGTAGGAACTCAAGTTCTTAAGACAACTCAAGAGTTGTCTACACTTAAGCAAAAATGTTGTGGACTTCAAAGAAAAATAACCCGTGGCTTGTCATTCAGATGAACTACAGCTCCCTTTTCAAATTGTGACTACCTCTTTCAAAAATGGCTTGATGGGGGCTAAATGTATTTGTAAAAGAGCAAGTAAAATAGTCTCTCGCAGGAGTAGTTGCTAGATGCCTTTTTTGTGTACTGTATGTTTATCAAAAACACTGCCTGCACAATTTTAAGACTTTTTTACCTGTTATTAGAGATAGAAGACATAAAATGACCCTGTCAGGTGCTTTCCCTTCTTTAGCCTGGACAAAATCTGCATGTTTCTCTCCCCCCTACCCCAAAAGCTTCAGCAGTTATCTAATCAAATTCTGGCAAGTATTGAGTCAGGTCTCTATGTTTGTATTCAGTATCCACAGATCACCGATCTTATTCTGTGGATCAAAAACGTACAATATATTTTCCTTTGCAGCTGTGGTCAGAACATCTTGGTCATTTGTTTCCGTATCCGAGAAGAGTGGAACAGAGGATATGTGTGGACAAGACACTACCGTTTTGGGGAATGAGTTCCTCATCTGTGAGTATAGTGAACACTAAGGCCGCACAACAGGAGGTGACAAACTCGGAGGCCTTCGTGTTTCCCCTAAAACAGTGCTTTCTAGCCATAACACAAAATTCATTGGAAGATTCAAGAGGAAAAACTGGGCTGAAGTTCTTAATACTACCATACTAGCCTATCTGAAGAGGTCTCTGACCTGACCCCTGCTTCCGGATTCCATAGAGAGCAACAAGACTTAGATCTTTAGGTATTTTAGGAGTCTACAAACAAAGTATGTATGTCCAGTTGGTTAACCCACCAACACATTATGTGTATCTACTCTCTCAACTAGCTAAACAGTACTTCCTGATGAGCATGTCCCAGGACTTGTGCCATCTTTCCTCCAAGAGTTCAACATTAAACTATCACCTATTGGTTCTGTACCTACACACATCCTATTGGTCCATAAAGACAGAATTGTATCACATGCATTTATCTTTTCTTCCCAGTGAATGAACAAAAAATACCTGCTGGCTCAAAGATGAATGGCATCCCCGCTTGGAAAACCTTTGGATACTATGATACTGGGAAATGCCACATTCATAGTTCATAGTTGCCTCTGAACCCCCTTTTAAGTCCCCAAAGAAATAAGGACCCTGAATAGCAGACTACTGGACAATAAGCAAGAAATAAAGATCATGCAGTGGACACCTCTATTTGGCTTCAGATGTATTAGCCAGCCTGTAGCCACTCTGTATTTCTAACTTTAATTGCATTACCTGAACACACATTTGCTGGCAGACATGGACGAGCAGTTTGGAAATAGCCAGTCTATCCCAGACCTCTTAGTTATGGATCAGGCAGCAGTGAACGCGTAATAGAGATACCCCAGGAGATGAAAGATCTGGGCTCTCGGCCAACATTCTTCACTTATTTGCCACATGACCTCAGGAAACTCCCTACATTGCACCAAGTTGCTTTCTCAAGAGTAAAACAGAGATAACTTAACCGTCCTGCATATATGACATGCTTACTATAATGTTCAAATAAGAAAGTGAAAATGTTTTATAGAATCGCTAATCAGCTTAGCCAAAAGTTTTCCGAAGAAAAGGCAGGGACTATGAGGCTTAGGGACAAAGGCCCAGCGATAGCAAACAATTTCAAACAACGTTTCCAAGGCATGAATATTACAGTAAAAGCCACTAAAAAACTCTGATATTGTGAAATAACAGTCCTATAAATGAGGGTATATCACAAAGTTGACAAAGATTTCCAAAACAGATAAAATAGAAGAGTAGACATTAAGTAGTTTTAATGAATCCACTTCCTTTATTGCAGTAACCTCTGTACAAGCAGCAACTGCAATATTCCACATTAAAACGTTAGAAAAGCAGGTGTGTGACAGTTATAGTACAGTATTATCAAAATATTACATTTTCAAACTTAGTAGATCAACATCCACCAGAGCTCAAATCTTTAAATTATTTCCATAGTCTTTAAAAATATGTAACGTCAGAAAGCATATAAAAAGAATGTAAAAGGAAACCTAAAGTACAAATGAAATAATGTAACAAATAAATATTTGATTTAATTAACCCTTAATAATCAGCTTAACACCACCATTCTCTCTAAACCCGGTATTTACCTATAGAAATAATGAACTGTCCAATGCCATTGCATATTTATTTCCAAGTTATCACTAATGATTAGAAAAAAAAAATGGCATTAAAATAATCAAATTCAGCATAAATAAAACAGAGTAGAATAGCTTCAACATTAGCTAGCATCTCTAAGAATTGTTGAAATTTATTAGAGTACTACAACAACCTTGAAAATTTTGACCTGGTGTCTAGTGTTAAGTGAAAGTAATGCAGTTTTTTTTTTTTTAAGTGAAAAGCTTCTTACATTATTTCACAGACAATATTACCCTCCCCCCATTATGCATATTTCGATATATTTTATGTACTTTATACACATATGTATGATGCATGACATTTGGTTCCTGCAGTACAGATCACAATGATGGTTTCCTGAATGGGAAAAATTCCAAAAAAAAAAAAAAAAAAAAAAAGTAAGTGTACCTGTGCACATTTCAAGATAGCAGCACTCAATTCATGCCCTATTATCCATTTAAAAAGTTCAAACACGATATTGTTTACTGAATAATATGACACTTCTACTGTCTTTCCCCCAAAACACTACAAAACCTGCAATAAAATGGAACAATGCTGTGAGTTATAATGTAGGGAAAAAAATTTGGAAAAACAATTACTTCATTTTAACATTCTGAATTCAAAATTATCATCAGATCTCCACTTTTCTATTCATTTAGTTTATGCTCACGCAGCAAAAAGACTGCACTATTGACAACAGTAGTAATTTTATGGATTTCTATCAAGATTCATGAAAACCTGCATACATTCTTCACCACGGAGACTTATGCCAATGAACTCACTGAACAGTACTGTAGTGGACGTGTTCTCCATTTTCTAACTGAACAGTAACTGTGTGAAGTTACATGCCCTTCCAATGATCACCTTTGTTCTCCAGGAAACCTGTTACCTTTCAATCTCATTTTGAACTTATGTTTACCAAAACAAAAAAATTTTAATCTAATGAATCTTGGATCACTTTAAAATGCAAAAACACCAGCAACATAAACGTCATTATATACACATATGCATCTGTGTATGCATATACGTATGCATACACACATACATATATGCAGACATCTATCCCTTGAAATGTTTTTAGGAAATCCTTCCTTGAATAAAAAATGAAAAACTTCACATTGATAATTGTATATAAAGCTTTTAGTAACAGTGCGTACGCACTGTCAAAATTGTACTAGTAGACTATGATGTCAAAACAGACATTCCAAAAGCACAAACTGGCAGTTTTTCTTAACACAAAAGTTTTAAAGTATTAAGAATGGATTAAATTTAAATGTTCAGAATAATCTGTTCAAACCTGAGTGTATTAATTAAGACTAAGTATACTTGACAATTGAATGAATTAAGCCTAAAAACATTTCATTAAGAAACCAGTGGTCCATTTAACCATTTGATGAAACATTAAATATTTTAATGATTTATAAATGATGGTACAGTGGGATTCCACATATTGTTTACTGAAATAGTCTATTTGATGACATTATTTTATCTAATTTTCCTCGAGAAAAGTCTTTTAGCATTTCTTAAAAGTCCCTCAAGATTTGAGGAAAACTATAAATTAGGACAGATCTCCCTTCTAATAGATACAAATGATTTTGAGGACTTTGGTCTGAAGAATGACAACAGGAGATTTTTCAGCATGGTATATAGAAGTACTGGATAAATCTTCAACCGTCCCTAAGATTTCAAATAAAAATACAAATAGCCAATTAGAGATTAAAAAAAAACAAAACAAAGAAAGGTTTATTGGGTCTTTTTTTCTTAGATCTACATTTTATATAAACCCACAGAAACCTAACCTTTGGGGTCACTTTTGTGTTTTTTTTTTTTTGCATTTTTCATTAACTTGCCCTAATTCTCATCTTTAGTATCTAACAGATACCTTTACAAAAGTAATAGAAAACATACAGTACTCAACACTAATTGGTCAATGGAAGAAGAAAAGCAGTGTCCATTTCATTTCACGGTGCAAGAGACTAGAAATAAAAATAACAGCTGACGGCAAAATTTGACATTCTATAAATTTATAAAAGAGGATATATGGATGAAATTTGGTTAATTTCAGAAGGCACCTCAAGGCTAAAGGCTTTTTGTACTCCTCTCATCAATCAAAAAATAACACACTTTTATTGCTATTCAAGTAGCAAAGGAAAACTTTACTCTCATGAGCTTCAGTCCAGCAACAAGGAATCATCATCATTCATTCAGATTGAAATACAGACTTGACTAAAACTGAAGTCTCCATACACGGATCAATGGAGCAACTTCCCTGTGTGCTTTCAAATTAATGAAATAGTGAAAGAAAAGTCACAGTTCGCCATTGTGATGTTAATGTGTCATTGAAGATTTCAGTTACTCCACTGGGCACTAAAGTACCATCTGGAGGGCTGTCCACTGTGTCGGAACACTTAAGAATAGAAGGTAAGGACACTCTGATGATTCCCACGGACTAGGAGAATTGGCGGTAGGTCCTTTGATAGAGCTTCTAACCAGGCCATATAGAGAGCACTTGACACAGCACCTTTCCTAGCAACTGGGAGACTCCTGGTATCAAAAAGAGAAAGGAAATTAGGCAATGCATTTAAGTTGAAAATAGAAAATGTAATAAAAATTATATATGGAGTCCCTAGTAATAGTAACTAAAAATTACTTTGGTTAGTTACACATTGTTTTTGAGCGTGGCAAATTCTGAACATAGCGTGACAATGACTATACTCATAGATCACTATTCTCCCTTTCATATGTCTGAACAAAAGATTTTTAAAATTTATCCGTAAGAATAGAAATAAGTATTTCTATCAACTGTAGCACATTTTATGTCTAACGCTAAACTTCACATTTTCCCTTCTTCATTAAGGACAGAATTCTTTTAGGAGAAAGGGCTGTTTCTATCTGAATTGTGAAAGCAGAAACTACACATGGATAAACAAAACTGAAACATAATTAATTCTATGTATTAATTTTCAACTTCTCTTATTTCTCTGGGCTTTCATTTATTTTCTTAGTGTTTATTTTTGAGAGAGAAAGTGCGAGTAGGGGAGGGACAGTGAGAGAAGGGGACAGAGGAGTTGAAGCAGGATCCTGACTGAAAGCGGTGAGCCCAACACAGGGCCCGAACCCACGAACCATGAGATCATGACCTGAGCTGAAGTCACTCAATGGACTGAGCCACTCAATTGTCTGGTCTTTCATTCCTATTTGTAGATAGTGGTAGTAGTCACCAGTTGCCTTATCAACTGTTTCTCTCTAGACTTCTGTTTTAGCATATTCCATTATAGTATGTGATCATTAGCAGCAAAACTTGAAATCTTCTGGGTATTGTTTTTTTGTTCATCAAAACAACATTTCTCTAGTATTATTTTATTTCATCATTTGGGATGTTTTTGGAGGACTGAGCTTTTTTTTTTTTTAACCTATTGAAGGACCCAGGCTCCATGACAGAAAATTCAGGTTCAAGTAATACCTACCGAATCTGATTTAGTGAGGAAAAAAAAAAAAAAAAAGCTAGAGAGCATTAACACCTATATTCAATGCAAGGACAGAGTGTCTGCATGTAAAGTTTGTGTGTGGAAAACTGGGGGAGCAGATTCAGACAGGAACCACTTTTTACATTAAAAAGGTAACTTTATGGTGTTATTTCTATGAGGATGCTGCCTGGGGTCTACAATTTTTTTTTTTTAAGATTTTTTAAAAATCTAAGGCAAGTTTAATAGTAAAAAACTGATTTGGAGGGGTGCTTGGGTGGCTCAGTCATTCATTAAACATCTGACTTCGGCTCAGGTCATGATCTCACAGTTCGTGAGTTAAGTCTGGTATCAGATGAGCTTGAGTGCCGTTTCAGGTGAGCTGGGCTTCTCTCTCTGCCCCGTGGTTACTTGTGCCCTCTCTTTCTCAGAAAAAAAAAAAAAAAAAAAAAAAATTATTTTAAGTCAGTACAATCCACCCCTCAATGTCACACTCAAATTCACAACCCCAGATCAAGAAAGGCACGCTCTACAGACTCAGCCAGCCAGGTGCCCTCCACCACCTCAGGGTCCAAAGTTTAACTTGAGGTCCTCATACCCCCACATATGATAGAGTGTCCTCAAAGCCAAGGAGTTTTTAAAAGGTGGGAAAAAGAAGAAAGGAAAAATTCCATAATAAACTATTGTGATAAAGAATTACTTAGATTCATATAAGCTTAAGATTTTTGCTTTTCTTTCCTCCTACCTTAAGTGATTTTTCCATATGCTTGAAGTATATTAACAAAAGTTTGTTTTTCCTACTTATAACCACTAGATCATTACTGGGAAATATATACGTATGTACTTGGTATGGCAATTAATCCTAATCGCATTATCATAAAATGAATACTGAAGAAAATCTTAGTATAGACATTACTTACATGACAATGATATTAGCTGTACTTGAATGTTCCTTTAGTAATTCATTTAACCTTATCTGCCGATAGGTCTGAAAGGAAATAAGACAAAGTCATTCCTAGACCATTGGAAAAGTGGAATCTAGTGTGGTTCATAGAACAATATAGAAGTAAGCAAAAAGAAACCAAAATAATTTTGGTGTAATAAAAGTCTCTGTTCCCTAGTTTAAAAAAGACCTAATGATTTACACACACTGTTCACATACAGATCCAACTTAGAGGAGACTGAATTTACAAGAGTGGTTCCTCCCGTAACAAATTATAGTTGCTGATACTTCTATTTTAACGTATTTTTAAAAAAAATCAATGGAAGATTAATGAAAAGAAAGCAGAAGAGAAATAATACCTTGGTCTTATAAAGTTCAAGCTCATTATCTGTTATTCGCCATGGCTCATCTTCTTTCATTTTATCTGCAATATCTTGTTCTTTGTCATCTTCATGAAGTCTGTACGGCTCAATCATTTCATCAAATGCTACAATACTTAAAAAAAACTGACAATCACAATCTGAATTACTTAACACTAAGATCGTAAATGCTAAATTAGAATTTAAGAAGTCAGTGTTTTCCATCTCTCCTGCTCACTTCCACACCCTAATTATAACCATCTCTTTGGCAACTTATTCAGAAAACAGCCATCTCTAGTTTCTCAAATTGATTAGAGATTTAGAACCATATTCACAATAACAGAATTGTAATTTGAACTGCTAACAATGATCTCTCTGTATCTACTCCCTGCTCCTATGCCCCCCCCCCCGTCAACCTACATACATTTCCATCACCGTAGCTAAAATGATCCTTTTGAGCAATATGTCGAATTGTGTTGTTCCTTTACTCAAAATATTCAAAACCTTTCCTAGTTCAAGTACCACTGAATGAAAGGAGCAGTAGTAGGAGAAAAGGTACTAGAATATTGCGAAGGGAGGAACACACAGATACTTAACATTGAAGAAGATGCACAATTAATCTCTAGATACAAAGATAATTTAACAGGATAAGAGACAGTAAAAGAACATAAACACTCTAATCCCCTATGAATGTGAAAAATATTTTTCAGTATCAAGTTTCGTACAAAGTTCCTGGCATATATTGTTTTATAAGAGGAAACAAATCCTTCCCTGATTATAAGCTTACAAAGTATACCTTATTATTTTCTATTTAAGATAAATTCTTTAAACCAGCTTCATCATTTATTCAACAATTTACTTGAGAATAATTAAAATTATGCCTGGTAACATAAATATACATATTATTCTAACAATCTCTAGGTACCATTTTCAGGTAGATTATTCAATGAGTATACTTTCCCTTGACCCTTGAGAATTCTGATTGCAACTATTATAGGCTAATTTTTGATTCTCCTATTTTACTAATAAGGCAAAACAGTGAAAAGTAATATATAATGTGGAGTAGGAATTGAGTGGTGGTAATGAATATAGGCATGAACAGTGGAAATTCAAAGAACCATGTGGAATTTCTGTGGCATTAGGATTTTCAGAAATTACTTGTAAAGCACTAACTGAATTCTCTGAAAACTGAAAGCCCTTACACTTACTTTAGTAACAGCTACAGGCATGCCAACTGTCAGTACCAGATTTAAAAAAGTTGACTTCACATGCTAACAGCAGGTAAAACCTCCAGGTAATTAGTTTAAGTTGAATGATCTGTTACTGGAATATGTGAGTAGGTCATCCATAAAAGAATCAGTTATCTATACAGAATAATTTATCCAAGAACTTACTTTTCTTTCTTTGGTTTAGTATTAATATCTCCTAAGACCATGATATCAGAGAAGTCTATCCGGAACTTACTAAGCAAAGTAGCCATCCTAAAACAAAAATGAAAAGCATTGAGATACACAAAAGCTGCATCTATGTATTTTTATTCCATTTCAGGCTGCATCACTGTATCTGAAAAGCATCATTTATAGGAAAACCGTATCAGGTGCTGAATAAAGTTCATCTGTGTTAGTTCACACCGTACATTCAACTGAGTAGAACTCAAAATTCCCTGAGTAGAGACTCCGGTTATATTCTTCCACTTTCTCTGAATCGCTCCTTAGTATCCAATCATGAATGGAAAGACAGTAATAATGAAATTTGGAAGGCAACTAGTTTTTAAATTTAATTTTTGTCACAAGGAGTCAGAGATACAGGCTTTCAGTTACAGAATGAACAAGTCAAGAAGATGAAAGGTACAGCCTGGGGAATATAATCAATGGTATTTTCATAGCGCTGTACAGGGACAGATGGTAGCAATCCTGTGGTGAGCATGACATAAAGAGATATGGAATCACTATGTTGCCCGCCTGAAACCAACATAACTATATATGTCAACTGTACTTCAGTTAAAACTTTTTTTAGACAGATTATATTGGTGACTATATGGATTTCCGCAAAAACTAGTAAACAGTTGTTAAGTTTAATTATTTTTCGATTCTTCTTCCATCCAGGAAGAATGCCTATCTCAAGACCCAAACAGGACTTTTGGGGGCCATCAAAAGCTGTAACTAATGGCAGATCAAGTTCACAGCATTTTTGAGGGGGAGGGAGACTGGGACAGACATGAAAAAGAAGCTCCAACAAGCCTCTGACTTTTCAGTAAAGAAATACCTTTTCAAAGGCATAGATGGCAAGGAAACCTTGGTGGCACCAACAAAAAAGTGGAAAAAAACACAAAGGAAAAGCTGTCAGCACAAGGGGATTCTATTTTTAAGAAAACAGAGTTTTCTAAATTAAGACATTAGAAAACAGACTCGCTCCAGGTTTAACTTTTGAATTGTTTCTAGTATTTCTTGCATAATTCACTATGTGAGATGACTCGACATTTAGTTGAATTCCAGTGTAGATCTATTAAGTGCCTGCTATGTGTCACTGGGCCCACGAAACTCAAATCTAAGATACAAAAATAAATTAATACAGTACCTAGAATGCAGCGAGTGATACCAAGTATACTGTTGCTGAGGAAGGAAGGGTAACAACTAATGGGGAGACAATGGTATAAAAATAAAACACATTAGGGCAAGTGTCACAAAGAAAGTGACGGCAATGCTGGACTTGAAAGTCTGGAGTGTTTCATGAGAGGAGCTGTTTACAGTAGAGATGAGAGCAGAGAGGGGTACAAGCCTGAGACAGCATGTGTGTTCAGGGCAGGTGCACCAGTGCGCACCACAGTGAGGGGTAAGACACAGTGTGGAGAACAGGACAGAGCGTTTGGGCTTTGTCATATTTTAGCACAGACTTTCTATGGAATGTAACAGAGAGGAAATCCCAAGTATTTGGGCAGAGGCATCTTATAATCAGAGCTCTACTTTTCAAATGTGAACTCAAGAGAAGAGTGTATAGTGTGTGCTGAAAAGGTCAGGGACGAGATGTGGGGTATGTGGCAAATCACTCAACCAGAAATAGAATGGGGACAGTACAGCGGGAGTAAGACAAGGGATGACCGCGGCATCCTTCATTTCTGTTGTCTTCAAGTCTACAGAATGTATCTCACACGGGAATATGTGATTTGGAGGCACATCCACTGATTTTTTACATGCCTAACATTTAAATGCTGCAAATCTTTAACAAAGACTTTCTAAAATGTCAATATATGAAAAAATATTAGGAATCAGTAAAATGAACTATCTACAACTTAAACATAAAGATTAAAGAGAATGAGGTTTTAGTTGTTTAACAAGATTTTCAGCTTCAGTATTGGACAACCTGACTGACATTTTCTGGACTGTGTCTTTTTTATACTATCAAATATACTGTAATAGTGAACTATGGCTAGATTAATGCTCTTCCATTTAAATACACTTACGCTCTCCGGTCATGGTCTATTCGGTTTATTTTCCCACCAATGAACACTCTGATCTTACAGTCTTTCCACTTTTTCTTGGTAGTCAGAAGGTAAGGTATCAATAAGGTCAAACCTAAATCATAAAAATATAAAAAATCATTCATGAAATGCTAATTTCTCAATTAAGACCTTTTAATTCAATTTAATCTCTAAAAGAATGTCTGCTACAACTCTGCATTAAACAATATTTTTCTATCTGTTCTTCCTTAATAATTCAGACAGAAAGCCATGAGGTAGGCCTGAACAAGGAGGGAAGCCCAATGGAACTGGGAGGTTAGTCACATACAGGAGGACTGAGGAATGGAGTGTCTTCACTGAACCTAGTGGGAGCCAGGTTTCTCTCTCAAGTGAGAACTCCAAGAAGGAAGAAGCTGGATTAAACCCTGCAGTGTTTAAACTGGAATGGGTGTTCAATCTATACTTACATGTACTAACATATCTATGGTAAGTTTCTGAGACCCGTCTACTAAGAGGGCCGGGGAGCAGTGACACTGCAGTGGCAACGAGCGTATCTTTGTTTCTATATACCATTCTCCACTAAGAGCAGTCAGCGTTCCTCGGGTAAAAGGTGACTCAATGGCTGGTACAGGCAAAGTACAAAAGTAAGTCTGGAACATCTTATGATTGGGACATGACAAATGGACACACAAGTCAGACTACAGAGGATCTTGCTGCCCAAATATGGAAACGATCTGAACATCAAAACAAATAATGAGAATGACAAATCATCTCACACTGAATACAGTCTATGAGTTCACAAAGATAGGAAAAAAGAGAAAGCTCTTCCTTACAGTAAGAAGCCAACTAAGAGGAAGAAATAACAGGATTCGAAAATCACCATTTGGCAACCACAAACACACCACACCAATGATAAGAGCAGGCCAAAGTATCAAAGGACGCTAAAGATGGTGGTAAAAGTTGTAGTAATGATGGTATATTTACCTAATCCAAAAGTAAATCCCCATCCACTAATATGTGTAATTAAAAAGGGGAAACAGTAACTTTTCATTCTAAAAATCTAGTGAAAACCACCTTACTCAATAGTCAAAGCTAACTTCACCAGTCATGAGCCAAAACAAACATCATGTCCCACTTGAGATATAGACAGAAGAGCATAGCGTCACTTCTGTAATAGTTCTACCAAAAACCTACATAATGTAAACTAATTATGACAAAAGATGAAATGGCACTTCAAATCTAGTGACATTCTCAGACTGGTCGATTAAAAAAAAAAAAACAACAAAAACCAAAAAATATTAAGGTCATGAGCTCAAGAAGTAGGCAACTTGCAAAGTGAAGGACACTGAAGACGTAACAGTTAAGTGCAACACCTGATTCTGAAACTAATCTTGGTCCTTTGGGGAATGTTGACAAAACTTTGGGGTCTAGGGAGGAAGAGGACACGTCATTTCTTAGTACTATTCTCATAGTCCCACAACTTGACTACATGTAAAACTGCTAAAAAGCATGGTAACAACCTTACCTCCATCATCAAAAAGCCACCAGACATCAATAGTATTCTTTCCTTGTTTTTTCTGAAACTGTGTACTAGCTTCAAGAAGCTTTTGGTCAGCTACATTTAAGGGCACAGCAGGGCCTTTGGATTCTAAAGGATGAAGCAGAAAAATAACATGTAAGGGAGATAAATATTCAAGTCTCTTTTGCTGAATTCCTATAATTTCCTAACTCTTGTATATTTAAATGTTTATAATGCAGACAGTTGTATATGGCATCCATCATAAGCTTTCAGTGGTTTATAATTTAAATGTACTTTTGAAAGACGTTCACAGATAAATACATCTTTACAACAGCTTAACTCATCCAAATTATCTTGCCTAATTTCTAATATTTTGAAGCATTCTTAATGAAAGAGAAGCATGAATACCAATACCAATCAAGAATATTATAATTGACTGAGATTTTTGAGAAGTTGTTTTACGCTAACTGGACAAATGAGGCTTATGCCTATTCCATGAACGTATCACTTTTGTAATCTTTTTCCTCAGTAATTTAAAGATCAAAAAATTATTTTACATAAAATGTCATCATTAATATAAGATCAAAAAATTATTTTACATAAAATGCCATCATTAATATAAAAGACAGAGGGAAGTGGAAGACGAATGAATACAATCTAACAATTATCACAGTGAAACCTCTGAGTCTAAGCAAGAACACCCTCATCTTTACCTAACTTGACCCCTTGGTTTGTGATGCAAAAAGCTAAAGCCATATAACCACACATCTTTCTCTGAGGCATAGAAAGATGGTAGAACTCCTTGGAGGGCACCACGTGCTGCAGATCTAAAGAGCAATATACCAAGGAAGTTCCCATATTCCCAGGAATTAAAAACTCAAAAACTTAAAAAAAAAAAACAAAAAAAACTCAGCACTGACTCTATGAGCAAGCAAATGACTATTATGAGACTCCTACAGCAAATTTTTAAAAGCAGGAATCCACAGGAGGAAATCTGATCGTTTCTGCAGGATGTCTGTCATTCACTTCTCATGCTGCCATGATACACGCAAACATGACGAATGATTGTGCATGATGACATAATATGGCTGCCAAACCACACTGCTCCGTAACTCTCACCTCTATCTCCTTCTCATAAAAGTCATGCCCGGGGACATGACTGTGTATCTCCCAAACGCAGCAGGGCTGTGAGAAATATTGTAATTTTTGAAATGAAAAATATATTAGTATCAAAATTAAGGGCTTGGCTTGGTACACCTGATGGTAAAGAATGCAAGTGACACTGGCAAAGAGACCCATTTCAGTGTCTCTGTTTAGCACCTAAACCATGCAGTTTAAAATAAGAAACTGGTATTGACAGTCAAGGTTTGAGTATTTCAGAAATGCTATGATGATTTAAAATAATTTGCCTTTGATATACTCCCTTTCCCTGGGATGACTTATACTTTTTAGTTGGACTAAAGATAATGTTTCTAATCTGCATTCAATAAATAACTGTAGCATCACCTTGCCATGGAAATAAAAACTAAGGTAAAAAAAGAAAATAGCAAAGTTGGAATTGAAGAGTTAACAGTATGAAAAAGGGGATTAAAACAAAATGATGAAAAATGCCTGCCTTTTTTCAACAGTGGTTGAGTTGGAGTCTTGCCATCCTCTTCCTCATCTAGATTATGTTTAAAAAACACAAAATATAAGTTAATTGTCTTTATATTAATAATGAAAATGTAAATAGAGCACATTTATAAACAGAGCATAGTATGATGAGACAGTCTGTGAAAAATAATCAAGACTGAAAATAGATATCTTCTACACTGAGTGTTGAGGAGTTTTAAAAGCAAACATATTTTAGACGCCTCCAACAGGGCTACTGATGAACGCTCACCCCTACATTGTATTCCTGTAAAACTGACAAAAACTGGAACACGATTTTTAAACTTGTAAATGTTCATACTTGAAATCAGTTGAAAAGAATTTCAACTATGGCTTATAGAATTGAAATAGGACGTTAAAAACTGACACTGCAGATAACACATGAATTTGAAACACTGCCACTGCATCACTGGGCAAATGACTGAAAAGTTACTTTTAGAAACGTTTAATGGATATCCGGTCCTTGTAAAAACTAATCACCACTTGAAACAGGAAGGAATGTGATCAGAGACAGAGTCTTTTGGTTTATATAAAATACTATTTATACATATATACATCAATTGATATATAAAACATAAGCATATATATACATGTATATATGTTTGTATGCATGTACTGGTCCATCTGTATTTAGGTATCTTTAAGTATTTTCTTGGGGTTAACAGTTTTGCTAATCTCAGGTTCTTCTTCAGATAAGCTTATGTGAGGTGTCTGAGGCATGTAAAACTCCGGACCCGGACAGGGAAGAGTACACTGCTCTGGAGTCGAGTGGCTCCCAGGATTCCAGGATTCCCTCTAACGCTTCTCCTGGCTGCGTCAGCTTGAAATGGTTAGTTAACTCCTCACTTTCCTTGTTAGTAAAAGGGTGAACAATACATACCTCTTCAGATCATTATGCTGCAAGCATTAAAGCCCTTAGCTCAGTGCCTAGCACAAAGTAAGTATTCAAAGGGCACTCTTTCTGGCCCCTTGCATGCTGTGTGCCACACTAACCAAGAAAGACATACCGAACACCTATAATTATACAGTGACTACACAAGAATGTTTCTAATTCTGAACACCTTTAAATTATATACACTTTTCTATAGTTTCTATGTTAATTTTGAAAATAACTGGCTACATAGAAAATAAACACAAAATAAAATTAATGCTATTTTTGAATGCTAATTTCTTATGCCTCTTAGGGAACATTTCAATTATTACATTTAATTTTATAGGATTATGTATTATTCCTATAAAGTAGATATTTCATACTGTCTTTGATGATAGTAAAAATAACAATTATAAATATAAATGCGGACATTGTGTATTTATTTCAGAGAGTTCAAAAAATGTTAAGGAAATCCTGACACTTAAAAAATAATTTACACTAAGATATTTAAAGGTATCTGAAGGTAATAAAGCTATTGACATTTTCAAAATAAAAAGGTGAGCAGGTATGTACTCACCCCAGGTTCCTACTCTAAAAATAATGACTTCCCAAGACTGTGGCACACAGTAATGAGCTAATGTGTAGAAAACACCTACTGCAATGTGAAAGGCACAGAGTAGATGCTTGATGACTATTACTTCCTTTCTCATCATAGTTTTACCTATCAATTCCTAACAGATTCAGTAAAGAAAGGATCGGTTTTAGGAAAAAGAAAATGATAACAAAAATAAAAAGAGAAAATGAGAGCATGTATACCATAAACTAAAAGTAAATGCAGGAACATTAAAAGCAGTTTTAGCATCTTTCATAGAGTTTTGAGATGAAACAGGAAACAAATTATAATCAAGCCAGCAAAGAACTTAAAGGGAAAATGGGTCTCAACTAAAGCCTCAACTACCACTACTCTGAGCAGCCAATGTAACTAAGGAGCAAAGAAATATTAAGTAACAGCAGTGCTTCTACGTAATCTGGGAAAGATCGATTTCACAGTGACAGGATTTGTCCAAAGTGATCAATTCCAGAAAAAGAATGGTAATTGTTTGATAGGAATCAAAAAAGCATGATATGGTTTGATGATTTACAGTGCAGATTTTTCTTGTTGCGTGCCAGCTGGGACCAGGACAGATGGAGATACTGACTGAACAGAGGTAGGAGAGTGAGGGCGGGAGAGTAAGATTTGGAAGTCATCCCTCTTTCCGTCTTGTAAACATGACACAGATTTATGGATGAAATTATCTCAGCGTCTCAGGAGATTTGGAGACCTTTGTGTGGCCTGAACCACATGGGCCACCAGGGGTAGTAGGTGTGCAATTATGGCCAAACAGTTCAGTAACCAAACACCAATAGCATGTTCCTTCAGAGACTAAGTGAGGAATACAACTGCATGTGATTTGTTATTACATGGTTTTACCTCAACAACTCCAGGTGCAGTAGATGTAAAAAGTATTCTAAATATGTCAGCACATAAACAAAATCCCTGGTATTTCAATATCTTGATTTACAAAAAAATTATGTAGATTTGTGGTCAACTTCATTGCTTCCAGGGTTATCTTATGCTCTATCACATTACTCTAAAATTACCATGTTACTTTCCAAGTTCAGATTTAACCTAGGCTTTAAATTAAATTGTTTCATTTAAAGCATATATAAAAATATACAAGCAGGTATTAGTGTAGTGTATAATTAATTGGCATGGCTTCTGTTCTATGATCGACTTTAGTATTTTAAAAATAGCTAATCATGTTGTAGCCATCCATTTTACCTCATCTACTAGAAATGAACAGTACAAATGAGAGAATGGGTTACTTAATAAGACATGTTATAAAATAAAAACCATTTCTCCCCAAATTAAACATTACCATTAATAACATTTCTTGTCTGAATAAAAATTACCTTTGTGTGTAACACTTTTCTCATCGGATGGCTTGGAGGTATCTAAATCCGATTTTTTACTGTACTCCATACTTAGTACCACATCCTTGACACCGGGAGATTTCTCTTGTGAAGACAATAATTCTTCTATGGACATGAAAGTAATCAAATTATTATCTAAATCTTATTTTAACCATTAATGAAAGCACCATGGTATACTGATTAAATAACAGTTCACAGCACAGTTTAGGAAGAAATAGTAAGTTTACAGTACATGATTTCTTAGGTAAACAAATGTGATAATCTGTTTTGAAAGAACTATTCACTCAAATATCTTGAGCCACGGCTAAGTATCAGACATGTGAATTAGGTGCTGAGGAATTAGTAATGAGTGAGATTCAAAGAACATAAAAGTGTGGCAGACAAAAGAATAGTGTATAGAATGTGAATAAATTCTACTCTCAAAGTCATTTACACATGTAAAAATTGTAAAATGTGACAAATGTTCATATATGTGTAAGATGACAAACAATGCTGAAAAATTATACCCCTGACTATAGAGACAAAACCAGGACATCAACTCAGGGTAGACTACCAGTTTTTCATTTTTAAAGCACTTTCTCCATTTTGTATCTTTTGAGAAGTAGTTAGTAAACAGTTAACTTCCACCATGAAAACATGCGACACGAAGACAAATGTCATAAGAAACTGATCGGTGACAGATAATCCTCATCACTGATTTGTGTGTATTATGACAAATAACAAGGGAAACGACTATGCTAAGAACTTCACAGACATTTCTTTACAACAATCCTATGAAATAATCCCGTTTTTTAAATTTTAATGTTTTATTTAAGTATCTCTACACCCAACGTGGGGCTAGAACTCATAACCCCAAGATCAAGAGTCTCAGGCTCTTCTGACTGAGCCAGCCCAAGCACCCCAATAATTATGTTTTAAGATATGAGGAAACTGAAGCTGGGAAGTCAGCAAATTTGCCCAGGCTACAGAGCTATGTACTAAGAGAAAAAGCTGGGATTTTCAAAGGAGATCTGACTCCAAAGCCTGTGCTCTTGATCCTGTGCTGATCCAAATTCCTGTGTCCAAATCCTGATGACGAATAACAAGACCTTCGAAACAATTTTCCTAATTGAAACACATGAAAATGTTTTCTTAAAGTTCTAGTCAGATTCAAATCACAGTGGATTACACAACTATATATGTAATTGATTAGTCAAATTGTCATACTTTTGAGAGTGACAGGGAACACAACTAATTGTGCAGTTAACAGGTACCCTAAACCTCAATTGCTGGCAGCTCACGAGAGAACTGAAACAGTATTTTGCAAGGCCTACTCCGGAGTAAGAAAATGCATTTTCAGCAAGCCATACTTTTGTGTTCCATGGATAAAGACCTCAAAGCGTTCCTTTCAAAACTGCACAATACCCTTAAAATGGTGGGAGGAGGGGGAGGATTACAACTGTTTAAATATATAAACAGGTGACAAAAGTTCATGATGTGCCTCTCAGCTATTTAGGCTTAGCTATTTTTGATGATTTAGTTAATTAATTGATAAGGGTGAAATATTAGGTATGCAATTTCTTAAACTTATAATATTTGTTAAACTACCAGGAAATCAAAGGGTACAGAATTTCCCAGTTTTTATTAAGGTGGCAAAAGTAATCAGTATACCTTAGTTAGGTTTAAAGTTTCATCTAAAAACATTTTTTTTGAATGCTTTAAAAATTACATAGTTGGAGAGGAGATTAGTGGGTATCAGGGGTTAATGATGGAGGAGAGAGGAAGGGCATGGTGGGGGCATAAAGGAGCAGCACAAGAGAGATTTTTGCGGCGATCGAACAGTTTTGTATCTTGATTATGGTGCTGGTTATATGGATCAACCGTATGTGATACACGGCACAGAACTATACACATGTTCATGAGCACACACACACAAGTGTTAAGCAGAACTGGTGAAATCTGAATAAGGTGGGTAAATGGTCACAATGTCAGTTTCCTGGTTATGACGTATAATGATAGATATTCAATATGTTACCACTGGGAGCAATGGATGAAGGGTACAGAGGACCTCTCTATTATTTCTTTTGTTACTTATTATGGATCTATAATCATTTCAAAACGAAAAAGTTATGAAAAATGACTTATAGGGTCTTTTCTGAAGACACAGAAAATGACATTACCAAGTTCAGTTTTCATTATTAATATACCTGTGTGTGAAAAAAGTATGACCTTCATAAACATGAAAATGATGATTTAGCAGTCATTAACATTTTTTTCTCTATAGTATTTATCATGTATTTTTATAAATTTGGCCAATCTAAAACCATAACTCATGCTTATTTCTCTTAAACTTATGATTTACGCTGAATTTTATTCTCTCCATTAATAATCACCAGCCATCATCCAGGTTGGTGCCAACTCTGAAAAGATGGTGGAGCTGAAAAGATCTCACTTCCAAATGCCATACAGTAAGTACATGACACAAAACAGATAGTAAATGTTAAAGTTATTGAAGAATCTGTGAGAATGACATAGAACTAACATAGTCATTTATATTTTTAAAGTAAAACATTTATTCAAGCAAGACTTACCTTGTGCTTGAAGATGAGATATATCCAGACCCTCTTTTAGGCGGATAACCACTACTCCATATTGTATGTCAAAGGCATCACTATAATGGGGGTGGGGGGAGAATCAAAATCACAAAAATGTTAGTGTCCTCCTCTATAAAATGAAGGCAGTAAGAGATGATTTCTAAAACACCTTCAGCTTTAAATGTCTTATTTCTAACATATGCTTTTAAAAATACAGTGAGACCCATATAATGTCTGCTTCAAATTCTATACCACTCCCTTTCCTTTCTTCTATAATACTCTTAAAAATGAGTTAAGTGTACATCTTTATAGTCTTGATGCTCTACCTACACCAGACATTTAAAGCATGCCTGTACTCCTATCCTATCTGAAACAAACTAAAATTATGGAAAAATAACATTCAATATTCCCACCATACTTAATTTAGGCTTACACCCTTAAAGCTATGAGAAATACAAGAAGACAAAGCAAAGTGATTCCACTGAGAAAGAGAATAGGTTTCAGAATATAAAGGAATGACTTCTGAAAGAAACCAGAGTATTTTTAAGTAATTCTCACATTTTTATAAAAATGTTTAAAAAGGTAATACAAAGATTTTATATGCATTTGTAGACACGCGTTCATATGTCAAGTTTTTTAAACACAAATGGGATCATCCTATAACACATGCAAAATATATTAAAACCTCAAAGACAACTCTAAAACCAGACTTCAATTCTGGAAACTTTATGTTGAGACCATGAATCATGTGGATTCAAGTTTTTCTCAAATCTACTGAAAGAATTACAAATTCCTAAACTTTGGGTCATTCCCGGAGTGTAACAGGCTTGAGTTTTATATTTCATTATTATTTTTAATTATGAAGCAACCAATATTCATTATACTCAAAAAATTACATTCAACCTAGTTCTATGTAACCAAAAGAAAGGGCTAAAATGCTAAAAAAAAAAAAAAAAATCAAATTTTTGTTCCCACAGACACAAGAATACCTATCACTGTAAGAGATGTTTTACTGGTTTATTGATGTTTTTTGTTTTTGTTTTAAATCATGGGGAGACAATTTTGGCTTCATTCCTATAATGAATTAGCTAAGGTCTGAAGAGATTCATCGGAAAATTAATGGACACAGTAACCTTCCTCAGCTGTATCCTGAAAGACCTAACGCTAGAGAAGAGTAACTACAAGTATTTGAAAAAATAGTTAATAAATCACAAATGACTTAAAATCAAGGTCCTTAAAGAAAAGGCAGTGAATACAGCTTCCCAAGTTTACCGTGGAATAAAGTAGCTAAATATTTTTGCTATAAACAAAGAAATTTCTCTAAGCTATAATTTGATTTGGAGTTTTAGTCTCTCCATGCTGTTACTAGGCATAGTAAATTAAGTAAACCTCAAGTGCTCAAAGTATTTATAATCAGAACCAAAACTTAAATGTCACAAGATAAAAGCATAAGCAGTATCACTGCTTTGAAACTGACATCAATTTCTATGGCTCTGGAAACCAGAAAGCATCATTTTGCCTCTCTTTTAATTGCTGCCTGCTGTTTAATACTTAGAGTAATACTTGACTCTCAGAGCAAACATTCACTTCAAGTTCCTACAAGGTCAAAGTCAGAAAGACTCCTTTCTTTTCAGTGTTTCCATATGAGCAACTACAACTAACAGTGGAAGAATTCTTTGTAAAAATGTCACTTTTTCTACATTTTAGGATAATTATTCCATCTCACTGTTCTTGCATCTTCAGAAAAGAGCACAGTCCACGTCAGATGGCCCACATGATTTAAACGTTCACACTGTCCTTCCTTTCCTAGTCCTCACATATGCAAAGTGCATAGGACAGAATTAGAAACGTAGGATGAAACCCCAAAGCTAAAGAGCAACCATAGTAGGTCAAAAATCAAAAAAGCTTTAATTTTACTAAAAGCATTTAATAATTACTTGGGAAAACTTATTCATTCTATACTTTCCTAATCAATATGAAGAGATTTTTTAAAAAGTATAACATCTGGTTACTCCCTCAAATAGATTTCAAGGTAGCTGTGGACACAAAATTATCATATGTGATCCAGGTAAGTACTTATGGCTCCAACAGGAGTTCCAGTAAGGGAAATAACTCTACTTAGTTAAGGATAATCAGATCAAAATTCAGAGAAATAAGATTTGAACCTGGTCATAGAGCTACTTTGCCAAACACATTTTTTTTTTTTAAAAGCACAATTGTATGTAAAGAAAAACAAGATATGAAAGAATGAACAGTTTTGTTTCATCAGCATCTATAATAAGAAGAAATTATTCTTCAACCAAGGATTGTGGTGTGGGGCACCTGGTTGCCTCAGCTTGGGACTCCTGATCTTATGGTTATGAGTTCGAGCCCCATGTTGGGTGTAGAGATTACTTAAAAAAAAAAAAAAAAAAAAAAAAACGCAAAAAACAAAAAACAAAAAAAAAGAATGGTGGTGTGATGGACTCCTAAGTATGGAGAACAGAGGGGAGTTGGTGGAGGGATGGAAAAAAATAGGTGATGGGGATTAAGAGTACACTTATCATGATGCGCACTGAGTATTGCAGAGAATTGTTGAATCACAATATTATACACCTGAAACTAATGTAACACTAAATGTTACCACTGGAATTAAAATAAAAAAACTTAAAAATATAATGGTAGCGGCGCCTGGGTGGCTCAGTCGGTTAAGCATCCGACTTTGGCTCAGGTCACAATCTCACGTCTCTTGAGTTCAAGCCTCATGTCAGGCTCTGTACTGACATCTTGAAGCCTGGAGCCTGCTTTGGATTCTGTTTCTCCCTTTCTGACCCTCCTCCACTTGTACTCTGTCTCTCTTTCTCTTTCTCAAAAAGAAATAACATTTAAAGAAAATTAAAAAAAAACCCACACAATGGTAGTGTGAAAGGGAATCCTTATCCTCTATAAAACAGTACAAATGAGATAAAGGGACCTGTTAAGCAAACCCAGAATATTAGGAAAAGGAAGTATTTCAAAATTAAGAAGAAAATTGCCAAAAATAACAAGTTTTATTCTTTTTATTAAATAACTCACTTAGTTCCAACAAGCATTTGTGGTGGATTAAACAGATACATTCATAAAAATCAACTATAACATAAACCAGCTCAAGTCAGAAAGACAAAGTAACAAAAAAATAAAAAGAATGTACCAGACAATCCATAGAAGGGAAGATGAAGTAATGTTAAACCAACATAAGCTGTCTGATAAATATCATTCATTTAAATTACACCAAGAAGTGAATTATAGACTCAAAATCTACACTTCACAAACAGGTTGAAAATCAAAGCATGTAAGTACACTTAAACAATGTAAATGACTGGGGCGCCTGGCTGGCTCAGTCCGTTAAGTGTCCAACTTCGGCTCAGGTCACGATCTCACAGTTGGAGAGTTTGAGCCCTGCATTGGGCTCTGTGCTGAGCCTCCTTCAGAGTAGGTGTCTCCCTTTCTCCCTGCCCCTCCCCCACTATCTCACTCTCTCTCAAAAATGAACATTAAAAAAATTTTATTAAAAAAAATGCAAATCACCTAATGCATAAATAAAGTAATAACATGTAAATCAGTGTGAGAGAATAAACCTAACCATCTGAAGGGTGATATAAATGATGAAATGCCCTCCTCAGCACCAGATACTATAATGACAGAACACAAGGTGAGAGGTCTGACATTCGGGAAATCTGCTCAGCAACAACTATAAGGATACCCCAACTCTTCCTAACTTGAATGAGAAGCTAGAGTATATATGTCGTGTGCTCATTTGCACACGTGTGTGAATGTTCAAATGTATTGAGAGAGACAGAAACATCAATCAAAACATTTTGTGAATAGCTCGTCAAGTGACAACCCAGATAACCGCATGTGATTCTTTTCATTCTTAGGCTTCTACGAGAAGAGAGCGTATCAAGAAAACAGGCTTTGAAAACCAGTGCAAGTTTTCATTTTCTGAACCAAGTTCCTGGATTAAAAGGATACTTACTGAAATATGTTTATGTACATATCCACATCTCTCATATCTGCTTGCAACCAATCTTTCTTAAATCCAAGGACAAGTGTGTTTGGTTTCATACGCCCAAGACCAGCAGCCTAAAACAAAGGAAAAACACAACTTTCAAACATACTATTCAGCAAAATATTTTATAAAGGATCAAATCCTCCAAATAGGCGGGCTATAAACATTTATTTTTTTATTTTTATTCTTTTAATATTTATTTGAGAGTGTACATATGTGCTCTCTCTCAAAATAAATTTAAAGATTAATTTTAATCTTTATTTAAAGATTAATCTATTGAAAGATTAACAATTAAATCTTAATTTCAAGATTAAATTAATCCAAGTATATATTATGTGATCATGTGCCAGACACTGTCCATATGATTTGGGATAGTTAGCAATATCCTAACCATATAAAACTTAAAATCTTTCTCAAAACGTTCTCTCCATGCACAAATTTCTTTCAAAAAAGAATCTCTATCCCACTAGATATTAAAAACAACTCTTTACCTACATAGCTAAAAGATAATCATTGTTTTTTAAAACTATCTATTAGGTATCAAGATAGCCACTAACCACACAGATTTTTTTTCTTTTTTTTTTTTTTTTTTTGGTAAAAGCAAAGCAAGAAACATCTTTGAGTTTTAGAGCTTTTTAAAGAACGAAGCTACAAGATAACCAATAACTTACTGATGATACAAAATAATGTCATTTTTATTCTCTTTTTCATCACAAACTTTTGTCACAACATAATAATTAAAAGGTTTTATTTTTATAAAATTAACAATAACACCCTGCGGCACTCTGTCCACCTGTTTCAACTTCATTATTTCAATAACTTTCCCTTGAATGACTGAGCAAAGAAATTTGAAATGTATCACTCATCCCTAAATCCTTTGTAAATTCTAATCAAAGTAGTTATTCAGTCAGAAGTAATGCTTTCAGTTTCCATAAAACATCCTGTGTTTTAAAGAACAATTTATTACTGAAAATATGTCTTCTCTGGAAAACCGATTTCTTTAAGGGTTCATAAAATCAGTTTTTCGTGGAATTCCATAATTGAAACTGATTTGGCAAAATACAATCCTCTGAAGCTTATTACAAACGTCTTTAGTTTCAAATATTCCCATTGTGTTGTTTCTTTGGATCTTCAGCAATGTTTTCTATGCATCTTTCACCAGAATTTGCTGACAAGAAATGTGTTTCAGTTTGTTATTATATTTTCCTATGCATCATCATAACTATTTTTACTGCAGCAGAAAGAACTATTTCCACAATGGTACACAATGGCTTTTTATTTCTGTCTTTCACTATTAAGTAAAAATATTTCCAATCATTATGGTTACCTATTGAAATGTAGTCAAATACTGCTGTGAGATCTGTATTACTTTAAAAATTACTGAAAACAATACTTGTAGAGTTTTGGCTCCATGTCCTGGATGGTTAAAATGTTCAGCCATTAGGGATAGCTTTTATTTTTTTTTAATGTTTGTTTATTTTCAAAAACAGAGACAGAGTGCAAGCGGAGGAGGGGCAGAGAGAGCAGGAGACACAGAATCCGAAGCCGGCTCCAGGCTCCGAGCTGTCAGCACAGAGCCCCACGCAGGGTCCAAACCCACGAACCGCGAGATCAGGACCTGAGCCAAAGTTGGATGCTTACCCGATTGAGCTACCCAGGTGCCCCCAAATTAGTGATTGCTTTAAATTATCATTAGTTAATTTCTCAGGGCACAATATTTCTTGTAGATGTGGCTATAAGACATAATTTGTACATAATTTATATTTCTAATACTCTATTGGTATAAGAATTAGATTATTTTGATCTACTTATTTCAGAAGAATTTAAAAGAACTTACCGTCTACCTCAAAAAGTGGCTGATGAAGAGGAAAGGTCACAAACATTCAGCATGTATTAAAGAGTATAATTCTGGGCTATTTTTGTGCAGGAAAAAAGGTAAAGTTATGTCTAGAGTGAGACTGTGAATGAGACCCACTTGATTTAAAGGGCCCCCATAATGTAATCTGTAATCTGAATTTTCACTAAGGACAGTAAGTTTTTGCTCTTTGAAATGAAGGTTTAAAATTGACTGACAATTAAGTGGCTCCTGCCATTAAAAAAGAAAACAGAAAGATACAAATACACAAGGAAGCTAGCAGTGCTACTGGAGAAGAATGCCTCTTTTTTAAAATCGTGAATCTTGAGATTTATTGTGGAGCCTGGATACTTAAATGCTAATTCAATGATACATGAATGCTTATAATCAGTAACTAGATAAATGAGAGAGAAACGAGAAGAGAGAGCATAAGTAAGGTAGAGTAAACATGTTCAAAAGTGGTTTTTGACAAAGATTATAAACCTCTAATAAGACATACAGGCTTTTGCCACTGGATGTTAACAGGTTTCCAGAAGGTACAAAAGAAAGAGAGATACTGTCAGTGACAATTTACACTAAGAAGTCAGTGATTAATTCTGCAGAGATAATTCTCCGATTTGTAAGTTTGTTTTACACAGTTACTCAGACAGCTCTGCCACTATAATCAAGGCAACTTCTTGGGCATCTTAGTGAAATGCTTGCATCCACCAGTTTATAGGCCAGTCTCAAAATACTACCATGCGCTATGCATCCTACCTTTATCTCCACACTGCTCAAATGGTCTAGACCCACTGGGGTGAACATGTTAGCGGGAAGAAGAGTGAGGAGGACAATGGATCCTAACACTCGTCAACAGTGTCATTTTTACCACAGAAACCCTTAAGGGCAGAGGTTCTCAAACTGTAGTGCCCGCACTGTACCAGGAGCAGTTATAGAAATGCAAACTCTCCCGGCTCACCCAAGGACCCACTGAGTCATCCCAAAGGTGGGACGCAGCAATGTGTTTTAACAAGCCCACTACATGACTCTGACGTACGCTCAAATTCAGGAACCACTGCTCTAAGGAAGTATTTTCCTTCCTAACGCCTCTTAAATACGTAAAGTGGTTCTAGAAATGTTCCTACAAATCGCACAAAAGCAAGTTAAGATTTACCCACTAGAAACAACCTTATGACCAGAAGCAGAACTTTACTTGAAATATTTAAATACTTTACATAGAAAAGCAAATACATTAAATAATCATGTACGCATCACCCAGCTTAAGAAAAAACATTACAAACACACTTCAAACACCCTATGTATCCTTGTCACGCCCTCTTTGTATTTTCACCATTTCATCATTTAGGCATACATACATACATATACATGTTTAATTTACGTATATTTAAAATCTTATATCATCTCCATATTGTTCCTGTCTTTTTACCTTGCTATTTTTCCTTAGCACTTTCTGTGTTCAAAGTTTATTCCTATTGCTACGTATAACTAATTCCCTTTTATCACTATATAGAATTCCACTGCATGTTTATACCACGATCTTTCAATTTGTGGCTGATGGCTGTTGAAGTTACTTCCATTTCTTTTTCACAAATACAAATAATGCTGCTACGCAATTTCATATAGTCTTCCCTACACGTGTAAAAGTTTCTCTAAGGAACACACGTAAGAACAGAATGTCCGAGGACACAAACACTTTGAAAGTAGAGGACACTGCCTGACCCAAGTGACTGTGCCATCTATGTTACTATGGCAGTTCAAAGATTTCCAACTGTTCATACGGCTCCTAACACTTGGAATTGGCAGACTGAACTTCAGAGTTCAACTTTTTTGTGTCTCACTGAAATAAAAATCCTTCCCTAGCTCAAAGTCATAAAATTATTCTACATTTTTCTTCTAATAGTTAAAAACTTTGCCTTTCACATTTAAGTCCTTAATCCCTCTAGAAATGGTTTTTGTGTAGTCTTTGTAAAGATCTATTATTTTTTCACACGAATCACCAATTACATTAGCTGATCCTTTTAATTCTACTTCCATATATATTAAATTTTCTATATGAGGGGCTCTATTTCTCCTTTCTGTTTTATTCCATTAACCTTATTATCACTAATTCAATACCACTATGTGTTAATTACTAAAGTTTACGATGAGACTTTATATCTACCAAAGTAAGCCCACTACCACCCCTTATTATTCCTGAGGCTCGCCTAAGATATTCTTAATCCTGTGCTTGTCAAGTTTTATAAAATATCTAAACAGAATGTGCAGGTGACAGCACGCTGAGCCTCCCACCTCTGCTTTAACAGAGCAGCTCTGCAATCAACACAGTGAATGGGCTTCTGGTTAATCTTTCTTTTGAAGAAAGGGGTTCCTATAAAAAAAAGATGGCCAACATGATCCCAACCCATTTAATTCTTCCCATAAACTTCAGGGCTGATTGAGGAAACTGAGCTTCAGAGAAGTTGAGGAACTTTCTCAGTAAAAATTCATAATAAGGAAGTGGTAGTGCTAACATGTCAATCTAGGACCGACTCCAAATCCCAAATTCTGACCAGTGTGTCATACACAAAACTGAAAGTGAAATCTAAGTTTAGTAAATAAATAGTAAGAAATACAGTAAGGAACAAGAAATTTAAAGAATTAAATAAGGACTGCCATTAATTCATACTTACAAACTAACCCCAGGGAGGTACAGCAGAAAGTGAAAGGGAAACGTCTTAGGGAAACAGGCTAGGATAATTTCCAAATAGGTTTTCCCCGGGCTGCCAAGGGCACATTATTTCTTTCATTCCTTACGCTCTCCAATTACACAAATCTTAGTAATAAAAATATGTTAAAAGATTTACCATTTTTATTGATATGAAGAATGAAACCTAGAATGTACAAGGTTTTTCAAAGGTTACAAAGAACTTGAATTCTGTTATTTGAAAGGCAGGACAAATTTACCTGCATCAAATACTGTGCACCTTCTCTCAAGTCATCTGCATGGACTGGAGCATAAAAAGCCTTCATCTTGTTCTTGATAAGCCACCGCTGATATTTGGCTTGATCAATGGCCATCTCTTTCATGGCTTGTCTTCGAGGGCCCTTTTGGAGAAAAATATTAATAATATCATTAACTGAAAGATCATCTACTCCACATTTATAAAAATCACCCTGTTACTTCGGCCTGAACAAGCTGCCTGCACCTGGGGGACGGGGAGAAGAGGAGGACAACAACATTGTATTTTCCTGTCAGTGAATCCTTTTCAGTACTGAAGATAATGACAGTACGGGCCTGCGTTGCAAAAGTGAAGGCATGGGAGGGATGGGGGGTGCCACTAAAAGGGAAAAGCAAAGAGGAAGAAATGCACACTGAAAAAATGAGAAGGTTTCAATACTAAGTAAATGAGAAAAATTAGAAATTACTAAAGATGGAGAAGAGATTACATGGAGAAAAATAAGAGCCTTCTGCTTTTCTATTTGTTTGGTTTAATTTTCTATTTCTTTTTATTTTTGAGAGAAAGAACATGAGTGGGCAGGGGATGGGCAGAGAGAGGGAGAGAGAGAAAGAATCCCAAGCAGGCTCTGCTTGTCAGCACGGAACCCAATGTAGGACTCAAACTCACGAACCGTGAGATCATGACCTGGGCTGAAATCAAGACTCAGATGCTTACTTACTGAGCCACTCAGGCACCCGAGCCTTTTGTTTTTCTACATAAACTTTCTCAGCTTGTTTTCCCTTTGTCCCCAATGTTTGAGTTATTAATTCTCAGTAACCTGAAAATATCACTGAAAACAGAAGTTTGCTGTAAAATATAAATGCACTTTTTTCTTCATATTTCTGTTAGTTAAATGGTGAAGTAAGAGAATTAAGGAAATGAGACTTCAACTTGCAATTCTATTTTGGTTCTCGCAAGCAACACATAAAATGTGTTATATGCAAATGTATAAAGCAACAATCTAAAAGTAGGTTTAAGAGTACACCCTCATTGTACATGAAAAAGTATAGGAAAAATACAATTTGTTTTACAGAGGAAAAAGTTAAGGAATATTGCCCCATTTGTAATTTCCTGTGGTCAAACCCCAACTTGAAATGTTCAACTTGGAGACAAACTGAAAACCTCCACAGGTCCCAAATGGGGTCGGTGTCTTAATGTTCTCCCCCAGACATGGCTTTGACCTTGCTACCATATTAAGCAGAGAAGCAAATGTAGCACAGGCTGAGACATGGGGTATCGAACCCAAATTTCTACCAAGATGAACAAAACAGTTTGGAAGAAAAGCTAATCTGACAAATGCTCCAAATTTCTCACAAAGAACAGGTGATCCATTGTCTAACAATCAAGATGCCAAAATCATAAAAACTACTTTTGGATGAAAAGTTTAACAGTATTTTTAAAATGGTATTACTCATGGTTAAAACAAAAAAGAATAGGCAATTAAAATTAACACTGTTTGAACTTGGAAATACAGCATTCACTCTGCCCTTCTTATATATTGGATACTAGATATTTACCAAGATTTGTCTACCTCTTCCAACTTTTTTTTTTTTCCTGGTAGTAAATGTTCCCAGTATTCTCAAAACATTATGAAAAATGTCAGTAGGAAAATACACGTATTTCAGGGTGCCTGGGTGGCTCAGTCAGTTGAGCTTCCAACTTCGGCTCAGGTCATGATCTCACAATCTGTGAGTTCGAGCCCTGCGTCTGGCTCTGGGCTGACGGCTCAGAGTCTAGAGCCTGCATCAGATTCTGCGTCTCCCTCTCTCTCTGCCCTTCCCCCATTCATGCTCTGTCTCTGTCTCAAAAATAAAACAAACATTAAAAAAAATAATTTTTTTTTTCAACGTTTATTTAGTTTTGGGACAGAGAGAGACAGAGCATGAACGGAGGAGGGGCAGAGAGAGAGGGAGACACAGAATCGGAAACAGGCTCCAGGCTCTGAGCCATCAGCCCAGAGCCTGACGCGGGGCTCGAACTCACGGACCGCGAGATCGTGACCTGGCTGAAGTCGGACGCTTAACCGACTGCGCCACCCAGGCGCCCCAACAAACATTAAAAAAAATAAAATAAAATACACGTATTTCACTTAGGCTCCTTAGTTACCAAGAACCTACTTTTCTTACCCAAAACCTTCTGTAACAGAAATATAGTTTCCTAAAATCTCATAATAAATAAGAAAAAAAAATCCAATCAAAATTCTCAAATCTTTGCTAAAGTCAGGATCTCAGACAGTTTTGAGGCAAAAATATTTTGAAGAAAATAACTAATTTCAAAATGCCCAAAGAAACTCAACAGACTTATTTTGTCAAATTATTTCACATCTAAAAAGTCCCATGAATTACAAATTACATACACAGAGTAAAGGATGTTTTAATATAGAAAACAAAGCAAACACTTACCATATGTACATGACTACAGATCATCAACCCAACATTTTTTGTGAAATCATGAACAAGATGAAGTAAAGCTGGGCGTGAGTTTGGAGCACCTGTCATAACAAGACACTGAGGCCTGATTTAAGATTAAAAAAATAAAACAAAATTAGAGTTTAGATTTTGATAACATGCAAAGGTTTTACATTGCTTCTCTAAGAATGTGTTATTACACTAGAATCTCTCCTTTATGTAATTGTTCTCAAGACACAGGCCACAGGATTCTCAACAGAAGATGACTTTCAAGCAGGGTTTCTCAGTACATGAGAAATGCATGAACAAAAACTTCTTGGAACAAGTATCATGCCAAATGATTACACATCACTTGGTAACATTACACATCAAAATTCTGGTAGGTATTACAGGAAGAAATGACCATGGTAATTAAAATATTCATAACAGGAATCAGAGGAAGATGGCCGCGTAGGAGGACGCTGGGCTCACCGCGTCCTGCTGATCACTTAGATTCCACCCACATCGGCCTAAATAACGCAGAAAACCGCCAGAAAACTAGTAGAACGGATTCTCTGGAGCCAAGCATAGACAAGAGGCCCATGGAGGAGGGTAGGAAGGGCGGGGAGGCTGTGTGCGCTACACGGACTGGTGGGAGGGAGCCGGGTGGCGGAGGTGCAGCCCGCCTGGCAAAGCAGAGCCCCCAAGTCTGGCTTGCATAAGTGGAGGGGCCAGACAGAGTGAGTTCTGACAGCCAGTGGGACTTAACATCTGGAATGTTATAAGTCAACAGCTCTGCTCCGAGAGAGACAGGGCTAGAAGAGGACAACGGGAGGGAGAGTTGTTGAGCCCCAGGGGACAGAGCTCAGCTCAGCGGGAAACAAAGGAGCTGGGAAGCACCATGTCCCTCGCCCATCCCCTAGCCAAAATCCCAAAGGGAAACAGTTCCCATCAGGGAACTTGCTTCACAGCGCAAACACCCAATGCTGTGCTTCTGTGGATCCACCCCTCCGATGGGTCTGCCTCCTTCCAGGTGCTGCAGGGCCCCTCTCGAAGCAGACCACCGAAGGCAAAGCCAACTGAGTCTGTCCATCCTGCCCCCATGCATCTTGCAGATCCACCCCAACTAATATGCCAGATCCCATCCAAGCAGCACCACAAGCCTGGCAGTGTGCGAGTAGCCCAGACAGGGGCCACACCACTCCACAGTGAGTTCTGCCCCTGGGACAGGGGAAGATAAGGTACACACCAGTCTGACTGTGGCCCCAGCGGCGGGATGGGGGTAGACATCAGGTCTGACCGTGGCCCCGCCCACCAACACAAGTTACTCCAGACAGCACAGGGGAAGAGCCCAGCAGTTCCGCGCCACTCCAGGGACTATCCAAAATGACGAAACAGAAGAATTCTCCTCAAAAGAAAGTCCAGGAAGTAGCGACAGCTAACAAACTGATCAAAAACAATTTAAACGATATAACAGAAAATGAATTTAAAATAATAGTCATAAAATTAATCGCTGGGCTTGAAAAAAGTATAGAGGACAGCAAAGAATCTATTCCTAGAGAGATCAAGGGACTAAGAAACAGTCAGGAGGAGCTAAAAAATGCTATAAATGAGCTGCAAAATAAAATGGAGGTGACCACAGTTCAGATTGAAGAGGCAGAGGACAGAATAGGTGAATTAGAAGATAAAATTATGGAACAAGAGGAAGCTGAGAAAAAGATAAAAAATCCAGGAGTATATGGGGAGAATTAGAGAAGTGATGCGATAAAACACAATAATATACGCATAATTGGGATTCCAGAGGAGGAAGAGACAGAGAAAGGTGCTGAAGGTGTACTTGAAGAAATCATAGCTGAGAACTTCCCGGATCTGGGGAAGGAAATAGGCACTGAAATCCAAGAGGCACAGAGTACTCCCTTCAGACGTAACTTGAATCAATCTTCTGCATGACATATCACAGTGAAACCAGAAAAATACAAGGAAAAAGAGAATATTCTGAAAGCAGCTAGGGATAATCATGCTCTACCATATAAAGGGAGACGGATAAGACTAGTGACGGATCTATCTACTGAAACTTGGCAGGCCAGAAAAGAATGGCAGGAAATCTTCAATGTGATGAACAGAAAAAAATATGCAGCCGAGAATCCTTTATCCAGCAAGTGTGTCATTTAGAATAGAAGGAGAGATAAAGATCTTCCCAAACAAACAAAAACTGAAGGAAGTCATCACCACTAAACGAGCCCTACAAGAGATCCTAAGGGGGATCCTGTGAGACAAAGTACCAGAGACATCACTACAAGCATGAAACCTACAGACATCACAATGACTCTAAACCCGTATCTTTCAATAATAACACTGAATGTAAATGGACTAAACGCTCCAACCAAAAGACATAGGGTATCAGAATGGATAAAAAAACAAGACCCATCTATTTGCTGTCTACAAGAGACTCATTTTAGACCTGAAGACACCTTCAGATTGAAAGTGAGGGGACGGATAACTATCTATCATGCTACTAGAAGTCAAAAGAAAGCTGGAGTAGCCATACTTATATCAGACAAACTAGACTTTAAATTAAAGGCTGTAACAAGAGATGAAGAAGGGCATTATATAATAATTACAGGGTCTATTCATCAGGAAGAGCTAACAATTATAAATGTCTATGTGCCAAATACGGGAGCCCCCAAATATATAAAACAATTAATCACAAACATAAGCAACCTTATCGAGGGGCGCCTGGGTGGCGCAGTCGGTTGAGCGTCTGACTTCAGCCAGGTCACGATCTCGTGGTCTGTGAGTTCGAGCCCCACGTCAGGCTCTGGGCTGATGGCTCAGAGCCTGGAGCCTGTTTCCGATTCTGTGTCTCCCTCTCTCTCTGCCCCTCCCCCGTTCATGCTCTGTCTCTCTGTCCCAAAAATAAATAAACGTTGAAAGAAAAAAAAGAGTTTAAAGTCTAGGGAGACTGAAGGTATAAGATTGCTGAATTGTATTATTGCAATTGTATTGTTATTCTAATTATTATATTACTGTTGCTTTTGCAAATTCCTAAACACCCAAACGCTTCCAAAACTCAAACAGGAAGAAATAGAAAGCTTGAACAGACCCATAACCAGTGGAGAAATTGGATCAGTTATCAAAAATCTCCCAAGAAATAAGAGTCCAGGACCAGATGGCTTCCCTGGGGAAGTCTATCAGACATTTTAAGCAGGGATACTACCTATCCTTCTCAAGCTATTCCAAAAAATAGAAAGGGAAGGAAAACTTCCAGACTCATTCTATGAAGCCAGCATTACTTTGATTCCTAAACCAGACAGAGACCCAGTAACAAAAAAGAACTACAGGCCAATATCCCTGATGAATATGGATGCAAAAATTCTCCATAAGATACTAGCAAATCGAATTCAACAGCATATAAAAAGAATTATTCACCATGATCAAGTGGGATTCATTCCTGGGCTGCAGGGCTGGTTCAACATTCACAAATCAATCAACGTGATACATCACATTAATAAAAGAAAAGATAAGAACCATATGATCCTGTCAATCGATGCAGAAAAAGCATTTGACAAAATTCAGCATTCTTTCTTAATAAAAACCCTCGAGAAAGTCGGGATAGAAGGAACATACTTAAACATCATAAAAGCCATTTATGAAAAGCCCACAGCTAATATCATCCTCAATGGGGAAAAACTAAGAGCTTTCTCCCTGAGATCAAGAACACGACAGGGATGTCCACTCTCACCGCTGTTGTTTAGCGTAGTGTTGGAAGTTCTAGCCTCAGCAATCAGACAACAAAAGGAAATCAAAGGCATCAAAATTGGCAAAGATGAAGTCAAGCTTTCACTTTTTGTAGATGACATGATATTATACACTGTAAATGTGACAGACTCCACCAAAAGTCTGGTAGAACTGATACATGAATTCAGCAAAGTCGCAGGATACAAAATCAATGTACAGAAATCAGTTGCACTCTTATACACTAATAATGAAGCAACAGAAAGACAAAGAAACTGATCTCATTCACAATTACACCAAGAAGCATAAAATACCAAGGAATAAGCCTAACCAAAGATGTCAATGATCTGTATGCTGAAAACTATAGGAAGCTTATGAAGGAAATTGAAGAACATATAACGAAATGGGAAAACATTCCGTGCTCATGGATTGGAAGAATAAATACTGTTAAAATGTCAATAGTACCCAAAGCTATCTACACGTTCAATGCAATCCCAATCAAAATGGAATCAGCATTCTTCTCAGAGCTAGAAGAAGCAATCCTAAAATTTGTATGGAACCACAAAAGGCCCCGAATAGCCAAAGTAATTTTGAAGAAGAAGACCAAGGGAGGCATCACAATCGCAGACTTTAGTCTCTACTATAAAGCTGTAATAATCATCAAGACAGCATGGTATTGGCCTAAAAACAGACACATAGACCAATGGAATAGAATAGAAACCCCAGAACTAGACCCACAAAAGTATGCCAACTAATCTTTGACAAAGCAGGAAAGAATATCCAATGGAAAAAAGACAGTCTCTAACAAATGGTGCTGGGAGAACTGGACAGCAACATGAAGAAGGATGAAACTAGATCACTTTCTTACACCATTCACAAAAACAAACTCAAAATGGATAAAGGACCTGAATGTGAGACGGGAAACCATCAAAACCCTAGAGAAGAAAGCAGGAAAAGACCTCTCTGACCTTAGCTGCAGCAATTTCTTACTTGACACATCCCCAAGGCAAGGGAATTAAAAGCAAAAATGAACTACTGGGACCTTATGAAGATAAAAAGCTTTTGCACTGCAAAGGAAACAACCAACAAAACTAAAAGGCAACCAACAGAAGGGGAAAAGATATTCGCAAATGACATATCGGACAAAGGGCTAGTATCCAAAATCTACAAAAAGCTCACCAAACTCCACACCCGAAAGACAAATAATCCAGTGAAGAAATGGGCAGAAAACAGGAATAGACACTTCTCTGAAGAAGACATCCAGATGGCCAACAGGCACATGAAAAGATGCTTAACGTCGCTCCTCATCAGGGAAATACAAATCAAAACCACACTCAGATATCACCTCACGCCAGTCAGGGTCGCCAAAATGATCAGGAGACTATAGATGCTGGAGAGGATGTGGAGAAATGGGAACCCTCCTGCATTGGTGGTGGGAATGCAAACTGGTGCAGCCACTCTGGAAAACAGTGTGGAGGTTCCTCAGAAAATTAAAAATAGACCTACCCTATGACCCAGCAGTAGCACTGCTAGGAATTTACCCAAGGGATACAGGAGTACTGATGCATAGGGGCACTTGTACCCCAATGTTTATAGCAGCGCTCTCAACAATAGCTAAACTATGGAAAGAGCCTAAATGTCTATCAACTGACGAATGGATAAAGAAATTGTGGTTTATATACACAATGGAATACTAAGTGGCAATGAAAGAATGAAATATGGTCCTTTGTAGCAACGTGGATGGAACTGGAGAGTGTTACGCTAAGTGAAATAAGTCTTACAGAGAAGGACAGATTCCATATGCTTTCACTCCTATGTGGATCGTGAGAAACTTAACAGAAGGCCATGGGGGAAGGGAAAAAAAAAAAAAGAGGTTAGAGAGGGAGAGAGCCAAAGCATAAGAGACTGTTAAAAACTGAGAACAAACTGAGGGTGGATGGGGGGTGGGAAGGAGGGGAGGGTGGGTAATGGGTATTGAGGAGGGCACCTTTTGGGATGAGCACTGGGTGTTGTATGGAAACCAATTTGACAATAAATTTCACATTAAAAAAATCATCTAAAAAAGAAAATGAATCAGTCCTTAAAAAAAAAAAATATATATATATATGTGTGTGTGTGTGTAACAATTTTTTACTTGTAAAGGTAATAAATATCCCAGTTCTTTCACAGAGTTCCAAAACTTCCTAAAAGCTTGGCCTTCCTTTCATGTACAAAACAGGTCATTTTCCATCTTAGCTTTATCCTATCATAATGATTTCTACTTCGTAATATCAGCCCTAGCTTAATCTAGCTTACTAGCTAATCTAATCTAATCTAATCTAGCTTACTTTTAATGACGGCTGTTGTATCAGTAAAATCATCTATGGTTGATTTGAAGGTTTCTATTTGAAGTAAAAGTTTTGATTCTAAATTATGGTGGAAATCAAACTTAAATTCAACTGCCCTTGTAAACACAAAACAGTGGCATGACTTTCATATATTCTTAATTCTTTATTTTAACTGAAAAGAAATGGAAATCATTGTTATTTAATGTAAAAATATTTAAGTATCCATTTTATAAGTTCAAACATTAGCAAAGATTCTTTAAAACAAGAATTTATATGATTAAAACAAACGTTAAGAAAAAGGAAATAGACTAAAATTTCTGACATAATCACTAAATTGGTAGGGTAGTTCCTAACTTCATAAAGCAAGCATGAGAACTTGAATAAAGACTACGAAAACCAAAGCAAACCAAAATAACTAACGTATTCAGAATTTTAGCAAGCTGTCTGAAAAAACCAATTCTGTCTGGGAGAAGGGCGTTGGAGTGATCAAACAAGAAATCAGCCTGTACGGCCCAGATTGCTAATAGTTCAGTCTATCTGAGCTTTAGCAGGTTAAAAAGCTCCTCAGCTAGAAATTACACAATTCCTATCCTTCCTGGTAGCTTACCACTGACCCTGTGAGTGACTTACAGCCCATATAAGGAAGCTGGCTGCCCTCCATACTTTGTTTCCCTTTCCTGTAAGCCACACCATGGATGTGCTGATGACTCTGACCACATGGACAAAAACACCTCCTAGGAAACAGCAGACTGACAAGATACAAAGAATGTGGGACCTGAGTGACCAAGTGCAGCAAATCTGCCTGCCATGAACCATCCATCTGCCTCTGGACTACCATGTAATATGGATGCTTGTCTTATGTAACCACTCTACCAACTTTCCTTAACTGTAGTTTAACCTACACTCTAACATAATCTAGAGTTGCAGTTCAAGAACTGGTAGCCCCTATCTTCACTACATGGTAAATATACCACAATGGCTTACTTCAGTATAGTTGTATCATAAAAGCATCAAAAAAGCAGAATACAAAATATATTAGGGATGAGACTGAGTAACAATGACAGAGGGCAAACATCTACCTTTGTTTTAATTCCTTCCTCAAAACAGTCCATTGTATAAAGGGATTTTTAAGGAAAAAAAAAAAAAGGAACAGGAGAAAACACAGTAGTATGGAGATACTGAAAGCTAGAAAGGAGAGGGAAAAAACAACAAAAGATAGGCCCCATATTAGGAAGAGGCTAAATCCTAAAGCCTAAGAGAAAGCTGTGAAGCTACCTGATTTGACACCTAAAAATCACCAGTGCCTACAAGTTAGAGGCAGTGGGTGCCTCTGGAAGTGGCACGAACCATGTATTAAAGAAACTGAAGTAGGAAGCACTGGTTGCAACTTTGCATAAGAAACAACTAGAAAGAACAAAATCATCTTCATTACCATCATGAGTACATTTCTGTGTCCTTCCCCAATCCTGCCAGGCTAAGGCTTATTTGCTAAAAAGGGGCTCAAAACCACAATGAGGTATCAATTCATAACACTCAGAATGGCTCTTACCAAAAAGACAAGAAGTAAGTGCTGGTGAGGATGTGGAGATAAGGCACCCCTCACGCACTGGTGTTTTACATGAGTCAAGATATGGAGGTAACCTAAGTGTCCAGTGACAGATGAATAAATAAAGAATACATGGTATATATACAACAGAATATTACTTGGCCGTAAAAAATAATGAAATCTTGCCATTGTGACAACATGAATGAACCTAGAAGATATTATACTAAGGGAGTTAAGCCAGACAGGGAAAGACAAATACCACATGATTTCACTTACATGTGGAGTCAAAAAACCAAAAGAGAAAACAAACAAAAAAGAGATGAAAAGACTCACAAATATAGAGAAGAAATCAATACAACAACAACAAAAAGAAAAACAGGCTCATAAATATAAACAAACTGAAGGCCACCAAAGTGGAGGGGATTGGGGGGAAGAGCAAAATGGGTTAAGGAGATTAAGAGGTATAAAACTTCCAGTTTCAAGTCTTGGGGATGAAAAGTGTATCACTGGGAATAGTCAAACATACTGTAATATACTTATCATGACAAGCATTTCATAATGTGTATAATTGTTAAATCACTATGTAGTCTACCTATAACTTTAGAATTTAAGTAAGTTTTAAATTTTATTTATTTCAAGTAAGCTCTACACCCAACACAGGGCTTGAACTGATGAATGACCCCGAGATCGAGAGCTGCATGCTCTAACAACTGAGGCAGCCAGGCATCCCTAAAACTAATTTAATATTATATGTCAACTATACTTTAATGAAAACATTTTTGGTCTGTGACACACTAGCAACAACTGAGAGTAGAAGCAGCTACTTTAATCAGGGGAGAAATGGAGAAAACATTTACATACTGAATCCTGAGACCTTCAATCTCCTCTCCCACTTGACTCTCAGAACTCAGTAGCCACGACTGTCATCAACAAGCAAAAAATTAAAAGATTCCTTTCTGTGAAATCTAATTGTAAAAAAAACAATCTTCAAGATGACTTAAATTTCTCAAAGAACCAGCAAAGCCACATTCATCTCCATTAAGGGCTTCAATGACAAGCTCCAAGCACCAATGCAGAATTTCCCTGGCCAAGGACCACAGTTACTTCACACAAGGCTAAATCTAAGCACCCAGGCTAAAAGACAGGAAACAGAGAGAAAGACATTTCAAGAAACAGAAACTACAAGGTGGAGAAAACCACATCTTTAGCTAAGTTTGGTGAAGGCTGAGACAGTGATATGTATAAAATTAAATAAGAAAAGAAAAGGAAAAAAATTGGTTCCAGAGAAAACAAGAAAGCTGTACAAGGAAAGAAAAAGGAGTCACAATTACCACGTGGCTCAGCTATGAATCATTTTAAAAAGTCATAAAAATATAAAAACCTAATCAAAATAATGACATAAAAATATATTGTGAGGATGGGACAAAGGGAAGAGTGCATGTGTGTGGTGGGCACATGTGGGTGAAGGACGTCAATTAAATTTAATTAAAGTTAAATTAAAAATCAAAAAGTACAGCAAGACAACTCTAATGTTGGGGAATATCAAGTAATTACTAAATCAATCAGCTAAGAGTTGAAAGAGGTTGCCTGTGGTATGACACAAACAGGGACATGAAAAGTCAGGCAACTATGGATTTTCATGATTTTCTTCTGTTTCTCTCAACTATGTTCATGGGTAATTCTGATAAAGATTTAAGAAGCCATACTGGAATAAAATACATCTTTTCAATGTTCCCATAAGTATAACAAAGCAAAGCAAAAGGTATTCATTGATGGCAAATTCACTCTGAGTCTTGGTCATACTCTCAGTTCCGTAATACAATTTTTTACACAAAGGGAGGATTTCTATTTTCAGCCATACTTGGCATCAACTATTCAAAATGCACTAAAATTAAAGTTTTCCGCCCAGGGCTCTCATTGCTTTTTCTTTTCCCAATTTCTCTCTACTCCAAAGCTGAACATCTGTGGTCTCTGGAAACTTTTCATTCTAGAAAAAAAAGAGATGGGGGGCAGGATCCAAAAAGTAACAGAAAAATACATAAAGACTTTTCTTACTGGGAGAAAACTGGTAGAGCAATTCTTTTCTGTCACTCATTCACTCCTTAGGATTTCTTTCAACAGTGTTTCCCCTTTTGGTTTATTGACAGGCATGGAACACATCTCTTCATTATTCAGAAGCCACTGAGATGTGATTACTCATGAATACAGAAAGTCAACTGCTTACAGCCAGGCTTAACTGAACAGTATGAGAAAGACTATTTAGATCAATTTTTAAAAAAAATGGCAAGCCTACTTTCCACAAAATGCAAAATCTATAATTTCTAAGAATCCACATAGGGAAATAATGAGACTTCTTGATTTAGAGGGATATGTATCAGTAGCACTTTAATAACTGAATTCCATCAATTGTTAGAAGCAGGCTGAATTAAGGAATAGTTTTTATTTTTATTTTTTAAGGAATAGTTTTTAAATTGATGATTAATATACTACTATAAAATACAAAGCCACTTATTGAGTAAAACGGTATAAATGTTCTTTAAGACATTGATTCTTTATCATCAAAACTGGATTCCAGAAGTCAATGATGAGAGAAAAAAGCAACTAACATGAAAATAGTTAGTGCTTTAGTATAATTACAAAATAGGGTATGTCAAAAATCCCTAAGAAGCTCATACTTTGTAGTTGTACAGTGGTTACTGAACTTCGCTGGCCACAAGGGGAAGAAACTATTCACTTTATCACAGCTACCATTTAAAAGCCTTCAAATGAGAGACTTCTGACACTTTTAGTTTTGTAACATTTTTGTAAATCAGATAATTCACCTCTTTATCAATTTTTGATAACCAAAAAATCTTACTACCCTGGTTTTTGAACACATGGCCCATCCAAAGTCCAGCCAAAACAAAAACGAATATTCTGTGCTTTTAGGAAACCTCGCAAGAAATATCAGCAGATGAAAATGTTACCGAACAGTAAGTCAAGAAGTGAGTGGCACCTAACACAGATGCTTCTATGTCACCTTACCGCTTACCTGAAGTTTTTCACGTGGTCTTCCACCCCTGAAAGACGAATCGAATGCTGCAGAGCATTTAGGTAAGTCAGAGCTTGTGTAGAGGATCCCCAGTTCACGTCTGTGGGAAGACAGGGTACACACAGCAACACACCAGTATTAACCAACGATCAAGAACCAGTTTGAGGCACAGAGAAGTAAACGATGCTCTGTTTAAAAAAACAAATGCTAAAATAAACCAATGTACTGACAATGCTCAAGAGTTCAAGTGCATGGCATGACACTGCAATAATACTAATCTGAACTGGAACTGCATTTAAAGAACAAGTACAGTTCAGAAAAGACTAAGGTGATGGGGCTAGAGACACGCTGTGCATGCAACTCAACAAAGTTCCAAAAATAATTTTAAGATTATTGTTTATATAGCCAGAGGCCTACTGGGAAAGAGGCTGATCTCTGATGGAAAGATTTCAAAACTGTGAAATTACCATTCGTAGAACTTAATAGTTTGTTATTGGAACAGGAAAATTTCACACTCTGCATTGAGTAAACAGCCTGGACACCAAATAGGACTTTAGAAATTTGTTATTTTAGAGAAATAATTGTTTCTAAGATGGCTAAAACATTACCTTCTTTGTCCATTTCATTTCTAAAGCCAGCACTCTAATCCAAAACCTCCCTGCATCATATCTAGATTGCAAAATGCTTCCTCACAGTTTCAGATGACGACACTGCAGCTACTCTTGCATTTCTTCCTAACTTAGTCGAATGGGGCCAAAACTTGTCAAACTTTTCTCACTGGTTCCTCCCTCAGTGTTACAGTTACCACACTACACTGGACCAATCCCAATACACCTAAGGATCATCATCTTATGTAGAGATACACCCAAGAGTTACCAACACAACACATTCTGGGAAATCTTTAACCCCAGTTAGAACATATTTGTCAAATGTTCCCTGCTATATGGTGAACTAACGGAAAGATACCACATCCTTCTAATATACCGTCCATTCCGTGCAATTTACTCCAACAGGTGCTAAGACCACAGTACTAACACGTATGCTTATTAGGCTAACAGCTATTACAAGAGCTATTCTACGAAGTCTAATCCTTCCAAGGAAAATTTTAAAATACATTGAGGGTCACCCAAATGTTAGTAATACAAATGTGTCATTTTTCTGTAAGTAGGATTAGTTAAATTTACGGGCAAGTATGAAATTACATAGAATAAAAAGTCTTGTGGTAATTATTTCACTAAGACTACATATATCTGGAAATGAGAAGTATTTTAGGTTTTACACAAAGCACCTTTCAAGTACACAGAAGATGAAGCTTAGACAGGAAAAGTAACAAAGAACCTCGAAGTGTCTTGTGGCTTGAAACAATAATAAAAGAGTACTAACCTGGTTTTTTGTAGGTCACATAAATATACAGCCCAAGGACTATGACATATGTTAACAATGCAGCCCACCAGTTAATGACAAACATCACTATGCAGCAAAGAATAGCTCCAATAAGTGATATCCACATGTTGTAGTATTTGAATGCAGGACGCCATCCTAACAATTACAAACAAAACAGATACATAAAAGTCAGTGAAATACCTTATCTGCTTTAGACAATGGAACATATGTGTGCACAAAATAACTTTCTTTGTGGTTGCTTTAAATATTCAGTGTAAGGCTAACATATAAAAGTAGATTCATGGAGCATTACTGAGCACAATGAACTTTCACAATTTTTGAAGGCCATGAAGAAAGCACATGTATTTAATTCTACTTTATTCTATGCATCAACCTATCTTAGTGAATACAAAAAAACTACAAAAGATTGAGAGGAAGTTTCAAGTTGAGTCTTTACAAGCGTGGCTTTATGTTTTAGATTTTACCATGAAACATATGCATATTCTAATGCATATACAAAAGAGTTCAAACAAAATTTTCTGGAAAACTTAATTCATCTACTTGCTAGAAAAATTAACAGTTGGGTGTAGAAACTTATGTTCCCATTTGATGAAGTATTTATAAATTAAGTTCACTATAAAAAAAATGCTCAAGACCATGTTTTCAAATTTTCATTCCATAGCCAAAATACTATTTAAAAATCATTTCAATAAATTTCATATTCTTTTCTTAAATTAAACTTTTAATTGTGAAATTATTGCAGATTCCCACAAAGTTGTGAGAAAGAATCCAGAGAAATTCTGGGGACTTTTTACCTAGGTTTCCCGCAATGATAACACCTTGCAAAATCACACAATAACACAACTAAGATACTGATATTAATACAGTAAAGACAAAGAACAGTCCAATATAAGCAGCCCTTGTGTTATCCTTTTACAACCACACATACCCATCTCTAAAATTTATATTCTTAAAGGAGAGACTGAAGCTCAGATGTGTGTGTCCCAACTTCCATACTTTATCTTCCCTATTCTGAGAGAATTTGAGACCCTTAGAAGGAAAATTGCCTTTGTTCCTTCATTCTTTCTCTGATGTCCAGCTGTTGTTATGGTTTATAATAAAAAGTCCTCGATGAAAGCATATGGGGCAGTTTTTCAGTTCCCAGAGACCATTTAAAACAGAACTCCACAGAACTTACTGTGTTAAAAATATTTTTCTGGGCATGTGAGCTTTATCATAACCATGTTCTTAGAACTTAAATGGAAAACAGTTAAATAAATAATAAAAACAGGGAGAAAATAATTCTTTCATAGTATTAGTCAGAATTGGAGATCAATGGTATCTTAAATGGTTCTAAGAAACAGTAAACTACCAGTAAACTTTATGACAAAGAGATCTTTGAAGACTCACTTAACTTGACTCTAGAGTAAAGGTGGACTGAGCATTAATGGGTTAATCACTCACAACACCATCTTTTAAAATGTGTTGAAGTTTTATTATTTTCTCCAAAATCAAAGACATTAATGCATTCACAGAACTTTAAGAAAATGTAAGATCACCTGGAGATTTTGCAAGTGAGGCATGGAACACCGAAAAATTGATCAAAGCATACGATGCAAGGAAGAAGTTAGAGATAATTGGAGCGATAACATTCAGTTCAGCTGCAAAAGACACATGAGGTGTATTTAAGGACACACTATACACATCTTTTAACTTTTTAAAACATGAAATTATTTTAAGACTTTAGATGATAGATATACCCCTATATCCACACTTCAGATTTAATGAGTACATATATTTTGCCACATGTACTTCATATACTTTCAGACATCAACCCTTGGGTCCACAGTTGAACCCTCTCCACCTCATTCTTCCAAAGTTGCCCTATTTTTCCAGTGACATTATATAGTTTTACTAAGCACATATATAGTCCACAAGTTTTATGCAGTACTGTTTTGGGTATTTTCAAAGTCAGACAAATACCATATTTATCATTTTGCAATTTGGTTACATTTATTATATTTGAGACTCATTCATACTGATATGTGGAGATAAAGCGTATTCATTATTTTTACTCTTCGATAATAGTCTGCAGTTTCATTCTTCTGTTAGTAGGTATTCAAGTTGCTTTCCTTTTCTATTATAAATAATGACACTAAAAACATCTTTGGATATGGTTCTTTGGATATACATGCAGTTTCTTTAGGATACATATAGACTGCTAAAAAGAACTGCTGGACTGTGAGAACCTTTACAAAACATTAGTGATTTCTTCTCCAAAGTAGCCATACCGAAGAGATACCTAGCAGCATTACATGAGAGTTAGTTTCCATACTTTCTGGTCTAATTCAGACTTTTAATAAAAGTCCACTATTATCTTCAGCAGTGGAAGACTCATTTAACTCACTTGTGATCAGAGGTAAAAGTGCCCAAAAGTAGCTCAGGGGAGGCTCTACCTTCAGGAGGGCACTAAAACCCTTTCTCGTACGCTGTCATTTTATTTGTTTCAGGGACAAGAACCTAGGAGTTCCCTCTGATGGAGACTTAGTGATGGTAATAATTTTCGCAGGTATGTACTGAGCACTATAATTTATAGTATTTTCTACATACACTTTCATTTAATCACAAAAAAACTAACTTAGTTTACTAGGCAAATTAAGGTTTTCTTCATAATTTAATAATTCAATGTTTAGAGTTCACACTATAAATGTTACAAAATCTGTATTAGCACATCATTTGTATGACTAACCAATTAAGATGAATCCAAGGGCAATTAAGAATGTTAAGATGTAGCCACGAAGAGGTTCATTATTTTTCCCATAACCTTTAGCAAACATCTGGAAAGCTGGGTAGATGTTGTCCTTACACAGAGCCTAGTGAAGAAAGGCAAATATTAGAGGAAATATAATGAAATTAGACAAACAGACTTCCTTACAGTTATAATATGTGTAAGTGTATAATACTGTATAATACTATATAAATGTATAATACTGTAAAATTTCAGACACAGGATTAGAACACAAGATTTCTACTTCTTGATCCTCTTTCTTCCCACTGTGTCACACTGCTTTACCTAACAAACGATAAAGGAGACTGAACATTTCAAGTATCAAAAGGTAGTTGGTAGAGAATACCGCTGAAGTTTTTATCTACCTTACCCCCCTCCCCACGCTGAAACTCTTTTATGAAGATAAATGGCAGAGAAGCAGGCATACAAATAAATCTGAAAATTTGAGGAGTATGACATAGATGTGACCTACATCACAAAAAAAAAAGTCTAACTCCTAGACTTAAAGCAAATAAAAATCCTTATTATAAAACTTAACCACTTTTCTTAAAACTCTACTAAAAACTATTTTAAGAGATATATTCTACATTGACCCTACTCACTGGCTACAACTATAATATCAGGAACAAGGCTGCAGAACAACATCCTATTCAGTGTCAGCTGTTTGCTTAATGCTCATTAAAGGGAGATAAGATGTGCCTCATTCATCATCCTGAGTAGCTAACACAATGTGTGGCATATAGTAGGCATTCAAATGTTCATAAATCAAAACATAAAGGCTGTCATCATGCAAGAGGGCACAAGGTCCTTTAATTCTTTCAACTTATACTTGGACTGCATTCCTTATTCTTAGTAAGACATTATAAAAAATTTGTGCAATGAGAGTAAGTTGAAAAAACAAAACTCCATCACCATTTACAGATAGACAACTTGACTATACCTTCACAGTAGGTAAATGCACTAATGTTTATATAACGAGAAACATTCACGAAATTAAAGATACCTGTCTTGAGATGTGTGTGTATATATCATACACATATAAAGGCAAACAAATGATTTGAAAAAGTTAAGAATCCCAAAGTGAAATATATTACCATAACTTCCCTTTCATTAAAGCTTGTACTATGAAAATACCTACCTGAAATATTTTGGGAGCACTCACAAGGGATGCTAATGCAGAAGAAAGAGTGGCTGAGAAGATACCTGCAGAAATTAATGGTGCGAATCCTGACACCATGCTCATTACCTTAAAAAAGGGGAAAATTAAGTGTTACAAACAGGTCAAGAAAGAACAAAATACTATATATCATTATTATGCTAATGAAGGAGACTAACAGTCAGGGCAGGGGGGTATGATAATAACAAGCAGTAATAATGGTTATGTGCATTACAAATTTCTAAAACATATTTACCAGTAGCGTTCACCTTGAATCTTTTTATTTGGTAAAATTTCAGACACACAGCAGACAGAAGAGCATAATGAACCACCAAGTATTTATCACCTGCTTTCAACAATGATCAGCTCAGGACCAATCTCACATCATTGTGAATCAAACCCCAGACATCACTTAATAAACAAATATATAAATATTTCACCATGTACCTCTAATGGGTAAGAACTTTTAAAAACTCTAACTACAAAGCCACTGTCAGAATTTAAAAAGTAGTTCCTTAACATCACCAAACAGCCTATCACCATTCAAGTTCTCCAAGTTGTCCATCTTTTCTTGCCTTTTTAAATAGTTTAAACCAAAATCCACAAAAAGACCACACATTAAATTTGGTGGATACGTCTCTTAAAGTCTTTTTCAATCAGCAGGTTCACTGCTTTCCTTTACATTTTACTATTAAGTCATTGTCTCAGAGAAGCCTCACACTTCTGGATTTCACTGACTGCATCTCCAACTTGTGGTATGTAACCTGCTGCTCTCACCTCTGTATTTCTAGTGAACTGACATATCTAGACAGTGCATCAGGATGAAATACAAGTTCTGTGGCAAGAATATTTCAAGATGGTGCACTTCCATCAAGAAGGTTGTTTTTTCTTTCTTTTCTTTTCTTTTCTTTTCTTTTCTTTTCTTTTCTTTCTCAAGAAGGTTGCTTTTTCTGTCTTTTCTTTCCTTGCTCCCTCCCTTTCTATCAGATTGGTATTGTAGTTATGTTTTCTCTTTCTTAAAAAGAGACCTCAACTTTCGGAACCTAATGTGGAGATATTTCTACCTGAAAGGACATAAGTCTATGATGTGTCTTTAAATAATGTGGGAAGTAGGAAGTTATAAATAAAACAAAGTCAGCCAAGCACTGGTGATTAATAAAATCTCATAAAGTACATTACACTGCTTTCTCTATCTTTGTACATGTTCAAAAATTTCCCTAATGAAGTTTAAAAAAAAAAAAACGGATTGATCACTTAGATCATGAGAAGACAACCAGATAAATCCAAACTGAGGGGCAAAAAACAAAGTAACATGCCTGGACTCTTTAAAATAACAACACCCTGGAAGATTAAAACAGGCAGGCTGGAAACTCCTAGATTAAAGGATTTTAAAAGAACATGATAACTCAATGCCATACGTAACCTAGATTGGATTTTGGATCTAAGAAAAATACCTATAAGGGACATTACCGGAGCAAGTGGGGAAAATGAAGATGGATGATATATTTAAGTAACAGTATTTCAACAACAACGAATTCCTGAAGTGGGCTAACTATACTGTGCCCATATAGAATATTTCAAAGAGCTCAAACTGATGGGCATTTTATGGTGTGTATAATTTGTTTTCACATATTTGAGAAGAAAGAGACTATACATATATACAAAGGTAAAGGCCTGGGGCAAAACATAAACACCTAGTAAATTTAAGTGAAGGGGTAGGTATAGAGGTATTCATTGCACTGCTCCTCCCACATCTTTGACAACTGTGAAAAGACAAGACCGAGGTGGAAAATTGTCTGGAGGACTCAGGTACTGTCAACTTGACCCATCCATTATAAGTTCCACCAGTAGTGAATGATGATCATTACCTAGATTCATTACTTCCCTAGTAGAGATTTACTTTTCATTTATAGTGACCAAGACCGTGCCAACTAAGAAGAAGGAGACAAGGAAATATGGTTTTAAGGTATTTGTGACTATTTTGCCCTTGACTGTAATTTTATACTTTAAACCAGATGTAAAGTTAGCTATAGGCATGATCCCGGGCCACAATGCATACATCTGGTTTCATGTGTTGATAATTCCACCTTGTTTCACCTAAGTAGCTCTCCCTGTATCTTTCAAAAGACTTAGTATTAAAAATGAAGAATACATTAAAGTGGTTAAAAAAATATTAGCATTGACCTCTGTAAGCATTTCAGAGAGAAAAAAATCTTAAATGATTTTCTATTCGGCCCTTTAGTCAAATTTTGGTAGTTAGATATATGCCATATGTTTTTCACAATCACTATGTTTCACGGTCGTTAATACTAGATTAGCAGTGCAACTCCTGTCTTTGGGGAAGGAGATTATAAAGGACAGATAAGATGGACCAGGATAAAAATGAACAGACTTGATTTCTGCTATATATACTTTTCAAATCCAAAATTGTGTGCCTGTCCATCATGACCCCAAGGGTAAGTGCAAAGACAGGAGATAAAGGAAGAAAAAAAGCAAAGTACAGAGAAAATGATACTTTGCTGGATTAAGGCAAAACAGACACCACAAGCATTACATGTAACTATAACCTTTCATCTGTCAATTTTGAGGGAAAAATCACGTTTCCTCTTCTTCTATCACCTCTGAAGGGAGGTAAATAATGCTCCACACTTAGTATCTAGAAACGCTATCCTTCTAAAATTTGCTGAGTTTCCTATTTTCTAGTTACATATTTACTCAATAACCTCTGCATTTCTCACCATTTTATGATAAAATATGAATAGCAAGGATAATGATAATGAATGTAAATAATGGTAACATCAGTGTTGTCCACAATACATGATGGAAACAAAGATGACAAAAATAAAGGTCTTATCTCTAGTAAGAGAAAAAAAAGCAAAAGTCAAGATTTTTCTATAGGGGAAATATATGTGTATGTGTTGATGATTTGAGGTTCAAGAAAATCTTCATGGAACTGGGTTTCCTTGATTAAAGGAATATTTGCACATATAAAAAGAAAAAAAGTAGGTGCATTCCAAGCAGAATGAAGTGCCAAAAAAAAAAAAAAAAAAGGAAAAGACTAGGAGAAGCATGTGTGCATGTATATATGCAAAAATATGCAACCACATGGGTTCAGTGTGGATAGAAGGCAGTGGGACATAAGACTGGTTATGAAGGGTTTTGACTGACAGTAAAAAGGCTCACACTTTACTAAGCAATGGTGAGTCAGTGGTTTCAGAAGACATTAAAATGTAGAAACACATTAAGAAACCTATGACTATAAATGTAAAAATCAAAATTTAAGACAAAATGATCCAAGTCATTTTTCTTCCTGAAGTATGAAAAGACAAAGACATGCACAATGGCTTTATCAAGTGTGGTTTTGGGTGGATTGCATCATCAAACTCCAACTTACATGCTTGTTACTTATGTTCTGTGTACCATTCTTCATTCTCTAAATGATGAGTTTACGCTTTTACAGGATTTTTTTGTTTCACTTAACAAAGCATTTTTAAAATTTTTGAAGATTTATTTAGTTGTATAAGCAAAGCAGCTTTACATAAACCAAGCTGCTCTTTGCTTTACTGAGTCCATACTAGACTTGATAAAGACAACACACTTTTGTATTTTAAGGCAACAACACAGAAATCTGATTGGCATTTTCAGTCACTGGGCAGAGATCAACATTTGTGCCTTTCATACACAATATCAATGTCAGAATTGGCCTGGATCATTAGCTGGGTATGAATACTTTCTTTCATGCCTACGACTATGCCTAGTCTTGTGACTAGAAAAAAACAAACTTCTATTATATAATTGGGTTATTATATAATTGGGTTCAATATTTCTAAACACTGAAAATGTAGACAATTGCTTGAAACCACAAAAAATAAAAATAACGCCATTAAAATGTTACAACATTTTATTACAAAATTTCATTATTCTACATGAAATTTATACTGTCCTAAAATACAATAAATCATCAATTATTGTTTATTATAATTACACTAAACTGTAAAAACACCAGGAAACAAAATTTTTAGTTTTTCCTTTGATTCAGTATAATCTTCTGTTTGTAAAAACCCATATATTTTACAGAAATTTCATTTTACCTTTAGAACCTTGTAGAGATAATAATAAAAGGAAGAAGAAATGATATCCTCCAAGTTTGGACAAGTAGTGTTATCTTTTACACAGTTCGTATGTTTTAAAAGGTCACAAACTTTCAAACATCCATTAAGAACTTAATTCTGGGGGTGCCTGGGTGGCTCAGTCAGTTAAGCATCTAACTCTTGATTTTGTCTCAGGTCACGATCTAACAGTTCATGAGGTCAAGCCCCATGTCAGGCTCACAATGCAGAGCCTTCTTGGGATTCTCTCTGCCCTTCCCCTGATCTCTCTGTCTCAAAAATAAGTAAGTAAACAACAACAACAAAAATATAATTCTGTTGTTCAATGGTAGTTTAGCACACTAGGACTATATGGGCCTTATCTAACTAAATAACACTACTGATACTCATGAGTGTTTTTTTAAAAGGGATTTTATATATAAAGCAATTATGTAGACACCTCTAATTAGAAAAACAAACTCATTTGAACAAATGTGGATTTAAAAAACTCAAACTAACATGAAATACTTGCACAAATCTAACAAAACACGTATAGGACTTGTATTCTGAAAACTACACAATGCTGATGAAGGAAACCAAAGACCTAAATAAATGGAGTAATAGACTGTGTTCATGGATTCTAACACTCAATAGAGTGAATATGTCATTCTCCCTAAATTGATATACAAGTTTAAAGCAGTTCGTATCAAAATCCCACCAAGACTTTTTTCAGATAAACATAAGATTACTCTAGAATTTTTACAGAAAATAAAAAAAAACTAAGATAACTAAAACCATTTTGAAAAAGGATAAAGTGGTAGATATCAATCTACTTGACTTTAAGACTTCTTATGTAACTACTCTAGTCAAGAATGTATGGTACTAGTGGATGGATAGATGCAAACATCAATAGAACACAATAGAGAACCTAGAAATAGACCCAAGAAATATGACCATGTGTGAGATGCTTGTTTTCTGAAATTATACACCATACATATGTACTATATATTGTACCCTAATATAGAAGTGTTACCCTTGGGAGCCCTTTTGCTCTTGAAGAGCTTCAGATTTTACCCTTTCAAAATTTTTCTATTTGCCCAATTAGTTATCTACAGACTTTTCCAACAGATATCTGGGTAGAAAATAACAATAGCCCTCCCTTCTAAGTTAGTGCTGGAATCTCAATGCCCAAATTTGATAGCAGTCTAACCTCTACATAAGTGTCTGTATAATATAAATATGATGCTCACCTGGAAATTGTTCATTAGGCCATAGGAACAAGGGCTGGTTTCACAGGATGAAAAGTCGAAGTTTAATTTGCAGGCTGCAGAAGTACAGTTTGTTAGCTCTGTTACAATAGTGTCATTAAGGTTCCCAGTAGCATCTCGAACAACACAAGAACCTGAAGTGCAAGGTACAATAATAACAAGTAAGATAGCTCAAATTTATATTCATTTCAAAATTACATATATCCATAAAGCAAATTATGGTACTGAATATATACTTGTTAAAAGTACTGACATTTTCACCATTTACTTTCATAGCATTTATAGTTTACAAAGATTTATCTGTAATAGAATTTAAAAAGCATCATGATCCCCAATATTTTAATGAATCAAAACATTATTAAAAACTAGTATTTTGCAAATACACGATTAAAAACCCTGCACATATGGTTGTGGAAAATGATAACAAGCAAAACCATTTCTAGGTCTATTTGGTAAGATGTCCTTAAGCAAATATAAACACATTGTGTTGAAAGAGTTACAAATGGGAGAAATGTTTTCCTGCTCCAAGTATTTTATATTTGAAACATGCCAAAGATCAGATTTCAGGTAATATCAAACTTCTGTGAAGGAAAGCAATGTGAGTATCAATGAATCACAATTCTGTTTAAACCTCTGGCTCAAGTAAGTCTACCCTGATATTAAGGAAATACATGATTATTGGAGAATTGATTAAAAATAACTTTTGGGGCAGAATGAACGGGTATAGGTGAAACAAGATTAACCACACATTGTTAATTCTTGATAACTTCATTGAAACTGGGTGATAGTTGATTAGAAAAAGCTCTCTACTCTTGTGCAAAATTGAAAACTTCTATAATACGACATTTAAAAAACTTTATTGATAAAAAAGCATTTCATTATTTGGAACAACATATGATGTGTAACTATTGGCAATTACCATTCCTTAGACTTCATATATTTTTACTTTTGAAGCCCTTTAGCACTCCTGTCTCACCACATATGAAGTAAAAATAATAAACAGTGTAGCCTAAAGTGAACAACAAACAGAAACTTAAGTTTGAAAGGAAGAACATTTTAATGATTAGACAGCCTACATCAAGTCCTTTTTGTCCTCAATTTCTTCATCTAACTCTCAGAATAGTGTTTGCAAAACCAGGTTTCCTTAAAGGTGCTTGTGAAACCATTTGGGTGGGGGGAGAAAAGAAGCTTGTCTACCCTTTATAAAGCATGTATGTTTTTAAGTGTTTCATATTCTGATGTTCTACATGGAAGTGATTGGGTGAAAAAAGGTTCCATTACTTTGAACTAGTTACACAACCACTGACGTAGGCTGGTCAGGGAGAAAAGACACTCCAAGGGCTAATGTGGACAGAATGAAAGGAGTATGATGGCCAACAGCGTTAGGGGGTAACATACAAACAGAAACCATTTATTTGCTGTAACTATTTTCCAATTTGAAACATAACCAGTTATATAAACCTTTCTTTAAATTAAAACTAAATTTTCTTGTGCCAAGAACTTTCAGGGGAACACAAAAATATTTTGCTAAGCTTATATATATAATTGATTTGTTTTTTCTGAATGAATTTCAGAGATTTGCACATATACAGACTTGGAAGAATAAATGAAATCCAACTCCTTTACTAAATGTTAATTTAGCCCACCATGATAGCATTATTAGCATTTCCAATTCTTGTTTAGTGAAGTTTCAAAATTACATTTAGGCAAATTAACAGGAGAGTTTATAAAAAGAGTTCTGTCATTACTTCACAACATATCACCAAATATGTGACAAAATACAATTTTCTTGGAGTGAGCAGGTGGCTCAGTCAGTTTAGTGCCCAACTTCGGCTCACGTCATCATCTCATGGTTCATGGGAATGTCATGATCTCATGGTTTGTGGGAACAAACCCCAGATCAGGCTTTGCATTAACAGCGCAGGGACTGCTTCAGATTCCCTGCCTCCGTCTCTCACTGCCCCTCCCCTACTCATGTTCTCTCAAAAATAAATACACATTTAAAAAATTTTTCTTACCGAAATACTATGAAAACCTTATACTCTGTGGTCTATGATTTTGGAGTTTGATTCTTCAGACTGGTTTTAAACTAAAGCTTTATTCTTATAATATACTTCAGAGATTTAACTGGAAAACTTGAGTCTAGACATTAAAACAAGGCTTACAATTCAAGAATATATGTGTTCTGGGTAAAGTATATAGTTTCACCAAAGTGTAGTAAACGCAATACAATTTATCTATAGTCACTACATGTAAATTACAGGCAAATCAATATTTACCTTTTTTTCTGGATTAGTATATTTTAAAGAACCTACTTTACTAACATTCTTTAAAGAATTCATTATAAAACAAAACAAAATCTCTCTTTGCCAAGAAAACACTTCTTGAAATCAAGTGTCAGTTATCCTTGGTAAGGAAATCTCTAAACTTTCAGTCTTGTGCAAAACAGTGATTTAGAGACTGGTTGACCACTTAAGTCCTTTCAAGTTCTAAAATGCCATGATTTCATGAATGTAATAAAAGATTTAAAACCATTTTCATTCAATTTAGTATGTCCTGTTTACCAGAATCATTTTTTTATGACAGAAAATGCCAAATGCTGTTTAAATGTCTTGAAACAATCTTCATACGTAGTAAGATTAACATGCAAATATAATGACCATAAGCAAAAATATTAAAAATTTTATAAAGATCACAAAGTAAAATTCACTTACTTCTACACCATTGTATTACATTTTCTATAAACTGTAGCTCAGTGAAATTTAAGTTTGCAAATAAGACTACATAATTTTCTAATTTACTTTAATAAAAATCTTAGAGGAAAAAACAATAGAGCATCTGGTAGTTTAGCTAATGCCTATAAAACCATTACCAGTTTATTTAAAACTCTTTCTGAATTAAAATATGCAACTCTAAACTTTCTTACTGAAATATTTTTTAATTTAAAAGTTAGAAATATAAATGTCATGGAAATAAATACTTAAAGTGTGTACATCATGAAATTTCTGAAACACATAAAAAACTATATGGTTATTTACCTACGGATACTGCAATTCCTATGTAAACCACTGTAGTAATTAAAATGGCTAAGAGTGTTCCTTTGGGTATGGCTGACTGAGGATCCTAGAAGGCAAGAAAAAAAATTTAAGTCTACCTTTAAAAATAATATACATCTACGGTTTTTTATACAGAAGTGATCCAGTACCTTGTAATACTTACCGCAAGATCACCTGAGATATTTGCTCCGGCAAGAATCCCAGTTGCGGCAGGGAAAAAGATGGCAAATACAGAAAAGAAAGTCTCTTCCTCCCGAAAATCTGGTCCAAAGTTCTCATTAAATATTTCAGCTATGGAGAACAAAATGTCTTTGGCAATTAATGGAAAGCAGATTGCACCACTATAATTTAGGTCAAGTCTGAGCGATACATATGCACGATCCCCCGCTTTTTTTCAGTTCAAGTCACTGGTAAATTCTTGAATACCTCCTAGGTGAAGTCTGGCATTCCTCTTTTCTTATATGAGGGAACAGTTTACAATCAAAATGATGATTTGACTTCGGTCATGCCTACTAGTCCATATGCCTTACTAATTATGTTTCAAGCACCTCTACCTTGATTGGTATCACTAGTCCAGATGTCAATCAAAGCATGGATAAACTTCTTAATGTCTGGGGTCAGTCAAGGAAACAAGAAAGGAGGTAGAAAAACATCATACTAACATGGAACCATTTTTTTCTTACGTCTAACCTACATACTATCTGTATAGCTTTCTCTACTTCCTAGTGCTGACCTGTTTATGCTTTGATGCTGAATTATTCATCAGGCTTCCACAGAATTTTAGCTAAAGCAAACTAGGTAAAGTCCCTTTCCATTGTAACAATAATTAAAGCTTTAACTAGTCCTACTGTTTTCATCTATTATGATGGGCCTTGACAATGAAATAACCCACTAACTGTCATTTAACCATCCACCCATCCACCAGTATCTGAGTGTGTGCCATACGCCAGGTCCTCTGCTAGAGCCATCTGGTAGCTCACTATCTTAGTAAGATGAATGGCAAGACAGCAAAGCAGTATCAGTCACCAAGAAAAAAAGTCACATTCCAAAATTTATTTAGATTTATGTACTTCAGACTGAGATAAATCTAGATATGCTACTTATACAATATTTATTACTATACTAGATAGCTATGCAATACTTTTGTAAAGTTGCCAAGGATCTGAAACACAAGGAAATGAAAAACGTGGCAGTTATTTGTAGCTATTCTGAAGTCAACCTAAGTCACAAAAAGAAAATATATAATTACTAGGAATATTTTTAGAAGTAATCATCCACTCTAATTTTTAACACTTCTTTTAGAAATAAAGTTGCAAAAAGAAATGCTCAAAACAATTTTTTTATTCTAAAAAAACACTTAAGTAAAAAATCACTTGTAATTAAAATAAATGTCACAATTTATGAGAGCATAAAATAAAGAAAAGGAACTACCTAAGTAATGCTACTGAACTTCACTTCTGGCATGCGTAGTAGACACCTGTCCTCCCAATGGAGAAGATAAAGAATTTAAAGCCCAGCTTAGAATCAGGCATGAATACCATTCATAAAAACATATTATCACACTATCAACCCAGGACCAGAAGGCACAAATAATGGGTTGTGAAGAATGAAAAAGCATCACTGGCTCAGGTAAAATCCTTGGAACAATTCCTATCAGAAAACCACCCAGGCCAACTAAGTCAGTGTCTGATATAAGCCAAACCAGTGCTACTCACAAATGTTCTAAGGTCTGTATGTTACCAGTGAGTTTACACCAGGGTGTAGACCAACTAGGGGTCTAGGTTGCACAATTTGGGTCAGCTAATTTTTGTTCCCAGTAAGACTTCGTGAAGGAAGAAATGCATTGATGTACATTCTATATCTTTTCACAGATCTGTGTGAGCAGCTCTGGGCTATACAATTCTGCAGTATAAAAGCTACGTCTCTTCCTCTAGGGCTGCAAAACCAGGAATTTTGATGAACTGAAGACAAGTCTATTTATTACCCTAAGTGGTGAGCCTCTATGACGCTGACGCAACAATTGTTTCCTGCTCCATTTTACCCTGTGGAGACAGGATGGGTTGATCCAGTAGGTGGGGAGTTGGGGTGGAGGGGGCAGTACAGAGAGACACTTTGGGGAATAACAAATGACAATTTCATCAATCAGATGCAGAATGAAAAGGGTTACAGAGGTGAAAACTGTGGAAAATTCTCACAAATTCTAATGACAACTGTAGAAAAACTTAAGTTGCAATTACACCAAGAAATGAATGTTTCTTTCACAGGTTTAGGCACTTTGGGTTGTGAAGAATGAAAAAGCCATGTGAAAACACAAGTTACCATTTCAGTGACAAACTCCCTAAATTATAAAGAACAAAAGCACCTTTCCTCAATAGCACTGATTTTTCTACATTCTATTACCTTTTGTTGCTAATAATGAAAAACCAAAGGGTTAAATAAAAGTGGTATTTTACTCTGTAATATACATAAAGGAGACAATACTAAATTGGAGTAACTATACCAAAATCAATTCTATTACAAAGAACCTAAAATATACTAATCTTGTTTACTAATGGAATTGTTATAATAAGCACCTTTAAAATTGTTTTTTTTTACTTACATTTATAACCAAAGAAACCTTTGGGCTTCTTGCTGTCCAATGGGATGAATGTTCCTATGACGAAATCAGCAATAGCAAGAAGTAGAATCACCAAAAGAACAATCTGAGCCTAGAAATTTCAAATATTAAAAATCAAAATCAAATCTCTCATGTCTATACACTGATTCACTTTCACTACCATGTAACTTGCATGAGGGAAAGGATTACTGTCTTGTTTTCCCAGAGCCTCAAACAGTACTAAGCACAAAGCAAGTGCTCAAAAAACTTTTATTTTTAATTTTTTTAAACTTTATTTTTGAGACAGTGTGAGAGTGTGAGCAGGAGAGGGACAGGGAGAGGAGACACAGAATCTGAAGCAGGCTCCAGGCTGTCAGCACAGAGCCCAACGTGGGACTCGAACTCACAAACTGTGAGACCATGACCTGAGCTGAAGTCAGACACTTAACCAAATGGGCCACCCAGGTGCCCCTCAATAAACTTTTATTAAATGAAAAATCTTTGAATAACTATCCAAAAATGTTCAATATGCTCGGAAGAAAATGGATAGCAACGTAGAACCAGCCCATGTATTTCTGAAATTAAAGATGTGCATGCCCTCCAGTAAATCATAAAGCACTATAAATTCCACAATCTGTAGGCTTTTCATCCTTTGTGGTTATTTACTGCCCCCTCCACCTTAAGTACAATGTTGATGTGGGGAACATATCTGTTACAAACACAAGTTTTATACCAAGTCCAAAGACAATGCTGAATGTGTGACACCTGTAGGAAAAGACGAAGAAAAAGTACAGAAAGAAGACAATATCCAGGAGGAGGATCTAAGTAGCAATGGGTCTGGGGGAACAATCTATGAGAACAACCCCTCCTCCTGCACTCTTTTTGTTTTGTTTTTGTGAGGTGTAACTGACGTGTAACAAAGTTTTAGTTTCCTGGGTACCATGCAATGATTCAGTATTTATATACATAAATTGTGAAATGACCAGAATAAGTCTAGTTAATATCCTTGACCAGAGTTAAAAATTTGTCTTTTCCTGTGATGAGAACTTTTAAGATATACTCTCTTAAAAAAGCAACTTTCAAATATGCAGTAAACTATAGTCACCATGCAGTACATGACATCCCTATGACATTTATTTTAGAACTGCAATTTTATACATTTGACTCTGTTTACTATTTTGCCCCTACCCTCACCTTTCCTCCTCCACTCTTAACCTCCCAATAAAGTGGAGCAGATACTCCAGAAAACCTGTGTCATCTGTGGTAAGAAAAACTGCTTGAATGAGAATCATGTCCCAGGTAGTATGAAATTCTATTATTTTCAGTAAAGTCAACTGGTTAAATGTGTAAGTAAATGATTTAATTTTATACTAATGATTTAAGAAAATAACCCTTATTCTTTACAGTTTTCCTAATTTTTGATCTGGTAAACATTATCATGGCTCATATATAGCACAGATGTGTGATCTTACATGACTTAAAAAAGGAAACAAGAAGAAACCTAAAAGGACTTAGAGATCCTCAGCAGCATCTGTGTGGATGTGCATTAGTCAGGAAAATAGAGTTGTGCTGAGGAATATTTTCTCAAAGGTACAGAAATAATTCCAAATGGCCTGCCTACATGTTAACATGTGACTTCATCAATTCTTCCAGTAACAGTGCCCCTGGCTTATGTAGTTGGGATTTCAGAGAGTTCAATCGCAAGGAACAAGATTAACTTTTCTGATCTCTATGGGCACTAGTTTGAAGTTTAGTGCCCCTGTGTTAATTTTTGAAGTTGAACTTTTAAATAAATTACAAAGCCAAGAGTTTAATTTGGGCTCCTAACATACTGACCAGAGTGATTCTAAAGAATGTAAATTAAGATTAGGGGAAGGGATGGAAGGTAGGAAGTCAAAAGTTAGAAAGTACTGGGTTTAAGTGGATGCTGGAATGACTGTTATCTCCAAATATTCCTTACCTTGTCAGATAGAAGATAACCTGATACATAAATTTCTCTGAAAATGGCCACTTAAGGAATCTTCAAAATCTAAGTATATTACCACACTTAACAGTGGTCCCTAATAAGTTCTAAAAGTTGACATATTAAATATGTACAGATATTCCAGTGATGTCATTGCTTACTTTTGCTTCCCACTCCATTCCAGCTACCGAGATACCTAGAAGGATCACCACTGTAATGGCTCCAATAATTCGGATATCATTGATTTCATCTATCATAAGTATGGAATGTTCCTAGAAGAAGAGAATTATAAATGTAATGAACAATATTAGTTACTGAAGTAAACTATTTAATTCTTTTTTGAAACATTTCAGAGACATGACAACACCTTACATGAAAAAGTTAGATAAATGACTATGGAATGAATAGGGAGGCCTAAGGAAAAGGAATAAATAACTATGTACTATTGAGGTATCATACAATTATCTCAAGATATCAAAAATATGATCAAATTAATAATGCTGTATTTAATACAGATTCCATAAATCAAAAATGAAATTGGTAACAAGCAAATAAAAATCATAGTATGTCAAAGCAGTACCAACAGGATTTTTTCAAGAAATGTATTTTGTATTCACTGTGATTAGCCAAGTCATGCTTTTGAAAATGGCCTTTTATACTGTCTAAGAAATGAATACATTTTTGGCCAAAATCACACTCTTTCCACTCTACAAGTAAAAATGTTTGTGGTTTAATTTCAATGACATTAAAAACATGCTAACAAATTAAATAATGTAAAAACAGGAATTCATAATAGTTACATTGCTTGCTTTCTTATAGCCCTTGCTTTTCTCCATCCCTTTGGCCTATACAAAGAAGGTCAATGCCAATGTAAGTCTCAGTCCTCCTCAGATTTTACACTTCCTACTGTACTGCATATTACTGCAGAAGAAGAGTTACAGCCTAACCTAACATGAACAACTACAGGTATCTCTCAAGGTTCTTCTCATTTAAATATGCCAAATCCTATTTCGCTTGTACTGCTTTAACTACACACATCCCAATGCCTTTTTTAAACAAATGCTCTCCTGAACTCCAGAGCAGTATTATCAACTACTTCCTGGCCAGCTCTACTGGGATGTAACTCAGGTTCCTCAAATTAGACATCCCAAATTAAACTGCCCTGTGTTGCTATTTTGAAGTGAAGGCCATTATCCTCCATTTGAATCACCAACTGAGAAATCTGTATATAAACCTGAAAATCCTTTCTCTTTCTCTAATTTCCCATAAGCCCAACAATCATCAAGTCCACTCATTCAACATTTAAAAAAATCTTTCCAGTTCACTACACTTCTCCAGCCTCACTGGTCACTGTTTGAACGTATGCCAGCATCCCTCTCCCAGGATAGCTACAATCTTCTAAATGGTCTCCCTCTCCACCTGTGATCCCTCAGATCCATTCTCTACTCGAGGGCCAGGGGTTTCTTTAGGCACCAATCTGATCACACCCCAGCCCCTAACTCTGATCAAGATTAAGACCACAATTTAACAGCAAACAATACCTTTCCTGATTTGACCCTTTTTTTCCTCTCTTTAGTTTTAAATTTTTGTGCTCTAGTCATGAAGAAATATTTACAGGGTTTTTGTTTTGTTTTGTTTTTTAAACAAACCATACTCTTCCAGGCTTTTGTTTCCTTTTCTTCCCTATTCCCTTCATACGATGCCCCATTCCTCTGACCTGCCTGCTAACACCTAGACTCCCATCCCTGGAAAACTCTTCCTTACACTCCTGTGCTACCCCCTTTCTTGGACATAGGTTAAGTGATTACCCTTTGTGTTGCCAAGGTCTCCTACAACTACCCACTTGTGACATCGTATCGTCATTATTTTCTTTGTCTATCTTCCACACTAAACTTCTTGAAGGACGTATTTTGCGTCCATGACAGCTTTCCTAGCATCTAACATGGGGAGTGGTACATAACCCCCTCAATAAACATTTGGGAAACCAACGTCTAAAAGGGGAAATTACCTTAAGCAGCTCCACCACAGTTTCTGCAAATCCAACCACATACATAGCAACCGCAACAGCATTGGCAAAAGCGAAGATGAGGCCAATTGCGCCACCAAATTCTGGCCCTAGACTTCTAGATATTAAATAATACGCTCCTCCTAAAAGAAAGAACAAAAAAAGTAGTAAAGTTAGGATTTTAAATGTCAAACAATCCTTTTAATTTCACAAGAATTCAGAAAGCACATGCCTCCCATAAGCACAGCAGTTAAATTAACGAGCAAGTGGGTGAGCATATTTTCAGGAAGAAACAAAAGAATTCTTAACAACCCACTTCATTCATTAACAGTTCTCAACATCCAGAGAATTCTGCCTGTATCAAATATAAAATCATCCAGCTATTTAAATCCTTATTTTCTCTTCTAAAGCTTAGACTAAAACGGGCAACAGCCTTCTGCTCAGATTCACAGATACCAAGATCATCTCCCGATGGTTTTCTAAGTAGTGCTTTTAATGTTAATGTAACTTTCAAAATCACAGTTGAGATTATTTCAGTTACTTAAATTAATATGGGAATTTGTTGGTAATGTGAATATTAAGACTAAGCAAACTTCATAAGAAAATTTCACAAGAAACTGCAAAGAAGCATATGATGGTCTCCTAAATAGATACAGTTTATATTTTAATAAATCCAGCCTACATGCAATAGTCAACAAGGACATTAAATGAACTATCATGAATCAAGTGTTTTTCTAACCTAAATATTAACCAGTATTATGATTTTGAGTCAATCTAACGCTTAGCTCTAAGAATTCTTCTAAATTCTAATTTATTTATGGCCTCTAGGTAATTATCAAACTTAGTTTTAATAATAATGAAGTTACATGAAGTTATATACATTTTCTCTTAGATACTAATGAACTGTTTAGTTCATAAGACCATATAATGAAATGCCTTTTAATAGTTGAACATTTCTCCTATTCTTCTAGTATAATGAAGACAAATACAAAAAAAAATCCTATAGTTTAATAAAGTACTAAATATACAAACTTCATTTTGGACATACCTATAATAGGTCTTATAATTAATTCTATCAATTCTCTCAAAAAAAATATTCTATACTTTAAATCCATCCATCCCAAACTTCCTTAGTTACTTATTTTACCAATTAATCATTTCCACCACCTTGGAAATCTTGGGAAAAAAAACAACAACCTAATCCTATGTATTGATTGGTCTTATGTATTTTTTTAACTCATGTTTATTTTTTAATTTTTTAAAATGTTTATTTTTGAGAGAGACAGAGAGCAAGCAGGGGAGGGGTAGAGAGAGACAGAGACACAGAATCTGAAGCAGGCTCCAAGCTCTGAGCTGTTAGCACAGAGCCCGACATGGGGTTCGAACCCGTGAACTGTGAAATCATGACCTGAGCCAAAGTTGTATGCTTACCCGACTGAGCCACCCAGGTGCTCCTGGTTTTATGGTTTTTAATCAGATGAAATTACTTAAAAATCTCCCAGAAATATTTTTGAATACTAAAAAGTTCTAATGGACTTATATAAGGACAGTTTTTTATGTCAAATAAAGATCTTAGTGTAAGACTAAATCATAATCTAATTAATCACAGGAAAATTCCTAGAATACTCTAATTATCAAGCCTATATTTAACATATGTTCTCAAAATTGATTTAAACTATTTTTGTTTAATGCCAATACCAACAATGAATTACATATTATTTATCCTGATTTCATAAATGAGAAAATTAAGTCACCATGAAAGGTTAACTGAAATCAACAATGACTCATGGGTTTCAACAGCTGACAATATAAATTTTAAAATGAGAAACATAACCAACAGGACCTATAAAAGCAAAGAATTCATCCATCATATGCTTTATAGTTATGATTTCAAGTCTTTCTATTACAAAGAAGAAAAAATATGTATCTTCAGGTGCATTCAATATGTGGGAACAACGAGAGCGGGAAATTCACCTCAGGAATGATGAATAAAGGTAGGCAAATTCTGACATTCCAGAACTGTATTTTATCTTTTACAAATTAAGATGTGTAAACCTTAAAGTTTCATACCGGTTTTGTTAATTTTTAAAAGATTTGCATTTTTTCCAAGAATATAAGAAGAGCAAATGGATAATAGAAAATAAAAGAGCAGCTGCTGTTCTCCTTATACTTTTACTCCTGATGTAAATGTTCTCTGCCCCGTTTGTTTCACTTCCACTCTTGCTTCCTAGAGGAAACCAGTTTTAAAAGCTGTTTTCCTTTTTTTTTTCATTAGCATCAAAAGATAGTATTAAAGACCTACTACTCTCAGCCTGGTATTTTACTAATTGGCATAAAGTACGTATTTATCTTCAATTTAAATTTGCTTTGTTAAAAATTACACATTCTGGGGTGCCTGGGCGGCTCAATAGGTTGACTCTCCAACTCCTTATTGTGGCTCAGGTCATAGTCTCACAGTCATGAGATTGAGCTGTATGCGGGGCTCCATTCTAAGTATGGAGCCTGCTTAAGATTCTCCTTCTGTCTCCCTCTGCCTCTCCCCTGCTCGCACTCTTTCAAGAAAAAAAAAAAAAGAGAGAGAGAGAGATTCAAAAAACTATATAATTTGTGATAGTAATAGAATAATGGAAGAAAACCATATAACCATTTCAGAAGATGTAGGAAATACATGGCAAAATTCAATATCCAACCATGAACAAATATTCTCAGCAATTTAGAAATAGAACTTCCTCAATCTGACAAATGACATCTTCAAAAACCCCACTAACAACTTCTTAGTTGTGATATACTGCACTCATTCCATTTAAGACTGAGAACAAGGTAATGATATCTATTCTCACCACTTCAATTAAACACTGTAGTGGAACTCCTAGCTAATTCAACAAAAAAAAGAAAAAAATCCTAAAAATTGTAAAGACAAAGTGTAAGCCATGTCTATTAACTGATGATACGTCTGTTTATGTTTAGCCAGATCACAGACTACTGGGACTAAAATACAACAAGTCTATTTTATTTCTATATATAAGAAACAAAAAAAATGGAAAATAAAATTTACAAATACCATTTGACACAAAGGACATGAAACATGTAAGGACAAAGTTAATAATGTATATGCGAGACATCTATACAGAAAAATACAAAACAATGCTATCAGAAACAACAGATCTAAATATATGGATATACCATTTTCATCAACTGTAAGATTCAATACTGTTAACATAACCATTCTTCCCAAAAAAATTAAGAAAAAAATTTTTTTAATGTTTATTTATTATTGAGAGACACAGAGCATGAGCAGGGGAGAGGCTGAGAGATTGAGAGACACAGAATCTGGAGCAGGTTCCAGGCTCTGAGCTGTCAGCACAGAGCCCGACGCAGGGCTTGAACTCACAAATCGCGAGATCATGACCTAAGCCGAAGTCGGACACTTAACCGGCTGAGCCACCCAGGTGCCCTCCAAAAAGATTTTTTTTAACGATTTTTAAGTTTATTTTGAGAGAGAGAGTGAGAAAGGCATACAGAGAGGGGCAGAAAGAAAATCCCAAGCAGGCTCTGTGATGTCAGTGCAGAGCCGGATGAAGGTTTGGGTGTCACAAACAACGAGGTCACAGAGTATGAGATCATGACTTGAGCCAAACCCAAGAGTCAGATGCTTAACCAAACGAGCCACCCAGGCACCCCCCAAAATATTTTTAAGGCTGAAATCCCAAAGCCCCACTAAGATTTTATTTTATTTTATTTTTTTACTATTTAGCAGAAAACACCTAATTCAAAAATTTATGTAAAAATACAAACGACCTAAAAGAGCCAAAACAATCTTAAAAAAGAAAACCAAATTTGGAAGTCTCTGAAATTATAAAGCTAAGCAATCAATACTAACTAGCATAATAGGAGAAACAAAACTTATCAATGAAATAGCATATAGTCTAGACAAAAACACAATAAATTTTTCAACAATGGCACAAAAATTAATTCAACAGAGAAAAGATAGGTCGTTTCAAAAAATGGTGCAGGAACAAGTGGATACGTACACAGTGGGGTAGCAAGAGGAGAAAACCACAACCTCTGTCGCACTAATATTAAAAAATTCCTTTGATACTACTAATACTCAAAACCTAAGCTACTATAAAGATTCTAGATAAAACAAAGAAGAAGATCTTTAAGACCTTGGGATAAGCAAAAGATTTCAGGCCAGTAGATAAAAGCTGTACACGAAAGCACAAGAATCTGGATTTCATCAAAATAGTAAACTTCTACACTCTGAAACATAGCATTAAAAAATTTATAAAAATGTAGAGGCAAGTCAAAAACTGGGGGGGGGAAACCCATAATACACATGTTAGACAAATCACTTGTATTCAGAATATATTTAGAAACTCCTACAAATAAAAAAAGATAACACAATTTAAATATTGGCAAAAGATTTGAATACATTACAAAAGAAGATATACAAGTGGTCATAAGCACATGAAAAGATGCTTACCATAATTAATATCTACAAGAATAGCTATAATTAAAAATACATAACAAGTGTTGGCAGTAACATGGAAAACTTAAGTCTCATATATTCATGGTAGTATAAAATGGTAAAACCACGTTGGAAAACTATTTGGCAATTTCTTATAAATGAGACATATAAATACCCCATGAATCAACAAATCCACTCATAATCTCCCAACATGAATAAAAACATAGACATCGACACAGACTTGTCTAAGAATATTCTTGTCAAGCTTATTCATAATAGCCTCACACTAAAAATAACCCAAATGTCCAATAGGAACTAAATAAACAAATTATTGTTACTACAAATGTACAGTCATAAAACAGAGTAATATACAATAAAATGTATGTAGTAAAATACTACACTACAGCAAACTACTAACATATAGAACGACATGGATGAATTCTAAAAATATTATATTGAGGTATGACACAAAAAGAGTACCTTTTAGGTAATAAAAGCCCACCCTGGGCTAGAGGTGAGGGAATGATTATAAAGGAAGTTTCCAGTATGATAAAAATACTTTGTATTCTGATTGAGCTAGGTTTATATACTTACCAAAACTCACAGAACTGTAAACCTAAAATCTACATTTCACTATGTGTGAATTTTACTTCAATAATATTGTTCTAATAAACTGTAAATCTACTTTCAACAACTATCATTTTAAAACTTAAAAAGTATACCCTAGTCAAAATGATACAGCAAAAAATCGCCATGCATGTTAGACTTCGAGAGAAGATTAAATAGATCCCAAGCAAGTTCATCAGCTCACTGATTACAACAAAAGGAGTCAAAAGTTACCTTTAAGATGAACCATGTGTTAAAGTTGTTTTTAAAAGGCACTTACATTCATCTATATATCTTTCCGTAAAAAACAAAGAACCCAACCCTAATTCAGGATGAGCACAGAACACCTGCAAAATGAATGGACAGACTGGTGACCCAAATTTTTCATCACCACCTAGCACCCTCCCTCCTCTCCATTTACTTCTGTGGTTGCTGAAGTGTAAGCTCACGGAATTCTAGTACTACAAAGCAACTCACAGGTCATTAAGCCAAACCCCTCATTTTACAGGAGTACACAGAGATTCAGAGAGGTCAGTGAGTATAATAGGTGACTGGTAAAGCAATGAAAAGACCAAAGTGATCTGCTATTTCGTCCCACAAGTAAAATGAACACTAAAAGACTGCCTATTACTATTAAGAATTAATTTAAAACTCCATGGAAAAAAACAAAGCTCTATTACAATTGTACTTTAAACTTAGGCAAAACACTAAAAATCTTTTCCTCGGCTTTTACCTGAAATAAAAAATTTCATGAATGATAAATGGGTAACAAAGGTTTTTGCAAAGTATCCAACATTTTACAAGAAACCGACCTTATCCTGTTTCTTTTTTTAAACAGGAGTCATTGGATTTGATACCTCACTTCCCAGTAAAGTATCTTGCCAATTTTTGTCGTAACGCATTAATCAACAATTACCTTAGCTTTTGCTGATACGAAACATAAAAATGAAAAACCCATAATTAACCAGTGTGCATGTGCATGGTAAGGAGCAATTTTTGACTAGGACCACATTTACTAATCCATCTTTGTAGAAAGTGGAATTATCAGATACAACTATTACGAAACTATTATGAACATTCAGGACAAATGAATTCAACACAAATTATATAGAATCTTCAAAACTAAAGTACACAGAGACAAAAAACCCCACAAAACTACAGGCAGGAAGGGAGGAGCAGTACTTAACTATCTTTTGAACACGCACTCTGGATGTCTTACTACCAATTATGCCACAAAACAGACATTTCTTAAACCACACATGGCTCTTAGAAGTTCTCATCACAAGGGAAATAACATGTTTTTCTTCTTTTTCCCTTCTATCTGTACGAGATGATAGATGTTAAACTTATTGTGGCAACTAATTCACAATACCATGTAAGTCCACTCATTATGCTGTAAGATCTAAACTTCTTCAGTACTGTATTGTCATTACATCTCAAACTCTAAGAAAATAAAAACTACACATGGCTCGGTTTAGCACTGCATGACTCTTTTTACCTGCGAGCAGGGACTAAATGTTCATTAATGTGAAAGGTATTTTAATATTTAGAAACACCAACAAACCTGTCCAAGTCCAGTTAATTTCTTCTGAACTATTACACTTTCTTTTGTTGTAACTAGTGCTCTTCCCTGGATAAAAATTGCACAAGAAATCTTATTGTCCAAAATGATGTTAAAATATCAGTCAACAAGTGATCATCCTCAGTGCCTCAGGTATGAGTAAGACTGAACAAAATCAAATTTTGACCCAAGTTTTCTATGAAAATGAACTGCTTTCAAAGAGGAGCTTCAAAGTAATTCGATGTAAAATACAAACTAATTCAACTACGAGGTAGAAAAACAATCCCATATATTATTTGAAGGGTAATGGACTCAGTTAAAACAAAAGCTAATTTAACAAGGTGACACTGTGATGGGTTAATTTTATGTATCAACTTGCCTAGCCCTGGTGCCCAGACATGAGATCAAACATTATACTCTGAACGTTTCTGTGAGGGTATTTTTATTTCATTATTGTTTTTAAAGTTTATTTATTTTGAGGCAGAAAGACAGTGTGAGCCAGGGAGGGGCAGAGAGGGGGAGAGAATCCCAAGCAGGATCCAGTCAGTCAACATGGAGCCAGATACGGGGCTTGACCTCACCAACTGTGAGATCACGACCTAAGCCAAACCAAGAGTGAGATGCTTAACCAACTGAGCTACCAGGCAGCCCTGTGTGAGGGTGTTTTTAGAGGAGATTTACATTTAATTGGTGGAATGTAAATAAAGCAGTTTGCCCACCATAACGTGGGTGGGTCTCATTGCATCAGCTGAAGGCCTGAATGGAACAAAAACAAACCTCTCCATAGCAAGAGGGAGTTCTGCAGGAGACAGCCTTCAGACATCAACTGAGAACACCTTGTCTCTGGGTGTCCAGACTGCTGACCTACCCTGCAGGTCTTAGATTTCCCAGCCTCCATTATTACGTGAATCAAGTCCTTCAAATACGTCTTTCTAGACACAGACACAAACACACCTTATTGGTTCTGTTTCTCTGGACACCCCAACTACAAAAGTATTACAAGGCAAATATACAGAAATCCATCATATTTCCATATACCAGCAAGAAACAGTAAGAAACTAAATCTTACAATAGCACAAAAACCAGGAAATACTAAAAAATATCCTCAAAATCTGTGTACTAAAACTTTAAGAACTAGAGAGAGATAAAGCATATTTATGAAATGAGAGCCCTAACAGTTGTTAATTCTCCCCAAGCTGATCTCTATACTGAACCCAAGTTCATCTAAATTCCAGCAAGACAGTTCTCAAAAATTGACAAGATAATTCTAAAATATATATGGAAAGGCAAGAGAACTAGAATAGCCAAGGCAATTTTGCAAAAGGGCAAAGTAGAAGGAGCTATAATACCCAACTTCAGGCATTACTATAAACCACAGTACCAAGATAGTATGGTGTTAGATTAAGGGCAAATCTGCAGACAATGTACCAGGAGAGAGTCCAGAAACAGACCGACACATGTAGGGTCAATTAATTATTTTCCAGATTTACTAAGATATAACGAACATATAACATTGTATAAGATACACAACGTGATGGGGGCGCCTGGGTGGCTCAGTCAGTTAAGCATCGCAGTCTTGATTTCAGCTCAGGTCATGATCTCACAGGTTGTGTGTGGGATCGAGCCCACGTGAGGCTCTGTGCAGATAGTGCAGTGTGTGCTGCGGATTCCCTCCCTCTCTCTTCCCCTGCTCACTCTCTCTCCAAAAAAATAAACCATTAAAAAGACACATAATGTAACGTGCTGATACACATACATATTGCAAAATGTTTACCAGCATAAGGTTAATATATTCTTTACCCCACAGAATTTCCATTTGTGCTGTTGTTTTATGGTAAGAACATTTAAGATCTACTCTCAGGAACTTTCGAGTATATAATACTAATTATAGTCTGCATGTTGTATGTTAGATCCTCAGAACTTACTCTGCTTGTAACTTTAAGTCTGACCAACTTCCTCATCACTTCCTTTGCTCATCAACCCCTGGTAGCAACTTTTCTACAATCTGTTTCTAGGACTTTGGCTTTTTTAGATTCCACATGAGTGAGATTATATAGTATTTGCTTTTTCTAACTTATTTCACTTGGCATAATGCCCTCAAGGTTCATCTGTGTTGTTGCAAATGGCAACATCTCCTTTTAAGGCTAGATAATACTCCGTTGTGTGTGTGAGAATGTGTGTTATTTTTTTCATGCATTCATTCACTGATGAACACTTAGGTTGTTCCCAAGGCTTAGCTACTGTGAATAATGCTGCAATGAACACAAGAATGGCAACATCTCTAACAAATAGTAATTTCACTTCCTCTGAATAAATATCAAGGAAGTGGGACTGCTGGATAATATGGTAGTTCTATTTTTTGAGGAACCTCCATCCTGCTTTCCACAGTGGCCATACCAATTTTCACTGCCAACAGTGCAATGGGTTCCCTTTTCTCTACATCCTCACCAGCACTTACGGTCTCTTGTCTTTTTGAAAATAACCATTCTAACAGGTGTGAGGTGATAATTCACTGTGGTTTTGATCTGCATTTCCCTGATTATTAGTGATGTTGAGCTCCTTTTCATGAACTTGTCTTCTTTGGAGAAACGTCTATTCAGGTACTTTGCCCATTTTTAGTTTTTATTATTTTTTTAATGTTTATGTATTTTGGGGAGAGACAGAGTGAGCGGGGGAGGGTCAGAGAGAGAGGGAGACACAGAACCCAGGTTCTGAGCTGTCAGCACAGAGCCCGACACAGGGCTCAAACCACAAACTGCAAGATCATGACCTGAGCCGAAGTCAGACACTTAACTGAATGAGCCACTGGGGCGCCTTGCCCATTTTAAAATCAGATTGTTTGGTTTGTTGCTATTGAACTATGTAAGTTCTTTCTCTATTTTGGATATTAACCCCTTATCAGATACATGATTTGCAAATATTTTCTCCCATCCTGTAGGTTGTCTTTTCATTTTACTGATTGTTTCTTGTGCATTCAGAAGTTGTTGCTTTTTGTTTGATGTTTGCTTTTGTCATCTTGTTGATTTTTGCTTTTGTTCTTGTGCTTTTCCTGTTGTATCCAAAACATCACTAGCAAGACAAATGTTAAGGGGCTTTTTCCCTATACTTTCTTCTAGGAATTTCATGGTTTTAGGTCTTAAATTTAAGTCCTAAATCCATTTTGTGTTAATTTTTATGAGTGATTTAAGATACAGTTCCAATTTCTTTTGCATGTGAATATCCAGTTCCCATTTAAGAGCCTACTGTTTTTGCACTGAGTATTCTTAGCTCCCTTGTCAAATACTACATGACTCTATACGCATAAGTTTATTTCTGGGCTCTCAATTCTATTCCAGAGGTCTATGTACCTTTTTATGTCGCTACAATACCATTTTGATTACTACAGCTTTGAAATATAGTTTGAAATCTGGAAATGTGATGCCTCCAGCTTTTTTCTCTCTCAAGACTGTTGGACTCTTCAGGGTCTTTTATGGTTCCATGATAATTTTTCCCATTTCTGTGAAAAATGCCATTAGATTTTGACAGGAATTACATTGAATTAATATTGAAGGAACCTAACTGGCCATCAATAGACGAATGGACAACGAGAATGTGGTATGTATACATAATGGAACATTACACAGCCATAAATAAGAATGAGATTGTGTCATTTGAGACAACATACATGGACCTAGGCAGGATTACGCTATGTGATCTAAGTCACAAAGACAAAAAAACCATGATTTCACTAAGTGGAATCTAAAATAACCAAAACAAACAAACAAACAAACAAAAAAAACAAACAAAAAAACCCTACCTAAACTCCAGATGAATAAACAAACAAAAAGCAGAATTCAGACCTATAAATACTGGTAACAAACTGATGGTTGCCAGAGGGAAGGCAGATGGGGAGTTGGGCAAAGTGGGTGAAGAGGAGAGGAAGATACAAGCTTCCGATTATGGAAGGAATAAGTCAGAATGGGAATAAAAGGCACAGCACAATACTCAATATATTGTAATAGCGATATAATGACACAGATGGTAGTTACTCCTGTGAAAATATTATAATGTAACAACTTGTCAAATCACTAAGTTGTGTATCTAGAACTATGTAACATTGTGGGTCAGTGGGTCAAGTACACTCAAAAAAAAAAAAAAAAAAGGTTCAAAATTTCTAACTAATAAAAATCTCCAGCAAGGTGTTAGCCACCGAACAGACGAAAATGAAGTTTGTGACCAAACATCCTTTGTTTACCGTGGATGAAATGATCAATATATATAATATGAATCATCTATATGCTCTACTGTATCTGTGGAAATTTCATAAAATAAAGCTTTTGTTGATGTACTGAGGAAGAGACAAATCAAAAGGTCAAAATAACGAAAAAGTAATAAACTTAGGAATGAGAAAGTAAACTATTTAACATTTACTGTCCAAAATTCATCTAATATGTTTAGAAAATACACCAGAATTTTACAGCAATAAACCACCTACTTCTGTATACTGACCAATCAGTTTATCCAAAGCCACCTTGTGTTAACATTCTGAGGAACGATTTTGAGAATACAATGGGGCAATAATGGACCCAAAAGGATCCAATATCCATTTTGGTTACTGTTCTAGGAAATACATTCTAATACCCTGGTTTACCAATACACAATACTTTGTGTGCCTGTTAACACTGGTCAAATTTGCTGTATTCTGTTGTCATTATTAAGTCAAGTAGAGAAAGATGTGTGAACCAACACGGAATCTTCTGACTAGGACTGAGTGCTATATTACCACTGTAACTGATCACTTTAAATATTAAACTTGAAGAGTCAAGACATAGAGCCCTAATTCTGCAGTAGACAATTTCAGAATGAGATTCAAGTATTTTTAATCATTAAAGACTGGCAAAATTGAAATGCCACTAAGTAAGTCAAAGAGAAAACCCAAATGAAAAATTATTTACAACTACTTGCCAGATTCACATTTGAGCCACTTGTGGTTTGTTAAGTCATGTTTTTACTAAACTGAAAACACAATGTTATGTTGAAGTCTAATAAAACCTCATAATACAACTGTTACAGAACTGCTTTTTACAGCTTCTTCAAACATTTCACTGATCTGGAAAGCTGTAATTTGAAAGAAATTAGCAATAAAAGGAAAGAACTATGGAGCTTATTTCTAAGTTACAACTCATTGCTTGGTGATGACAGGAATGAATAGTTACATAATAGACTAAACAAAAAATTGCACAATCAATGATAATCTGATTTTACTAATACAGAAAGCACTTTCTGTCACTTAGAATCCATGTGAAAAATGTAGGATTACTTCCAATATTTAGTTTTACCTATATACAGAATGAGGAGGTCTTCAATTATTTCAGCAAAATGAAACCGAAGTATATAAAGACAATCCTGACATACTGCAGAAACTTAAAGATTCATCAGTAAAACCTGCATAACATTTAAATTTGTTGAAAAAATTAGTGTGTTTCATTTTCGCTCTCTTCATCCGTACAAATTATACATGGGACTAACAACTGTGATGCATTAAATCTGATAATGTAGGTCAAAAGCATGTTATCATGCCCAGCAGTTATGTTTCAAAAAATAATTGCCACTATTATCTGAACACAGCTCCAAGAAAATAGGATCTTGTCTGACAGTGATGGTTACAAACCCAGTGCCTGTCACCAAGAGCTCAACAATTACCTGTTGAGTGACTGAAATACAAGTAATATAAAATTTCACCTTGGTCATTTATGTTGATTTTACATGTTCAGAACTACTCCTCTGAATTTGGTGTAATCTGGATTTTTATTTGAAACTGCACTAATCTCTGTTTTCAACTTAACCCTCAGGTCATATAACACAATACAATGAACAACTAGTATTTACACTTTCATGTTATAAAAGGCTGCCTCTGCTTGTCCTCTATGTCATAAACGAGTTCATATTCACAGACTAATTATTTGTGGATGGAAAAACTTTGGCCTGTGACATCTAGAAAATGCAGATCTCAGTGAAAGCAGCCGCTGGCCAGCACCATCTGGGTTGCGGAACTCGTTGAACATGACTCAGGTCAATTCTGTAAAACCCAGGTCTCAACAAGGACAGGATTTGTGGCACAGTAAAGAGCCCTGGCTCCTGACTATCTGTACAATGTATGTGTCTGTTGGGCTAAGGACTATGCCAGAGATGAAGGTAAAGATGTACCGAAGTTACTCAGCACTGCTCGTCTTATTCTGTGCAGGGAGAGAACTGAGGGGATGATGCTCTCACCTGCTAGTAGTTGTAATGATTATCCAAACATCATTACTAAAATCTCATCAAGCCCAAAACTAAGCATCTTATATTTTTTAAGTTTTGACTTTTTTTTTTTAAAGAAACCCTGAACGTTGTTATATTATTTTTATCCTAGACTTCATAACTGGACATTATATTTGTTTATAAGTTAGCAGTTATTTCATATTTAAAAAAACTACACTTTTATAAATTGGTATCTGTTTAATCTCCAAAATGTACTGTTAAAGCCAATGTTAAGGTTACTTGGTAAACTTAAACCTCTCCTATGGCAAAAAGCACATAGGAAAAGTATACATTTCACATACTGCCACACAGCTGGAAACATACCCTAGAAACCAAGAATAAAATATTATTCAATATTAATAAAATATAAATCAATGTATAAGTTAAGAATCAAGATAAACTGTTGAACACTACCTCAAGTAGTTCTTTATATTAATAAGATAACTAGGCAAGTTCAAAAGGAGTCTCTCCAAATTAAAACCACTATAGAGAGCAACCACAACTTTTCAGTAAAATATTTCCTTGTTAATTCCCTTAATAATCAATCACAGAAAATTGAGATGGGCCTCAAAACATCACTATTCCCATGATACCCTTCCATTTCTCCATTAGATATCTAAGCCTTCAGCACCCTGACCCTATGGACACTTCTAGCTCCATTCCTCTCTTCCCTATGTAGCCCTTTTAAGACAGGAAGTGAAAATCAATCCTCAGTGATGGGGCTAGAGGAGATCCAAACTTGGCACTCTTGGTCCCAACCCACTAAAAGACAAAGTAGTTTACGGTTACAAATGGCAAACAAACTCATACCTATACATGAGTTTTAAACCCTAACTCTCTCCCTCTTTTTCTCCTTAGAAAATTATGTCAGATAAGGATTCCTGGGTGCCTGACTGGCTCAGTCGGTGGAACGTGTGACTCTTGATCTCAGCGTTGTGAGTTTGAGCCCCATGCTGGGTGTACACATTACTTAAAAAAAGAGGGGGGGGTGGGATTCTTGTTCCAGAGACATTCCCAGTCTGGAATTTGATCTAGTCATCCTATAGTGTCATTTACCAAGTTCCTGTCTCCCTTGCATATTATATAAAATGCTTCCTGGAGCTACAGGCAATGACATAGTTCAGATTCAATTTCTCAGAAAACAATCGTTCAGATACTTTTATTGAGTAAAGGACTTACAAAGTTGGAACATTTTAATTTTCTTTCCTTCTTCCCTTATCACATAGAATAATTATCAGAGAACAAATCTCATCAATTTCTTGCTTACACCGAGTTTAGGTAAGGACACTTTCATTCAAGAAAGCTTGATTCAACAGGAGATTCTTTATGTTTATTTATCAATTTTGCTAATAAGTTCCCTAGCATTCTTCAAAGGTAAAAAAAAATGAAAAGATCTTTTTTTGTGGTGTCTGTGAACCTAAGGATTTTATCATATATTATATCTTCATTCAAAACAGTTATTAGTAGTAGTACTGCTGTTCAAATTATCCAAACTTAGGTCAGTGTTAGCTTCTTCAAGTTGGCTCCTGGGTCCTTTTGACCTGAAACCAAGCACCTTTGTTACCTCTCTACTTTCCAATGTGAAAAGATGTCTAGGCTCTTGTAGTACATTTCCTGCCCAGATCTGGAAATCAATTGTTTCTCTAAGGTCCCCTGGTTCCTCGGAATGAAAATACACAACATACGCACTAGGGGTGCTCACTGCTACCGGGCTGGTCATTTGTTACAGGGAACTTTTATGCAAAGAAGTAAGCGACAGGGACTTTTGGAATAAAACGTGTGAATCACAACAATATATTCAACTTAGAATCATGACTATAGGATGCAATATACTCTCGCAAGATTTAGACTTGCATCTACTTTGTGGAACATAAATAAATCCCCTTACGGCTGTCCAAGTCCATGAAGCAGATAGAGGTGACAGAAGGGGCTTACAGTCATTGAAAAAAAACTCCACGAAACTTTCACTGCAGGTGATGAAACAACTTTTTTATATTCTGTCAAGGATCAGCCAAATTTCCAAAGTCACCAACAAGTGAAAACTGAATGCCTTCTAGCAAAGTTTCAAAGTTTGTGGTCAAAGTCTCTAAAGTACATGCATTCATGGATATATATAAAAACTACTGGCAGTATCAAAGATGAAATGGCTTTTCAGTCATGATGTAGGAGAATCTATGCTTCCCCTAAGTCTGTGTTCACATGGAGAAGAACAGTCTGTGGGATTCATGCTGCTAACGGCTTCATGCCCCAGTGCCCCCATTGAGGCTTACAACCTAGACTGGAAAGCCTGAAGATAGGGACAAGTTCTTTGGTGACTTGCTGGTCCCCACAAGTACCTAACACCGCATTCGTTTCTCCTTTCACTTCTATTGCCCAGAATGGAAGTAGCAGAAATAAAAGAAGCATGGGGCACCCAGTACGCAAGAAGCCAAAAAGAAAGTCTCACTGTAGCCTGACGAAACACTTTTGGACAAATCCATACCTTACACCACAATATGGCTCAGTGTAGACTCATGTACACATAAAACTTCAGCCAACAGTCATGCATGCTCAGCACGGCCATAATCATATTGCTACTAGCTTCCCCCAGGGCCACAGTGATTTGGATATTCTGGTAAGTAAGAAATAGGAAGACGATGAGGAAGAATGAAAGGCTCAATGTAGTTCTCTAAATAGCTGATGCAGATAAAACAGAAATTGTGTATACATAATGTCAAACTGATCTGTAAAATAGGTGAGGCAGATGGTACAGGTTGATCCTCTTGTCAGTCGATCCACTCTGACAACTTTACAGGAGATACTAAAGTCCATGTTCTCCCCTTTCTCTAGGGATCTCCTCATTCCAGCTAAATGACGGGTTCTGATTTGGAAAATGGAATTCTTCTCTTCTTCTTCCAAGAGGTCCCAAAGCCATTCCCCTGATCTCCTGGGTTCTCTCCCTTGGCAGGAGGGGGACGGGGGCGAGGTAAAAATCTCACAAGGCAGATCTTGTGGACTCCAATGAAAGAGGCCTCAGGGCACCCAAAGAAGAGACCAAGACTTGATAGTGTGGATTCCGAGTTCTGGGCGTAATATACCAGCTGTCAGGTCATGGGAAAAGAACTCTGTCAAAGTTCCCCTAAATGGGAAGAATGAGGTTACACCTATAGAATACTAAACAAATACTGGATGCATGCCACTCATCTATGAGCTGAAATCTGGGAGGAGGCAATAAGGGGCAACCCAAATGAGAAGAAATCGGTTAGAAGCTCCATTCTTGCTACAAGATACATTGAGGATCCTAAGTAACTGGACACATACATGTTTTTGTATGGGCTGAAATAAAATTTTATATTTAAATATACTAGTTTGAAAGTGCTCAGTATCATTTCTCACCTATACAGACCTATGTTGCTTTTTGAAAGGTAAAAAATAATTTAAAAATTGAAACCTCACTTTATTAGTAACAGTAATCTCGTAACAATGATGTGAGAAGACTGAATTTACCTCCTCGGACAAATCCATTAGTAGCTATTGCTGATGTAGACAATCCTGTGATAGTTGTCACAACAGTGGCCATTATAATTACAACAACCGACAGACCTTGAGGGGAAAAGAAAAGAGGCTGAGAAATACTTATTTCAACTTGCTATACCTAGAAAAGGTTAATAAACCTAATTTACATTATAGTGAACAATTACCTTATTTTTACCCCATTTTAGAAAAATCAAACCAAAATTATAAAAAAAGGAACATTAAGACAACAATCTGATACAAAGTAAAAACAGCGTACAATAATTTCTAATTGTTGGATTTTAGGAGGTTCCCAGGCTAGATGAGCACACAGCTACTCTGCTTACTCATTCTCAAGTGAATCAAGCAGTATGGAACTTCGCTTACCTATTCCAGCTTGACCCACAATCCACGACAACCTAATGAAGAGCATCACACCCCAAATGTTCAACATACAACGTACCTAGAAAAGAAAAGAAGCCAAGTTACAGATGAAACAAAGTGATCAAACATAGTACATCAGTATATGTTAAACTAGCCAAAAGGAGGATAACATACATTTAGAACTAGAGAAAATCACTTTAAATCTCTTAGCCTTTTCTTTATATTATTTTTAAAAGAATTTACTGAGAGCTAAAATGTAAGCTAATTTAGGGATAATATAACACACACACAGCAGCAAAAGCAACTGAACAAGGTAAAAGGGTATTTTAAGACTTCAACCCTAAGAAAGTAGTTCCTGTTCCCATTTATCAAAGCAACTAGGTTTAATTTTTGCTTGTTCTTTATCAACAGACTTATTTCCTGATTCCTTCAGAAGATTCAGGTATTACAAAATATCTGTCAACACAAAATGCCAATTGTTCACACATGTTTTATTTTTTAAAGTATATTTATTTTTAAGTAATCTCTACACCCAGTGTGGGGCTCAAACTCACCACCCCAAGATCAAGAACTGCACACTCCTTTGAGCCAGCCAGGTGCTCCTCACACATCTTTTAAAACTCTCAACTATTTGACAGAGCTTCCTGTATTTATTTTTACTTTTATTTATTATGCTTACACATAGAACATAGTCTTCTAAAATATGAACATTTAAGAATAGGCAAAGAGCACTACCTGGAGCTTCACATTTACTCTGTTCATTAAAAGTGATGAAAGTACTCCTAGATGTGGGACTTCTCCTCGACTTCTTTTCTAAATGTCAACACAACTCTTAAGTACCCCCAAAGTCTAAATGGGAGGGCCTTTTAGTTTACCTGTCTACTCTAGTCAGTTCCTTAGTGCCTATGTGAACACAGAAAAACAGAAGCAAATCTGAAACTAAGTCACTCAAACCTATCTAGTGAAGTAACCTCAACACTTAAGAAAACAATTTCTCCTTTATTTTGTTCCTCATTAACTTTTATACATTTCTCTTCGAGAAAATAATGGCATAGCAGAAAAGGAAGCAGGAATCTATCAGCTCTATTGCCTGTTCAGCTTTCTTGATTCTGATGCTTCCAACAATTTCATCATTTCATACTTAATTTCTGACAAATGACAATATGTGAGATTTATAAGAGGTAACAGAATATAATTTAGAGGAAATCAACTACAGTATGATTCCATTAATACATATATCCTGTTTCCTTTACTGAATTTAATACAAGAAAAAGAGGTACATGTTATTAATATGGTCTTCTGTAACAGACAAGCTCTCTTAAGAAATGATAAGAATATTTGGAAGATTTTCTAATAAAAAGAAATGTTGTAACTCTAAAATTAAGTCTATAGGTACGTACTAATACACCCTTGATCCAGCCAAACTTCACAACTCCTTTACTTTCCGCAGCATACGTGACCACAGCATCTCTGGTTGGAGTACTTTCTTCCCCATTGGCAAAGCCGTCCTCAAAAGGTTCCTGGTTATAAAAGAAATGTGAATTATTCATTATTTGAAGTTCACAATCACCTGATAAAGACAAATATCACTAAATACATTTAGTCATGTTTAAGAGGATACAGATTTCCAAGAATCAAGGGAGTCTGCATATTTTACCTAAGAAAAAAAGTGTACAGCACATATTTTACCTTTAAAAAAAATGTAGAGCAACAAAGTAGAGGAAAACCTTAATTAATGAGTGTTTAAAAAATTTAAATCTTATCATGACAGTAAACCCATTTTAATCATTTCAAATTTTAATTACACTTTGGTGGTGTCTGGAGAACAAATACTGTTTGCTAAGTATAGGCTTAGCTAAGTAAGTCAATTCAGACCTTGTTTCTCTGGCCACAACTTTACAGTATTTGGTTGGCATCCTTCCTACAAATGAAATTACAACATTAACAACTTAAAACTCCTCATCACCAATGAACAGGTTTCCCCCTATAGTCTGTTATAGCCGGATTCCCAAGATTCATTCCTAACTCCTGCCTTTACGCACTCTTCATCTGCATTCAACCATTTAGTGCTTTTTTTCCATTGTAATTTTTCTCAGATTCAGACATGAACTGGTTTTTATCCTTCATGTCTGATTGTATTATTCTTATATTTTGTTCTCTAGCTTCCCTCTCTCTCTCCCTCTTCCTTTAGTTTTCTTGTTCAGTTCCAATACACCCAAGATAAATGACACATTTCCAAACGAGGAACAACGTTATTAAACAGGTCATGAAGGGTGAAGGGAGGTGTTGGGGCAGGGAAAATGCTTTATGTCTAGAATCATGTCCCTGACACTATCCCCATAATTTTTCTTTACCTGTATGTCAACAGCAGGGAACAAAATACAGCTGTGTTTTTAATCTCATTCTTTAAATGGAGAAAAATCAACTAAATTATCATATAACCCTCAAACTTGTCATCCAGATTTCCTACCATACTTTTTTAAGCCATTTTCAGTGGTTCATACTCTCTAGTGATTTCCTAATACAAATATTTTTCACAGAAATGAGCTATACCAGATGCTGTGTTACCAGAGAGAAAAATCTATGTCATAACCCTAACTTTCCTTTTTTGCTTGACCAGTATCTATTAGGCAAGTAAGCTCATTAAATTCCATTTAATGTATTGTATTTCTTAAGATCAACCTGGATCAGCTCTTACATTCCATATTTAGTTGAATGACTACTAATTCTTAGGTTCTGAAGCCACAGAAGAAACATTGTAGGTTAGATGCAATAATTTCTTTAAATATATTTTTTCAAATTATTTTACCTAGGCTTTTTAATGACAATAAAAAAATAATCTAATTTTCAACTAATCCTCATTCTCCATTAAAAGACAAGGCAATAACTTCACCTACGTGAAACATACAAAAAACAAGTCCGCCTAAGATCACGAAGAACTTAAACATGAATGTTAGTGTTAACCACAAATCTGTGATAGTTGACAGAGTTCTAAAAACAGAGCCTACGGGACATAAATTATAATAATTGCCCTTATAACTCACAGTTTCATAACTACTATCTTCGGCATCAATGATTACGGTTCTGTACTCTAAGAAGATTGCCCCAAGCGTATGGTATATAGAACCACTCCCATTAACAAAAATTAATTAACTTAATCTGCTATACTTTTTTCACAGATTTATGGAGATATAATTCATATACCACACAACTCATCCAATTAGAGTACACATGTCAATGACTTTTAGAAAATTCACCAAGTTTCACCATTATCACCACAATCACACAATCAATTTTAGAAAATTTTCATCATCTCAAAAAGAAATCCGAAGCCCATCAGCAGTCATTCCCATTTCTCCTTTGCTCCAGCTCCTGGCAATCACTTATCAACTTTCTGTCTGTGTGGATCTCCTATTCTGACATTTCATACAAATGGAACGGAATCATGTGATGTGTGGCCTCTGTCTGTGGCTTCTTTCACCCAGTGTAACCGTTTTCAAGATTCATCCATATGTTGTTTCAGTACTTCACTCCTTTTTATTGCCAAATAATATCCCATTGTATGGATATACCACATTTGTCTATTTGTTCTTCACTTGATGAACATTTGAGCCCATTCCACATTATGGCTGCTATGAAATATGCTCCTGTGAACATGTGTGCACAAGATTTTGTGTGGACATACATTTTCATTGGAATTGAAAACAGAATTTTCAATTCCAGTGGAATTGCTGGCTCTCATTTTTGAAATGACTACTTCTGGTCATTTTTTTTCTTTGGTATCAGACTGCAGAGTGTCACTCCTCATTTCAGTCAGTCCATGTGCCTTTTGTTATTCCCCTTCCTCACTTAGCATCTGGTATAAACAATGTAATCAGTAACCATAACTGTTAGAAACACGTATAGGCAAGAAAAAAAAAGAAATGTGACCAGAGGCCTGTGTGACTCAATCACAAAAGCAACCCACTTTGGCTTTATTTCCACTGTTGAAGGTGTTCTGGACGGTACAACATCGATGATGATCACTCCCCACTCAAAAAAAAAAAAAAAAAAAGACTCCTCATAGGCATTGATGACTCAATAGTTCCATTATTCAAATAAAGCCAGAATAAAAATTTCTCCCTGTTAATTCAATCAATTGTAAAGCAGACAGAAGCTCCTTGGCTTTCACTCTAGGGTATGTAGTGCTCTGCCCTTAACTTGTAAATAGAGACGTTAATATATTATATAATCTTCCAAGTATTACAAAAAAAAATATAGTTTCTATAATATCCAAAAATACCTCTTCCTTTCCATTTTTATTTAAAACGAAAAAGACATATATATGTCATAAGCTAACTTTTCCAAGGTTAAGTATTAATGTGAGTCTTTTTTTTTTTTTTTAATGTTTATTTTGAGAGAGAGACAGAGAGACAAAGAGCAAGCTAGAGAGCCTGAGTAGAGGAGGGGCAAAGTGAGAGGGAGACACAGAATCCCAAGCAGGCTCCAGGCTCTGAGCTGTCAGCACATAGCCCCATGTGGGGCTTCAACTCACAAGCCATGAGATCATGACCTGAGCTGAAGTCTGATGCTTAACAGACTAAGCCACCCAGGCGCCCTAATGTGGGTGTCTTTTTAACAATGCAAAAAGCATGCAGGCATCTTAAAATTTTTGCTGTGGGTGTTTATCAGAATTCCACATCAAAGTTGAAGATCTAGTGATAACTATGCAAATCTCCACCATACTATGAACTGTATTCAAAACATGAAGATTTTCCTGCATGTATGAAAGCATATTTTAGAATAAACATGACTCCACATAAAATGAAAGTTATCTTCCTTTCCACATCCCAATGCTCTATTTAAAAACCGTTACTAATCTCTAGCATACAATTAAAAAATTATAATCAAGTATTTATTACTTATAGTTCAATCAATACATTTAAATATAATAGAATTGGGTTTACATAGTATTAATTTCCTGCAGTAACACGAAATCAAAGTAGAATACACATATTTTGTTCCTTTAAATAAATTAATTTCAGAAAAAGAATGAAAATGTCAGTGTGGGATTCTGCATACATACAAAAATTGTTTAAAAACCTTATAATCAGAAAATTTCACATTTACCATTAAGAAATAAAATTATGCTGATAAAAAGCTACATAAATAATATCTTCAACCCAACTAACATTTTCACAGTTATGATAGGTTTGTGTTTTTTACTGTTTTTCACATAATGGATAAAAGGTCAAAAATAAACAACATAATTGAATTTTATGGCTAATACCATATCAAATGAGATGGACCAAGTGGACCAAATTAATTTGGATTTATGTGGGGAAAAATCTTTCAGAAAATATCAATTGTGATTCTGAGTCTACCAAACAGGACTGCTGTTCGGGGTGAGGACAGAATGGGGAAGAGAGGAAGAGACAGGAAAACAATAAAAGACCCAGAGAGTTAGGCCCTCAGTAAGTGGAAGGATTTCGAAATGAAAGAAAGAGATACTAGTAAATTATGTTAGCCTGAAAAGGGAATGATTAATTCAGCTGGACATGCTCAATTTGAGGAGTCATGAGACAATTAAAGAGTTCTATCAGGCTGTTAAAAAATTCATGACTGGAACTTAGGAGAGGGGCCAGGGATGAAGAGCAAGTGGGCGAAGCTATGGAAACAAAATGAAAAAAGAAACTTACAGAGAGAAAGAGTGAAGAGTTGACCATTTTTCTGAGGACACAGAAAATACAAAAATGAAAAGGAACTCTGGTCTCCATGGCCATTATTTCTTTGCAGAGTAGAGAAAAAAGTTTTTGCAGTGTGGGTAATCTCTTCTCTCCCTTCTCAACTCGATCATTCCTTCTCCTTTAATGATGGTTAACTTTTTACCACACAATGACCACCCCCTCCCACCCCCCCCCCCCCACAAAACCACCAGTACGTACCATTAACAAACACCCAGCCAAATTTGCTGAAATATTACAGCACATTCTTCAATGACGGCCAATCTGGCTTCACCCCACAACACAAAAATAGCTTTAATACATCCCAAGACTTCTCTGCTGCCACATCTAATGTACATCTTTCAGTCACTCTCCATTCAACTTTTGAAATGCATTTCACTGCTGACTACTCTTTCTTGAAACATTTCTTCCAACGCCACACTTTCTCAAAGCATCTTCTACCCAGCAATTAAATATAACACTTGGTCCTAGACTCATCTCCTTTTCTTATTCTGTATTTTCTTTCTATGGTCATTTCACTAAACCCATGGCTTTAAACACTATCTGTATGTGAAGTAAAAATGATGGCTCCTATTCATTTCCAGATCAGACCTACCCTCTGAATTTCAGGCCAGAGTACACATAATGGTGTGCCACTTGGATATTTTTTTTTTTCTATTCTAATTCTTATGAAATGAGAAAAAGAAATTGTCAATGTGCTATAAACAGCAACTTTCCTCTGCATGAAACGAAGGAAACCGTTTCTCTGTTTTGGATTAGGTTCAGTAAACACCTAACTATCAAAAAAAGTATTTGATGAGAAAAATAACAAGGTCTTAATAATGAAAACCTTAATAGTGTAAATGTATGTTAGATTCCTCAATGGATATCTAAAAAAAATTGTTACAAAGTTTCAGTTTCCAACCCAACAATTAAACATAAATTCACCCATTTAAATTACCTTTTATGTATCAAATGTCATATTTCAATTCTGTTTGATCTAAGACACTACCCGTAATCTACTAAGATTAATCATCATTTCTCAGCATAAAAAAAAGCCACTTATATATGAAGCTACTCTTTCTTCCCTAACAAAACAATTTTCTTCAGAATTTTTAAAACAACTTATGATGAAACCAGATTTGTTTTCAAAACAATGCATAAAAGTCAAGCTTTAGAAAAAAAATACTTGACCACGTTTTCAAAACATTACCACTGAAAACTTTTATACTGCTTTAGACTAGCTCTGTAACCTAGAGTGCAAGGCTGTCCTGTATGTACATCCTTCTCAGGTCCCAAATGTGCACATCATTGCACTTCTCATTGTTAAATGCTTTAGCTCACCTTACATTAAAATGTCATTTTTTCTCTTTCTTTGGATACCCCAGTCACTAAATCCACAGAATTTTCATCTCTAGCATACAATGTAGCATAGATGGTCTTTACAACATACAGGAGAAAGATACTAATACTCATGAAAGATGACCGTGCAGGGATAAGAATGAGTTGGTAAGGTGTTTATCACTGTGCAAAGAAACATCAAGACCGTTTCAACACAGCAACTTCTGAATAGTTAAAATACTAATAAAATACATTTCTAGTCATGTTTATTAGAATGGTAATAAATCTAATTTATTTTAATACAAATTCATTCTGATTTTACAATTAAACTGGTAATGACTTGGTAAAAGTGTCTTTGCTCAACAATTTCAGGTCACAACAGGCAAAAGACAATGTTTGCGGTTTTAATTGTATTTTAAAGAACTGAGCAAACTTTAGGCCTAAGGCTGCCACAATATTCTTTCCAGGTAGACTCATGGATGCTCAAATATGGACACTCCTCAAAAAGAGAAATGTTCCCATCCCTTAACTGTATTTAATATATTAAAAAGCCCACCATGGGGCACCTGGGTCGATCAGTGGGCTCAGCGTGCAACCTTGGCTCAGGTCATGATCTCGCAGTCTGTGGGTTCAAGCCCCACATCGGGCTCTGTGCTGACAACCTGGAGCCTGGCATCTGCTTTGGATTCTAGGTCTCCCTCTCTCGCTGCCCCTCTCCCAACTCTCTCTCTCAAAAATAAACAAACATTAAAAAAAATTTTTTTTAAAGTCCATAGTAACTTCTAGGACACCTGGGTGGTTCAGTCGGTTACGCTTCTGACTTCGGCTCAGGTCATGATCTCACGGTTCGTGGGTTCGAGCCCCATGTCAGGCTCTGTGCTGAAAGCTCTGAGCATGGAGTTCGCTTCAGATTCTGTGTCTCCCTCTCTCTCTGCCGCGCCCCCTCTCACTCTGTCTCTGACTCTCAAAAATGAATAAACATTAAAAAAAAAAATAAGTCCATAGTAAATTCTAATGTTTTTCTGTTATTTGAAGATTCTACATTTGCAGAAAGCTGTTTCTGGGCATAAAACATAATCACATCCTTCTACTCATTCATCAAACAACCATTCATTAATCAATTTTATCAAGCATCATTATTAGGTGCTTTCCAGCCCTCCTGGACTTATTTTTACAGCAGAGGTTAGAGATGAAAGGGTAGGTCTTCTGCCTTAAATGTGGGTTTTCTTCCACTATACCAAAGCAGCCTCTATTAAATTAAATGCTTAACCCAGTCAAAAAAAAGTTGGGTGCCTTTTCAATAGTACCCTATTTCAAGTCACAGCCTCTCTGTAACAGTCAGTTTCTTAATCTGTAAAAGGGAAATAACAATCCCTGCCCACCAGTACCATCCCCCTGGATTCTTGAGGTTCTCTAAATAAAGATCAATTGGTAACAACACAGCCACATAAAGCAGTTGAGGTTTCTAGTTCGTGACTATAAAGCCAGCTGATACAACTTGCTTATAATACAGCAACTTAAATTTAAATGCCAGTGCCATGTTAGAAATGTGAGATTATGACTCACTTATGGTTATATATTTCAAAAGAACTTGTGGAAAACTTATTCTTAGGTGCCCTGGCTTTTCAGTGCCTGACCACTTTTCAACAAGAACGAGATTATGCCCTGTCTGAGCAAGGGTGGCAGCTTGCCTAGGATTCTGCATGTTCTAGGTACCTGGTCAAGGATGTTCCTGTGGCACCTGCTGAGCAGCTCAACCTATCACAGTACAGGAAGACCAAAACCTGTGCCAGTGAGCATCACTTAACTGCTTCTGCAACTAGAACTCCTCTTCCTTTTGTCTGCCTAATGCCTCCCTGAAATGCATACTGCATGAGTCGTCATTATGTTCTATGGAGCCACTGTGAGTCTATGTTTCTGTGGAAAGGTCTATTTATTTAGACAAACGCAATTTGCTTCTAGTATTGCCTCTGCAACTATAAAGTGGTTCTTAAACCAATACGCTAACTTACACAGTTAATGTGAGGATCAAACAAGAAAAGGTACTGTTTTACCAAAATGAAACAAAATAAAACCAAAACAAAACCCAAGGCTGATTATTTCATTGAAGATAAAGCTGCAAAGAAAAAAAGAGAATATATTACGACAGAGAATTAGTTTTCAAGAAGCTATACACACACACACACACACACACACAATCTAATCATTTTTTTGCTACCACAAAAAAGGAGTCAAAAATTCATTGACCCCGCCAAATGTAGACTAGGGAACTATAACTATACACTGCTTTCTAGCATTTTGACCTACGAAATAAAATTTGGATCTCAGTCAGAACTGATGTACCTTTTTACAAAGTAAATTGACCTTACCAAATAATCCAAAGTTACAGAAACAACATGAATAGGAGAAGAATGTGGGGGTGGAGGGATGTTGATACACAGCTATGAACTTTAAATGCATTTAACAAGTGCTTATTCAGAATAAGGTCCTAGGTACAGTAATAGTAGCTATTGTAAAGAATACATAAATTTAACAATATACAAAAAATGTGTAGTCCAGGGGCGCCTGGGTGGCGCAGTCGGTTAAGCGTCCGACTTCAGCCAGGTCACGATCTCGCGGTCCGGGAGTTCGAGCCCCGCGTCAGGCTCTGGGCTGATGGCTCAGAGCCTGGAGCCTGTTTCCGATTCTGTGTCTCCCTCTCTCTCTGCCCCTCCCCCGTTCATGCTCTGTCTCTCTCTGTCCCAAAAGTAAAAATAAAAAAACATTGGAAAAAAAAAATTTTTTTTAAATAAAAAAAATAAAAAAAAAATGTTTAGTCCAATTTCAAATTATTCTGGAAGACCACATCATCTAAATGCTAAAAAATCCTAATTATAACCATCAAAAATGTCACAAGTCCAACATCAAGGGAGATCTCATATAAGACTGAAATAAGAATTCCTTTCAAAATTTGTTTTAAATTCTATCCCAAATTAATAAACACACTAAATGAAAAAAACAAGATGGAAAAGCTTAGTTAGCAGTTATCACAAGCTGCCTTAGTGCACTTAGTTCCACGCGTTTCTGACCTACCCCCTTACTATTTTCTATAAGCACATGAACATCTGGAAAACATAACAGAGATAAGAATGATGTCTTCCCAATTACTTGCAAAGAGTTCAATTCTGGATGAGAATTGGTTTGTGGGTTAAAAAATAGTTTGATTTTATATATTTGGGGGTGAGGTGAACCCGGACACTGAACCTAACCCTATCAATTCCAGTCTGTGATACACACCAGAATTCTACTAATATTGCCAGATACGATGAAATATAGCTTTTCCTGCTTTTAATAAGCAAAAGTTTCTTACTAAATATAGTTGTACATAATCTATGACTTGTTACTCATCACCTTAGGTCAACCAAGAATTCTTAGTATGTGAGACCTTCATAATCTGTCTGGCTTACTTTAATAACAGTTTTTACTGAAAACTACTGTGCCAGACATTTCCCTAAGTGTTTACACGTCCTATTTCCCTAAATTGGCACATCTTTGAGAGGTAGGTATTAACTTCACTTAAAAATGAGGAAACAGTCTTTTAAGAGGTTAACACAGCCCAAACTATACAGCTATTAATGTGACAGTGCAGAGAATCTTCTCATTTTTTTTTTTAATGTTTATCTATTATCAAGAAACAGAGAGAGACAGAGCATGAGCATGGGAGGGGCAGAGAGAGGGGGAGACACAGAATCTGAAGCAGGCTCCAGGCTCTGAGTTTTCAGCAAAAAACCCCAATGTGGGGCTCGAACTCACATGCCGTGAAATCACTGGCCTGACCCGAAGTCAGATGCTTAACAGACTGAGCCACCCAGGCACCCTGAGAATCTTCTAAATGGTAGAAGTTCACATACAACAGTGAGCCAATTAAAATATTTTGGGCAAGGGGACAAAAGACAGACAAATCACCCAACTCAGGAAAATGTCCTGCTCAAACTTGGCAATTTCCCAGCTATTTTCACTCTTCAACCTTGTTTCATCTTTCCCTCCTTCCTCTGCTTCCACATCTAAAGAAGCTAAAAGCTTCTGACATTTTCCTCCTAACAAAGACCCAAGTTCTACATGGGATGGAACCACAAGGGATTATTTTTAAACCTGTTTGTGCTTTGTAGAAATGCCCCCAGGGTCTACAATGTCTACAAAACTCTTTGCCCTAGAGGATTCTTAAAGACAGCTGCCCTGGACCCCCTATGGAAGAGAAAGAATAGCTACGGTCCGGACATAATCTATCTGGGAAGACATGTCAAATGTTTAAATATAAAATTGTGTACCAATAGAGCTGTAGCTGGTATTTAACTTTAATAGTGTATTTGGAGGCTATCATGGCACAGAAAGTAGGTAAAAAAAAAAAAAAAAAAAAAAAAGTCCTGTCATTCAGTTTCACGTTACCTAGGATTTTCTATTTTTCACTTAAAAACCCACATCAGGTGCTTCAGCTAGTAACTCCTTTATATCAAATGTTCTAGGTCATACAAGTTTCTTTCATCCATCATATGCTTTACCATTGTAACCTCTTGACTCCTGGATCCACCTACACATCCATTCCTTTCCAGGAAGGTTTGAAAAATAAAATTACCTACCCAGAATTTTTGAGACTTATCATCAATGTTTTGTTACCACCTATAACAAGATTAAAGAAACAGTAAACATTTCCAATTACAGACCACTTTCCTATTTCTGTAAATTTCCTTGGAAGTTATCATACATACTTTTATACACCCTCAAACTCCTATCCTTTAAGTTAGAAAATTACTGAAAGCGTTCTAACTAAAATATTTAATTTGATGTAATATTGCTTTATTGTTGTAATACTGGTTTTAAAGTACTTTCTGAGAGGGGGACATTTTGCTTGCTGTTCCCTCTGCCTGTAACACACTCTGAAGATGACTGGCTCCTTCAAATCTTTTAGGTCGTAGATTAAGTGTGGCTCCTCCGTCCCAGGCTGCCCGACATAGTTTCTCCTCATCAGCGCTCCTTTCATTGTCATCATAGCACAAAGGCACTCTGTGATTATCTTTTTATTCACTCAGTATTTGTAATCTATGCATCCACCTCCACTCCTTCATTATGCATTAAAATGGAGCATCCACAAAGGCGCGGACCTTTCCTGTGATTTTTGTCAAAGACATAGTAAATGAATATTGACCCTTTACAGGTCAGGTCTATTTTCCAAACAATGTCATGTAATGGTACAAGTGAAATCTGAAGTGTCTATTCCTGAGTCAGATCCAGGTTCAAATTCTGACTCTGCTATTCAGTAGCTATGTAAATTCTGGGAAGCTATTTAACCCCTCCAGCCCTCAGGGTCCACATCTGTCAACTGGAGGTAATATTAGCTACTCCATACTGTTTGAGAAGATCAAGTGAAAAAACATGATGATTCACAGAACACAAAAACTCTCATACACTGCTGGCGGTAATATAAATTAATAAACGGCTTTGGAAAATAAATTTGGGCATTATCTTCTCAAACTGAAAACATGCATACCGTTCAACCCAGCAATTCTACGTTAAGGGATAGCCCTACAGATACAAAATATAATATGAAGCAGGACATGTGTATAAAAATGTTCCTATCAACACTGGTTAATAACTGCCAAAAACAATCCAAACACGTAACTGCAAAATAAATAAACTGTAACATTTTACGCAGTGGAAGATAAACAGAAATAAAACTGAATGAATTATAAATACACAACCATAACAGTGAGCAAAAGATGACAGATAAAAATATACTGTATGATTCTATTTATATGAAGTTTTAAAGCAGGCAAACTAGACTAATACTTTTCAGGAACACATAAAGCTAACAAAAAGCATTGCATAAAATCAAGACCAACTCCCAAGCAAATAATCACCATTAAGTCAGGACAGTAGGTGGGGAGGGAGGATTTGAAAGAGATGCACAGAGAGTGTTTGGGGTACCAGCAATGTTCTGTTTCTTGATCTGGATGATGACTGTAAAGATCATCATTTATGCTTTAGGTCTTTTTCTTTGCTATATTCCTATATGTATATATATATATATACAAATATATAAATTATATATAAATTTTATATAAATTATATATATATCAATATTTACATTATATATAAATATATATATATTTTCCTATATTCTTGCCTGGCACTAACAAGTAATTACTGAATAGATTTGAGCTATTATTACAAACAACTAATTAGCAATCTATTACTGCAACTTTCCATGCTATGTGTTTATAACCAGATGTTAAACAAATACATGAAAGTAAATACTACAAAACAGTATTTATCTAGACTCTACCATACAGCTTCTTATAAACTGGTATTAGTAGGAATTATATTACCTCTGGAAGGATAAAATTAAAAATAATGACCTTTACATACAAATAGGATCACCATTCTGGTAAAAGACTTATCACCTACCCTACCAGCAACTTAGTGGAATACGGTACAAATAACATGGCTTTGATCATTACGGATCACACTGCTGGAAATGTTTTTGTGACTCACCTGGCACTAAAAATGTGCTTAGTAAACTAGACAGCTTCCTCTCTTCACTATTTCCTTTAGTGAGAAAGGATAATCACTTTGCATCAGTTAGGGTTAATATTAGATAGCATGGTCTGAAAAGAGAAGCAAACTTCTGGGCCCAGCTTTATTTAAGCAAATTAAATCAAAGCTAATGACAGGCAAAAGAGTGAATATCTTTCACTCTTAATAACATATTACCATAAATAACAAGAATAACAATTTTTCTTCATTTATAAGCATATTATTATGGATTTAAATAAACCCCAAATTACATGTAAAGAAAGGTTAAAGTTCACCCAAAAAATGCAATTTAAATCCTTAAACTTCTGAATAAGGTATTACTAAAGACACTTTAAAGATAAAAATCTTGCATATAATTAATAGCATCTGTTTACTAGTGTAAACTAAAGCATTAAATTAAATCCTGAAACATAGCAAAATTAGTAACTAAAAATGGATGCGTACATATGTACATTTAGGTGCCAAAGTGGCTGGGTTTATTCTAACAATTTTTTCATCAAGTACTAGCCAATTATATCATCCCAAAGCTACCAACATTTCCTATCCGTGCTGTCGGTGATTGGTGTATTCAGTGTAATGCTCCCCATACAGACTACTCTCTCAAAACAAAGTATTGTTTTACAGGAATCCAATCTGCTCTGGTTAACAATGGTCTATTAATATCCAGTGGCATTAATGCAAAGCTCAAAACTCAAGTGCCACAGATAAAAGTGGATGGTGTGACCATGTGACTTTACAATGAACCAAGTCAGAACTGCTGATTACAGTCAAAGAATTCAGTCCTCTACCTAGCCCATCATGCTCTTTACTAGCCATTCAAGAATGAGTTACAACACTGTGCATTAAAAATAGCATAATGTATGCATCATTTCAAATCCCACACAACTTGCTAACTCCAACAGTATGAACATAACTCAAACTACCAGAAAACTTACACCTCCCAGTATCAATAACTATGTGATCTTTATCTCACGTTGTTTTTTTTTTAAACTTTATTTATTTGGAGAAAGAGGGAGCATGCATGCATGTGTGAGGGAGGGGCAAAGAGAGTAGCACAGAGAGAATCCCAACCAGACTCCATGCTGTCAGTGCACAGCCCAATGTAGGGCTTGATCTCACAAACCATGAGATCATGACCTGAGTGGGGAAATCAAGACTTGGACACTTATTGGACTAAGCCACTCAGGCTCCCCCAAACTGTTTTATTTTTTAAATAAGAAGAATCAAAAGATGTTAGGGACATAAATACATGACCAGTGGCATCCTAAGTAGGTAAAATATTATAAAAGCAATATAGAGAACCACGTGATAGCAAAAACTACAGTCAGAGTATGGCATACACTTGTTGTTTCATGCATTTTTCACGTCAATATATGGTATTTCTCACTATAAAAAATATCATCTTTCAGATCAAAGGCGGCAAGTCCTTTTTCTCAAGGTCACACAAATAGTTAAGTAGAAGGCCAAGATTTAAATCCCTGACTGACAGCTCAACTACATATGCATGGTGAAGAACCTAAAGCAGATAGAAAAAAAGCAAAAACCAGAAAGGAAATATTCTTTATAGATACAGAGGCACTGGGTGAGATCCCTAAGTTTGATGTCTTTTTTAATGGAGAGCATTCCCCAACTGTGTGTAACTTGAATGGATAGAAGCCTTAGTACTTAGAAATAGAAGAGAAGATAGTCCAAAGCCAAAAGAGAAATTGGAAATTAAGTGGCAATCTCCAGAAAAGAAAACCTGAATGATATCAAGGGTAAGCCCCAAATCTTGGCAAACCACTAAACTGCAGAGGGTAGACTTCCCAGTCCAAAGAGGCAGACTAAAAAATTGGCAGCTGAAAACCTACTGCATAGTGGAATGACAGAAACCAGTTTGTAGTCTAAGCCCAGGAAAGTTAAATACTTCTTGGAACAAAAAACAACAATCCTTAAAAGAAAATAAAACAACCATCACCACCCAAAGGTGCTACAACATATTATCTGCATGTACAATTTTCACCTCCAAATTAATAAAAAGGAACTATAACTCATACTTAGGAAAAAAACAATCACTAAAAATTAACCCCAAGTAGGCTCAGATGTTGCATTTAGTTGATAAAGACTTTAAAACAGCTATAATAAATATGTTAAAAAACTAAAGGTGAATTATCAGTCAGTAACAGAAAGGGAATCTCAACAGAGAAACAGAAGCTGTATTTTCACAATTAGAAATTCTAGACCTGAAAGTCACAAAAACTGAAATGAAAAATTCACAAAATGGACTCAAAAGCAGAATGGAAATGGCAGCCAGAAGCAGTGAAAAGCATTAACTTACAAAGAGAAGAAACTTAACAAAACCAAAAAGGATACACACAGAAAGAAAACACACCTACACACAAATGTTGAAAGCCAAAAGTAAAGAGAAAATAATATGGTCAATGGCCTTATCAGAAACAATGGTTGCCACAAGACATTGGAAGTACATACTCAAAGAGCTGAAAGAAGAAAACCCTGTCAACCAAGAAGTGTACGTCCAGCAAAACTATCTTTCAAACGTGAAGTTAAATAGACATTTTTACATTAAAAAAACAAAAAAATTTGTTATCAGTTGACCTCCTTTACAAGAAGTAGTTAAGGGAGGAAAACAGTATCAGATAGCAACAGAAATCTACAAGAAGAAATGAAAATGAATGGGAATATAGGAGCATAATATACCATACATCCAACTTTCTTTTCTTCTCTCTTTTTTCAATTTTTCTTTCTTTTTTTGAGAGACAGACAGAGAGAGCATGAGTAGGGGGAGGAGCAGCGAGAGAGGGAAAGAAAGAATCCCAAGCAGGCTCCAGGCTCAGCTCAGAGCCTGACACAGAGCTTGATCTCAGGACCTGACCTAATATCAAGAGTCAGCCACTTAACTGACTGAACCACCCAGGTGTCCCTCTTTTCTTCTTTTTCTTTTTTTTTTTTTTTAAACCATATGGTTGTTGAAAGCAAAAATTACAACACTGTATTGGGGTTTCTAATTTATAACAACCAGAGCACTAAGGAAAAGAGTCTCTGTTAAGGTTTCCAGATTTTACCTAAAGAAATTCAATATTCTCTCTAAATAAAGCAACCATTAAAATAATAAGGCAAAGTAATATATCACTGGAAAGTCAAAAGAAGAATTAAAATGCAATACCAAAAGATATCTGATTAGTACAAAAGATAATATGAAAAGAGGATTAGAAGAATAAGAAACAAGAAAATAGAAAACAAGTATCCAAAATACCAAGCTTATTACAACCAAATCATGATAGATGTAAATGACTAAGTAAGTCTGCGAAGAGAAAATGCAAATTAGCATGTCTTTATCACAGGGTATATGTATGAGAACATTATCCAAACATGCACTTAAACAGAAGATTACTGTGGGTAACAGAAAACTTCTATTACTTATTTACTAATGATTATTTAATGCTAGGTGGGAAGAGTCAACTATAAAAGTATAGTTTTTAAAATGCACACAAAAACACAAGAATGTTAAGCTTTCCTTATTTTCCTAATCTTCTATTTTTTCTTTGCATAATGAACTAATAACAAAATATTTTAAATTAAGTAAAAAATGAAACCCTGGAGTAAATTTTTACATTGTTAGTTTTATAAAAAAGGATTTTCAGCTTCTTAAAATTTGATACTCTAGGATGGCTTGAGACTGAAATTTCCCAAAAATGTACATTTCTGGAGTCTCTTTTAAGATTTAAATACTATTGTAAAAATAAACAAAACAAAACAAATTTTGTGCCAGCGCTGTGCAATGGAGATGCCACAATAACCAACATTCAGGTGCTGTTCTTTGCATCGATTCTAAAGGGCTATTCTAGACTGCTATTTACTGAAAACCTCGTTTCTGCTTTTTATGATTTACTTGCCTTCTGCTTCTATGACATGCTACCTATCTCTGGATCCACCTCTGCCAGTATTCATTTTCCCTTCCAACTTACTTTGGTTCTGGAAACCAGAGCACCATATTTGTGATCACTGTGAATAAAGTATAACTATACAGTTTCCAAGTATAGGTGTAGTCAATCGAATCCCTTTTATGTGAAAACCTTTGCTTTATTGTTGTTGTTCTGTTTAATTAAGAGATCAGCTTTTCTCTCTCTCTCTCTTTTTTTTTTTTTTTGGTCAGCAAATGTTCCAAATAATTGGGATTAACTCACAGTCAAGTAATTTTTCCAAGCCTACAAATTTACACAATTGCATATTATTTCTAGAAATTTACAGATAAACCAATGCTGGAAGTAATTTATCATCAAACTTAATTTCTAAAATAGAAGACTGAGTGTTTATGTCTAAAACCATTAGGTCCTATAAAAGAGAAAGTAGTATGTAGGCCCCACTACTCCACATGAACTCTTCAGGATTCAGACTTATCACTTAGTACTTATAATACCTCTGATTTCCCTACAGGATTTTATTATTTTTTAATATTTTATTGATTTTTGAGAGAGAGACAGAGTAGAAGCAGGGGAGGGGTAGAGAGAGACGGAGACAGAGAATCTGAAAAAGGCTCCACGCTGTGAGCTGTCAGCACAGAGTCTAATGCAGGGCTCAAACTCGTGAACCAGGAGATCATGACCTGAGCCAAAGTCGGACGGTTAACCTATTGAGCCACCCAAGTGCCCCAGGATTTTATTTTATTTACTTTTGAGAGACACAGAGACAGACAGAAAGGCAGACACACACACACAGAGAGAAAGAGAGAGACAGAGAGAGAGAGAGAGAGAATAAGCGGGGGAGGGGCAGAGAGAAGGAGATCCCAGGCAGGCTCCAGGCTCTGAGCTTTCAGCACAAAGCCTGCCACCGGGCTCTAACCAATGAACTGTGAGACCATGACTGAGCCGAAGTCAGAAGAAGCTTTACCTACTGAGCCACCCAGGCGCCCCTCCCTACAGGATTTTAAGAGGCCACTTAAAAAGCAATATACATGTCGGCCCTAATACCTCACAGGTAAGCTTTTGTTAATGTTTCCAGGTATATATAAACAGCCATCTATCACTTACTGGCTAAGAGACTTCAGCAAGTTCTATTAGCCTCTGAGTTTGTCTATTGATAAATTACCTGATTTGGAAGTTAATTGTGCTCAGACTACAGAAAGCTCCTGAAACACGACAGACATCCAATAACTGGTAACTTAATGCAATTCAGTACATGTTATTGAAGGGTTAAAGGGAGATCTTGAGAGTAGTACCCTTATCGTATATAAGGGTATTTTAAAGTTGAGTATCATCAGCACATCAAAAAAATAACAATGTACTACTGTCATAGGCATAACCAAAGTGTAAGACTCTCAACATGCTCTGGGACACTGGTTCTTAAACCTGGCTCTCTGGGAAACACCAGGAAAGCTTTTTAAAACTTTTGGAAGAAAGGAGTCTGTAGTTTTTCTCCAGGGGATTCTTATTTAGAAATCACTGGTTCAGAAGAAAAGGAGAGGAAGGCAAAGACCCAGTTTCAACAAGATTCAGCCTCACCAAGTATCAGTTGTGTTGACTTTAGACAAACCAGACCTTGCAAAATGAGACTGCTACTTCAAGATCTTAAAACTTACCTCCTCCAGGGGCGCCTGAGTGGCGCAGTCGGTTAAGCGTCCGACTCCAGCCAGGTCACGATCGCACGGCCCGTGGGTTCGAGCCCCGCGTCAGGCTATGAGCTGATGGCTCAGAGCCTGGAGCCTGTTTCCGATTCTGTGTCTCCCTCTCTCTCTGCCCCTCCCCCGTTCATGCTCTGTCTCTCTCTGTCCCAAAAATAAATAAACGTTGAAGAAAAAAAAAAAAATTAAAAAAAAAAAACTTACCTCCTCCAAAGATAGATTTGAAGACCAAATACAGATATGTAAGTTAAGAGTGCTTTGGAAACCTTAACACTTTATACAATATTAAGAAATTCCTTATAACCTTTCCAATTAAAGACCCAGATTTTCAGTCTCAGATGGAAATGGGAAGTTTCCACTGTTCAACAAACACTTCATGGAGGGCCTAATATGTCTAAACACCTTTATATGAGGAAGGATCCCATGCAAAATTACAAGAAAATTTGACTTTAATAATTAAAATTTGTTTTTAATGTTTATTTTTGAGAGAGAATGCAAGTGGGTTAGGAGCTGAGACAGAGGCAGACACAGAATCCGAAGGAGGCTCCATGCTCTGAGCTGTCAGCACAGAGCCTGATGTGGGGCTCGAACTCATGAGCTGTGGAGATCATGACCTAAGCTGAAGTTGGACACTCAACTGACTGAGCCACCCAGGCACCCCTGACTTTAGTTATTTTAAACTAGGCTATTCAATATGGAAGAAAAGAAAGGAGAAATGAAGGAAGGAAAAAAGTCCTATTAAGTATTACTTCCCTTGATAGCATGTTCTAATGGATCTCTCTGTAATGATGCAAATTTTCCAGCTCTCCAGCTGCCCACTTGGGTAGCCATTAGCCACATGTGGGTATTCAAGCACATAAAAGGTAGCTCTAGTAACTGAAAAACTGAATTTTAAACTTAAGTTTATACTTAGTTTCACAGCCACATAGGACTACTGGTTACACTAGCAGAAAGCATAGCCCTACAACATTAAAAAATTTAGGTCTTTTGGGAGGTATGTACGGATAGGGAAAGGCAGAGGAAACAAAACCTTAGTTAAGATTCCATTTATAACAAACTTCCTCAGGGGCGACTGGCTGGTTCAGTCAGCAGAGCATAGGGCTCTTGATCTTGGGGTTAGAAGTTTGAGCTCCATTTGGGTATGCAGATTACTGACAATTAGATCTTAAAAAAAAAAAACCAAAAAACCTTTCTTATATTTAATTTTTAAAATTTTTATTTTTTAATGTTTATTTATTTTTGAGACAGAGACAGAATGTGAGTGGGGGAGGGGCAGAGAGAAAGGTGGACACAAGTATCTGAAGCAGGCATGAAGCTCTGAGCTGTCAGCACAGAGCCCGATGCAGGGCTCGACTCACAAAATGCGAGATCATGACCTACCGAATGAGCCTTCCAGGCACCCCTCTTATAATTTTTTTTAAAAGACTTTCCACTAGAAAAAGATATACATTCATACAATAATACTGAGGATTCCAAATCTCTCCTACATTATCTTCAATGAACTTAAAAACAACTGTCATGGGTATTTAAAAATGAAAACAATCACCGAAATAACAAAGAACTTATACAGTATTAAACCACAGGATCCTGGAATTAACACCAACTTAAAGTCAGAATATTTGCTCCAAGTTCCAACCCTGGCTCAGGTAGTTACAAGTCCTAGGATTTTGGACAGGTTACTTACTGGGCTCTTTGGCTTCTTAAACTCCCAATATGCATATTGGGGTAATTTGTCTGTCAAATGTCCTTTAGAGATTCTAAATAACAAATATAAGGTGTGTCAAAGAGTATAAGATTCTTTTGTATTCCATTAATTTACAAAGAATGAGTTCTCTATTTCAAAATGTATTGGTTCAGGGCATGCTACAGTCAAAACTATATAAAAGGTACTAGAAACACATAATGATAAGTAGCCACAGACATAGTTTGCTTCTCAGGGAGCCTGAAGTCAACTCATGTCAATTCAAATAACCACATTAATAAATATACTATTATTACATGATATAAAGGCTCTCAGGGAAGAAGCGTTTTGTCCCAGCTAGAGGATAAAAGCTTCCTCTCTGAGGAAACAGGATGGAAGTGAAATCTTAAAACTGAAAAGTTAACAATGCATGTATGGAGGAGAAGGGAGGAAGAGATCTTGGACAATATTATGTACAAAGGCCCTATGGCCAAAGGAAATACTGTGCCACCGAGTAACTGAAACAGTGAGGAACAGGTAAGCCAGACACGGACAATGAGGTGCTAGTTTTAAGCCAAGGGATAACATATCCTTTTTGTTTTAAAACTACTCTAGGTACAACAGTGTTGGGAGTGCACAGTGAATAGGGGAAATCCAGTTATTAGGTTACAGAGGGACATGCTACAGTTTGGTTTAGGATGGGAACAGTGAAGATGAAAAGAATATTTAGGAAATAAAGGGGATAGAAAGCACTTGGTGATAAACTCAATGAGGGAGGATGAAAAAAAAAGTATCAAGGATGACTCACTCATATACTTCTCACCTGTGTAACACAATGAATAGTGGTACCATCCATGGAGCCATAGGGCATACTGGAAGATGCCTGGGTCGTTTTGCTTTTGGAATGGGAGGGAGAAAATCCTAAGTGTGTGAGCACAGGGTGTCCTTCAGATAAGAAGCAAAAATATCCCATAGTCACTGGATGTCCTGAATGCACTAAAGAGATGTGGGTAGGACACAAAATTTGGGGATTCATTAGCCTACAGATGATACAGCATAGGGAAAGAAAAAGGAAAACAGAGGAAGAAGAAAAGGCAGAATCAAGCCTTGAGGAAGGCCAATTTGGACATGATGGAGACTGCCTAAGACCCTGTGCTCAAAGAGCCAAAAAGGGAGAAAAGTTAAAAGGCAAAGTGGTGTTACAAAGTCCAAAGAAGGGCAAAGAAGAGCTCAAGAGAAAATCAAATTCTGCTGGAAGGCTGAATGCTGAGGAGGTGGGGGTGAGGGGAGGAGGTTTTCTGGACATGGTAATAGGATAGAGGTCACCGGTCACTTTAACAAGAACTATTTAAATAAAATGATAGCACAGAAGCCATAGCACAGCAGGTGGTCAGGGTCCTCACAGGTCCTTTAAATCTCCACTGGAAAAATCAAGCCTACCCTACAAAGTCACCTACCCTCCACAAAACCCCAAAATGACTTATATAGTTAACTCTGTTAGAAACCACACTGTTGAAGGAACTAAGTGACACCAAAACAAAGAACCATCTCAGATGTTTCTATGATTCTCAACCTAGATGAATGTCTCATTAGTCAATGTTGAAAAACAGCAGAGTGTAAATTTAAAGCAAGGAAATTTCAGAGCCCAAGGGCACTACAAATCACCTGTCATAATTAGCTTCTGCAGAGACAACATTCCACTAAGCTGTTTTTGCTTTTTAGATTTTTCCCACCTTCTAATTAGAAATCCCCAAGTTCTCTATCAGTACCAGTTTTTCGTAACAGCTTTTAGACAGCACTGATACAGATTCTAGTAAAAAAATCACAGGATAAAGGAGTCAGTGGCAGATGACAGCTTTCATATTTTAAATAAGAAAACACTGATGTTTTTAACTTCAATTATTTTAAGTTGTTTTCATTGTTGTCCTCACTCCTTTGTTGCCCACTCTTTGTACTCTGCTGTATACTCTTTCTGAACAACTACTGATTCATGGCTTGACCTAAAATTTGAAGTATAAAAGCACATTTTTAAGCTACAAATTAAAACCCATTTTTAAGTACTATTATTTCACAAAGTAGAGGCTGTCATTTTGTTAGTGCCTGCCCCATGGTAGAAATAATTTGCACAATGAAACCAACTCTTGAATCCACCTCCCAAACCTGCTCTTTCCACAATCTTCCTCATCTCAAGTATCAACTCCATTCCAAACAGGGAACAAACCCTAGCATTAATCTTTCCACACACCCGTCATCCAAACCATCAGCAAATCCCAACAATTCTATCTTTTAAATATACCTAGCACCTTAACACCTGTCATCACCTCAAACACCATTACTTTAGGTTTGCTCCTCACAACTGCTCTGACCTCCTCTCCTCTCTCTCCCTTTCTCCTCCAGTACTGCTGCCTTCTCGTATCTCAATCACCCCGGACACACTTCCACCTCAGGGTCATGGTGCTGTTCACTCATCTGCCTAGATTGCTCTTCTACCCCAAGTACCTGCAAGGGGTGATCCCTCATCTAGAGTCTGTTCGTGCCTCAGAGAAGCCCTCTCTGACCACCCTTATAAAGCATTACCCCAGCCATCACCACCTTTAATTTTTCTGCACAGTAATTACATCTAACCCATTTGCTTATTTTCTCCTAACACTAGAATGAAAGCTCCATGACTTGTCTCTGTTCATGGCTGTATCTCCAGCACTTAAAACAGTGCTGTTCCTGCTGGTGCTCAGTAAGGATTTGTTGAACAACTAAACCCATATTCATTTCACTTCAGCAAGGTATCAATAGGATTACTACTGGAAACATTCCAAACACATATATGAAACACGGAGTTAAAATTTATTTAAAGGGCACCTGGGTGGTTCAGTTGATTAAGTGTCCAACTCTTGATTTCCTGAGTTCAAGCCCTGTGTTGGATTCTGCCCTGGCAAATTCTTACGATCCTCATGTTTGGGATTCTCGCTCGCTCTCTCTCTCTCTCTCTCTCTCTCTGCCTCTCCACCTCCCCTACTTGTGCTATCTCTCAAGTTAAATAAATACATTAAAAAAATTATTTGAAACAAACACACTCAACACCAAAGAACCAAGAGGGCTGCCTGGGTAGCTTAGTCAGTTAAGCATCTGACTTCGGTTGAGGTCATGATCTCATGATTGTGTGTTCGACCCCTGCATCAGGCTCTGTGCTGAATCTCAGAGCCTGGAGTCTTCTTTGGATTCTGTGTCTCCCCCTCTGTCTCTGCCCCTCCCCTGTTTGTCCTTTCTCTCTCAAAAAATAAAATATACGTTAAAAACAAAAAAACAAAAAAAAAACACATGTCCCCCTCAAGTCCCCTCCAGTCTCATGGGATTGGGAAGACATCAATTATGATAGCAATGTACAGTTCTGCCACACTTTAAATCCCAAAGTTTATCTTTCCTTCTACCCAAGCAGGGTAGACAACCTGGGGGACTGTGTACAGTATTATGGAAAAACCAGCTTTCACTTCAGGTGGCTTGGGTTAAGCAGGGTAGAGCCCCTGGCAAAAGTGTAAAATCTCTCAAGTTTGACTTTGCCACGTGCAAATATTTCTTATCAGGTTCCCACCTTTATTCAGTCCTGGCACTCTCCTACCCGCCCTCCCTTCCCAGGATGTGACCCATTCTTGTTCCTTCAGGAACCTTCAAGGACGCAAGCTATGTACTGAAGTAGTTAGTAGTGTGTGGAATTTCTTGTCCAAGAATCAATGCAACCCACTCAGAGAAGCAGCTACACGAGTACGTGGAGATAACATACTGTATGATGTTCTACGTAAATTCCTTGTTAAGAAGGAAGAACTACCTACCCCAATACATTCAATGAACAAATGTTTATTAAGTACCTATTCTCTGTATGGAGATAAATGAGACACAGGCCCATATCCTATGAAAGCGACAGTCATGTTCATCAATAATCACATTTTCACAAGCATTCCTCCTCATATCTCTCAGTTATATAATCATTCCACTTTAAGGAAATCAGGGCAGAGGGATGATGTTGGTAATCTCCAACATGTCCCCCTCAACATCCCTGTCATCTCACAGCACGTCTGGGGAACAGGAAGGCAGAAGAGATCATAGTAAGAGATAAGAGCTACTTACTATTTCTAAGCCTTGGAGTGAGAAATCCCTGGGAGTGATTTCCAGTTGTATCACTTTCTATGAGTAGCAGTAAGTAATTTCTTCAGCTTCTGTGAACCCATTTTATCACGAATAACATGTGTAAGAACTGCTTCTGATGCAACGTATGAAAAATGAGTAAGCTCAGGGAGACATAAAAGACACTAAATGTAGTTCCTCCTCTTCTTATTAGGGAAAAAGGCTGTAACAGAGAGGCCATATGCAAAGTCTTGACATCCAACCACCAAAGGCTCTCAAGCTTTGACTAAGGACTACTGTGCAAAGGTAATTCTACCTTTAGAACTCTTTTAATAATGCTTTAAATCCAGTAGAAGCTATTATGGATTGTCTACCACCCAACTTTTCTACATTTGATCATCACGTTGTCCATCTGTAAGTGAAGTTGCCCATCAGATGCTTATTTGTTTGCCTTTCACTTTTAAATTTCTTCTTGTAGGGGCAAGAATCACTACTTTGGATTCATTTTTTGAAAAACATTAAAAAAAAATCAATTCCTGGCATCAGCACTGAAGAGTTTCTGGCATCTTTAAAACTCTTCTCTCAGCTTCCCTGACATTGCTATCCTGGCTATTTCTCGCCAGCCTAGCAGCTCCTTCTCAGTTCCCCTTGCTCTCGTCTCCTCAACTTCTAACAGACTTACACATTCCCTATTCCCAACCCCAGACCCTATTTCCTTTTTTTTTTTTTAATGTTTATTTATTTTTGAGAGAGAAAGAGAGAAACTGCACACATGCACCTGCACGGGAGAGGGGCAGAAGAGGTAGACAGAGTACCCCAAGCAGGCTCCATGCTGACAGCAGAGCCGGATGTGGGGCTCGAATCCACAAACCGTGAGATCACGAGTTAAGCCAAAGTTGGACACTTAACGGACTGAGCCACCCAGGCGCCCCTCCCCAACTCGAATTCTTTTCTGTTATCCTCCCACTCTACTGAAGTCATTTCAAGTCCATGACTTCAGCGCGTGCGTGTTCTCTCTCTCTCTGTATATAGACACACATATATATTTTTGTTCTATATGCACACGTATATACACATGTATATACATACACATATATGTACACATACCTGCGTGTGTATGTACATATGTGTATATACATACATATAAAGTTTATGTAGATATAACATGTATTCAGCCCCCCTCCCTCAATATGACTCTTGGGCTAATTATCTTACCAGCTCAAGATACTACTCAAAACACAATTCTCTCTTTCCCCTCTCATATCTAGTCCTTCCCCTGGGTTGGCCACCTCAGGCAATGGTGGCACCGTCTACACAGTTGCTCAAGTCCAAAATCAGGGAATCTACTTCTCTTTCACTCCCATATCCAATCCACCTGCATGCAACTCATTCTGCCACCAACTGTTATTATCTGTAACTCAGTAATAGCTTGGGTCTCCCTGCTTCCACTGTTGCCCCTGCCAATCCATTCTTTATCCAGCAGCCAGAGATGTTCACACCAAACAGATCATGTTGCTACCTCACGAAAAATCCTTCAAGAACCTGCCACTGTATCTATAATAAAATCTTCTACTGGCCTCTTGATAGTTCTTTGGACACACCACTCTCTTCCCCTCACAATATTCACATATACTGTTCCCTAGGCCTGGAATGCTGTTCTGCCCTATCATTAACTTACCCTCTAGGTTTTAGCTTGATGTCACATTTCTTGAAAACAAGCCTTCCCAACTCCAATATGATCAGGTCCCATTATATCCTTACTAGACCCTACATCTTTCTTACATAGCACTGCAAATAAAGTTGGTAAAACTATGTTATTTGTGCAACTATTTGGTTACAGTATATCTAGGCACAATATTTGTTTTGCTGACCACTGCATCAACCCACAGTACCAATAGCCAGGTGGCCAATACCTAACAAACTCCTGTCTCCAATAAATATTTGATAAATGGAAAAACTCATGAGTCCTGGTTCTACAATGGCTGCATAAGACAGCAAGATGCAGCATGAATATTTATTTCACTTCATTTGGATTTTTAGGGAAAAAACGTTTAAGTCACAGTGGTGGGCAAAGAAAGGAATTCAAGTGGAAGACTGAGAATATAGTTCTTTCTCCTAATAAGGATCTAGAGTTCTTGTCTTTTACTTCTTCTGTCCTGCTATAGAACATGGCACAGAGTTAGATCCAGTTAAGGTAAGTTCTTAAGCACTTAGTGACCAAAGCAGCCTACAGGACACTGATCAAGTGCTAGAATTCAATGTTACAAAATTCTAAATATTATGATTCATTGAGGGCTAGAAGTTTAGAAGAGATTTTATGCAGGTAAAAGTAAATCTAGACTGGGTGATGAACAACCTTTTGGGATCTAATCAAACTATGTTATAACCCCTTTCCTGCCCTCCTTCAACAGTGGTATATCTCTATATCCACATCTGTATTCCTTAACGTGACATGTTTCTTCAGTCCATTTGCTAAATTCTAAACAAAATTATCTTCCATAGGAGATTCTATGCTTAGTTAACCTAACATACCTTTTTCACCGACCACAAAGGAACCAAGGGGCAGAAGGTAAAAACAAAAACAAACAAGAACTATAAACAACTCATTATACCACCTGTTGCATAAATGAACTATGAACATAACATTTTATATACTATAGTCATCTAATAAAGTAGAAATTAAGAGAATCCTAGAGTTTATGTACTTTCTGAAGGACCAACATGTATCAAATAATAACTATACTAGCCACTATTTTCCAGGCACTGAACACGGGCCTTGATGTTCATTTCTTTCTAATCTTCAAAATGAAGTCTTCAAAATAAGCAGGAGAGGAGGCTGAAAAGGTTGAGTGGTTTCTTTAACCACACAGCTAACAATACAGGTGTTCTTTTTAAGACACTGTAAACTGATCAAAAGCTCCCAAACACAAACCCTCAAGTTTTGGAGAACTCGAAGTGCTTTGCTATTCAGACAATTTTATAGGATGCTTACAAGTCCAAGGTCTATAACATACTTCCATTTAAAAACCCTTTTTAACACTTATGGGTAAATTTAGACTGCTTTAATACTAAACTACTCAGCTTTGGTGTTATCTGAAATACAGCTTTATGATTTTTTAAATAATAAAAATGCTGTAATAAAAGAGAAATTACCACCTACACATCTACTTTACAAAGATGTATAGTTTTGAAAGGGTAAAAATAATAAATTTGAAAGAGAGTATAGAAGTATAAGTGTTTTAAAAATCATTTTTCTTCTGATATGACAAAATACCAGAATGGAATAACAGGAGTAGTATTATCAAAAGCTAAATGATGTCAGGCGTTTAAAGAGTCACTAAGCTCTAAGGATTGGGACCTCTGTAATTATTTCAAACTGTATGAATGTTACATTATCAAACACTAAGACAAGTATAGTCTTGTATGAAATGACTGTATGAGATCAAATAATCACATCCAAAAAAAATTACATACTTTCTGTGTTTAAACTTTTCCACATTTGCATTCACAATATCTCATCGATGTAATCATTATATACTTGTTAAAGTGGAAATCAAGTAATCCGAACTCATAAAAGTTAAATATTAATCAAATCTCAAAGTGTTGAGGTTATCTCAAAATAATAATATTGGGCCCTGAAGAAATAAAAATCATATGTGGCCATAAAAAACAGAATTGCAGACATCAATAGACCTTATAGGGATAGTTTTCTGTTCACTAAGTGTAACCAGTTACGCAGGACCCCAGAAGTTATGGACATCCTTCATAGAAAAAAACCAATTCTCTTGTTTCTCGTTCTCAGTTTCTTTCTCTGCCGTCCCCCTATTTTGGACTTTGCGTTCCCCCGACTCCCGGTAATCTTTATATAGTCCTCTCCAAAAATATATGTAATAAAAAACAGATTTATGCCATTATCAGGAACAGCATATCTCAATATCTGTATAATCCTTTGCATAGTCAAGATAGCAGGTTTCAGCTTTAATAATTCATAGACTATAATAAACACATCCGGTTAAGATTCTCCCTTCAAACACTAGCGTTCCCACTCTCGAGACCCCTAGTGGGTGTACATAAGCCATACACTACTACCTTTAAAAAGGGCGCAGATGGTAGGTGCTCTCCCCTCTCTCCCCAGAGACATCCTCACCTAAACCTCCTCGCACATTCCCTTTAAGGAGCCCACAAGCACAACTGTCATTCAGAGGGATGGTGACTGTTACAGCGTGGGTGAGAAAAAGTATACAGGAGACACACAAGTGGATGGTGAAGGTTGTTACACGCAGCCTCTCTTCCATTACCTAACTAGCTTAACCCGCTGCAAACTTTTATGAGATTGTTACATTCCTCTGCAATTCCACCCTTGACAGCTGACTGCTGAGAAGCCAACGGAGTCGTGCACGTCCATTCCCGCCACCTCACCCGTGGCCAGCCGGCGGCCACATCCCCCCGGTCAAGGAGGACCAGTGGTTGGGGAAAGAGGGAGGACTGGTGAGAGGGATGCAGGGAGAGGGGCCGGGAGAGCTCACCTTTTCAAGCTCATCATGGAGCTCAGCCAAGCTGGGCCGGAGTAGCTTCTCGCCCAGCTGCGCCGCGGTGTGCCGGTAGTGATCGATCCTGGGCACGGCGTCCATGGTGTTGTGGCCGAAGGTGCGCAGGTAGTAAGTGTTGGTGTGGGTGTCATAGTAGTAGTGCTGGTGGTGCCCACTGCCGCCGCCGCCGCCCGAGTGCAAGCTACTGCCCTCGCTCAGCACCGTGTCCCCGCCGTTCTGGAAGCTCACGTTGGGCCCTTCGCCTCCGACCCCCGCCGCATCCGACAGGCTCTCGTCGGCGGATGAGGAGGCAGCCGGGTCCACGAAGTTTACGCGGAAGCGGCCCTTGGCTTCCTCGCTGCCTTTGCCTGGTGCGCTTTCGCCGCTAGCTTTCCCGTCCGCTGGGGTCTCCTTGCCCCCAGCCCCGGCACCAGCCGCCGCGGCCGCCGCAGCCCGCCCGGCGTTCTCGGAAACCAGGTCCACCTGGAAGCGGCTCTGACTCGGGGTGGGCCCCAGGGGTCTGCCCAGTCCGTCCCCAGCCGCCGCGGCGCCCTCCCCGCGGACCCCGCCGCCGCCCCGGCTCGCGGCCGCAGCATCCTCGGACGCTGAGGGCACGGCCGTGCCAGGCAGGTCCACCGCGGCGGCGGCCAGCGCGGCAGCTGGCGGCGTCTCACCGATCCCGGGAATCCTCGGGGCGCCGGAGGAGGGCGCCGTGGGCCCCGGTTCCATCGCCGCCCGACCCCCGGCAGACTCGGAGAGCCTGGCGGACGTCGCGGGCTGCAAGCCCTCCGCGCCCCCCGCCGGCGGTGCCTGCGGCCACGACGCCAGGTGACGGAATTGCTGGCCCCTCCACCCGCCAGTCGCCGCCGCTAGCCCGGACCGGCACAAACGCCGCCGGCAGCCGAGTCGGCGCGCGAGTGCAGTGGGCGCGGGGCGGGCCCCGCTGTTTAAAGCCTCGGCGGGGCCGCAGCGGTGGCGGCTCCGGCTGCAGCACGCGGGAGGCGGGGTCGGCTGCTCCTCCGCCCCTCAGCCCGCCCACCCGCGGTCCCGCAGCGTCGCGCGGCGGACGCTCCCTCGGCGTCCCGGCCCTCCCGGGTTTCGGCGAGACCCCACGCGAGAGCTGCCTGCGCGAGGAACGCCTCTGTCCAGTCCGCGCCGGGCCTCGGGCAGCGCGAGCAGCACCGGCAGCGCGCTCAGGGAGCAGGCGCGGCGGCGCACCGCCTCACCGCCGTCACCGGGATCTCCGCGCCACTACCTCCTCTTCCGTCGCCCTCCTCCCACCCCTCCACCTCCTTCCCCCGCCCCCTCTGCGGCGAAGAGGAGAGGGCCCCCGGCCGCCTCCCTCTCTCCCCGCCCCTGGGGCTGCACGTCAATGGGCCGGCAGCCCAGGCCTCGGCGGAGCAGCCTGCGGACGGCGTCCGGCCCGGCGGGTGAAGGGGCGGCCGAGTCCTGCTTCGGCGCACGCCGATTGCGGATGCTCCCGCAGCAGTTGCCACCACAGCAGCGGCTCCAGGAGCGCTCTCTCTCTCTTCGATTTCTGTCTCTCTCTCTCTTTTTTTTTTTAAGTTCTGAGCTCGCAGTACTTGGGCTGCGCCGGCGAGATCTCGCGAGATGCGGCAGGGCCGCTTCACCTCAGGCGTGTGGTACCCGAGGCGGTGCTAGAGCTGCCGGCCGCCCCCCGCTCCAGTGGGTGATGCCGGGGGGCTTTCCCGTCGGGCCCGCAGGTGCTTCCGGAGTGGCCGCCGAGGGGCGCCCCGAGGCGAGGTCCGCTCGCTGCTCCGGCCCGCCGCGACTGCCGGCCCTCACCCCAGGCCTGAGCCTTAGGGGGAGGCAGGATTTCCTCTGTGCAGCTTTTGAGGCGGTCGACTCCCCGCCTGGCCGCGTTAGATTTGCATAACCAGAAACTCATTCCAGTGGAGATGCAGTGGGTGTGTCCACGCTTCGATGACACCTTTATTTTAAAAGCTGTGATGTTTGAAGGTGAGAAGGGAGCTTAGTGGTGATACGTTACCGTTTCGAGGCGATTCTTAACTTGAGGCATTTCCAGAAAGAAAAGGAAGCTCAGCTCGGAAGTGAATACACAGAAGTAACTAACTGTAGAGCAGTGACTAACCGTGGAGCGCTCACCGGGAACTTTGGGCTTGGTTTAGGTTGTGAGGAATTCCTGTTTTCCTCCTCTCCTCCGCAAGCCTGGTTTCTCTTCTGTGAAATGTACAGGAATATCGTGATTTTGCAACTTTCTTAGAAGCAGAATCTATTTTTAACCTAAATTCTATCCCCAGCCCCACGTAAAAGCAGCTAACAGCAACGAATGGTTTCTTCGATCCCTTGTCTTTTATTTATGCTTGTGTATTTAAAATTTTATCTCTGGGGATAAACACCATCCTTTGCTGAACCCTGAAAACATGACCAAAGAGCCGTGGAGCTTGCAGGGTTCTTTGGAAATGCTGTGAAGAAAGTTGGCAACCAGGGAGTTTTCAAGAAATTGTGATACCCATGATCTTATCTGACCTTTGCACCTTTTCTTCTACATTTATTATTTTATTATTTCTGTTGTAAAAAATGGAGACAGGAAGGAACCACTTTTGAATCCTGTAGCCACAGTTTTTAAAGTCCTTCTTGAGCTTTAGCGATAGTAGGAGAAAACCAGAAGAGGCCAGAAAAATCAGGCAGTCCTTAAAGCAGTGCAGTTTGTACAAGGGCATTGCTGCCTTAGTAGCAGATCTGTGTGGTAGGGATGCTAATTTGGTAGCTCTTGGGATTCCTTATTCATTGAGCTGAACAAATGGTAAGCACCTACTATGCGGTGCTCTGTATTTTGAGGGTGTGACAGTGAGCAAAGCAGACAGTCGCTTCTCATGGAAATCGTAGTCTCCTTTGGGAGAGAGAGAGGCAATAAAGACAAATAGATAAAACGTATAGCAAGCGAGTAGTGAGTGCAGAGGAAGGAGAATGGGATATGTGTGTGAGATGAAGGTGGCAAAATTTGTCATGGAAGGGCCCCACTGAGAAGGCGACATTTGAATGATGGAGTTCTATGTATATTTGGGGAAATACTGTTCCAGGGAGAAGAAAAGCAAAGACCGAAAGGTGAGAATATTCCTGACATGTTCATGGAATTAGATACAGCCCAGTGTGGCAAAAGCTGTTTGAAGGGATGGGAAGAATCAAAGGCAATTGTGTTGGAGAGTTTAGGGGTTGGAAGCAGGATAGACCAGAATGGACCCCTCCCCCCCCCCCCCATTGGCTCTTGGAAGGACTTTGGCTTTTAATTTGAGTGAGATGGTATATTGGTTTCGACTGGCATAACACAGTACCGTAGATTGGGTTGCTTAAATAACAGAAATTTATTTCCTTACAGTTCTGGAAGCTAGAAAGTCTAGGATCAGGGTGCCAGTATGGGCAGCTTCTGGTAAGGGCTTTCTTCCTGGCTTACAGACCTTACAGTCTTTTCACTGTGTCCTCACTTGGTGGATAGAGAACTCTGGTGTCTCTCCCTATAAGGGGACCATTTTCATCTAATCACTGCTCCACCTTTATGACCTCATTTAATTTTAATCATTTCCAAAAGGCACTATCTCCAATACAGTTAGCTGAATTAGGGCTCTCACATATGGATTTGGGTGGGAAGGTCACTTTAGTTCCTAGCAGATGGCAAGTTATTAGAGTGTCTGAGTTGAGGAATGACATGATTTGACATATATTTAAGACATGAACCTAACTGCCTTGTAAATATACAAGAAGGTAAGTGGTGGGGCCAAAGAAACAAACAAGGAGATGTTAAGAGGCAACTCAGCAATCCAAGAGGTGATGGTATAGCTTGGCCATAATGGGTAGTAGTGAAAATGGGGGTGGGAGGGAAGTGGTTGAATTAGGGAAGCAATAGAATTTTTTGTTAGATGTGGAGGGTGAAAGGGAATCCACCTTTGGCCTGAGCAACTGAAAGAATCGCGTTACTATTTTCTGAGATGGAGGAAATGGTGAATAGAGCAGGGTTGGGTAGGAGGCATATCGGGAGCTCAGTCTGAGATATCCATTGGAGGAAACAAATACATGTATACCAATTAATAGTAGTCACTCATAGAAATGTGTAATTGCAAGCTGAGAAGTTCTAGGACAGAGAGGAACATAGTACAATGAGAATGCAAAATACGGGGGCCAGACTTAGTGAGGGAGGAAGTGACTTTTCAGCTGAGGTCTGAAGGGTGAGAACTTGCAGGAGTGGGGGGAGGGGTTCAAAAAAGAGTAATATTGTGGGCAAAAGCCCTCATGGACTGAACATGGCCTAAGGAGCTTGAGGCCAGTTTGGTTAAAGCATGGAGATTAAGAGACAAGAGTGATAAGAGATGACTCTATTCTAAAAGCCCTATACAACCATTAAGGGGTTTCCAGGGAGGCAGAGGGGGACATGACCAGATTTAAATTTATTAAAAGTCTCTCTAGTGATTTTGTGGCAGAAGATTGTGGAGAGGGGCAAGAATAAGAAAGGATACAATTTCAGTAATCTAGGCAGAAAATGATAGCAGTACCACTAGCTAACGTTTATACGGAACTTGTCCTAGATTCTGTGCTCACTCTACATTCATAATCTTATTTCATTCTTACAGCAACACTATGAAGAAAATCCTAGCATTGCCCCCATTTTACAGATGAAAAACTTGCTTAAGGGAAAAAAATGGTTAAGTAACTTGTCTGAGGTCACTCAGCCAAAATGCATATTTGAATTCAGGGAGATGTCTTCACTAATCAAGCTTTGCTTGTTTGGATTGTGTGGGATGCACGGGAGATGACGAAGGGGAAAATTTGAGAGGTACTTAAGAGGACTTAGAAATGGGTTTAAGGAATGAAAGAGAATAAAGTATGCATTTTCTAACTTTGTGTACCTGGGGTTAGATGATGGTGACATGAGTGAGGAAATGAACATTCTAAAACTAGGTTTGGAGCTGACTATGAGAAATTTGGTCTAGAACATATTGTGGCTGAGATACTTTTGAAACATCTAAATGGAAAAGTATTTGGCTACATGGGTTTTGGGCTCATAGGAAAAGTTTGTATGACAGAGTACAGATGTGGGGATCTTCTGCAAGTAGACCCCATGGACACAAATAAGATCACTTAGGGAGATGGTATAGAGCAACACTGTACAACAGAACTTTCTGCAGTGATAGAAATGTTCTATATCACTGCTGCCCAGTATAGTAACCATGAGCCACTTGTGGCTCTTGAGCACTTGAAATGCCTAGTGCAACTGAGGAACTGAATATTTAATTTAATTTTATTGAATTTCTTAAGTAGCCCCCTGAACTAGTAGCTACCATATTGAACAACGTAGATATAATAGGGCTCAAAAGAAGGCCTAGAGTCCAGCCTTGTGTAATTCCAACATGTAAAGACTAGATAAAAAGGAGGAGTGGCCTGAAAGTTGAAAAGAAAACCAGATGAAGTCATTCTTAAAGTAAGATTAGCTGTATTAAACTGGGCCAAGAGATGGAGACAGATGAAAAGTAGTAATAGATTGAATTTAGTACCATGTATTAGCCAACATAATGGGAGGGTAATGGTGGGGAGCAAGGGTTCCAGGAGATGTAATCAAACTGTGCATGTGAAACTTGTAGAAACACTGTCAGGATACAACATTTGTTTATTAGATTTACCGTGTGTCAATTTAGAGACTAACCATCAGGAGAACAGACTGCTTGTCAAGTGCCATGAGGGAGTACTCCAATCGTTTTGCTCATTTTCCCCTTTTGTCAGAAAGTTAGCCTATGGCATTTGTATGTGCAATGTATTTGCTAGTGTGTAGTGAATGTACTTAGAATTTTAGGACGAGAAGAGACTTAGGTTATTATTCCAAGCCTCTCAGTTAACAAATGCAAAAAATCCTAAAAGGAGGCATAGATTATGTTAGACCTACAACTCTTCATACCTGCAGCTTTAGAATATGTGAGATACAAAGCCACGTGGAGCCTTTGAAATCAGCCTTTTTTCTTTTTTTTTTTTTTACAGTGGGTTTTACTTGAATATATTGTGTGTCCTCACATTCTACGTGGTTATTGGTTTTTCTTTCTTACTGGCTGTCATTCTGCATACAGATTAGGCCAGTGGTATTTCTCTTGACAAATAAAGTAATTATCCTATTATGGGGGAAAAAAAGTTACCCTAGAGAAGCTTGTTTATGCTGTAAATGTCATAATTTTGTTTTCTTACTCAAGTCCCAATCACATTCTTATTTAAAAATTTATATTTGTAAGTTATATCTTTCTAAAAAGAGAGCTCAAGGTTTTATTGAGTTTAAATCTTATCTCAGCTATAAGCCTATAACACATTTAAAATAAACCTGGTCAAAATCTTTTTTTCATTCCCCATTTCCACCTATGAATACATGTATTTGTCATAAAACTAATCAAGGAAATCCCTTTCACTCAAATTTTGTATTGAAAAAGTTATTTTTCTCTCTGTACTGATTTACTTTTAATACTTATAACTCTGCAGGTGGTAAACATTTGCAAACTTTGAAGTTCAAAATTGTTACCAAATAGTAATATATGAAGGAAATACTTTTACAGAATAGTGTAGTGGTTACAAGCATGCTCTTAGCCAAACTTTGGATTTGACTCTTAGCTTCAAGCGCACCTTGTCATGTGACTTGGGCTAGTGTGACCCCTGTGCCTCAGATTTCTCCTTTGTAAATAGGGATAATAATGGTAGCTATCTCTTAGACTTATGAGGATTACATTAATTGCTACCTGTATGGTGCTTAGAACAGTGCTAGACACATGGTAAGCCCTACTATATACAAACATTAAATATTTCATTCAAAAATAAGAAACAGTAGTAAGTTGAAACTTTTAAATTGCATCTTTTTTTTATGGATGTGTCCTGTTTATTTTTAAAATTTTGTTTTTGGGAGGCATTTAAGTGATTTTTAGTTTATTTATTTATTTATTTTTTAATGTTTATTTATTTTTGAAGGAGAGAGTGAGACAGAGCTTGAGTGTGGCAGGGGCAGAGAGAGGGAGACAGAATCTGAAGCAGGCTCCAGGCTCTGAGCTGTCAGCACAGAGCCCAACCCAGGGCACAAAATCACGAGCTGTGAGATCCTGACATGAGCTGAAGTCTTAAAGCTTAACTTCTTAACGCTTAACCGACTGAGCCACCCAGGCGCCCTCAGAGTTTGTATAGTTTTAAAGCATTTGTTAGTAACATTTTGCTGCCACTTATTTGAAAGATGGAATAACACCCTAGGCTGAGGATTTATCCTGTATTCACCTTAAGTCCATTTTTTCCTCCTACTGGGTGGGCCCTTTTAAAACTAACTGTTACTAAAACCATTGTGTACTAAATATATTACTAAAGTATGCTATAATGATGTTTTGTCTGTATTCACTGTGTTTACTATACTTTCAAAATAATAGAATTTAATAGCATTACACACCAACACTTAAAAAATACACACAGGGCGGGGGCAGGGGGGGTGCAGCCTGGATGGTTCAGTTGGTTGAGCGCCCAACTTTAGCTCAGGTCAAGGTCTTGACATTTTTGAGTTCAAGCCCCACGTCAGGCTTGCTGCACAGAGCCTGTTTCACATCCTCTGCCTCCCTCTCTCTCTCTCCGCCCCTCCCCTGTGGTGCATGTGCCCATGCTCTTGCTCTCTCTCTTTCACTCTCTCCCAAAAATAAATAAACATTTTTTAAAAAAATACACACCTAGAGGTGCCTGGGTGGCTCAGTTATTGAGTGTCTGACTCTTGATTTTGGTTCAGGTCATGATCTTGTGGTCGTGGAATCAAGCCCCAGCTGGGGCTCCATCCTGAGCCTGGAGCCTGCTTAAGATTCTTTTTCTCCCTCTCCCTCTGCCCCTCCTTCCACCTCTCTTCCCATCTGTCTCTCAAAAAAAAAAAAAAACAAAAACAAAAAAAACAACCTTGTTATTTAGTTTAATTGCCTCCCCCCCCCCCATGGAGTCAAATATTATAATGTATCCCATAGCTAAATTCCATATCTATATTCCCTTCATTTTTAATGAAAAATGTCTAATTTTTTATCTTCTATTATATTCATTAATGATTAATCCATTTCATTTTCAAAAAACTGTAAGAATAATTGAGATATGTTTTTATAATTGTTTAGGATTCCTGAAATCTAAGACCATAAACATGGAAGGGAACTCCGGGTGCTTGGATGGCTCAGACACTTTAGTGTCCAACTCTTGATTTTAGCTCAGGCCATAATCTCACAGTGTGAGATTGAGCCCACATCAGGTTCTGCCCTGGGTGTGGAGTCTCTCTCTCTCTCTCTCTCTCCCTCTCTCCCTCTCTCCGTCTCTCCCTCTCTCCCTCTCTCCCTCTCTCCCTCTGCACCTCCCCCATTCACAATAAATAAATTATTAAAAATCTTAAAAACAATCATGGAAGGGATCTTAAGGATTATGTAGCAAGCCCCTACTTTGAAAAATAGAATAGTTATTCTACCATTGACACACACACACACAGAAAACACTTTTTTAAAAAAATAATAATCTTTATACCCAACATGGGGCTTGAACTGACAACCCTGAGATCAAGAGTCACATGCTCCACTGACTGAGTCAGCCAGACCCCCCCCCCAAAAACGTTTTTTTCTTTAGTAACATATTTTAACAATTCCAAGTTCTTATAGCCATAATATTAGACATGTAATACACACTCAAATATATTATTTAAGAACAGGACATTTCTTCCTAATGGCTAAACTAAATTATTCTTCTAATAATTCAAAGTTTTTGCCTCTTGTCCTATTCTTCAGGTGTTATGGTAAGCCATGAAATGTAAGGTTACTTTTTGTTTTATTTTCTAAATGATTTCCTCTTACATGTCATTATAGAGCCCAATATTTGAGTACATAATTATTTTTATTACTTTTCTCTGGGCCCTTTCCAAGTAATTTAATCTTCCTTTAAATGTAGGCCAAAACTATTAGGTTCAATATTCCAGTTAAAAAAACAACAACTGATGATTGTAAAGGTAAAGACAGATTTTTATAGTTGAAGTAATTGTTTTTACTTGAAACTGGGCTTTCACATCAGACTTCAGATCTGGCACCAAATGTCAACTCTTTTGATTGGTCAAAAAATGTTTTCAGTTTTTTAAGAAATTTGAACTGAAAGTATACTTCTATTTCCACCAATTTCCAAAGACATGAAATTTTGGAATGTAAATTAAAAATTTCATATTTATGAGGTCCATTAATTAGACATTTTCTAATTATAAAAGTAATATGTTTAATACAGAAGTCATAGGAAATATAAAAGAAATATACTTGTAATGCATCACCCTAATATAACATTTACCTTTTGGTTTTAAACAATTTTTATGTCTTTTGTAATTTTTGAAACCTACCAATTACATGAACATCTTTCTGTATATATAAATATCTTGCAACTGTATTATTCCTAGTGGCTTCATAATATTTCTTCATTTGAATTTATCATAATTTACTGAATCTATCCTTTTTTTGAATGTTTATTTCCTTCCTTTATGAATATAACAAACAATACTGAATTGCTTTGTGCATACGTCTTTCTTCATAATTGATTATTATTTCCTTAGGATAAATTCCTAGAAGTGAAATTGCAAGGTATGTGTATTTTTAAAGCTTCTGGCATACAATCCAAAATTGATTTTCCAAAGCTTTTATCAGTGTATTTTTCTATCCGCATTCTACTTGAGTGCCTGTTTCCCTCCACCCTTACAAATTCTGAGAAGAATCTTCTTATTTTTGTGAATCTGATTAGCAAAAAATGGTTTAATTTTCAGATCGTTGATTGCTGGTGAGGGTGAACTTGTTAAAGTTTATTAATCTTATATACATATATCTGAATTGCCTCTTGATATCGATAGTAGACTGTTGATGTATCCTGGAAGTCTGGCTTCCATCCTGCGTTTTTGTGGTAATAGCATATAAATACATTTTTTTTTTTTTGCAGGGTATGGGAATGACTGCTCTGTGCAGTTTTGAAGGATATAATATTCAAGGACCTTGCCTACCCCAGCCAATTGTGAGCACATTAACAAATGTACCATCTGGCTCTCCCAAGAGTTTTGACTTTTGAATGATGCAAAGTCAGAAAATAAGTCCAGTTGTTAGGACTATTAGCTGCTCATGCCTCAGTGCCTCCCTCTGGAGAGAACTGCCTTGCCTGGGAGCAGTCCAAAGTCCAAGGCCGGACTAGCTAAAGGGACAGTACTAAGGCCACCATTCTATTTGGGACTCTAATGAGCACCCTGTAGGACTGGCTGAGGCTTCAGCTGCATCCTCACTGTGCGTCTGCTTCTCCCTCTGCCCAGTCCTGCCTTCCTCATTTGATTGAGGGTGTATCTCCTGAGAGCACTTCCCAGCCAACCCTCTCTATGCCATCTTCCATTTCTGCCTGCTTCCAGAGACCTGCCCATTCATTCCAGTGGCGGCATTCAGGGAAAACTGCATAGTAGTTCATGCTGCCAAAACCCTCCTAAACTGCTTCTGTTGTCCTTTCTAAATCTGGTCCTTCCTTTTAGACTTCCCATAATTTACACATAATTCACTTTACGTTAACCATGGTTGGTTCCTATGACTTGCAACCAAGAATCAGTATTTATACAACGTTCTTTGCCATTTTACTGATGTGTTTTACTAATCGATTTTAAGAACTTTTTATGTATCACGTGCATAAGCCTTAAACTAAATTGATTCTCTTTCATTTTTCAGTTGCATTATAATTTTGTTCATGTAGTGTTGACATTCAGTTATTTTAAAAATGTATTGCCGTTAAGTATCTCAACCATTTTCTCTGTGATTTTGCCTTTGATGTAATGTTTAGACAGGTCTTTGCCGTCATGGGCTCATGTACATAAAATTAATATGTTTATATGTTTCAATTTATGGTTTTATTTTTAATCCCCTAACTCTTACAACATTTATTTGTGCTTTAGGATGAGGCAATGGTTTAACAATTTTCTACAAATAATTTACCTTGAGTACTTAGGCTCTTATGTTAGAATCAACTTTAACAGTATCCTCAAATTTCAGTGTTTAAGTAAGATACATATCTTTTATTCAGACAGCATTCCAGAAACGGTATGTCTCAAGCTTGTCAGGCAGCCCTGCCATTCTTACCAGGAAGGAGGCTCTCATCTCTGGGGCAGAGGCACTTGCTTCACTTGTTGCTACTTTCCAGTCAGTGGAAAGGGGGAACTAGAGAGTGGAAAATAACCAACTTCTTAGCATCACACATGTACCCATGCACGTGCGCGCGCGCGCACACACACACACACACACACACACACACACACACACACACATCCTGTTGACCAAGATTTAGGTACTTCACTATGCATAGCAGGTTGGGAAATACCTTTTACTCGGCGTTCATGTGACCAGCCAAAACCTGTGGAGTTCTGGTATTTTCTATGAGGAGTCCTGCCAGTGGGTAGACACGTGAATTTTAAAGGGCTATAAAACATCTTAATACTAGTATTAAAATGGTGGTTATATTGAATACAGAACCGAAGATGTACCTAGAAACAACAAGTGAAAATTAACACATAGCTAACATTTTGAAGGAGTTTTCTCCTTACAAAATGGTGTATATGTGTGCACGAGTGCGTGCCATAGCACTTCAGATCTTGTCTTCCTCCTCCTCCACCATCTCTACTACCACATACTTGAATATGATGTGTGAGTTGAAAAGAGATTTTTTTTTAACCAGATGAGTTTAATTCTCTGGGCATATTTCATATAGTTCTTTTGTTCAGCTCTCAGATTCTTTTCTGTGCAGTTTAGGTGAATATGAGCAATAATGAAGGATATATTATTATAATTTTTATAAAGTGTATTTACTTATTTTGAGAAAGAGCAGGGGAGGGGCAGAGAAAAGGGGGAGAGAGAGAATCCCAAGCCAGCTCCACACTGTAAGCATGGAACCTGATACAGGGCTGGAACCTGTGAACTGTGAGATCATGACCTGAGCAGAAATCCAGAGTCAAACACGTTCAGCTGACTGAGCCACCCGTGTCCTCTGGAAGTATACATTAGTATGAGTGTTTAAGTGGATTTGCAATTTATGAAGTAAATTCATCAGGAAAAATAGTATTTTTTTGTTTGTTTTATGTCTATTTTTGAGAGAGAGAGAGAGACAGAGCATGAAGGGGGGAGGGCCAGAGAGAGAGAGGGAGACACAGAATCTGAAGCAGGCTCCAGGCTCTGAACTGTCAGCACAGAGCCTGATGCGGGGCTCGAACTCACGGACTGTGAGATCGTGACCTGAGCCGAAGTCTGACGCTTAACCGACTGAGCCACCCAGGCGCCCCAGGAAATATAGTATCTTGAAAAAGAATGACCTATATCTGATTTAGGAATGAATATTAAAGATCTAATCGTGAAGAAGGAATCAGAAATTCTATATTCTCATCTAAATGCAGAATCTGTTCTTAGTACTGGTACCGATTTTTATTGTGATGGTTTGAACACATTTTCATATTCAGTTTCTCTGTACTTTATTTTGGGATTATAAATGCCTAAACCTTAGAATTCATTCTGCAAGCCTTTGACTCCTTGGCAACTAGCATAAGATATCCTTTGGAATCATTGTTGGTCTGTGTGAACCATAGTTTTGATGCAGAATAGTTTGGAACGTTTTGTGTTATTTTTGCAGTTTTTATTATGAAATATAACACATATATAGGGAAGCGTTGAAGACATACATACGTTTTGATAAAAGTTACGAAGCAAGTATCTGTATAAGTCACCATCTAAGTCACGAAACATAACATTGCCCATTCCCCAGAAGCCCCCAAGTATGTCCCTTCCAGATCACAACCCTTTTGTCCTACTTCCACGTAAAGTGAGAGTCATTTCCTTGCTTTTTTGGATACATATGCATCCCCAAACAATATAAATGGATTCATACTGCAAGGGCTTTTTTGTGTCTTGCCTCATCTTAGCATCTGTTTGTGCAGTTGATTCATGTTGTTGTATGTGTTGTGCATTTATTTTCACAACATTGTAGTATTAGCTTGGATGGATATACCACAATTGATGGAGCCATTCTGCTGTTCTTGAATATTTTGGTGGTTTCCGGGTTCATTTTTGGCATTTTTGCTGTTGTGAACATTGCTGCTGTGAACATTTTACTATACACGTCATGGTGAATATGTGTCTAAGTTTTTGTAGGGTCTATATTTAGGACGATATTGCTGGTTCACAAGGTATGTTTTTTACCTTTGATAGATCACCATATATCTATAGAAGATAGAAACCATGAATGACAAAGTCTTGTCCAAGTGAAGTGGTTGTACCAAGAATGGCATTATTTTTAAGGTTCTTTACCATCTCTTCAGATATTTGCTGAAAGTTTCTCGAGTGAGGAAAACAAACTTTATGGTATTGTATTTTATTATAAAATAAAAGTTAAAATACCATTTAGAAAAAATGGAATTCACTTCTTTTCCAGTCATTTGTTTAAAAAGGTATCTTAATGTGAATGATATTTATTAACATATAATTAAAAAATACATTATGTGTCACACATGGTATGTTATATTAACATATTATTAATAATGTAATAATATTGCATTGGTTGGGTATATGGTGATTTATTTAACCAGGCAGACTGATTGACAGATATTTAGGGCATGTCGAAGTTTTTATTGTTACCAATGATGGATCTGTAAATACACTGAAATATATACCTCGTAATATTTGAGAGCTTATTCATTGGATATATTTCTAGTTGTAGAATTTTGGTTCAGAGTGTGTAAGCATTTTAAATTTTCCTAGATACTGCAAATTGCCCTCCAAAAAGCTGTGTCAACTTACCTTTTAATCAATGCTTATTTGTCAGCTTTGTATATTATCAGAATAATGTTTATTTATTTTTGAGAGAGAGAGAGAGACATGGAGCGAGTTGGAGAGGGGCAGAGAGAGAGGGAGACACAGAATCTGAAGCAGGCTCCATCCAGGCCCTGAGCTGTCAGCACAGATCAAACCCATACCTCATAATATTTGAGAACTTATTCATTGGATATATTTTTAATTGTAGAATTTTGGTTCAGAATGTGTAAGCATTTTAAATTTATCTAAATACTGCAAAATTGCCCTCCAGAAAACTGTGTCAATTTACCTTTTAATCAATGACTATTTGTCAGCATTGTATATTATCAGAATAATGTTTATTTTTGAGAGAGAGAGAGAGAGAGAGACAGAGCAAGCTGGAGAGGGGCAGAGAGAGAGGGAGACACAGAATCTGCAGCAGGCTCCATCCAGGTTCTGAGCTGTCAGCACGGACCGTGTCGTGGGGCTTGAACCCATGAACCGTGAAATCATGACCTGAGCCGAAGTCAGATGCTTAACTGACTGAGCCACCCAGGTGCCCCAGAATACTTTGTTTGCTGTTCAGATAGTTGAAAATATAATTTGTTTGGGTTTGCATTTATTTAATTATGAGTGAAGTTGAACATGATTCCATTTGTTTGTCAACTGCATGTTAATATCCTTTGCCTATTTTTCTATTGGGCCAGTGCATATTTTCCTAGTGATTTGTAAAACTTTTTACAAATTAAAGATACTTACATTTTTGCCTATTATGTGTTGCAAATACTTTTACTATTTTGTGTTTAATTTTTACCCTTTGTTTCTATTTTTTTGTACATAAATTTTAATCTTCTTTATGATTTTCAGGTTGTACATGCGAATTGCTTAGAAGCCTATTTCATATGTTGTCATTTGCTTTGTAAATATATATAAAGATAGCTAAATTTACCTCACATATAGCTCAGCCTTTTTTTTCTCTCTTTTGCAAAGACATGTTAAGTGTGAACTTCATCTAGGAACCACTGTAGATCATGAATATGATGAATGTAATCACTTTAAACAAAAATCTGTTTAACATTTAAATGACTACTCTTTCTTCCTTCACTGGTCCTAAAAGTCTATGGGTAGGCAAGGGCTATGAGTAAAGGACAGTGTCTTACCAGACATGAAGTATATACCCTAAGAAGTTAGAAAATACCTTCTCTCCAACGTTCCTTCAATTTACATGTCCTCACTTCATCTGAAACACTGTATCAAATGCTGTCAGAAGTTTAAGCATCTCTAATACCAATTTATTCATGGTTAAGCTTTGTCTTATAGTAAATGAAATGAAATTGACTTATGTGGAGTTTATGTTTGCCTTAGAAAGCCTATAATAGATATTTTAATAGAATATTTAAAAGACAGTAGATGAAGACTCTCAAGGCACTTAAGGACAACCAAATGAGTTATTATTTGCGTATATAAAAACAATCCATGTGAACCTAGCTCATACTTAGTTCTAAGCTAAAATGACTTGTAGTTCAATCCAAGTTAAGATAAGAGACTGGGGCGTCTGAGTGACTCAGTCGGTTATGCATCCAACTTCGACTCAGCTCATGATCTAACGCTTCATGAGTTCGAGCCCCACATCAGGCTCTCTGCTGACATCTTGGAGCCTGGACCCTGCCTCAGATTCTGTGCCTCCCTCTTTCTCTCTGCCCCTCCCCCCCAACTCTTTCTCAAAAATAAATAAGCTGTTAAAAAAAAAATATGTGACTGAACAAGACTAAATAGTGACACTTATAAGTAGTGGGTAGCAACCAACCATGCAAAACATTTTTAGTTTACATTCCTGTTTCATATATATTTTTAAGCTTCCTATAACTTACTGTGTAAAATTAGCTAGTGTAACATCAAGTCTTATATTTGGCTTTTGTTCAGTAGGCTAGGAACTCAAAGCCACCAGATAGTTCCTCTTATTTGGAAACACATGATTCTGTATTGCCTCAAACTAACCTTACTTTCTCCAGAGTTCTTCAGCTCAGGCCTGTATAATGGAAGCCTCAGGCCAGTTTAGATTAGACCTCATAGTTCTGATTTTGGGGGTTAAGAAAGTTTCACGTTGGACTGAGGGAATTGTAACTGTCCCATATCTGTCGTTTAAAGATGACCCAGATTCTCTAAAAGATTCCCAATTTCACAAAGCTTATTGTTTTCAATAAAGCAGCTTGCTATGTATTTAACTGAATGTTATTTAGTTTATAGCCTTGTAAAACTTTATCTTAACGATTTTTATTTTAAACTGCATCTTAATCTTAAATATGGTTGCATTTATAGTGCTGTGAGAAAACTACTTATTTGGCTCTACTTCAAGAAAGTAAATAAAACTATAATACAGATTAAATCATACATTAAAAGTGTCCTTAACATGTTTGAATTTCTTATCTAAAATGTATATTTCTCATTAATTCTCAGATAACTTAAAAACATTTTGGGCTGTAGTACTAAAAGTTGAACACTAAATTATGCCTCTACTAAATAAAATGTAGGAGTCAGTTAAGAAGGTAGTTAGAAGGTAAATACAGAGTAATTCATCAGTTCCCTGGACCCTGTCAGAAATAAACCTTTCTGAATATCAGAAATTTTGAGGTAGCCGAAAATAGTTTTTTAAATGTTAAGGTTTTAAACTGCTTTAAGAAATTTCTATGTGTATATGTTTCCTCTGGTTTTTAAGAGAATACTGAAAATACTTTAACAGTTTTTTTGGCTCAGGTCAACTTTTGGAATGATAAAGCTATACCATAACATGCTGAAGGTGGTAGCTGTAGATAACAAGTTTAGATTTATTGGAAGACCATTCTCCCTGGATCTCTTGTGTTCCTACATGTCTTGCAAGCAGAGACATGGACTGCCTTTGTTCCAGACTCTTTTTCTTGAATGCTTGTATAGCAACCAGCCTTTGAATATTGAAATAATGTCTCCTTGGGAGTAAAGAGCAGGTATGCTCAACTGCCCATTATAGAAGGTTCAGGTTCCTTAAGCTCAGGTTCCCTGAATTCCTCTCTTGTAACATAGCCACTGTGTGTGCAAGTTTTACCTGGCTCTCTTCATGTTGCCCTGTGGGAATTGGGGCTTAGGGAACTGATGTAAATGCTGATTATCTCGTGACTGCTATTACTGTGAAAAATAAAGTCTTTTGTTTCTGACCCTAGAGTCTCATGTCTTCTGCCACCATCCATGAAATGATACAAGCTAAATTGTTAGCTTGCAAATAGGGTAAAATTCTCAGAACCTTCACAACATCTTGGCAAGATGATATAGAACAGAGATCAGCAAACTTTTTCTGTAAATAGATGGATAATGTATGTTACCTGTTACATGTGCTGCTTTGATTTTTTGTGGGTGTGTGCATGGCCCTTTAAAAATACAAAACCATTCATAACTTGCAGGCCATACCAAAACACTCTTTGGCCTTGATCTCACTGAGGGTTTATATGTTGCTGATGTAGGGCCCTGATAGGCCCCTGGTATAGAACACAGGATTAAATGGCTATTCTGCTTTCCTACCAAGTCTCCCAGAAACTTTCTCAAAATTATTACGGGTTGCTCTTCACACATGCTTTTATAATAGTTGATAAGAAAATGAAGTTTGAGCTGCTGCATATCTGCTGGGAAATAAAATACGCAAAATTAATTAGATAATAAAAAGAAAAAGGAAGGTCTTCCTAAGTAGTTTTTCTGGAACATTTTCATCCTTAATCTCACTCTTGGAAATCAGAGTTAGAAATCTTGGTCTGTGAGCCAAATAGCTCTGATTTATTTGATGCTAACAATAGGTGACAGGCAACTTGTCCCTTCTATAACACACTGCTCACAGTAAAAAATTTACATTGAATTTTTGGGAGGGTTTACTTTAAAAATGGATAATTTATTCCTCTGAATGCAGTCAAACTTTTACCCATGAGGTTCTTTGTTAAGTTTTGTGTGAATGGAATTTCTCAAAGAGTATGAAACATTGGGTCTAAATTCGTCATGTAAGTATTGATATGTTGGAAAATTTTAATCAACCTTCCTTCTAGAACAACTTAAAAAGCTATTTAAGAAAAAAAAAAAAAGCATGTGGGTATCTCAAAGTTAACAACATAATGATGAATTATCAAGCTAGGATCTGGGGGAGGGATGAGAACTAAGGAAATGGCCAGGCACTGGGGCTACTTTTCTGCTAGGAACAGAAATGAAGTGGCTGGCTCATGGTTTTGCAGCCTAGAGTAAGCCCTTAAATGCATAGAGATGAGTATCCAAGGCTCCCCCCAAACAGAGGTTGTGGTAAACTATTTGTTCATTATCAAGTTGGGAACCAAGTATCGCTTAGAAGAAAAAGAGAGCCAGAAAGGAGACAAGTGTTTTCAGGGACTACCACCAGCTTGAAATCCTCTGTCTGTGATTGTTTTGAGGTGATCCTGGATTGTCAGTATTCCCAGGATTATTTCTACAAACAATTTTGTGTGAGGAAGCAAGACAACAGGGATAAAAAATAGATGTATTGTAAAAAAGCAATAGAAACAGTAGAAGAGTTACACAGGAACTTGTACACATTGAAGTTACCAGACACATGCTGTATTTATCTGATTATACTTACTACTTTTCATGAGAGTAAAAGATTAAAAATTTAAAAATTAAGAAGAAACAACTAGAAATTCTAGAATTGAAAACAGAACTGAAATTAAGAACTGAATAGACACATCATGTAGAGATTTTGTGAAGTGGAATGTAGGTCACAAACTGCAGAATGAAGCATGGAAAACTTAGAAACAGTTGAGATGAAAATTAGTAAAATTAAAGTATCCAAAATAAAGTTTAGAGAGAGAAAAGGATGGGAAATAGTATCTCATTCTAGTGAGAATGTCTCAGATTCTTAGTCCCAGAAGGCAAGGAAAGGAAGAGAGGAACAAAAGCCATATTTGAAGAGATAATGACCAAGAACTTTTCAAAGCTAATAAAGACATGATGCTCTAGTTTCAAGGTGCTTAGGAACTGTAGGCAAGAAGAACAAAAATAGAACTACATCAAAGCAAAAGAAAAAAAAGCTCAAAAACAAGAACATTTTAGAGTAGCTGCGGGGGGGGGGGGGGCGAGGAGGGGCGAGGAAGTATTGCATTAAAGAGCAACAAGCAGTTTGAGAGCTGACTTTTTGTTTTTCATTGTGGTAAAATATATATAACATACAATTTACCATTTTAACTTTTTCAGTCTACAATGCAGTGGTGTTAATGACATTCAGAATGGTGTGCAACCATTACTGCTTTCCATTTGCAGACCTTTTTATCATCTCAAACCAAAGCTATGTACCGGTTAAAAAATTACTCTCCATTCTCTTCTCCCCCCACTCTGACCCTGCTAATGTCTATTGTACTTTCTGTCTTTATAAATTTGCTTGTTATAAATATTCCATTTAAATGGAATCATACCATATTTGTTCTTCTCTGACAGGCTTATTGTACTTAGCACATTTTCAGGGTTTATCCAGGATGCAGCATATATCAGAACATCATTAATTTTCATGAGTGAATAATATTTCATTGTATGTATATACCACATTTGTTTATTCATCTATTGTTTGATACACACATAGGTTGTTTGGATCTTTTGCTGTTATGCATGATGCTACTCTAATGTGCAAGTGATGTGCAAGTATCTGTTTGAGTACTTGTTTTCAGTTCTGTTGGGTGTATACCTAGGAGTGTAATTGTTGGGTCAAATGGTAATTCTGTTTATTTTTTTTTTTGAACAAGCATTCAACTGTTTTCCAAGAGTTGGCATTTTAATAAAAATAAATAAGCTAGGAAATAACAGAATACCATTTTCAAAGTGTTCATGGAAAATTACTACCAAATTAGAAGTATATATCCAATGAAAACATCCTTTCAAAATGACATTTTCATACAAACAAAAATTAAGAGAATTCACTATCAGACTTGAATTAAAGGAAATACTAAAGAGAGTTCCTTAGATACATGTAAAATGATTTCAGAAGGTTGAAGATGCAGGAAGGAAAGAAAGACAATGAGAGTGGCAAATATGGGGGAAGGGAATATAAAAATACTGGTAGTATAAAGTAATATAATAATAATAATAATAATAATAATAATAATAATAGTCTTAGGGGGAAATATAGAGACAATTAAAATACCTACAAGAATGGGATATAAGTCAGGTGTTAAGTGAGTTTTCTAAGGATTTTGTCTTGTCTGTGAAGAGGGTGAATCTATTAAATAACAGTAGACTTTGATAATTCAATCATATGAGTTCCAGTCATTAGGAATATTCTTACAAAAATAGTCAAAGACTATATAACCTTCAGGGTAATACAGAGGGCAAAATGAAATAAAAAACCCAAATGAAGGCTGAAAGGAGATACAAGATAAATAGAAACACTACCTAAAATAATTTTAAACATAAATATACCATTAACTGCATTAAATGTAGAAGAGCTAAGTGCTTCATTAAAAGACAAACTCAATGTTGTACTGTTTACAAGCATGGTATTTAAAAATGTGAGGATGCCAAAAAACTAAAAGGATAGAAAAAATGCAAACACTGACCAAAGGGTGCTGAGGTAATGATATAAATATCAGAGAAAGTACACTTGAAGGTAAAAGGTATTATTAGAAACAACATGTATGCTTCATTATAATAAACGTTTTAATCCATCATGAAGATATAAAAATATTTATGTGTAATTATATAGCATCAAAATATATAAAGCATAAATTGATGTTAACTAAAGAACTAAGATTCAAAAACACACCTCTCTTGGTAACAGAACAAGCAAATTTAAAAAGTGTGTAATGTGTGCTCGGCAGAAGTGTAGAAGATGTGAACAAGATTAGCCAACTTGACCCTAGATCACTACATTGACAGGAAAATTCTAGGGCCAGGCTTCTACCAATGTAGAATGTAATGTAATATGCCAATGTAATATGCCAATATTACACAAGATCATTCAGAGAAGACAAAAAGAGTAAACATCAACTTGTTTTCTGAAGCCAGGCCAATCTTGGTACTCACACCTTACAAGCAGATAATAAGAAAGGAAATTAAAAATCCTATTGATATATAGATAATATATCAATATTAATGCAAAATTTTATGCATGATGACCACATTGTGTTTATTTCATGAATTAAATCCTGAATTAATATTAGAAATGTAATATAAATAACCAGATTAACAGAATAAAGAATAGTTAATTGTATCATAATCTCAATAGATGCAGAAAAGTTCAACGTCTATTTGTGAATAAAACATTTTGTAAACTAAAAGTAGAAGGAACTTCTTTCATCTGATAAAACATTTGTAAAAAACCTACATTAAGCATTATATTTATACCTAAAATATGGAATGCTTCCCTTTTGAGATAGGAAACAAGAATATCACATACTTTTATTATATTGAATTGAATGTTATTATGCTGAACACTTTCATTCAACATTGTATAGGAATTCTAGCCAGCAAAACAATAAGTAAAATGAATGAATGAAGGAATACTTGAAAGGAAGAACTAAAACTGTCATTGTTCATAGTCCAAATGCATGTGATTGTAGAGAAAATCCAAGAGGATCTACAGTTACAGTATGGGAAATAAAAGGTGAGCTTGGCAAGTTTGCTAGATATACACTCAATATGCAAAAGTCAACCGCATTTCTATATACTGGTAAAAAAATCAGAAAAAAATAATTTTTTAAATGTTACTACTTAAAGCAGCATTAAAAAGAACCATGGAGTAGATCTAACTAAAGATGTGCAAGCATTCCATGCAGGAAACTTACCACATTTTATTAGAGACTTTAAAGAAGTCCTAAAGAAACAAGGCTATGTTTTGCCCATAAATTGGAAGACTACCATGTTATGAAGAAGATAATTATTCCTTAATTGGTCTATTGGTTCAGTATAATTCCAGTCTGAATCCTAACCAGCTTTGTTACATGGGATACTTAAGTGGGGATCAGCACAAGTGACAAGGTGATTCTAAAATAACATATGGAAGTGCAAAAGGTTAAGAATAGCCAAAATACACATAAAGAACAAGGTGGGAGAACCTATCTGAATAGCTTTTTGACTTATTAGGAAGTTATTGTAATTAATCCTATGATGTATTGGCACAAAATAGACTTATAACATAGAAATCCCAAACACCCACACACACGTGCACATGATTTAGGAAAAAAACAAAACAAAACAAAACAAAAAAAAACAAAAAAACATGTCCTTGCACTATAGTGGAGGAAGGATCATCTCATTATATGGTACTTCACAAGTCAATTTCCACATGGAAAAGATAAATGATCCTTTCCTAACATTTTACACAGAAATCAACTCAGATGGATTTTAGAGCCATAACAATTCTTCCAGAAGATCACAAAGGAGAATATTTTTTTGAACTTACGGTAGGGAATGACTTTTTTCACATGACACAAAGAACGCTAATTGTAAAGTCAAATTAAGTCAAAATTAAGAGCTTCTGGTCATCAAAATACACCATTAAAAGAGTGAAAAGTCAAGACAAACTGGGAGATCATATTTGCAACGCTTTTATTCAGGTACACAGAGAATCTCCCTTCAAATCACTATGAAAATGCCAAAACAACAAAATAGAAAATTAGGCAAAAGGCTTGAACAAAGAGGTATCCAAATGGCCAGTAAACTACCAAGAAATAGTTCATTTCATTAGTCATTGTGTTAATGTTCATTAAAATCAAAGTGAAATTCCTACTCACCTACCTAGATAGGCACACTTAAGAAGGCAGCTAATGTCAGCACCTGGGTGGCTCAGTCGCTTAAGCATCTGACTTTGACTCAGGCCGTGACCTCACAGTTCGTGAGTTTGAGTCCCATGTTGGGCTTTGTACTGATAGCTTGGAGCATGGAACCTGCTTCCGATTCTGGGTCTCCCTCTATCTCTCTGCCCTTCCTCTGCTCGTGCACTCTTTCTTTCTCTCTCTCTCTGTCTCTCTTTCTCAAAAATAAACATTAAGAAGGCAGCTGTCAAGTCTTAATGAGGATATAGAGCAAAAGGAACTCCTTTCCATTGCTAGAAGGAATCTAGATTATTATACCCACTTTGGAAACCAGGTTGACAGTATTTTTCCAAGTTGACCATGATTATATCCGATACTCTGTGATTCTCCTGCTAGGTATGTGCCCAACAGACATGCTTGCCCAAGTGTATGAAGAGGTATGTACAAGCATGTCCACAGCAGCATTATTCACAGTAGCCAAAAGGTGGAAACAATTCACATGTTTATCAATAGACTGAATAAATAACTTGTTACATATTCATAGAATGAGATATTATACAACAATGAAAATGAATTAGCTACAGCTATATGCAAGAACATTGATGGATCTCACAAATGTAATGTTGAAAGAAGTCAAACACAAACACTTTGTAGTTCCCATCATATAAAAAATCAAAAACAGGCAAAATTTTGTGTTTTAGACATCTACACTGAGGTGGTAAGCCTATAAGGAAACATAAGGAACGGATTACCACAAAAGTCAGAGAACACTGGTTACCTTCAATGGGTGTATAAGAATTAATGATGAGACGATAGTACAAAAGAGCATCTGGGTTGCTAGTAAAATTCTATTTCTTGAATTGGGAAGTGGTTACACACAGTGTTTTGTATACTTTTCTGTATATGTTATATTTCACACACACACACAAAAATTTTAAACCCATGGTTAGAAGAACAGGAGTTGGGAAGGGGTGAGCTATTCTATAACTTCAAAAATTGGTTCTGGTGTTATAAATATGTTAAATGATTATTATACTTTTCAGGATGCTTTTGATTACAAGCAATAGAAAACCAAAGCATAAGAGACAAAAACTGAGAACAAACTGAGGGTTGATGGGGGGTGGGAGGGAGGGGAGGGTGGGTGATGGGTATTAAGAAGGGCACCTTTTGGGATGAGCACTGGGTGTTGTATGGAAACCAATTTGACAATAAATTCCATATTTAAAAAAAAAAGAAAACCAACTAAAAATGGAATTAAATAGCCTAAGCTAGTACTATAGAACTTCTAGTAGACACTAGTGATAGAGCCAGGGGCTCAATGTCAGTCATCTGTCACTAGCCAACACATATCATAAATAAATATTTATTGAATGAAAATCTGAACTATTTCTCAATCTTTAGATTCTCTTTCTCTTTGCATGTTAAGTTAGAATCAATTCTCTCCTATTTGTGAAAAATTTCTCCATGTGGTAGTAAAGATACCATAAGTCATTCCTGACGTTGTCCTTATAGCTTACAGTCAGAAAAGAGGACTTCCTTCTGAAAGGATGGAGTATGCCACCCTAAAATATGCCAATCTGGCATATGGATTATTTTAAGCTGAAAGCAATGGAGATAAGTCAGACAAAGAAGAACTCTCTGGTTTCCCCCTCTGTAGTTGGGAAGGGCAGAACAGTTCGTAGTCACCAGAGATAATTCTAGACTGTTACCTGCCCAGAAATGGCAACAGAAGAATCTATATCACAAACCTTACTAACTAGCCTTTATCTTCTTAGTTTCCCCGATATGTTTACCTTCCCACAGTTTGCGACCCTTGCAAGCCTAAAACCCTTTTCCTTTGTCTTGTCATTTCTCTGGAAATTTAGTTTTCTTTTGTCAAGATGCAGTATAAGCCCAGTTTCTACCCACTCGTTTGAGTTATTCACCACTGAGCTGTGTGCAACACATACATTAATGAACTTCTGGATTTTTTTTCTTGTTACCCTGTCTCTTGTCAGTCTAATTTGTAAGACCCCGGCTATTGAACCTAAGACAGGTACCGGAAAAACACTTTTTTATCCATTCCCATTGACTGGCGGAAAATTCTCAGGGAGGGCTCCCCTATGCTCTGGATTACTCTGAACTGAGTCATGTGCACACCACTAGACCTGGCTCTGGGTGGGTAGGGGTAGAGTCAGCCTTCCAGGACCCTAAGAGATGGATGAACAATTGCATCATGAAATCCTTTTCATTTTGACCATCTTGGTCTGTAACAGTGCTGTTCAACTCAGGCTGCTGGCTAGAATCACCTGGTAAGCTTTTTCAAAACACTGACATAGAGATTCTACTGTAGACCAATTAAACCAGAATTTTTTGGATGTGTGTGCAGTAAGGGGGAAGACATTGATATAATTTTCTAAGCTTTCCAGATGATTTTAATGTGGTACTTTGTGCTGTGAAACATGGGATTATTGTATGAATCACTGAGGTAATATTTAAGGCAAAAAAAAAGAAACAGCAAAAATTTTTATAGATATTAATCTGTTGTCTCAGGTGAGTGCTACAGTTACCTGATATAAAAATTACTTTTATTTTTTTTTTTAATTCATAGGTCATCCTAACCTGTGATTCCAATTAAAGATTTTTTAAAAAGAGAAGAGTTCAGCCCTTCAAGTATTGGTTTGCACTCCTTAAGCCTGAGGTAAATATAACACCTTTATAAGCTCTTGAGCAACAAGATGTTCAAAGTTAGGTTAGCTATATTAGCACATGAAAAAGTCAAGTGGTTCACACCCTGCTTTAAACCTACAGGAAATGAATTCATGAGCATCTCCTGAGAAAGAGGAGAGAAATTGGTACACACCATTTCCTCAGCAATATAGGTGATAGATTGTTCCCTGAAAGGAATTATTTGAGAAATACATGGTTTCCTTACTATCCTGTTTTATCATTGGTTATAACTGCATTTTAAATGCTCTCTCTTTTTCAAAAGCCAAAGCTACTCTTCTGGAAATACAAGGGATTGGACTGTAATAATTCATCCAAGACTATTATTTGATAGTTTCATAAACCTAATTTGAAAAAGGGCAGCAACTATTTCTGAGTTCTAATATCATACTGGTAGGGAGATTCTAATATTGTACTAACAGATGCTAACAGATGCTAATATTGTGCTTGTCCCACATGTCTATGCCTACGTTTTGTGAGTGGTAATGACGGTTCTCTCTGTTAATGTTAAAATAATTATACTTCTGTAAGCAGCAGCATGGCACAGTGAACAGTAGCTTTTAGGATCAGGTATACCTGGAATTAAATTCTGTCTGCTTTTTCTCAACTGTATGGCCTTGGGCGGATTAAGTTCTTAGTGTCTCAGTATTCTCTACTGTAAAATAAGAATAGAACCCATCATAAGGTTTAGAAATGACAGTTAACATCCTTCTCCCATTTGGCTTCAGAATTTAAAAAAAATTTACAAGTAAAAAATGAGTAATGTGTTCTTCTTACACAAGAAAAGAAAACATTGCAGAAAGAATTTAGACCTTGATGAACCTACTCCTTCCCATCTTGCCAACAGTGCCAGTAACATCAGTCAGGTACATAATGAGAGACTGAAAACGCCAACAAAGAAGGGCCAGGCTATATCTGTCAAAAGAACTCTGACACAAATCCTCCGCAGCAAGCAGGCTCATGAGCCAAGCCACAAACTGTGTAGCAACTAGTCTGGAAGTCTCAGAGCTTGATCAATGACTGTCAGCTTCCAACTCAGGAGCAACCAGAGAAAGCCAACTATGCTCTCCCAACCAATCACATGGAACACTTGACTTCTAGTTAGCCTGTCTCTAGCGTCCCATGCCAGTGATTTCCAATCACAGCATACCTGAAGCTTTCTTCCTCTCTTTTTTCCCCTATAACCCTCCCTTCCACCACTCTTCACCACTGCGTGTCTTTGAGTCTCTGCCAAACATCAGCAATGGTGGCTGACTCCCTTGCTCCAGAAAGTCCTCACTAAGTAGCCTCTGAATTTTCCCCTTTGGTGGTCTTTGTAGACTTCCACAATATCCTTCCAGCCCTTTTGCTTTGTATTTACAGATGGATATTTCTGTGTACCCTTAGGAAATATATACCACTTTGAGGATTTTGAAAAACAAAAATAATGTCATTTGGTTCTGTAACTTGACTTAAAAAAAAATCCTGGAAATCTATCCCTATTAGTTAATCCTAATTGTTTTCAGTGAAGGGAGGTAGTAATATTTATCCTGCCTTCTTGTAGCACAGTTAGCTCTCCGGTGCCAACTACTTTAGTGTTTTGCAGGTGGTTTCCTTTCCTGTGTCGATCACAGGGGACTTTGTTTCCATCTTCACCCCCTTGTCCTACCTCCCTTCCTCCTCCGCAGGCTTTACTCCCCCTTTAATCTGGGAGCTGCAGTTGATTCTCCATGACCCTGGCTGACTGCCGTCCCTCATGGCTGCTAGCAACAGCTGTTCTAAGGCCGTTTCTTCAGCATAGCAGGGCTGGGCATGTCCAGGGGTTAAGAGACATTGGTCTCTGGCTGGTGTAGGTCCTGTGTATTGTCTGCTCAACTTCCTCATTACTGCCATGTGACAAATGCAAGTCTTAGTCATGCTAGATTCTTTCACCTTGAGTCAATTTTCCAATTGTATGTAAGGAATTTCTTCTAATGGTTAAACATAAGCAACCTTAGAAACCAGTTTGTGAAGGAAGTAAAATTAAACGCTTCATTTATCTTTGCTTTTACCGAATAATTTGGGTAAACCTTGCAGTCATCCAAATAACATCCTTCCCAGTGAATGCCAAAGCATTCAGAATTAAGACAGTAATGGTGGGGTCTTGGAAGAATTGCTTGAAAGAGATGACAGTTCACATGGGCTGGGAGGGCCTTTAGATCCACTATAAACAACTTAATGAATTTTACTAGTGTAAAATTAATAGCCTTGTATTTGACTCTTGGCTCTTCAGGTTCAGTGAATTTGGACAAATTTCCTATTTTCTCTGTTTTCTCACATCTACAATGAAGTTGAGATTTACTTGCATCCTTTAGTTCATCAGAGGAAAAATTTTCCTCTACGTACAGTCTTGTGTTCATTAGCTGGAGACATGTGAATTAAACTGAAAAAAGTCAGATTAGCAAGAGAAAAGTCCTCTCTTACTCACCTTTGTCGTAGGAGCAAAGAGAAAAATGTTACTCTCCAAACAGCTAAACACAGGGGTTTATATGCCTAACTTAAGAAGGGGAAAGGAGGAGGGACAAAAGGCTTCTATGGAAAGAACAGATGGATTTCTAGAGGAACAAATGGGAGATAAGAAAGTCTGTGCTAATGTTTGTTGGTGCAGATGCACGTTCTCTTCTCTGTCCTTTTTCTGGCCAGTAAAACTCCTCTGAGAAGGGATTTATGGCATCCTCGCTCCCAGAAGTTTCTGCCTTTAGTTAGATAAGCTCCAAAAAGCCTTCTTCCTGTATCTGTTAAATCTCAAATGTCTTTGGTTTAAAATCATCTTCATACCAGCTCTGTGAGTCTGAGTAGATCCCCACAGGTTGCTGTGAGAATAATCAGGGTAAATTCGGTGAAGCTCTTAGCACAGCATTCCAAAAAAAACCTTGTGATTATTATTGATATTTGAAAATTAGTCTTTCTGCCTTGCCACCAGTAGCACATGGGAAATTATGGTGATTTTTAGTACAAATGTAAACCCTTTTCATAGATCTCAGCAAGTTTGCTTAATTTCTGCATCAGCATTTCTTGTATTCAGTTGCTGATTCGTCACTTTTTGCTCATATTCGACCTAACTCTTCTGAATCAATTTCTTACTGAGCATTAAGCTTGCCTTAGAATTCATTGCAATTGTCCTAAATAATTTGGGTGGCTCAAGAAAACAAACATCTTTCATGATTCTCTTTTTCCTAATTTCTTCCTGACATCCCATGGATATTCTGGGATGTCACTCATGGTGGTTTTGTTTGGGTTCAGTTTCTTTTGTCTATGTTGTTGTTGTTGTTGTTGTTGTTGTTGTTGCTGCTGTTTTTTTATTTATATCCTCTTCTTCTCATTTGACTTCTTGCTCCTCAGAAGAGAAACAGAAAAGTGGTATCTTTGCTTTTGTAATCCGCTCATGTCATCAGTTGTTTATAAATGCTAAGCATTTATAGGGCCACTATGGGTTAGTGGGAAAAATACATCTTACCAATAGATATCATCTCTTTTGCCATTTGATAATGTCATGGACTTTTACACAAGTTCACTGAAGCTGGAGTGAACAAAATCCTAATGCATTTAAGATAGGTCAGAAGATTTGCATATGAGCAATATTGCTTGCAGGAGATAAGTAACTTCTCTTCAAATTGGCTTAAAACATATAATTTGCCAAAGTTATCTTCTGTTGCCTAAATTCCCCAGATAAATATTTGGTTTACTTTGCTTGGGAAAGCATTACTCATAATAAAAATATCTTAGTTGTTCTATATACAAATGCAATGGAGTATAAACATGCATATTAATTCACTACTTTAAATTGGCCATTGCTATTTTATTGGTCAATAAACATTTTATTTATTATAATATTAAACAATTGTTATAAATATATTAATAGAATTGTTTACTAATTTCTAAAAATATATCCTGTATCTTGCTTATGAAAATGCATTTATAGAACCCTTGAGTTGGTCATTTGACATGGAACATTATTCCTTTTGTGTTCAGCATTGCCAAGAGAAAACTAGTGCCATCTCTGAAAAGGTAGTAAGTTTACATTTGTTGGACCACTAGGGGAAGTAAATTCTAGAGCTAAGAATGCTTCACTGATTCTATAGTTGACCTGAGGAAAATAAGGCCAATATCCATCCATTTAGTTGAGAAAATAGCCTGGCAAAATACATAAGAAAGAACTAGTTAGACAGCCTTGGGAAATAAGATTATTAACAAATAATTTCAATATATTCAATTAGACAAACCACTAAGTCATTTTAAAACCAGTTACAGGGGTGCCTGGGTGGCTTAGTCGGTTAAACGTCCAACCCTTGATTTTGGCTCAGGTCATGACCTCACAGTTGTGACATCAAGCCCCATACTAGGCTCCATCCTGAGTGAGGAGCCTACTTGGGATTCTCTCTCCCTTTCTCTCTCTCTGTCTCTCTCTCTTTCCCTCTTCACCTCTCCCCTGCCCGCTCTCCCTCTGTCTAAAATAAAATAAAATAAAATAAAACCAGTTAAAATAAAACTGAAAAAAACAGTTAATAAAAATTTTTACATACTTGAGAATTATAATGCTGGTCATGAAATGTCAGAATGAACATTAGCTTTGACTTGGGCTTTGTGGATATGGAATGTGTGCCTGGCATCTGTCATAATAATGGAGTTCTAGAAGACCTCTTTCTTGGATTTTCTCTATCCCCCATGAAAGAAACTGAACCCTAAAATGTTACTTAAAATATTACCAACCCAATCAGAACATCATTTACAATAAAAAGACAATAGCTCAGGTCTACAACCATAATTACTTGGGTAATTCAGGAAAGGAACCACTAATTTTTCTAAATTGCCAAGATAATGGAGGGGATATGAAGTCAATTAGCTGAATTATTCTAGTGGTTAACTGCGCAATTCAAATAACTTGATAATTCTAACTTCACCCTTCATTATTTTGAGGCTTACTTTAAAAAGTGGCATTTGTTCCATTTTCAGATACGTTATTTAAAACAGAAATGCCTCTTATTGAAAACTACCACTAATTAGTGATTGAGGCAAAATAGCATATGTTTTCTCTGCCTGATGAGATCTTAAAGATCCTGATGATTATTTTTAATTATACTATTGTCTGTGTATCCCATAGCATCTTATTTTCTTCAGCTAACAGATGAATAGTCTGAAAACTAGTCCTTATACCTGAACAACTGGCCCTCTCAGGACTTGCTGGGACAAAGCTGAATCTTTACAAGACAGACAAATCAGAAAGGAGCATGACTTCTAAAAGACTGATGATCCATCATTTTAGTGTGGAGGGTTCCATAAAAAAGCTGCTCAACATGGGTTCTAGAAAAAGTAATGACCGGGCTTTGGAAGACAGACCAGAAGTAACATCTGGATGGGCTGCCTCTATATGATGGTCCTCCCTCCTGACCTGCCATTCCAGGGAAGAGGTGATGCCAAGCCCCAGTAAAGGAATTGGGCACAGCTAAGTGAGATTTTTTACTTTTTATGATATACTGGAGCAGAATAAGAAACAGGACTAAGGCAGAAGTTCAGGGACAAATTAGTGCCAGGGACACAAGACCAAGGTTGAATTCTGTCATCAGAGACATCAAATAACCACACAGAATTCCTGATTCTCCAGCTCCCCCAAACCTGTGTCACTATACACACCCCCATTTCAATAACTGGTACCACTATCCATTGCCCCCTAAGTCTCCCATGTCAGACCTATTATTTCTTTGTTTGTCAAGTCAAAAGGTCTGCTTTCTTCTTTCATAATAAAACTTGATTACATATTAAAACTGTAGCCAAAAGCAACATAAAAACTAGTTTAATTTCTTTAAGGGCAAAAAGAAGTTAGTTATACAAATGTGGGACCTACTTTCACCCTTTTCAAGATATTGGAAATATCTGCTTTATGTACTGAAGGTGCAAAGATGGGGAGGTGCAAAGGTACTCTTCCCATGAATTGATTAGCACGTCCTTTAAGAAAAAAAAAAAAAGATTTTATCTTTAAGTAATCTCTACACCCAATATGGGGCTCCAACTTACAACGTTGAGATCAAGAGTCATATGCTCTATTGAGTGAGCTAGCAAGGTACCCCTACCATGTCCCTTTTAATACTAAGTTTAAAAGGGAAAATATTCTGTATTTAAACAGTCTAATTGTTCAGATCCAGCATACAAATAACTGCTAGAAAACATTTTCTGAAGGAAAGTTCCATGTAATTCCCAAACAAAGGAAAAATAACGGGCTTTGTTCTGTTTCTTTTTGTTTGTTTGTTTGTTTGTTTTGTCTCCTGGTTTGTTTTTCCAATTACTTGAACTTCCTGGTAGAAATATTAAGATGATAATTTTATAGCTTAGTCACCTTTTTATCATGTATGAAAAATGAGTTGCTGATATGATAAATCAATCTTCACCTTACTCTGGTTGAGTTGGGATGAAAGAGTGTTAAGAATTTGACACCATCACCACATGTTCTCCAAATGATACCACATTCCTGACTTTCAACAACCACATCAGTATATATTTTGTTGCCTATACCACCAAATTCCATTCCTAATTAAACACCAAAGCTTATCATCTTCTCGTGAACATAGACTCTATTCAAGGTTGGTGAACATCCTTTATGATCACCAAAGAGTTAATGCGACTGAACACTCTAAATCTCTTTAACAGCAGACACCGAGGAATAGAGTTTATTCATATATTTTGTTTTGGTTTGGATCTTAATTAGACTCAGGAACTGCTGCTGTGAACCTTTTTTTAGCATATAATATGTGTTAGTTCTTGGGGTAGATACCATAAAGAATAAGACATAATCTCAGTACCTGGAAAATGTAGTCTACTTGAATAGAGATTTTTTTTTTAATTTTTCTAACCTCTGATTTGTTCCCATGAAAGTGTTCAGTGGATTCCACCAAAGAAGCAATAAAGACATCCATCAGAGGTTAGCAGTATCTTTAAGTGATTGAGTGTTAGCAGGTACTTTTATGTTTTTGAGATTTTGTTTGTTTTGCAAGAGTGTATTTGGTATTTTGTAAGCAGAAATATAGGCACCAGTTTTTAAAGTGATGAACAAGATCTTATAGTGCTTTTTCACAATAGCGTGCTCAAGGAACATTTGTTAAGTGAATGAGTACATTTTTCAAATTCTCAAACTTCCCTCATTTAAAAACATTAAGGCCATTTATTTTGGGTCAAAAGAACTCCCCAAATTTCCACTAGAGTAGATAATTCTATTAACTTTATCTTCAACTTTTGAAAACCACTAACCAGTAAATAAAGAGCTCAATAAATTTTTGTGGATGTTATATTGTACCCAAAGGATAAAGAAGGGGAGTTTGATTTATGTCTACTCTTTTTTAGAACATTCTATAAACAAACACCATTGTGTAGGACATAGGCATAGTTTGAGTACCATCACTGCTTGAACTGAATACATAACTGCCAACTTCTTCCAGCCCATCTTGATAGAATAGAGAAGAGTATGTAAAAAATGTCTTCCTAGGTTGTGGGATGTAAAGATAAGTAAATGTTATGAAAACCAACCTTAAGTCACTTGAACAATTTGACTTTGATCCAGAGGTGAAAGATTTCAAAACATAGTCTGGAAGTTCAGGTTAGTTGACTGGACCGTGAGAGGTAATGACTCCAGTGTTTCAACTTTAGACAGTCTACTCATTTTCTTTATTTCTTTAGCAAGGGACTACGTAGTAAACTGGTCAGACTTCATACCTAGATGTGCCATAGTCTTTAGGAAATCAGGTAATAAGAACACAGCAGTATCACGAGAAAACAATTCAAAGCACAAGGTTTAATAGTAGTTGGTGGGGAGCGTTTTCACATTACTAGGGACAGAGCCAGAGGGGTGATAGTAGTTGTGGGTCAAAATCTCTATTGAATTGATTTATGCCACTAAGACATTTAGAATCGCATTGAAAAGATAAGAGACATACATAGCAAATCAAGTAACATGCCTTTTATAAGGTACCCAGTACTCTTTGCCCATGTCTTACAGATACAGCTAGACAAAACTCACATAAGCTCAAAATAGTTACATACCACTTCCAGCCCGGAGTTTCTCTAATGTCATGGTGAAGGCCAGCAGAACTGCACACACTTATGCACGTATAGTCTGAAAGTGCAGGGCAATTATTGCCAGTAGAGCCATTTTTTAATCAAAGAGGGACAGGAACTTATACGTCAATATTTCCTCAGGGATTTTCAAAGATGCATTTCCTAAGGTCATTAGAACATCTTGGTGAAAACCAATATCAGTTACCCATAGTGGTGGCCAACTCAATAAGGTATCTTTGAACTGATTCCCCTTCCTTCTATGTCCCACTCGCCCAGACTCTCAACCACGTTTTGTGAGATCACTGCCCACCCATATGGAAACCTATGTCTTACCTCTCCTTTTGAGACACCCAATGTCAGGCATGAGGCAGGGAGAAATCAACATGATAATAAGACCATTACCTATGAAATGTAATTGCAAAGAAAAATCAAGAGATGGATTTCAGAAACTCTATGAAAGAATTGACAGAACTTAGTAATAAAGCAATGAAGAATGAGAATAGTCATCTTGGTGGGCAAGATGGTGGGTTCTAATCTAGATAAGGCCATAACTTAATGGTATTGACCAGCGGGCCATGGGAGCTAAGCTTTAGGAATCAAGTGAGAGTTGAAATTTTTCCAGTGAATGAGTTCCTTAAAAGAAGACTTTATGAAGAGGTGACCAATTGGGTGATAGACTGAATTTCAGGTAATTATCAGATTTCAGGGGCAAACAAGAAAAAGAACTGGCAGACACTGGGCACCCAGGAAACAATAAGAGTTTAGTGTTATGTGTGATGGTGGGTGAGCGGAGAGAACATGCAGTTCAATTCCATCATCAAGTCAGACACCACACTAAAGAAGCTTAAGGTGGAAATAGCTTGTATGCAGTAATATGCAGTAAAAAGATGGAGACAGTTGTGTCAATGGCTTACGGTACAGATAATGTATGTGGAGATAGTTCACTGATGACACGTTGCTGTGCATGAACTGAAGGAGAGAAGTTTGATGTTTGTAGATCCAAATAAAGTAATTTTTTCTAGGATTTTAAAGCTGGAAAAAGGGTAGTGGAGCTAACTTCCGCATGAAAAAAAATCCTAAGCTTATTTTATTTTTAAATGAGCTTTATTGCATAAGAGACTCTTAAAAACTGAGAACAAACTGAGGGTTGATGGGGGATGGGAGGGAGGGGAGGGTAGGTAATGGGTATTGAAGAGGGCATCTTTTGGGATGAGCACTGGGTGTTGTATGGAAACCAATTTGACAATAAATTTCATATATTAAAAAAATAAATGAGCTTTATTGAAATCAGTTACTAATTACATAGAAATTCTGAGATTTATCTTGGTATCAGACTTTTATGCCCTTTTCTTCTCAAGAAAAATCATTAAAAAAAAGATGAATGCTCATAAGCATTTTCTCTAAGATGTTGGTCTACAGAATGGCATTATTGAAAAGTACTTCTCTTCCAGAAAATATTGGAAGAATTCCACTTGAATAAATATGGCATAGCTCAGTGCCTACTTTTGCATACCCATATTTGTGTTAAGCTAATCCTAGTTTCCAAAAAAAGGTTTTTGTGCTGTTGAAAAGCATTTCTGAAATACTGCCAACCCCATCTTGTGATTGAAGCTCTTTGGTATAACACAGGTTAGAAGGGGTGAGATGCCAAGCAGGTATTTAGAGAGTTTGATTTTAATGTTTTATATTTGAATGAGTCATGGTTTAGATAATCTGTTTTTGCAAAACATGTTTTCAATATGCAATCTGATCATTTTCTACTTTTTCATTGAATATCTTCTTTTTTATCCTTCCTAACGATCTGCTTTAAATATAAATAACAGTTAATCACAGTGTGCTTAGTTCAGCATACATCATCCTTCCAGGTTATGTTTGTTATCTGTTGAACTTACTCTTTGGATCAAACATTTACTGAATGAGTGAGATTTCAGACAGTGGCTAATTGCCCAAAAAGAGTTTAAGTGAGCCTTACAAACCACATATCATTTATCCAATGAGTTGTTACAAGCCTGTTGTTTATCTATACAGTATAACCGTGATAGTCAAACTATAATTCATTTGCAGGAGTGTCTGTTTTTTGTTTCATATTTTCATGATCATTGTATTATCTTTTAATTGATATTAAGCTACTGCTGGGTTCTTTCTTTTTTAACTTTTACAGCTTTTGGTTTTACTTATTCAACTTGTAAACTGACAAACATTCTACGTCTTATTTTTTAGAAACTTTTTTAATGTTTATTTATTTTGGGGGGGGAGGGGCAGAGAGAGAGAGAGAGAGTGAGACACAGAAGCCAAAGTAAGCTCCAGGCTCTGAGCTGTCAGCACAGCTGTCGATGCGGGGCTCGAACTCACCAACAGTGAGACCATGACCTGAGCCGAAGTTGGACGCTTAACCAACTGAGCCACCCAGGAGCCCCTGTTCTATACGTTATTTTAATTTTACTCTTGGTATGAAACTTTATTTGTTTTTAATGCACAAGAAGTGTAAGTTCCTTCCTGATAATGAGATTTTTTTAAAATAAAGAGGATAATAAAAATGTTTACAATCTCACCAGAGAGAACCACTATTGTTTACATGATGCCATAATTTTTTGTATACCTATATATGAAAAATTAAAAACAAAATGTGAGGGGTGCCTGGGTAGATCAGTCAGCTGAGCGTCCGACTTTGGCTCAGGTCATGATCTCATGGTTTGTGAGTTCGAGCCCTGCGTCGGCTCTGTGCTAACAGGTCAGAGCCTGGAGCCTCCTGCAGATTCTGTGTCTCCCTCTCTCTCTGCCCCTCCTCTGTTCTCACTCTGTCTCTCTCTGTCTCCCTCAAAAATAAATAAACATTAAATTAAAAAAAAACGTGATCATATAGAACATAACCTTCCCAAACTTGCTTTTTTCATTAACATGTATTATAAACATGTAATCCTACCCTAATATTGCCATACAGCTTGATTTGTATTGAGTACATAATACTTGTACTTGTACTCTTTCTGTTAAATATTTAGTATTCTCAATGGTGTGGTTAATAACTGTTTAGTTAAATCTTTCCTGATTTCCTTAATTAATCCTTAGAATATATCACTAAATTATTTCTGTGTTAGAACTCTCATTTTTAAGAAATGCATTTGAGTTTAACAACAACAACAAAAAGAGATATATGGGAAGCACCTAGGAGCATCCTGAGGACCTTAAGCACAGGGAAGTTGCTGGAAACATTCTTTGGACTCCTATGTATACTGGTCTCTAAATTTATGATTCATTACCTCCTTCTCACCCAAAAGTCTCCCCCTGCTTCATATCACACGCATAAAAACAGAGCCACCCATAGCAACCATTTGTGTGGCACAGGCCCAGCCATCCTGAGAAAAATGAAATCATTCCCATTTCTTTCTCATGGCTGCACCCATTCTCCATTTCAGCTTTCCAGGATTAACAGATGTTCACCTTGGCCCCATCAACTGAGGCCAAGGGATGGTGCTTGACGAACACGGTTGCCCGGAGCCACTCGATAGCCATGTAAATGATGGGGAGGCAGTCTATGAATACCGTCATACTCTTACCACTCATCATACACGTTTTTATGTAAAGATATTTATTGCAACAAATTGGCCCAGTTAAACCAGTGAAAGAAAGGAAATTCTTTTTTTTTCTCTTTCTTTCATACAAATAGTTTTTTTCTAACACTGAGTTCATTTCATCTGACAGTGGGCAACAACACCTTCACATGTTTTTGAGGTATGCATCTACAAAGAAGATACCATCCTCTATGAGCACTCCAGTTTGATTCAACTGGAATGTTACCTATTGTCAACTCTTAATAAGAATAAGAAAATTCCATCGTGGAAAAAGATTTTAAAACTTGTTAGCTGTTCTCTTTTAGAATTAACATACGTAAAATCACATTTCTCGCATAATGCATTTTGTGGTTATTATAAGAAAAGCACATCTAGTATTTAAGGACAGAACATTAATATTTATAGAGAAAAATCATGACCAACTTAAAGTAAGTCTAAATTTTTCTCTGGACTTTGATTATGCAGCTAGAAGTATATTTCCACAAGAGAGTAGAATCTTCCAGTCAAACGTGTTGAAAATTTTTGGAGAGAAAGGAATTAATAGGATGAAAAGCCTAAGGCAAACTAGGTATTATAGAATTGTATCAGTTCTATGTTTTCTAGAAAAGCCCATAATGTTATGTAAGTCTGGGATCTCTACATTTTCTTCAGTTGCCTTAGTCTCTACTGTATTAGTTATCTATTGCTGCATAACAAATTACCCCCAAATTTAGTAGTTTAAAACAACCAACATTTATTATTGCACACAGTTTCTGAGCGTCAGGAACCAGGAGGAGCTTCGCTGGCTGGTTCTGGCTCAGGGTCTCTTATGGAATTGCAGTTAAACTGTCAGCTGGGGCTATAGTCCTCCGAAGGCTTGACCTAATTAAGGGATCCGCTTCTAAGCTCACTTGTGTGGCTATTAGCGAGAGGCCTCACTACATGGGCGTCTCCCTAGGTCTGCTCATGACCTGCCAGCTCATTTACCCCGGAGCAAACCATCTAAGAGATAAAGAGTTGGTGGGCAGGGGGACATAGAAGCAATGCTGTCTTGTATGACAGCCTCAAAATTGACAATCCAGGGGTGCCTGGGTGGTTCAGTCGGTAGAGCACGCAGTTCTTGATCTCAGGGTTGTAAGTTCAAGCCCCACTTTGGGTGCAGAGATTACTTAAAAATAAGATCTTTAAAAAACAAAACAAACAAAAGTGACAATCCATCACTTCTGCCATATGCTGTGGCACACAGAACCTTCTACCATGAGGGCAGAGAGGGGTGTGGGGTGGGATATGTAGTGTAGGGATACCAGGAGGTAGGAATCACTGGGCCTCATCTTGGAGGTTGACAACTGCATATACCGTTCTCAGGTCATAAAATTCCCTTTATAATTTGATTTATATTTACATTTCTAGAATTTTGATTCCCTTCTATATTTTTTCTGTGTACTCAAAATAATGTTACAAATCAATTGTAATTCTACAGTTTGCATGTAGATGTTTCTAACATGGATTGCCTGGGTGGCTCAGTCAGTTGAGTATCTGATTTCCACTCAGGTCATGATCTCACAGTTCATGGCTTCGAGCCCTTGCATTGGACTATGTGCTGACAGCTCAGAGCCTGGAGCCTGCTCCAGATTCTGTCTCTCTCTCTCTCTCTCTCTCTCTCTCTCTCTCTCCCCTCCCCCAGTCACGCTCTGTCTCTCTCCTTCTCAAAAATAAATAAACATAAAAAAAAATGTTTCTAACATTTAGTGGTTGGGGTTTAGCCGTTTCTTATATTTTTACCAATGCTCCATATCCTAAATTATACATATTATGCTTATTTTAAAAACAAATTGATTAAGTGGATCTCTCTTTTTAGACTATCTTCATTCATTAATTTATTTAATAAATAATAATTTATTTTTATTTTTATATTATATATTTTTGAGTTCAGGGAAATGTGTTTTCTTTATGTTCCAGTATGTCACTTCTGTGACATACTTCTGTTCTAGTCTCCTCTTTTTTAAAAACAGCTTTATTGGGGTGCCTGGGTGGCTCAGTCGGTTAAGCATCTGACTTTGGCTCAGGTCATGATCTCACAGTTTGTGGGTTTCAACCCCGCATAGGGCTCTGTGCTAACAGCTCAGAGCATGGAGCCTGCTTCAGATTCTTTGTCTCCCTGTCTCTCTGCCCCTCCCCTGCTCTCTCTCTCTCTCTCTCTCAAAAATAAATATTAAAAAAATTAAAAACAACTTTATTGAGATATATTTCACATGTCATACAATTCACTCATTTCACTCATGTAAAGTGTAAAGTTCCCTGTTTTTAAGCTACATTTTTGGAGGCAAAAAGCCTGACAATATCTAGAATTGGTCAGAGATATTTGATCACCCTATATGTATTTAACTAATAAAGGTCTATCTTTAAGATTTCATGTATACATGTTCTTTCTGCCAGAGCAAATAGGTAAACACAGATATCTTGTTTATTCTTTCTGTCAGTGTTCTGCAGAACCTGAAGGTGTTAACTGTGTGGCAAGCAGGACCAAAGAAGTAACTTCAGTGGCCTGCAGATCTATCTATGTGCCAGATGAGTTGTCCCATCAGAGTCCTATCATCTTCCCCTAGGAATAAATAAACAGTCCAAACCTCAAGTGACTATTATAAAGGACTATGTTTACCAGATTATCAGTACACACCCAAATACTGTTGTTCCAGATAATCTAGTCACTAATGGATGGAAATTATATTTTATTTAATGATATTCCAGAAAGTAAAAGATGTGTGTTTTCATATGCTTTTCAAGAACTATCACATAAGCCTAAAACAGAGCAGGTGTTCATCTTAACTGAAATGTAGTATACATTTTTTTGTTTGTTTGTTTCCTTCCTTAGGTAAAATTTTTTCTATTAAAAAATTACACAGCTAGCACACATATATTTCTGGAAAAAATAGAAAATATACAGAAAGAATTTGTAAGCATTTCAATCCTGTTATCTAGAAATAGCCCGTGTTAAGTTTTGGTGTATATCCTTTCAAAAAACAAAATTTTAGAGGGCATATATTTATAGACATTATAACTGGTAATTGCAAGCTTTAATCATCTGTGATTAAAAACTGGGCTCAATTTAATATTTAATTATTTGATTACTTCTTATTGTGTATTTGGTTTGCCTTGATCTCCAGGAGGCTGGATATACCACTTCTTTTCTCCGTGGGTCCATGTTCACTGATATGGCCCCTAAAAGGAGCCTTACCGTCACCACTGTTAATGGTGCCCCTTACCTTTGCAAGGAATCTTCCAGCTCACAGTGCTTAGAAACCCGCCAACCCTCTCATGGGCCTCCACGCAGCACTGCCATGTGCCATGACTCTAAAGAAAATTCCTTCTTCAGCTTCTCAGAGCTCAACTCCCAATTTCCTGTCAGCAAGCCTGCAAACAAATGTATACACTCACGTATAAGAACAAGTGGTATTTTTAGGACAGTGAGATCTCATGCCAAATGTATAAAACAAATCGTTTCTCTCGAACAGAATAATACCCTGGCACATTAAGTACTGTATAGGCAGCGTCCTGTGTGAATCTTTTTGTACTAAAGCATTCACGTTTTGGGGTCCTCAACATTTCAAACACCTTTTATGCAGATGAAGGATCAGCTTAATTCTCACTAGGTAAATGGCCTATTCAGGATTTTTAGATCAAAGAAACAATCTGCCCTACAAGTTGATTCAATACTACAGAACAAACAATAATAACCAGTTCACTCCTTTGACAGTTTTGTAGGCTTTTATCTTTTCCATCCAGGTTTCAGTTGGTCAACTTTCAATAAAGGTACAAATTCAAGCTTCTTGTTCCTTGATTAGTAGTCTCAGCTCCTACCCTCATTCTCTGAGAAGGGTCTTAACTGTGCCAGGAGGTGGCAAAGGGAGACTCCATTTTCATGCTTTAGGCTTACGTATACTTTTGAGTTATTGCAATGAGAAAATATTCATACACTGGTTACATGATTAAAAAAAAAACCTGCCAACATCACCACCAATGAAACAAAAGTAGAAATCTGGCCACAGACACATTGAAGCATTCAGAGTGGAGCTCATGGTGGTCTATTTCTGCTGTACTATTAGATAGTTTGTGGTGGTTGCATGGTCCGGGAGGATGTTCAGAAGTCCGTGCCCCTGGCGCTGTAAGAAATGTGTAGTCCTGGGGTGCCTGGGTGTCTCAGTCTGTTAGGCATCCGACTTTTGATTTTGGCTCATGTTGTGATCTTGCAGTAGTGGAATTGAGCCCCGTGTGTGTGGAGTGTGGAGCCTGCATGAGATTCTATCTCTCCTTTTGCCCTTCCCCTGCTTTCACACGTGTGCACATGCCCACACTTTCTCTGTCTCTCTCTAAAGAAAAAAGTAAAGAATAAAAGACATGTGGATTCCTTAGGCATGTTATTAAACCCCAGTTTCTGTATCCATCCCACGCTATATTGAATGCTGAGGCCTCTTGGAACCCCACCACTCTGTAGTTCCTATGACTTTCACTTGAATGATCTCATTGTAAGAAAAGTCACATTCTTTTATTTCTCCAAACAAAATTTAATCTTCTTGATTTATTTTTTACGGGGTGGAGGAAAATTCAATGCCAGTCTTTTTTTTTTTTTTTTTTTTTTCAGATTTCCCTGCCCCTGCTGTAGGGTTCTGTCAGGAGTAGACACTGTTCAGTGCACGTGCAGGGGTAGACTCACCAGTCTTCAACACTGGTGACACCCTCCTTGTCCATTTCTGCAAGTTCTTGAATGGAGGTAGCTCAGCTTCTTTTTACCTTATTTTGACCATGAATATTCTTTAATAGCCCTCCAAGATATTTTTCATAAAGTTAATTGCTACCTCCCTCGTACCAGCCACTTGTTGGTTGGCTTTTCAGTTCTGTTGCTGCTTTTCTTCTCTGCTTTTCCAATATTCTAGAGAGCTGAAAGTCTGCAGGTTACATTTCTTGGTGCCCCTTACCAGCGGGCTCCTGGTTTAGGACCGCTAATGGGAGGCAATGGCAGGATGCTGGAAGGCAGGAAATGAGGGAAAGGGATTTACCTATGGCTTTCCATTTCTGACAATGTCTCAGGCAGCAATGATGTTATTTACTACAGTGACAGTGTTGCCAAAGTTCCATTCCTGGTTGGGGTGACATCTTGTCAGCAGATCAACAGCTAACTACAGTAGTGTCTCAATCAGAACCGTGGTCAGTATAAGCATATGAACCCCAGCCTAGAAGTATTGGCAGATTCTATTCTTTGGTTGTCACTCCTCATGTTTTTTTTGTTGTTGTTTTGTTTTGTTTTTTTTAATGTTTATTTATTTTTGAGAGAGTGAGAGAGAGCAAGAGAGAGCAGGGGAGGGATAGAGTGAGGAAGACAGAGAATCTGAAGCAGGCTCCATGGTGTCAGTGCAGAGCCTGACACAGGGCTCAAACTCACGAACTGAACCATGAGATCGTGACCTGAGCCAAAGTTGGATGCTCAACCAACTGAGCCACTAGGCGCCCCTCCTCTTGGTGTTCATCCTCCACCTCCCCTCCTTCCCTGTTTTCTCTCTTGCATTACTTTCATAATCAATTCCTTACATTAAATGTTCTCTAGTTGAAATATTCCATTTGGCTTTTGTTTTTCTTGACTGGAAGTTGATTAACAGACCTCCTGTCCCTTACCCAGTATCCTTGAGCTGTACTATCACACACCTAGTTACCTTTTACCAGACTGTGTGTGAGGGTAAGATGTTGTCCCTGCTCTTCTCAAATCCAATAAAACCCTACTTAGTTAGGATTCTTTCGGTTGCAAATAATGGAATCTCAGCTGAGGGAACCTAAGACAAATTGGAAAATTTAAGATTTTAAGTGCAAGCTTGGATCCTTAGTCCTGGGATATATCCAGGCCACCTGAACCATGGATGGAAGCCCCGCAGGTAACTACATCAGTTAGCCAGTACTGCACAACAAACCCAGACTTAGTAGTATATGATAATAACCCAAGACTCCGTGGCTTCTAATAACAACCATTTATCATTTTTCATAAGTGTGTGGGTTGGTTGGGTAGTTCTTTTCATCTGGCGGGGGGGATGTGGATGATCTCAGCTGCGTTTCTTCATATCTCGTTGGTTAGCTGGTAAGTCATTTGCGGCCTGGTTTATTAGGGTGACCTTGGATGGGGCACTATAGCTATAGTCCTTCCCCTTTCAGCAAACTAGCCAAGCATTTCTCAAGGAGTGGATGGGTCAAAGAGAAAGCAAGGCTTCTTGTGATTTAAGTTAGAAACTGGTAGTGTGTCACTTTCACCAAGTCACATATTAAGCACAAATTGAAGAGGTGAGATACCAGGATCCAGGAAGAGCTGGAAAGTGGCATACAGGAGGGGGGGTAGTGAAGGGGGCCTGTTTTGCAATCTATCCACTATAGTAAACCCAGGAACTCTACTTTTCTTTCTTTCTTTCTTTCTTTCTTTCTTTCTTTCTTTCTTTCTTTCTTTCCTTTTACTTATTTTTGAAAGAGAGAGAGAGAGCGAACGGGGGAGGAGCAGAGAGGGAGAAGGAGACACAGAATCAGAAGCGGACTCCAGGCTCTCTGAACTGGTCAGCACAGTCCCCAACACGGGGCTCAAACCCACAAACTGGGAGATCATGACCTGAGCTGAAGTTGGATGCTTAACCGACTGAGCCATCCAGGCGCCCCAATCACCTTTGCTTTTCTGTAAGCCTTGCTTTATTTTATTTTTTCCACCACACACCTACCTACCTTTCTTGCTTGCTTGCTTGCTAGCTTTCTTGCTTGCTTTCATTTATTTCTTTATTTTAACCTGTTTTCTTTCTTGCTTGGTCTGTGTGGTAGAAAATGGCCACTGCTACCACCTTCTAAGTTTATGTGTTCACCATTGAAGTAGAGAGCCAGACTAAAACTAGAACCTCAACCAACTCTATATACCTTGGAAAAGGTCTTGGTGGATCATCTTCAGTCAGGTGCACACTCTTGGAACAATAAACTGTGGTCTAGAAGACTGGCACATTAGTGCTTTGACTGTAGCCCTATGGATGGAAGGAGAGTTGAGAGTAGCTATGTGAGAAGGAAGCATCAACCCAAATATTATGCAAATAGAGCCACGAAACTTATAAATGTTTCCAAGGTGTCTTTAATTTTGTTTTTAAGAGAAATATGTTTTGCAGCTATGACTTAGATTGCGAGGAAAAAAGGAAAATGATTTAGTGTGGGGAGCAAGAACATGGGCTATGGTGCAAGACTGCCTATGTGGATATCTCCCCTTTGCCACATCTTAGCCTTGCAACATTGGGAAAATTCTTGATCTCCTTGAGGCCCAATTACCTTGATAGTAAAACGTGATACAAAATGATTCCTATCATATAGATTGTTGTGAGGATTTAATTAGAACATGCATACTGCCCATACAACAGTGTATGCTCCATAAATGTTAGCTGTTGATACAAATTCTAAAGAAAAAGCACGGAACACTAGGTATACAAATTCAGCAGGACAGAACTTGTGATTTCTATGAGCTTTCACTGTCTGAATTATCTGCTCGAGGTCTTTAGTTTGAAATCAAATTAAAGTCATCCTAGAATATCCTCACTGGAAACCCCAGCTTTGTGTTTACTGTTCTATTAATCATCTTTTCAAGGCATTCCTTCAGGTTGTTGTGTATGTTTACCAAGGACAGAGTTAAGTCAAAAGTAGACAAGGTCAGGAAAGCCAAGATGTCATTGATGAAGCTGTGAACCTGTCGGGGAGTGGGGATCAAAGAATGACTCTTTGCTTGAGGCTGAAGTAGGTCAGAAAAGCATATAATTTTGAAGAAAAAATTTATCTGTGTCTAATTGTCCCCCAACTCTTCCACAAAGCACAGAAACCTCGAAGTGTTAGTAATTGTATACCTAGTAGTCCTGGGCAAAGAGGAAAAGAAAAACTTTTAAATATTGAAAGTTTCAGTATGGATCATTTAAATGATACTATGTAGAATGCAAGTATGTAGGACTTTGTAAGATACCAAATCAGGAGCTTTTTAACAAAAGAGGGAAATGTGTCTTGTTTTTCTTTTAATTTTTATGTAGTATAATTTCTTTGATGATCAGATTGTGTCCAATGAACTCATTTTAAAAGTATGTGCAAGAAGTTATGAAAATGTGTTAAAATAGCTTCTTGTGTTTTATTTACCACACCTACATTCTTCGTGCATATTGGCATAGGAAGTAGCTAAGATTGAAGGCAGGCCATTCCTTTATAATCTTATCCAAAATAGAAGCTAATAGTTGTAATGACTCATTTGTTTCCTTCTACTTTCAATCCTTATCTTGGGACCACAGATTGCATTACAATTGCTAAGTAATTGTACATCTTTTGTGAAGCACCTTGAAATGTTTTGCTGTGGTAAGAAATTGGCCACGTTTTAGAATTACCAAACAAAGCTAAGTTTTTTTAACTGAGTCCTGTCGCTTGAATGTAATATGTCGTATTATTTTGAGAACATGCAACGAGTCACTAGAAAAAAAGATGAGGCCCAAGTATTTAATAAATAAATAACTTAATTTAAATAAGAGATTTCCCTACAGTGAAATCTATTTTTGTAATAATTTTCTTGACTTCTAACATATACCATGAGCATGCCTTATTGCAAACTCTTGGTCACCTGATGCTTAGAGACATTATTTTTTTTCCTCTGTACCATCTAATTGATTTTTTTTTCCTCCTCATGAAGCACAATACTTAAATCGAATAGTTTGAAAACTATGAATGATGTTAGTCTGGGTGAGGGTCAACTAGGATTAAAGAAATTCCTATAACAGATCCTAAGCACTGATGAATTCAGTATTAAAATACATGTCGTGGAATGTGAAAGAGACTGCTGGTTGTTGCCCCAAGTCCACTTTTCAGTTATTCTCGATTTATAAAGCTTTGGTTGGGGGCCCTGGTTGGCTCAGTCAGTTGAGCATCGATTTCAGCTCAGGTCATGGTCTCAGAGTTCATGAGTTTGATCCCCACATCAGGCTCACTGCTGCTGTCAGCCTGTCAGCACAAAAATCCTGCTTTGGATCCTCTGTCTCCCTCTCTCTTCCCCTCCCCCTCTTGTGCTCTCTCATAAATAAATAAACATTAGAGATTGTTTCTAAACCTACTTCCTTTAAAAAAACAAAATCCTCGGTGTTCATCGGGGCACATGGCTGCCCTGATTCAGGCTGCATCTCCTTTTCTCTCTCCCAGCTGGGAACAGCCGAATCATTCAGTGCAGGAAAATGGGATGTAAGTGGCAGTCATGTATGACATATCTCAGGAGTTTGATGTGAAAGAGAAATAAACCACTACTCCCTCACCTCACCACCCACCTGCCTCTCATTAGGGAAAGGGATAGTGGGATATGACCCTAAAGTGAGTTCTTGGTCATTGGGTATAATTAAATAAAGAACGCTGAGAGGGAACTCTACCTCAGTCTGCGTGACACGTGCTGAACCTTCACCAGCAAACCCAGTTTTAATAGAAACCATGTTTTATAAGCCATCCTTAACAGTACAAAGCATTTTTTTGTGAACTGGTGTAAATGTTTCTATTGGAGGTTACTGCATGCTACAGGTCCCACCTGGTGACTTTATCACCACTGAAGGTGGAAAATAGGAATTGGACTTGAATCGTGGGAGGAGAGATTTGTGCTATCAGGAATAATTTAAAGAAGAAATGAAAGACAGTAAAGGTGATGAAGAGTGAATAAATCTAAGTAAAAGGTTTTAATTCTACTTGTATTTGAAATAGGATAAACAGTTCCATTTTGTAGTGTGGTTTCTCCAAGTGTCTTTCTTTCTTTTTTATTTTATTTATTTATTTTTGAGAAAGACAGAGAGAGCAAGCAGGGGAGGGGCAGGGAGAGAGGGAGAGAGAATCCCAAGCAGGATCCTCGCTGTCAGTGAAGAGCCTGTTGCAGGGCTCGAACTCACGAACCATGAGATCATGACCTGAGTCGAATCAAGAGTTGGACACTTAACCAACAGAGCCACCCAAGAGCCACCCTCCAAGTATCTTTCTGATATAGATTTCTCTGAGCCCCTAAATGTTGCATCTGTCGAAGCCCTTTTTGGAGAGAAAAAAAGTGCAGTATTTTTTGTTCTTATTCTCTCTAGTAGGCATTACTTGAAAAATAATTGCATTTGACTTCAGACATAAGTAATTCTTAGAGAAACTAAAACAAACAAACAAACAAAAAACCCAAACCCATTGGCTGGTGTTTTTATTTTTGTCATGCAAACCTTAGGTAGTCAGCTAAATATATATTTAATTATATCAAAGCATCCAGTTAAGGTATAATTTCTAAGCCATGTTACAGGTCATAAATGGGACAAAGCTGTCTGCATTTCATAGTGTAAATATTTGTTCAGAGCATCACATAAGATTGGCTGTAATTATAGTGTTTTCCATTAAATTTAGAAGGGTATCAACCACAACACACATTTATTCCACCAGTCACTTTAATCAAGTCTGAAAACCATAGGGCAAGCATTACTGCATTTAGTTGTCATCTATGCCCTTGGGCCAAGCATGTCTAAGCAATTCATAATTCTCTTGGACATGAGAAAAGAAACAAATGTAAAAAAATCTATACTTCCTTATTGTGGTCTATGCAAATTCTTGAATGTTGGTCATCTTTCACTTAAAAAAATGATGTTAATTGATGGATTTCTGCTAATCCTACAATAGCAGCAAAACTGTTCCTAATTCATGTTTGAAAATGTCCTCCAAGGGGCGCCTGGGTGGTTCAGCTGGTTAAGCGTCTGACTTCAGCTCAGGTCATGATCTCACGGTCCGTGAGTTCGAGCCCCGTGTCGGGCTCTGTGCTGACAGCTCAGAGCCTGGAGCCTGTTTCAGATTCTGTGTCTCCCTCTCTCTCTGCCCCTCCCCTGTTCATGCTCTGTCTCTCTCTGACTCAAAAAGAAATAAACATTAAAAAAAAAATTAAAAAAAGAAAAAGTCCCCCAAATAAACATATTCCTTTAAATGTAGTTTATATCTGATCAGCTGATGCTCAGAGTTTTTGGTTTTAGAAGCACTTTATCAAGATATGGTGACTGTACTAGCAAATGTCTCCTCTTTTCTATCTTCTAATTTTGATAGTGCTTTACTTATACCAAACAGTGACCAGGATAAGACATAAGATTATCAAGGGAGCATTTCTGGCAATATCTTAGCATTATACCATGAAGGGAATTAGATTAATCTAAATTACAATGTGCTAGCTTCCACTTATAGAATGAATGAGTCACTAGGATGAAAAGTACAGCATAGGGAGTAGAGTCAATGGCATTGGAATATCGTTGCAGGGCGACAGATGGTAGTTAAATTTGTGGGGAGCATAGCGTAACTTATAGAAAAGTTGAATCACTGAGATGATTAAAACCAATGGGGGGCACTAAAAACCAATGTAACATTGCATGTCAACTATATGTCAATTAAATACATCAATTAAAAAATAAATTACAACAGGGGCACCCATGTGGCTCAGTCAGTTAAGCATCCAACTTCAGCTCTCGTCATGATCTCACAGTTTGTGAGTTCCAGCGGTGAATCGGGGTTTGTGCTGACAGCTCAGAGCCTGGAGCCTGCTTTGAATTCTGTGTCTCCCTCCCTCTCTGCCTTTCCCCTGCTCGCACTCTGTCTCTCTCTCTCTCTCTCTCAAAAATAAATAAACATTAAAAAAAATTAAATAAAAAAGTAAACACAAACTGTAAGATCATGACCTGAACTGAAATCTAGAATCAGACGCTTAATCTACTGAGCCACCCAGGTGCCCTGCTGTATTTATATTTTAAACAAACATCTAAAAATTTCTATTTACTTGATATACTCAACTTGTGTAAATTTCCCTGAGTTTTGCTTTAAAACACTATAAAACTTAGACATAGTAGCGCTTGTGGGACAATTATCATAGGGAAAATGAAGTAAATCTTTATCAATGTTTAAAGAAATGCTAACTATCCACTTCATCTCTCTGAAATGAGTGGATTGTGTGTGATTATTTTGTACTTGAGAATTTAAATATAGAACCACTAATTACAAGCCCAAGTTATACTTGGAGTAAATTGAATAATGGACAAATCTATGAATTCATTACTAAAAGAATATACATATACATGTATATCTATGTCTATAGATATAGATATATTTGCAAACTCCACTAGTATAACCTCTGAACATACTGATACTTTAAACTTTTGGGGCAGAAATTTGGAATGATAGAAGTCTGTAACTTATTCAGATTATCAGAAATTATATAAATAAAACCATTCCAAGGGCAAGCCAGATTTCATGACAACTCAAAGTTTAGACATTAGCCATTCTCATAGTCCCCAGTGTGATTTTTCTTGTTCAGAACCCAGTAATTTATCTTCTCAGGATCCACTGCTCTTCTTATCCCCACTTTATTAAGTCTCTCCTCCTCCCTGAACCCCCAGCCGCCCAGCATGCCTCTACACTATTGATTAATGGTACTGCTCACTCTGACCTCTCCTCCACCAGCTGCCCACCAGCCACTGAGACATCTGAAGGGAATGCAACATCCTGGGGGCCCATGGAATCAGTGAGGTCTGCCTATGCTCTACAAAATTGCTCTCTTGGTTAGTTTTAGCTGCAGAGCTAAACTCATCCTTTGTCTTCAGAAGGTGTTGATGTTTATGCTGTATAATAAATGTAGTTCACATCTGCAATTTCATATCACTACAGGTTTCACCCAAGTGAAAGTATCTAGTTCCCATGGATGCCACTTTGACCTTTAAATAAGAGCAATTACCTAAAAGCTAAACTAAATCAGAATCATGCATCAGAAGCCTTTAATTCATTGAATGTGCCTCAGGACTTTTATTGCCACTTTTAAAAATCCTCAGCTGATTTATATTGATGTTACAATTCTTCAGACAAAATAAAATGCCAAATAATTTGGAAGACATAGTACAGTTTCATCAGCTGCTGGATGAATACAGATAAGGAAAGAAAGAACTGAAATTTAAGAAGCACTTCATTTATATTCAAAAGGCAAGTGCTTCACAGACTGACTACCCAACAGCTGTTTTCACTTTTCTGAAGCAAATCATAAGAATGATCATTGTTTCCTGACTTTAGTTGAGCAGTATGAACATCAGAGATAGGTAACCTTTAGGTAAGCAAAGACTGCAGGGCAAAAAAATTGAGGGCTTTCTGAGTCATTCCTAGCTGGGAATTATAAGTTCAGCAATGATGAATACCCTGAAATAAACTAAACATCTTTGTAATGTTCAGAAATGAAGACAAGAAAGGAAAGTTTGGTAGGCTGAAAACCCAAATGTGTAGACAAAACATTGTTCAAAATGTTGCCTTTCTGAACTGACACTGTTTAGTGGTGTTTGTTTATATAATTCTCGGATGTGCTTGAAAATTATTTATCAATTTTCAATTGATAAATATCACATTCTATGTGACACCCATTCATAGTTAGAAACATTGTCATGATTTAATCACCTGTTCTTGGAGAAGAAGCTGTAGAGAAGTTAAATTTGGGGGTCTTTTCTTAAAAACTGGGCTACGTCCATCTATGAAGAAGAGAATTCAAAATGTTGAAAAGGCACAGTGTTAACCTGGTAATTTCTAGACTCCTATCTATCTATCTATCTATCTATCTATCTCTCTATCTATGTATCTATCTATCTATCAAGTGTGGGTTAGGGGCAGAGAGAGAGAGAGAGAGAGAGAGAGAGAGAGAGAGCATCCCAAGCAGGCTCCATGCTGTCAGCACAGAGTCTGATGTGGGGCTCTATGTCACAAACTGTGAGATTGTGACTTGAGCTGAAATCAAGAGTTGGACACTTACCCGCTTGAGCCACCCAGGCACTCCTAGACTCGCTTTTAAATTGCATGATCACTTGGTTAGGAAATGCATCCCATTTAATTTTAATTCAGATAGACCTTTGCCACATTACTGCTGTATTCTGCTAGTGAATGCAAATTATTTAATAATCTGCCACCAAATTCTTTAACCAACTCATTATCTGAGATTAGAGTGCTAAATTTTCATCCTGCTGCAGAGTGAATTTCTGCAATTCTTGAGACATTTTACAGGCAACAGACAAGGTTTTGCTAGCTTTATAAATGCGTCAATGCATTGGTACTAAAATTCCTCGCCTCTATTGAATTATTCATACTGCTGTCATTCAATTAAGAATTCTGTCTTCATTTTGTTAGAGCAATGCATTTTTATGTCACATGAAGAATGAGTAAAAAGGCATTTGTGTATTGAATGAATGATGTTGGCTTATTTTATCTTTAAGGTTCTTTGTAACACAGAAGTTCTACAATTAATATTTTCTAAAAAATCAGCAAGTAAGGCTTTTGCTTGATTACTCACATATTAAATGACAGTAGCTATTCACACCCATACCCAAATCTTTTCTTTAAAATGCTCTTTAAAGCTGTGAGTTCCTAGTATATGCTTAATGGAGTACAATGCTTCCTAGGGAATAACAGAATTTTGAACTGTTTTCTGTTTTAGAGCTTAAGTATTTGTTGAAATCTGCCTCTTTTTTTTTTTCATTTTACTTTGTGCTTAAAAATCGTGTCTGTGTCTCTATAGCCGCATGAGTAGATTCTAATGCAAGATGGTGGGGTAGTCAGTGTTTTGACAATTTCTAGGAGCACCTTCTAAATTGGGCAAGGGGATGTAACCATCCGTGGGAGAGATCATCCAAATTCAAATCCAGATATCAAGAGAAAAATCCTTTTATTTTCTCATAAAGATCCTTGAACTGAGACCTTCCCTGTGAGACTGCCACTCTCAAATTTTTTAAGTGTTTTAATTGGAAATAGCCAAGCCTTAGGTATTAGTTTTCTATTGCTGCCAAAGATTACCACAAATATAGACATTGAGATCCACACAAATTATATTATCTTACAGTCCTGCAGGTCAGAAGCCAGACACAGGTCTACTTGAATTAAAATAAAAGTGTTGGCAGTACTGAGCTTCTCCCTGGAAGCTCGAAGGCAGAAGCTATTTTCTTGTTTTTTCTACCTTCTAGAGACCGTCTGCATTCCTCGGCTCATGTTCCCTGCCACAGTCTTCAAAGCCAGTAATGGTGAGTCGTGTCCTTCTCATGCTGCCATCTATCTAGTTCTCTGCAGCAAAGGAAGAGCCTCTACTTTTAAAGGCTCACGTAGTTAGGTTGGCTCCACCTAGATAATCCAGGATATTCTCCCCATTTCAGGATCCTTAAATTTAATCACATCTGCAATGTCCCTTTTGCCATGTAGGATAACATATTCATAGGCTTTAGGGATTAGGGCATGAACATCTTTGGGGAGAGGGGTATTACTCTGCTTATCATACGTTGATAGACATTTATTTGCTAACGCTTTTTTCCCCTCTCCTCTCTGTACTGATATCATGGACATTCTGTCTTCTCTTCACTCCCTCCTCCAGGAATTTCATTTACTCTCATGCATTTGACACTCATTCAATGGGGATGACTTCTTTTTTTTTAATGTTTTTATTTATTTTTGACAGAGAGAGAGAGACAGAGCATGAGTGGGAGAGGGATAGAGAGAGAGGGAGACACAGAATCTGAAGCAGGTTCCAGACTCTGAGCTGTCAGCACAGAGCCTGACACGGGGCTCATACTCACAGACTACAGGATCACAACCTGAGCCAAAGTCGGAGGCTCAACTGACTGAGCCAGATTGACACACAATGAATTGAGAATTTGGGGCTTTAATTAAATTAATTTATTTATTTATTTTTGAGAGAGAGAGAGAGAGAGAGAGAGAGAGAGGACCCATGCAAGCAAGGAATGGGCAGAAGGAGACAAAAGAGTGAGCATCTCAAGCAGGCTCCATGCTCAGCACAGTGCCCAGTGTGGGGCTTGAACTCTCAATCATGAAATCACGACCTGAGCCAAAACCAAGAGTCAGATGCTTAACCGACTGAGCCACCGAGGCGCCTATTTTATTTTATTTTATTTTATTTTATTTTATGTATGTATTTAAGAGAGAGAGTTTTAATTTTAGTTAAAAATGTGAAGTCAGGGATACCTGGGTGGCTCAGTGGGTTAAGCATCTGACTTTGGTCCAGGTCATGATCTCACTGTCGGTGAATTCAAGCCCGGCTTCAGGCTCTGTGCTGATAGCCCTGAGACTGGAGCCTGCTTCAGATTCTGTGTCTCCCTCTCTGTCTGCCCCTCCCCCACTTGTGCTCTGTCTCTAGCTCTCAGAAATAAATAAATGTTAAAAAAAATTTTAAAAATGTGAAGTCAATAATCAACTGATGCTTACTTCCATTTATATGACATGTCAATCAGTTATTAAACAGGCAAAGTTTTAACTGTTTTAAATTGTGTGCAGTTGGTTATATCAGTTGCATACAAACTATGCTAACTTTCTTACTAACTTACCTGCTCTAAAGTCACTGTATTTTCTCAGTTCTTGTTAATAGTTTTGGTTTTTGATGTTTCTGGTGTTGCTTGAAATGAAGGGGCAGCTGGCTTCTTGCTTAGACATCTTTGGATTGTCCAGAATGTTGTTGAATGGGGATATTTTGCCATGGGGTCCTCTAGAGTAGCTGGCTGGAGCTCTGAGGTCAAATTTCTTTCCTTTCTTTTCCTTTTTCCTTTCTTTTCTTACATTTGCCATTGATCCTAATGCTTTTGTTATTAGCTCTCTTGGCTGTGTAAGAATATGCACTAAAATGTAAAATATATTACAGGGATAGAAGTAAAGGATAGGAAGTGGAAGGACCTTGGTGGCTTGGATTAGGTTATTACCTGTATTAGTGTTATTTGTCAAATACTCCTATTCCACGACCTTTTGATTTCAAGTCACTAAACTCTACTAGAACTAGTACAACTAGTGCTATCAGCTAAAATTCAACACATCCACTTAAATTTGCATCTCAAATAAATAATGAATTTTTTAAGTGTAAGTATGTTCCATGCAATATTTGTGACATACTTATACCAAAAAAACAAACAAACAAACCCCAAAAAACAACAAAAAAACCCTCCCAGTTGTTTATCTCTAATTCAAATTTAATGGAGTATTCTGTAGTTTTATTTGCTGATTCTGGAAACTCTATTTGGAACTAAAATTTTCACCAAAAATATAGTTGATATCTCTGATGAACAGGCTAAATTTGCCTTCCCTCGTTCCCGTTAAATTTCTGGCAAGTACACTTGAATTAAGGATGGAATGATAAAGCCCCTTAGCATTTAGGGAAACAAGTTGAGCCTCAGTAGTTTTTCCTCTTCTTTCCTTCTAGGACTCCTATGGGAAATGAGAAGTTTCCCAGCCTCCTGGGTTTCAGTTTTTCTGTTTGAAATACAGGTCACCTAACAGAGACATTTACAAGTATATTATAGAAGACAATGCAAACCAGTCTTGGAATATAATTTCAAATATGGCTGATATTAGTAGATGTGGTAAAAGAACATGTTTTATCATTTTTTCCACAACTTTATTTTCTATAAAACTATTTTTAAAATTGCCACAGATCAAATTCCATTATTACTACCACCTGTAAAGTGACTGTATTTTTTCAGTTTTTGTTATCAGTTGGAATTTTTGATGTTTCAAATTTTGCTTGAAATGAAGGGGCAGCTGGCTCATTGCTTAGACGTCCTTAGATTGTCCAGAATGTTAGTTGAATATGGATTTTTTTAATTTTAATTTTAATTTATTTATTTTTTGCCATGGGTCCTCTCTAGTAGATGGCTGGAACTCTGGGATCAAATTTCATTCTTTACCTGTGCCACCTGTGCCATGAACCCCAATGCTTTTTACATCTTCATTAGTAAATATTAGTCTCCTAAATCCTTCAATCTCTGTAATGTTACACATCTTTACCTTCTCTGTATCATTTGCACATGAGGTAAAATCCTGGATTTTACCAGCATAAATTTTCCAGAGACTTTGAACAGAGCCATTTCTCCTTCAGGACCACATTCTCACAGCTACTGTCTTTTCTATTTCTCCACCATTAGGCAACTATTATCACTTCACCCAGTGAAGCCTTCCTTGACTCCCTTGAACGCATATTCTGCCTGACTTCCATTCAGACCATTCCAACACTCTTTATTACCTTCCATCTTGAACTTTCCACGATCAGAGTCAGTTTCATGTCCTTAGAGACCTTCTTCTTTGGCACCTGTTCCTTGGCAAGCGATCTCTGTTAAAGAACATAGAATACTGTGGACCAGATCCTCCACAAAGCCAATATGTTGTTAAAAAGATTACAGGTTATGTCTAGAGCTAGACCAAAGTAGGAGGAACATGGAAGCTCCAATCAGGACAAAAACAAAACAAAACAAAACAAAACAAACAAACAAACAAAAAAGGAAAGTTTGCAGGATCCCAGGAGGCAGTAAATATATTAATAGAATCAAATCAAAGAATGAAGGAAGTTAATTGCAGCTACAGTGAGGCTGCAGAATTCTAGCTACCCCAGTTAGATGCTTAAAATTGATTTGATGAATGGTATGGGTTTGTTTTCACAGTTTATACAACAAAGGTATAGTCCAGGGATGCCTGGATTGCCCAGACAGTTAAGCCTCTGTCTTCAGTTCAGGTCATGATGTTGTGGTTTGTGGGTTCAAGCTCCGCATCAGGCTCTGTGCTGACAGCTCAGAGCCTGGAGCCTGCTTCGGATTCTGTGTCTCCCTGTCTCTCTGCCCCTTCCCCGCTTGTGCTGTATCTCTCTCTCTCTCTCTTTCTCTCTCTCTCTCTCTCTCTCTCTCAAAAACAAATAAACATTAAAAAAAAAAGGTACAGTCCATTTGTGACTCCAGCAAAATCATGGAGATGTAGAACTCAAGTCCTACTTCCAGGTCTTCAATTTCTGAACAATAAACAACTGTATTTTGATTTAATAACATCATTCCACCTGAGATGATAAATCTTATTAATGAAGCCTTCATATTCAGGCAGATTTATAATTAAATATGAATATAATAAGGTAAACCAAGCCCATGGTACTTACGCTTTTGTATAAGAACATTTTACACAATCATTAGGAAAATGTATGTATTTGTTAATCTGAGAGATTTTCACTTGTGACTTCCATTTGAAATATGTATTTGGTTTATATATATGACAAGTGGAAAAGTGTAATGGAATTTGGATATTTTTAAAAATCAGTTTTGTACTAATTAAGAACAATTGTGATTTACATTCATTTAGTTTATTTGATCTGTAAGGGTTATGTACAAGGTGAGAAAGATCTTACGTGTGAGGGTTTAAGTATGTCTATTCAAACATTTGAAAAGCTTACCAAAAAAAGTATATTAAATGTGGGACTTAAAATGTGGTATAAAATGTAATTAAGGATTTAAACCAAACTATGTAAGTGAATTTAGTCTGTTCAACATGAGTTAATTGAATATGAATAAAAATACCTGAGAGTGATTTTTCTTATTTTATATAACAAGTATTAGATTTTTAAGTAGAAGATGTGGCTGTTGATCTCAAAGGGTTAGGAAACATTACATTAAAAAATTCTTGAATATTAATTTAAAATGTAAATAACTCTAAATTGCCCTTTCAGAACACGAACTGAACAGACAACATAACACTTAATTTTGTTGATTTTCCCTTCCCTAACTTGTTATTCCACTACCAGAATATACTAAACAGTGTTCTGTTCTGCCCCCAATACTCCTTTTTCTTCCAAGCTCAGGTGAAGTTCTGCCTCTTCACAATATCTTCCTTAAAATCCTGTTTTCAATGATTGCTTCTTGGTTTGAGCTTTCAATACTCTTTTATCTGCTTCATTCACTTTGTACTGAACTGTTTGAATTTTTCAGCCAAAATGGCGTCTCTTAACTGACTGGAAGGCAACATCTTGGCATCATTATGCCTCTAGTACAGTATTAGATAGACAGTCAACAAATCCTTGACTGGGTGATTTTACGTAAAATGTAGTCTTCCTCACTGTTTCTCTTATTAGGGATCAAAACCTCTTCCAGAAATCATCCCCATGCTTGACTGTTACTGGGTTACAGGCCTACTCATAACCCAGTCTCTCCCCAATGAGGATGGGTTACTGTGCTCACTTAGAGCAGTTATGCTTTATACCCTGAGACTGGGTGAGAAATACCAGTCATTTTATGTTGAATCCCACTATTACCATGATTCATTTGACAATCTTGGAATCCATGTTGAGACTTTCACTTTAACTCTCTGAGCCTCAGTTTCCTGCTGGGTAAAACAGGGGAATTTGTGTTAGATTGGCTCAGGGAAATCTCTGAAGATTTCTTCCAACTCAGAAGATCCCTTGGCATATTAGAGATGTTCAAAATTTCCCTTAATTTATAGGGATTTTGTGGGGCCCATGTCCATTCTTATTTGATTCTAGCAACTTCAATCAAGGTATAGAAATGGGAAAGTGGGGAAGACATTTTTTTTCTTTTGTCTGCAAGTAATTCCAAGTTTTATTTCTTTTATGTTTTTTAAGGATTTATTTTTTTTTTATTTTTTTATTAAAAAAAAATTTTTTAACGTTTATTTATTTTTGAGACAGAGAGAGACAAAGCATGAACGGGGGAGGGTCAGAGAGAGGGAGACACAGAATCTGAAACAGGCTCCAGGCTCTGAGCTGTCAGCACAGAGCCTGACGCGGGGCTGGAACTCACAGACCGTGAGATCATGACCTGAGCCGAAGTCGGACGCTTAACCGACTGAGCCACCCAGGCGCCCCGGGATTTATTTTATTTTTAAGTAATCTCCATACCCAACATGGGGCTTGAACTTACAACCCCGAGATCAAGAGTTGTATGCTCCACTGACTGAACCAGCCAGGCACCCAATCCACTTTTTCTTTATCTAATTTTGTTTGGTGTCACAGCCTTATATTCTTTTGGATTTTAACATGCTTCTATTATGGTAGCATTGAAAGAATTCAAATCATGATCTTCAATACTGAAACCCCTTTGTTTAAAATATGTCTTTGTGGCTGGCTTGTCTGCTATTTTGAAAGCACTATGGTGCTTAAATATTCCAGCTGCTAAATAGGACAGGTGTCTGATGATCCTTAGAGCAGTTGTCTAAAAATAGAACTCGAAGCTGGAATACATTTTCTGGCATTAGCCATAGGCAATCACCACTATAATTAATGTAAATGAATACCAGATAGCTTTTTTTAATGACTTTTAATGTAGCATTAGATTCTTATTGTTTACCAAAAAACATTGAGTTAAATCTTACAGATTAGAACCTAGAGTTTTATGCTTTAGGGGAAATGTTTTTGTTTATTGTTTCTCTTGTTCTCCATGGAGATGATGGGAATTGAGGCCAAAAGGTGGGTAGAATGGGGGTCGGGGAAGAGAAGGATGTGTTTTGCAAGGTTATGTAGAGCTGATGGAAATGTGAGGACAAAAGGATGGGCATTTATTTGGCATTTACATTGAACTCACTAATATCTCAAGCACTTTACTTATATTATCTCACATAATCACCACAGAAAACCTATAAAGAAAGTATTGTTGTCCTCATTTTACAAAAGGGGAAATTGATATGATTAAGAAAATTTCCCAAGCCCACCCAGTTATTAATTGACAAAAGTACAATTCAAACCCAAGATTTAACTAATTTCAAAGCCATGCTTCTAACCACTGGACTATACTGCCAACCATGGGGTTATAATTGTATTTTTTAAGGACTATTTTTAATGTATGTTATCTTGCATTTTAATGTCAGAGAGGTGGCATTTAGCTGCTATTAAGGAGTGTGGTAATATAATAAAATAATGTACAAAAACACCCAAATATGTGGATTGGGATAAAAGGTATCAACATAGCCAAGCTCAGTGGAGGATAAGGAACTCTTACCAGAGGTGGATTCTTTTGGGGATTTGGAAGTGGGTTGCAGAAAAGGAAGTTGTATAGAATAATGGGGAGATAATGTAGTACTTAGAAAAAAAGCAATGGAGATCAGTAGCGTTTAGAGTTCAGTGAAGAAAGAGAGTATGAAAGATACTGGAGAGGAGTGATATGTGTAACATGGGAAGACCAAGATGGCAGATCAGGCATTCAGGGGCTTGTGATAGCCAGGCAAACAGAAGTAACATATAAGCTGGAAATAAGAGTTGGTGCAAAGATACAATTCCCTATCATTAAAGCCAGAGATAAGGGCCAGGTAGATGAAGAACTTGGACCCCCTAAGAAAGAATTGTAAGGGCTGGAAGGAGGAGGTTTATGGAAAATATTATGTGGTGTTTTAAAGCTTGACCGGCCATCTGTAGCAAAAGCAACAAGCTTGAGCACATAATTAAACTGACTGAACAATATTAAGGTGTACTATGGTTTTATAGTCATATGCACTTGGTCTGAAGGAGCTGTGAAAAAAGCATCAGTGGGTGTGGAGCCCAAGGATTTGTGGGTCAAATACTGGTTAGGCTGTTTACTGTCAAGTTGTGTGACATAGTGCAAGTCACTTATGGTCTCCGAGCCTCAATTTCTTCATCTATAAGACATGTTGTTGATTATATTAAATACAATAAGGTATGTGAAAGAATTGAATACATGGTGATACTGAATTGTTTTCGGTGATATTATTTTTAAGAGATTTTTACATGAAAAAATTAATGAGATTATAAATTAAAAGATTCCCAAAGGTTAAAAAGATATACAGTGAAGAATGATTCTCTATCCACCTATAATACTCAGTCCTACTCCCTAGAGACATTCACTGTATATAGCCTATTGTATCCTTCCAGATATATTCTACTATATATAAAATCTCCCTATTTATTTTTTTTTTTACCTCAGTGGGGGAATATTCTATACATTGCTTTCTTCACTTAATAGTATATTCTGGAGAACATTTTATAATAGCACATGGAATCATACATTATTATCATAGTGGTTTGCAAGTAAGGATTTATTTAACCAGGTCTCCCTTGACGGACAAGATTAAGTTATATCCAGTCTTTTGTCTGTTATCAATCACTGTGCAATGTAAAGTCACACTGCAATTTAACAGACATTGAATACTTCCTGTATTCAAGCCCTAGTTTTAGCAATCTTAAACTAGACATGTTTCTTGCCATCAAGCAACTCTTAACCTAATATATGTAGTTGGCTGACAGTGCATGGCAGGTGCAGAATACAACTCTTAACCTAATCAACATCACCAGTACCAGAAATACTTTCTCTGTCCCCATATTGCCACTTTTCTTAGAAAAATCCCAATCTGTCTTTCTCTTTATATAAGAGACAGAATCCTGCTCCCCCCTCCCCTGCCACACACACGTCTTTTTTGGTCCTTTTATATTTCTCAACTCTCCTTATCTCTTTTCTTTGATAGGAGAGGCAAAACTTTACCTCTACCCATTTCAGGTTTTCAGCTGGGACTTTCTAGCAAAAAAAACAGATGAACAAGAGAAAAACAAAGAACTCATTAATGTGTTCGATGCACATCATAAGGGAGAAATGGAAACCAAAACTAACTCAAAATGGCAGCTTAGAATTCCAGGTAATAGCTTAAAACGGCGGCTTATACAGCATCTTCAAAAAAGAACAAGAAATTTGTAGAGTAATGACAGGACAAAGGAGACTGGTTTTAGATTTCCAAGTGTGACAAACCATGGGAAGGTAAATATATGGGGGGAGACTAATGGAGTAAGTTTTGTTCACAGTTTCCTCTGGTGCCATCTCTGGCCTGATAAGAATGTCTTCTTTCCTCCTGAGACAGGAAAGTTAACTTTCGCATGAGGATTTTATGTTCTGCTTCCAGGAAGAAAAAGGAGGATCTGAGTGTCTTTCTTGTACCTGCTATTTCTTAAGTATCTTTAATTCAAAATAATCAATATGTAAAAGTGGGTCACATATTCTGGTTTTCTTTAGTACCAAATGGTTTGCACACCAGTGAAGGGGGTTGTAGAGGATCTGTGAACTCTTATCACCCTTGGAACTATGGATCACCAGTATAAGAGAAACAATGAGGATACAAATACCATTGTAATTTGCAAATGGCATATAGATTACAGATGCAGCTATGATTGAAAACCCTGTGGATATAGCTGCACCAGTTAAGAGCTTGGACTTTATTGTTGGACAGAACTTTCTACAATTACACCTCTGGGTCCTATTGTGTCTCAGCTTGATTATTATTTTTTTAATTTTTTAGTGTTTATTTATTTTTGAGAGAGACAGAGCACAAGTGGGGAAGGGGCAGAGAGAGAGAAGAAGACATAGAATCCGAAGCAGGCTCCAGGTTCTAAATTTTCAGCACAGAGCCCGATGTGGGGCTCAAACTCACAAACTGTGATACCATGACCTGAGCCGAAGTCGGATGCTTAACCGACTGAGGCACCCAGGTGCCCCAACAGCTTGGCTATTTCTAACAATAGGTAAAAATGCATATCTCACAGGTCTGTGGTGAGGAAGAAATGGGATAGTAAATGGAAAGCATTACCTACACTCTAGCAATCATTTGATCAATTGAGCTATTACTAAATTTTAGGTAGGAATAAAAACTAAATATGAGTTAGTTGAGGAAAGAGAAAGTACAGGTCTAGTCAGCTTCATCAGGTAAGCATGATCATAAATATGCTGTTTTCCTTGGGTCTGAAGAATACATCTCTCCAAAATTTATTGCACAGATCAGGAAGAATGAAAACACACATAACTCTGTGTATATAAACCAAATGCAGGTACATATAATAAAATATAGAAAACATAATCAAATAATGATAACACTATAGATAATACCTAAAATCCTCACAATAATTTTTTAAAAAGTATTTTAATACATATGGCCCAATCCACCAGATTATTGGAAGAATAAATGGTCTCTTGCAAATGCATGGGAGGCAAAACTTTATCATTGTATTTTGAGGAAATAAAGTTAAATTAAGCTTCAAGGTTTTAGAATCATAGAATTTTAGTGCTAGACGGAAACTGACACTGTGATCAACTCATTCTAAAAGTTCTGAGTCTTGGACCCTTTTGAGAATATGATAAAAGCCATATTTCCTCTCCTTAGAAAAATAAAGTTTATGATATAATTTTGGAGGGTCCACAGATGTCTTGAATCAAATCCATGGCCTTCTAGAGCAGTGTTTTTTTTTTTAATTTTTAAATAACTTTATGTAATTTAAATGCCATAGAATTCACCCATTTTCAGTGTACAATTTAATGAACTTTAGTATATGTGCAGAGTTATACAACCACCAATACAATCTAATTTTAGAACCTTCCCATCACACTGAAAAGAAATCTTAAGTCCATTTACAGTCACTCCCCATTTCTACTTCAGTCCCAGGAAACCACTAACGTACCTTCTTTCTGTCATTGCTATAGTCTAGAGGCAGAATTAATTTTTTTTTTTTACTTCTATCCACAATAAGGAATACGTTTAACATCCAACTCATAGATGCACATCCAGACCCAACAAAAGATTCATGTAACAATGATTGCCTTCTGTGCAATGTACTCTGATATATTCCATATAGTCCATTACAAAAACTGATTTTATAATCCACTGAGTTGCAACTTCCAGCTTGAAAAACTCTGTCCTAGAGGGTCTACCTGAGGTAAAAATAAAACCAAACTAAATCCTGAAGCAGATGGCATCCTTATTTAATAGCCAAAGAAACAAGTCCAGAAATGGGACTTGCCCAAGGCAAAGTCAGGATTAGAATTCAGTTCACTTTTATCCTTCTTTACTTGTTTTCCTTCAGATTTCCATGAGTTAAAAACACAAAAGGGGTTTGTAAAAAGTCATTAAAAATTATTAAACTCTCAGAAGAAAAAAAGTATTATAGCTTGGGGCAGGAGAAAAGCAACTTGGCTCTTCCTTGGCTCTTCCTGATGGACTTGAGGAGAAAAGAAATGGCCCTAGATGGCAGAGAGGTGAGGGGTTGCTCCAGACCATGCAAGGAAGACATACCTATTGCAAGGTGACCAAGCATACCCTGGAGGCCAGTTGCCTAATTGCCCAGCGTAGTGCTCAGGTAATTAGATGTGAAGCCAAGCAGCCTTTTCCACTGAGATGTCTCCTGTGGCTCTGTTGCCCGGGAGGTTCTGGCAGGAGCAAGGATGTTTATAATCTTCTTCAGTGACTGCAGCCTGCTTTCTGCAGTGCCTGTGGACTGACACCCCCTCTACAGTCAGAGCACATGCCTATAAGTGCATCGTCCTTCTTGTTTTCTTTTGCTGCAAGTTGAAGTGTTAGCTCTCCCTCAACTGCTGAATATTCAAGACGATGATTATGACACCTATTGCCTGTATTCCAAATTTTGGGTAACAAGTATTAAATTGGACGGTGTTTCCAATGTTAGGTGGGTTCCAATGTTAAGAATTCAGATGCTGAGCACTCCAATAATTGATAATAACTCTGAAGAGGGCTATGAAGGAAAGGCACAGAGCCCCCTGAGATCACATAAGAGGGACTACCTGGCTAGGCCTGATGGATGATGAAATACAACTTTTAATCATTCTAGTTTACAAGATGGGGAAAGGGAGGGTTTTACATTTCTGAAGGCACACCAAGACACCCACTCCTGAGCTTTGAATGTAGCTGAGTAGGTGAATAAAGTACAATGGGTAATATCCAGAATAGGTATCCGCTTTGGCAGAGAAATGTATGATTAAGCACTTTGTCAACCAAAGCAATAATGGATAGGAGTCACAAAGAATGAGGATTCAATTTCAGGTTCCAATCCTAGAACTTCTTAGAACTCCTTGTCCCTAGGAAAGGATCTAAGGGTAAATTAGACAATGTGCTCCGTTGTTCTTGTCAGAAGGAAGAACTAGATATGCAGCAACCGAATGCAGTTTGGCTTGAGAAGAATGTGAAGGGACTTAGAGAATAATAATTTTAAAAAAGGATGCAAAGTTCTTGTAGAGAATAAAGGAAATAAGAAAACGAGGAAACATAGGATTCCAATAAGATGGCAGGGAACTGAAACCTGAATGAGGAGAATAAAAAGTAGAAGAATGTGACAAGAGGAAGGGAAGATAAAAATCTATCCCAAGGAAGATTAAACACAGTAATGTGAGCCTCTTCATGCTGAGAAGTGTGTGATAATCTGGAATATCTGCAGGAGAAATAACATGCACACTTCCAACGTAACGAGGAATCAATACCTGGCTCTTGAGGAAGGAGAACAGAAAAATGTGAGTTGGAGGAGAGGGAAAAGGAAAAGAATATGAAACGAAGAGGGGAATGCTGTCCTGAGAAGAATCATGATTCCCAAGGAGGGCCTTAAGTATTGGGTGACATTAACCTTTTGAGTGAAAAATGAAAGTTGTGATTCCCTCTATGTGGCTATATGCAGATTTGATGTGGCCCATTGCTTGCCTTTCCCCAAGGCAACCATTGGGTCTAAAAGGACTTGTGGGGCCCATTTTTGGAAAAGAAATCAGTTTGGAAGCATATTAGGGCAATAAGTTTATAGGGAAAAAAATTTATGGACTTAGGCATAGGAAAATTGTCATTCACTTTTTCCAGTGAGGTTCCGGGCCTTTAAAAGGTAAGGATTGGCACTTTACCAAGATGGGAGCTGAGAATAAGGATTTGGGTCTTTAAATTTTTTTTTTTTAACGTTTATTTATTTTTGAGACAGAGAGAGACAAAGCATGAACGGGGGAGGGTCAGAGAGAGGGAGACACAGAATCGGAAACAGGCTCCAGGCTCTGAGCTGTCAGCACAGAGCCTGACGCGGGGCTCGAACTCACGGACCGCGAGATCATGACCTGAGCCGAAGTCGGACGCTTAACCGACTGAGCCACCCAGGCGCCCCAGGATTTGGGTCTTTAAATCATGGTTGCAGGTAATAGGAAGATAGACGTTCAGCTGGGGCAGGCATGTCTTACTAGAATGCAGAAGAATGTATTTGCCTGGTCTAAAGTTTTTGGAACTGAATATGGAGGAGATGAAGAGAAGAAGAGAAACACCCAACCCTCTGGGAAAGTGCTGGTTGACATGGAAAGAAGATTGTGGGAGCCTGTCAGGTTTTGACAGTTGGCAGGGGCCCCCAAATAACACTTGAAACCTTAGACATCCATCCCTTGTGTAATATGAGTACAGATCGCAAGCAAGGTGAAAAAAAGCCTTAGATTCTATGAGCCTTAGATTATAATCAGCACTGTGAATTCAGATGCATCACTCAGTCTGCCATGTCAAAGCCCTCAGCTGGAGAAGTGTAATTGGCAAGGCAGGGAGAGAGGAGAAGAGTGATGTGTGTCAAGAAGGTACTTAAATGGGAGGGAATCTTTGTATCTGCTGGTGCAAGCAGCCCAGAGAACAGGAGAGACGATGACGCAAAAGAAAAGTTTTTCATTATTCTACAAGGAGAGTCAAAGCCATCCAGTGAGATAAAGTGAATAATTCATTCCTGATCCCGATCCTAAAATATTCACAGAGAAAATATACGGTAGTCATGGAGGGTTTCAAATAGCTAGTCATCTGCCTGGGTGTCTCACTTGGTGAAAGTTAACCATGTTCTGGTCTGTCAACAAGGATAAGCACATTCATCAGAATAGACATTTCTGTAAGTTAATGGTACTATTTCTCATTGTAATGTGGGTATTTTGATGGCTTCAACCCATGTGAACACTATTCTCTACCTGGAGAACCACAAGACTAACACCAGGTTGCTCTCAAAGAATCTAAATTAAACTCAGGTTTAATAGGCATTGGACTAAAATAATCAAAATCATCTAAATTTTTATCTTCCCAATTCAGTAATTCTCTTCTATTTGTTATTCAGATAGTCTGTGGAGTCTGCTCCCTTCATTTTTCCTTCTAATGGAGGAGGGATTATGATTTTCCATTCAACATTACCTGAAATGTAGAGAAGAGAGTAAAGGCACTGTGAGAAGGGAAAATGGTGTACAAGACATTGTTCTTTAAAATAGTGTGTTAATTAGATGAAGTAAATCATCCAATATGGTTGTAGTCGGCTGTAGCATTGATTAAAGGAGAGAAGTGGTAGGAAATAATCTGGGAGAGATAGTTGGCAGTCGGTGCCAAACTAAGTTATTTGGATTTTGTATTCAAAGTATTAGAATTCCAGGGGTGCCTGAATGGCTCAGTTGGATTAAGGGTCAGACTTCGGTTCAGGTCATGATCCCACTGCTCGAGAGTTCAAACCCTGCATTGCACTCTGTGCTGACAACTCAGAGCCTGGAGCCTGCTTTGGATTCTGTGTCTTCCTCTCTCTTCCCATCTCCCGCTCATGCTCTCTCTCTCTCTCTCTCTCTCTGTCTCTCTCTCTCTCTAAAAGAAATGAACATTAGAAAAAATAAAGAAGAAAACACAAAGTATTGGAAATCTGGAAATGTTTGAGTAGGAAATGTCAAGATGAGAATGATCTTTAGGAATATTAATTAGGTTACCATAGCTCAAGTAAATTTGAGGGCTGAGAGGTTTGGAAAGATACTGAAAGCAGGAAAACTGGATAGGAGAACAGTGTCACAGGGCCAGCATGGGCTAGAAAAGGCCAAAACTAGATGCATGATGGTGGCAATGGAAAAGAGGTGGAAGAAAGATTATGCAGAAGAATTATCAGGGTTTGGTAAGTGAGAAAGAGGGAAGCCAGATTACGCTGACATGTTGGGTTCAAGTGACCAGGGTAATGAAAGATACAAAATGAAGAATGAAATTATTGATATATGACTTCCTGGTGATGAGGAAATCCAAGTGTAGAAGTCCAGGAAACAATTTGAGACAAGCGAAGGCAGAAAGGATCAGAAGTTGGAGGCAGAAATACAGATTTTGAATTTATTTTCACGGAGCTAATAGCTAAAACTACAAAAATGTAAGTTTTAACTCACATTCCTACTGTTCAAACTATTTTTGCCAAATACTGTTCCTCCAGCAAATATGGTCTAAGATAGGCTTTCATGCCTTTATCAGTCAAGGTTCATTTGTAGACAACAGAGTATAAGCCGAAAGGTCAATGGCTGTTACGAGGTTTGTGAAATCATTGTGGACAAAGGAGCTGAAGAAACAGACTGTAGCTTAAACTTCAGGAACGACTCTCCAAACCCCATTACAGAACTGGCCATCCACGTAAGCTGCTGCAGCCTCCCTCCACTATGGCCAGGAAGGCCCTGGATCAGGAAACCCCTGTCACTCCTGCTGACCAGATGGCAAACTGCATCTGCAACAGAGCCTTATGAGGAAAATGCACATGGAAACCTTCCTCTCTCTCTGATGACCTTTCTGAATCATAATCCAAAACCAGAAATTTAAAGGGACCAGAGGATTTTGCTTCTAAACTTTCTAGCTTCTGCATTCTAGAAGGTGGTTGACATAAATGTTGAGTAAGGCAATCCACAAAATTCCATGTAATGTCTCAGACTCATTTTGTAGTGAATACCTATTGTCAAGTTGGACCTCAGGTTTGTACGACTCTTAATCAAACCAATGAGACTTCAGCCCTGATCCTTCTGTAGGTACATCATGTATCTTTGTTATTAGCATATTCTCCACAGAGCTACTAGTCCAGTCATGACATTAAGGGCCAAAATTCTGAGGTTGTATCCAGGACTGATGGAAAAGCATGCAAAGATTGATTAATAATGTCTGCCCTGGGATGGAAGAGGGCAAGGGTACCTTCTATCTGACATCTCCATACTAGGTCATTGTTTCATTAGTCACTGCTTTGTGACTACAGTGAATGTTCTTACGTGTTAGATGAAACAGCCAGTCCAACATTTTAGTGGCTGGAAACGTTGTCTACTAGTAGAATGCATACTAAGTCATAAGTACCCTGAGTGTATTATGTTAACTATCTTTTTTTGAAATTCTAGGTTTATCCAGTAGTATCCACCCTGCTTCCTCTACAACTCCTCTGCTGATTTTGCCCTATCTTTTTCTCCAACTGCTGCCTTACAAGGGCCAGGCCTCTCACCCTGTGCTTGTGGGAGAGGGAAGAAATAGCATCAGGTGGTGTGGGTAATGCTAGGAATGACCTCTGATGAGCAACTCCCAGTTCCCAAGAACAGAAGCATTGCCAGCCTGAGGGGATGAACTCTTCTGCTTCTGCTGGCAGGGAGTTTACTCACTTCCCAGGGACCTGATGCAGTCAATCTTAGGTCTTTTGAATGTCTCTTTCTGCCCCTTGGTACTCACACTTGAAGGTCACCTACTCTCTGATGATTCATTGATGAGCTCTTCCTATCCCCACTCTAGGCAGATTTAGCCACTGCTTTCTCTGTCTTCTCATATTACTTGGTGCACACACCCTCTGTTGTAGCAAATATCAAATTACATGTTAATTGTTTATATATATGTCATATTTTCAAGTTGAGCTACTCAAAGGTAGAGGATGCTTTTGTAAAATGACTATTGAATGAGCATTTTACATATGTTAACTCATTTGGCTCGTACAATAAACCTAGGAGGAAGCAGGCTCACAGGAATTAAATATCATGCTTCATTGTAAAGTAAATACTTGGCAGAAACAGTATTGAAACTAGGTCATGTTTTATGCGTCTACCTAGCACAGTGCATGGCATGAGGCATGTGGGGGGGGGGGGGAGTCAATAAATGCTCATCAAATAAGTAAATAATTAAGTGAATAAAATATATGGTACAAACTATAATGGAGCTTTTTGGCTTCTAGCCATAAACATGTCCTTTCAGTTACTCTCATAGATCTTGAATTCAAGAGCAGACTTGAATTCAAACCAGACCTTAATACCTAAGAAGGAAAGGATATATCACAAAACAAAATTATTGGAACCTATGCCGCGAAGTCCCTGACTTAAGATCATCTACTGAGCCTCGCCTTCCCAATGATGTGTCTCTCATCCTAATGATTATTTAAAGATTCAATTTAAAATGTTGATATGGCAGTGTCAGAAATATACAAACATGAAGAGAATATGGAATAAAGGAAGGCTTCATTTCATTGTATGAATTAAGCTTTGTCATGCATTGTATTCAAAGGAGAGGTTTTCTTTTGCTAAATAAAAACTAAATAAGGAACTGTCCTAAGAAACTTTGATGGAAAAACTTACTTCCCTATGTTTGTACAGTCTTCACTGATGACTAGTTTTTGGTACCATTATCTTCCAGTGTCCCAAAGGAGTTCCCTGCTCTGGCTCTGATTTTAATGAATAAAGATATTTTCCATTTAGGTTGGTTTTAGATCTAACGATCTACTGTCTGCCAGAGTAATTAATAAATGGCAGCCAGGTGTCTGAGTTAGTTTTTGGCTTTTCTGCCGTGACGTGGGTTTTTCCGTCACTAGGTCTTCTCTCACATGTAGCATCCATAGGGGTGGGGGTGGGGAGTGGCCATGTGCTTCGGGGGTGCTGCATCAGGAATGCTTGACTCTATTCCCCTGAGTTCACCCTGTTTCCATGTGTCACTACACATGTGTTGGATCCTGGTGGAAAAATAGTTGGGTTTGAGTGGAAATAGCAGGGAGTGTGACAGCTGCATTTCAGTTTTTCATTTCCTTTTCCTCTGCATCCAGCATATGGCTCAAATAGGGTTGCTGTGGATATAGTTCCATTTACCCTTCACATAGTTTTCTCTTTCACACCTGTGCTAACGCCATCCCTAATCTTAAAAGTCAAATCACATTCCCATCATTTGTCTCTTGGTAATATGAGTTTTATTTTGATTAAAAACAATTTAAAAAAGTTAGGCTCTTAGGAATTCTGATATAACCTGGGTGCATTTTTCAAGTGATCATCCACTGTGAAATTTTTTTCTTTATCTTTTTTGGGGGAAATGGGTAGAAGTTTGGGAAGAGGCAGTTTGATATGTGATGGTCCTGTGTCAGTAGAAATGGAGATTTATTTTCAGGTCCTAACTCTGCCTCTAACAAAATGACTATTTCAGACAAGTTTAAACTTTTGGGTATGTAGAATAAGAAAGTTTAAAGCTAACTGGATGATCACTAAAATCCTTTACAGATTAAAAAAAAAAGAGTGAGAGAAAAGATTCTGGAATCTTATTTATTTAATTTTAAATATTTTTTAATGTTTATTTATTTTTGAGAGAATGAGAGAGACAGAGGCATGAGCTGGGGAGGGGTAGAAAGAGGCAGACACAGAATCCAACATGGGACTCAAACTCAACGGACTGTGAGATCATGACCTAAGCTGAAATCGGATGGTTAACTGACTGAGTCACCCAGGAACCCCTATTTAGCTTTAGATTTTTGTTTGTTTCCTAGAATTTCAGTGAAATAGAATTTGGAGGAGATAGAGTGTGACTACGACTCTTTTTATACAATATGGATACTATATTGTATAAAATATAAAATATGTATATTTCTACTATAAGCATATTCTCTATTGATTTGTTGTTCTGTACATTTTTTGTGAATCAAATTCTTTAAAATTATCTGTAGTTCAAAATATGTTAAGAACCACTGGAGTTATAATTAGATCTCCTTGAATGACTTTCAGATTGACCATTAAACAGTTTCTGGAACTATGTTTGTTATTGAAAACAGGGCCTTAGTGTCTTAGGAAGAAACAGAATCATTTATCTTAAGAAGAAACTTACTGGAATGGATTAGTCCAGGAATTTGTGCTCAGGATTCTAGCTTCTATTCCCCTCTTCCCCTCCTCAATTTTGTATTTGATTTCCTACTTCAGCCTTTGACAATCACTTCATCTAAGTAACAGATTTCCCAGTTAATAAATAGTGGCCTTAATTCAGAATTATGTAGAACTTAAGGTTACGAAATAAATTTCTGTAACATGTTTTGAGATATTCTGATAAAAAGTGATAAGGACAACGTCTTATTTTAGTATCATTTTCCTCTTCATGCATTAAAAAAAATTCAACATGAGAAATGTCATTTCTGCTTTCCAAACAGAAGTTTTGGAGATGTTGATGGTAGTAGCAACACTTTTTTTTTTAAGTTTATTTATTTATTTTGAGAGAGAGAGAGCACAGGAAAATGAGAGACAGAGAAAGGGAGAGAGAGAGAATCTTCAGCAGGTTCCAAACTGTCCATGCAGAGCCTGGCGCAGGGCTTGAACCCACAAATCGTGAAATCATGACCTGAATCAAAACCAAGAGTTGGATGCCTAACCAATGGAGCCACCCAGGCGCCTAAGCAACAGTTTTTAAAAGAAAAATCCATTAAATATTTATTAAGTATAATCATTCACATTATTTATTAAGCTTCAAATCATTAATATTAAGTTCCCTCCTTCTTTTCCTGGGAACTATCCAATTTCTTTGCATATATTGGTGATTAAAGATATTTTTATATCCACTAACAAAAGATATTTTATATACGACTTCACTTTTGCCATATAGAAACTATAAGTCTCCTTAGAGAGTTTAAATTATTTCATTTTGTGTAGTGTAGAATGGATCAAAAGGACATCTTTCTTAGTTGTTTGAAGGCCACTTTTACCCAACGACCTTTATTCCCTGGCCTAATTTTGCCATAAGTGTTCTTTAAAGATGAATAATACTGATGATTAATAAATAAAATCTGCATGGAAAATATAAACCAGTAATAATCTAAAGACTCTGTTCTTTATCTTTGGCAGGGATTTTCAAATCCACATGTCTCTGCAGATTAAATACTTATCTCCTGGGTTGAATAACTTAAAACATCAAAAACTTATTTTGCTTTGAAGTGGCTGGCATGTGAACTAACTACATTACTGTCATCCAGATCCTTTATTATTTTATTTTTTCATGGCTTTTAAAACTTTTTTTTTCAACGTTTATTTATTTTTGGGACAGAGAGAGACAGAGCATGAACGGGTGAGGGGCAGAGAGAGAGGGAGACACAGAATCGGAAACAGGCTCCAGGCTCTGAGCCATTAGCCCAGAGCCTGACGCGGGGCTCGAACTCACGGACCGCGAGATCGTGACCTGGCTGAAGTCGGACGCTTAACCGACTGCGCCACCCAGGCGCCCCTTTTCATGGCTTTTAAATGTTATAACAATTGAAGTTCTGCTGGGTCAGTAAGATGGGCATTTTATCTACTGACGTACATCCAGGTTTGGGAAGCGACTGTCTTGGCCCATTGAGGCTGCTAAAACAGAATACTATAGACTGAGGGGCTTATAAACAATAAATATTTATTTCTCGCAGTTCAGGAGACTGGGAAGTTCAAGACTGAGGCACTTACAGAGGGCCCACTTCTGGCAAATGGATGGCTGTGTTGTCAGTGTATCCTCGCATGATGGAAAGGGCAAGAGAGCTCTCTGGGAGTCTCTTTTACGTATTTATTTTTTTTTTTAATGTTTATTTATTTTGAGTGGGAGAGGGGCAGAGAGAGAGGATGAGAGAGAATCCCAAGAAGGCTCCCCGCTATCAGCACAGAGCCCAACATGGGCGGGGCTCCATCTCACAGACTGATATCTTGACCTGAGCCGAAATCAAGAGTCAGTGGCATACCCGACTGAGCTACCCAGGTGCCCCATGGGGGTATCTTTTATAAGGACACTAATCCCATTCATGAGGGGTTTACCCTCAAGACTTAATCACCTCCCAAAGGCCCTATCTCCTAATGGGAATTAGGATTTCAACATACAAATTTAGTGGGAGACACAAACATTCAGTCTAGAGCAGGGCCTAGAGCCTACATAACTGGAGGACTCTTTAAGAAAAAGAATAAGAAGTATGTATGAAGGTGAATATATATTTAGAAAAAGAAATTTATACACATGAAATTTAAAAGAACTGACCAATGCCACAAATTAAATTAAGTACCTGAAATTAAACCACCTTTCCCCAATATTTTTGGGTGTATGCCGTTTGATTACCTCTTCATATATGAACTATTTAAAATTTTTATATCATTTTCTGTAGAGAAAATAATCTTTTCACCAGAATGGTTGATTGCAATTTGTTTTTTATTATTCATAGTTTACAAAAGTTTCTTTATTTCTACAACCTAATTTTAGTCAAGACAATTATAGATTGTTGTCAAGTTTGGGAAACGTCTAAAAGTTTCATTCACATGTGTACTCTGTTTGCATTCCTCCAAACACAGAAATTGCAAGAAACTTTATTTCATGCGATTGCCATCCAAAGGGAAAAAAAAATGGTGTGGTTATAATTATATTTGCTGCAATCTGGAATGTATCTTTGACAGAAAGAAAACTTCTACTTTGACCAGTCATTTATGAGAACTGCATTCTCCACTCACAATTTTACAAGTCTGATGCCTGGGAGAGTTTTCCAAAGATTAGCTCTGACTCCCTATGTTTCCTTCTTCACCCACATACTTCCGTTGCCAAGTGTCATAGGGCACCTTACGTCACAATACAAGCCCTGGCTCTGCACATTTGTGTTGTGAGGCCAGTGAGTAGTCACAGTAAGCATTAGAAATGTTCCCGAAAGCCATTTCTTACACGAGGATGGCTTGCAATAATATTTATACATGGAAGTGATTGTGAATCCATGAATATATTTCAACAAAGCCAAAGTAAATGTATCTATACTCTATTCAATTTTTCCTTAAAGAGGATGTTAAACATGCCTCCCGGCAAGTTACCAATATGAAAAGTGACGTTAGGACATAGGAGTGGAAAGAGACAGTGGCCTTAACTAATTTCTGTTAGAAGATCTCACGTTTTTATATTTTATAGAAATACAAAATCCCCTGAGCACATTTCTAGGGTCCCTTCCAGAGGCTTGGAAGATACCTTGGAAGTGAAGATTATGAACTTTATGTGCTGTTGACTTCATGGAAAACCTGATTCAGGCCAAGTGCCTGGGGTGTTTTCTTTCAGAAATACTGGTCCTTACATCTCTGGTCCAGGTTTAAGTACCCCCTGGTGGCATCAGAGCATAGTGTGGATGTGGCTGTGGCTGTTATGGGAATAGTAGTGGACGTCTCTCTTTCCCCTCTCTCCTGTATTTCCTGTTGTTTCCCAGAGCCTAGTGTTATATGTTGCATACATCATGTGCAGAAGCAAGGAGATGGGCCCGTGTTCAGGGTTCAAATCTACTTTTACCGTTTGGCTTTTGGAAAATTCATTTATGTTTATGAGTCTCCATTATAAATTAGAATTAATAATCCACACCTTTAAAGGTTTCTGGGAGAATGTGACATAATATAAGTAGCAAATTTTTGTGAATCTTGGTTTATTCATTTATAAAATGAAATTAATAACACATATCTTGAAAGGTTGTTTTGAGGATCTGGCATAATACATATAAATTAACTTGCATAGTGTTTGGAATATAGATTGCATTGGTCAGTAAATCATCACCACTTGTGGGAAAGGCTCGGCAAATATTCTTAAGGTCTTCTGTGCCTCCCAGCCTACCTTGCAGGAGGGTTGGAGTCATGTGACTAAGTCTGACCAATGAAATGTGAGGAGAGTGGCATTTATGGGCCAAGACAGTTAAAAGCCAGTATATTTTCTGCATCTCCTTCTATCTGCATAGCAGCAATCTCAGTTATGGCGTAGTTATAATATGTAAGCAGCTTGGATCCCTGAGTCACTATCAAAGAGGAACTTCACAGGAGGGCTTCTGGACCATATTGGACTTTGCATGAACGTGAAATAAAACTTGATTGCATAATGCAATTTGATTTGTTTTTTTTTTTATTATTACTGTAGCTTAGCCTAGCATTATATGTCATTATTACCATTGTTCTTGTTTTTATTATTATTACTTTTGAATTGAATAGAACTACTCACAAACATTGGAACTTTTAGTGGTTCATGGAGCCAGAGTATTGGCTCCTGTACTCAGTACTGGGGACATAAAAATGTTGGTGTTGCACATAAAATGCGTGGTTTTCCAGAAACATAGATTCCAAGGAGGTCAAATAAAATAAAATAGGAAGGAGAAAAAAGTGCATTAAATTTTCCATTTGGCTCACCAGCTAATCCTCTTTATTCAGGCTACCTTATTTTCTTGAAACCTTGACTCCACGAGTCAATGCATATTTTCATGACTTATTAAAAAATGATGTCCTTTTCTACCAAAGTTTTATAAATTATGTTTCCTCCCTTCTAAGTTTCATCGACTTAGCAATGTTCCACCCATTAATAAAAGGTCTAATTTGAGTGTTGTGCACTACCTTGCCATTAAGGATAAATTCTGTAATCAAGATGGGCAACTGGGCATTCAGAGTTTAGCCAGCAGCAGTCACCAGCATGGAGTGAATATCTGTTCTTACTCTTGGAGGAACCATCACTTAAACAACATTGAAAATCTCCATTTGACCACTTTTTTTTTAATGGTGTGCCTCTAAAAATGATTCCAGATGCCCAGCTCTCTCCAGCTCTCTTTGGGAAGGCTGGTAGAAATGCTAGCTCAATGGGCTGTTTCTTAGGCTCCTTTGCAGTTGTTCCAAGAGCTTCCAGAAGTAGATATAATGCAAGGGACCAGTGAAAATTATGGCAAGAGGTTAGTACCTGAAGAAGTTCAGGACATGCTATCCCCAAATATGCCATTTTGGAATCTTGATTATTTTGAGCTTGAGGACACTTGAAAACAGCAGATGCAGGAAGAGCTCTGTGACTTAGCCTTTTCTACCTAAAAACAGGCCATAAAATTCCCCATGAAAAAGATGCCCTCCCTGTACCAGGAAGAAAATAACTTCTTATGGCCAGAGACTGGGAAGTGATGCTGAAATGGAGCTGTACAAATAAACCTACTCAAATAACCTCATCTTCCATTATACACGGTCTTTGGTTCCAGATATTACGTGACACACAAAAGAGCAAAGACACAAAAACAAACAAAACAAAACAATTTCCACGTATCTAATGAGACTCCTTAAATCTCCAAACGAGCCATTGTGTGGTAGAAATTCTTGGATAGTCATAACAGGTGGGCCTAACGTAAAAAAGTCTTCTGGACAATCCTGAGCTATGAATGTACATTCAGAAAGATTTGAAGAGATCTACATAATAAACTGCAGATATATTTCCAATAAGGAGGAATGCAGAGGAAAAGAAGGAGCAGACATTCTGAAATCAGGGAGAGTCTTGGTGCTGTCTCATTAGCAGAATCACTGTCTAGAACTCCTACAGCTTTGCTTTGCTAACAGTAGCAACAGACACATAGTTCCCCGGAGTCAAATAAGAGCCCCTCATGGGAAAAAAAGAAGAAAATACCCCCCTGCACGCTGCAGTGCTTTTCCTGCTTTTCGGAGTGGCTGCCTCCTTGCAAGAGGCCTGCCTGGGGTCCTCCCTCAGGTGAGTTCAGTCTGGTTAAGCAATTACTTGCAGGCTGCGCTGACTGCCTGGGCTCCAATTCTTTGCTGAAGCTGTGTTGTGCTAAATGTAGCATTGGAATCACCTGTACTGTTTGTTAAAGCACAGACGGCCAGCCCCACTCCCAGAGTTTCTGATTTAGTAAGTCTGAGTGGAGCTCTGGGACTGGCCCCTCCAACATGTCCCCTGGAGATGCCTCTGCTGCTGGTCTGGCGATCACCCTCAGAGAAATGCTGTGTTGATATATACAGGTATTTTTATGGGAAATTATTTATTAACAAAGTGAATCCTTTTCTGTGATCCCGGGGCATGCTTACCAATCATTTTTTATTGCTAGATGTTGAGTATTTAAAATGTCTCTAAAGATGTCTGAATCATCAAATGAGTGATTATCAAATGAATTATCAAATGACAAATGTCAGGTGTCTAATCAATGCCAGGTTAGATCATTTTGTCCTCTATTTCCTTTCTTTATTGGGCTTTAAATACCATTTCACCATTTGTGCTCCAACCCAGTATATCTGGGCTCCGTGTGGTAAAGACTGCCTTCCTCTCCTGCTAGCTGTTGATCAATGACAGAATCTTTTTTCCTTGTTTTTCATCTTCACAAATAAGGGTGATAGTCTAAGAAATACACATGAACTTTAAGAAAATCATTGTAAATGACAAAATATTCTTACAGTCTCTTCTACTTACATCCTCTGCATTTCAGAGAGAGCACGCTACTTAAGCACTTGGTGGTTTTCTGTTCTATGATTTGATTGTTGTTTTTTCCTCAGTGGAAAACATGATATAATTCTTGCAGAGGAGACTCTGGTTTAATTCCTCTACTTTTGAAAGTTCTTTTTTCTTTTCTCCAGGTTCATGACACGTTAGCATCAGTCCCTGTGTGTCACAGGGTCACCCAGCTTGCTTTTTGCATTTGTTTGTTTGCTTTCATTATATACATATTTACTGTGGTAAAGTGGGCACAGCAAAGCTTACCCTTATAACCGACGTGGTGTTGAGTACATTAAGTGTTGTGCCACCGTCACCAATATCCATTTCCCGAACTTCTTCATCATTCCAAACAAATTCTGTGCTTATTAAATGCTAGCTTCCCATTCTCCTCTCCCACCAGTCCCTGGTAACCTCTATTCTACTTTCTGTCTCTATGAATTGGCCAAGTCTAGGTACCTCTAGATATTCAGTGGAACCCTATGCTATTTCCCCTTCTGTGACTGGCTCATTTCACTTACCGTAAGGTTTTCAAGGTTCATCTCTGCTTGATTTTATAATCTCTATTTCTTTCTAGATATTTCCAATAGAGTTTGTGTTTTCTGTAGTGTTCTTTCTCAAAAGAAATCTCTTGTTATTTCATGACATCCTCCCCTCCCTTTTTTGGAAAACACTGAGTCTTTCTATACTGAAGGTAAGGATTCTGGAATCATTGATTTTGTTTGGCTTTTACTAGCAGGTGAATAGAGGTTTGTGTGCTGATTATTTGTTCTGCGGCTCAGGAACAGGGCATCAGTGAAATCTTAGCTCTCATCTTGTTGTATCACCTGCCACAGCACGTAAAATTGTTGCAGAACATTTTAGGTGTCTATGAGAATTTTTTCAAGAGTGCTCCTTCTAGACCCTTGTAGGATAATCTCTAAACCTGAGGACCTCAGAAATAGAGGAAAGAAAAGAAAGTGAAAAGAAAAGAAAAGCACCTGGTAGAAGTTGTATTGCTTGGACTTTATCTGGAACAACCACCTCTTGAGTATTTTATCATTAACATGGCTATTTTTTTCCCCAAGTAATGAGTCAAGAAAATTAAGTACTAAGGTTGTGAATAAATTTAAAAGATGATAGAGACTGGAATTTTGTCTCATAGGTTGGTGTCTTCGACTTAACACGGTAGCAGCTGTATGAATCTCTATCAAAGGGGAAAAACATCGTGGGATGCCTGGGTGGCTCAGTCAGTTAAGCATCCGACTTCAGCTCATGTCATTATCTCACATGAGTTCGAGCCCCATGTCAGGCTCTGTGCTGACAGCTCAGAGGCTGGAGCCTGCTTCAGGTTCTGTATCTGTTTCTCTCTCTCTCTCTCTCTCTCTTTCTGCCCCTCACCTGCTCACACTTTGTCTTCTCTCTGTCAAAAATAAACCTTAAAAAAAGGCGGGGGGGGGGGAAGGGACAACAATCTGATAATTACAGTTAGAATTGGATGATACCACTGCTCTTGATTACATATGAGCTCAGGCTGTGTATCAACTTGTTAAACTTGTAAAGAAAGTAAGTGTGCCTTCCAGGAAAGTAAATTGTACACCTAAAAGTACTAGATCAAAAGAAACCAAGTTTCACTGATAGCCGTGGATTCCTTTTATATCTTGGAAAGTCATACTGACTTATTAACTGCTTATAAAATGATATCTAGTAGCCAGTCACAAAGTGTTTCTGTTCATAATGACCTCATTAATACATACACAATTAGGCACACATAATTTGAAAAAGTCTAGGTAACTACTAGCTTTTATTTCTTTAAAAAAATTGCTTATTGGTACTAATTAGTGAAAAATGTTTTAAGATATTGTATTGTTTCTTTTTGTATAAGACAAATTCCATGCATTTGGAGATAATAGAGACTGGTTCTTTTAACTGGATTTGTGCTTCAGTAGGTCAAGCTTGGCTTCATTCCTAAATTCAAAGTTACTTAAGCAAAATGGGAAACAAAATATTATATAAACGTTTTACAGGCAGATAAAATAGAGAGTACTTACATAGCAACATGAGCCTTGAACTTTCATTTTGCCTCAACCCTAAATATTACATTTGTCCACTCATTATTACACAAACAGAAAATTATGCTTAAAAAATGGCTCACAGGGGTGCCTGGGAGGCTCAGTCGATTGAGTGTCTGAGTCTTAATTGCAGCTCAGGTCATGATCCCAGAGTTGTGGGATTGTGCCCCGTGTTGGGCTCTGGGCTGAGCATGGGAGCCTGCCTAGGATTCTGTTTTTCTCCCTCAGGCCCTCTCATATGCTCCCGTTCTGTTCTCTGTGTAACAAACAAACAAACAAACAAACCCTTCAAACTACAGAATCAAGGATGAGGAAGTGATTACAAGGTAAAAAGTTTTTACTTCTCTATCTTGAAACTCTGCTTCCAGTAAGAACTTGAGTCATTTCATCCATGTTGCTGCTCTATTTTCCAGCAGGGAAGTTCCTAATAGATAGGAAAAAAAGTTTTCCTTCTATCTAGTTGTTCATTCAGTCTTTAATACCATTGAGCACTACGACAATGTGATTCAATTCAGCCAAACACATATTTGAAAGAAACTTTGTTAAGCCCTGCTTCCTATGTGAAGGTTAGTGAGCAAAATTCCTCGTTTTAAAAAGTTCACAACTTGGCAAGGGTAAGAGGACAAATAAGGGGAAATACACGTTTGGTTAATACAGCGCAAAGAGGGTCAATGCTAAGGGAGAGTCCAAAGTGTTCTGAGGGTGTGGATGGCAGAAGAGGTCAGGTCCCTGGGAGGGATAAGGACAAACGTGGGTGGTAGCATTTGAGATAAATCTGGCTTCTCAAAGTTTACTGGGCATCAGGAGTATCGGGAGGTTGTGTTATAATACAGATTGGTAGGCACCACACTTGACTTTTTTTTTTTAACGTTTACTTTTGAGAGACAGAGACACAGTGAGAACGGGGGAAACTGAGAATCCGAAGCAGGCTCCAGGTTCCAAGCTGTCAGCACAGAGTTAGCCCTGCGGCTGGAACTTGAACTGTGAGATCATGACCTGAGCCAAAGTCAGATGCTTAACTGACTGAGCCACCCAGGTGCCTCCCACACTCAACATTTTTGATTTGGTAGGGTCTTATGTGGAGCCTGAAAACTTGTATTTCCAGCAAGTTCCCAGGTGAGTCTCCTACTGCTTTTTCAGTGACAGTGTTTGAATTATCATTGCTCTACAAAATTTGAAAAACAATGGGGAGTTTTTAATCCAGAGAGAGAGATAAGCAAATTAGAGAAGCAAGAACTGAAGGGCACTTGAAATAATAATAAAGATAGCAAACTTTTTGGGTAAGAAAACCCTGAGGTTTTGCCACTGAGGAGATACAGTTCAGAGAGATTGAAAAACTTGGTTAATGTCATAGCTAGTAAACAGCATAGTCAAGATTTGAACCCATGGAGTCAACAAGTCAGGAGTTGCTGTCTAACTGCTAAGATTAATAGTAGGAAGCAGTACACCTTTGCTCACACAAGCCTTTTGTTAGGCAGTAATGGGAGTTAAAGCTTAGTATGTAGGTTGCAGTTAAATTTCAGAGGACTTAAATGCCAGGGTAAGGAATTTTATACTTGATGTTCAATAGAGATGTATTAAAAATACTTGATCAAGATTGAGTAGAAGTGTATTTGGCCAAGAGAGGCAAAAGGATGGCAGCCTAGTTAGAAATCTTTGATATCAACGAAGTCAAAGGAGAGGAAGAAAACCAGTCGGACTTGTGTTAAGGAGGAGGACATGTAGGTCCACTGGTGATTCCCAATCTTTGTACCAGCTGTGATTCCATGGTTCCAAAGATAGGAGTAATGAAGCAAATTGAATTTAACTAAACCAAAAAAAAAAAAAAATGTTCCATCTGAGTTTATTATTTTTCCCATTATAACACATTCAGATTGTAACGGACAGTTGATAATCATCAAGGGCTCAGAGTCATATTATTGTCCTGGCTGTGATAAGAAGCACCAAAGTTGAGCAAATGAGCAGACCTATAAAATTTTACTGCTTGCACTTGGAAGTTTTTGTCACTGTGCCCATATCCAAGGTCAGTCATGTGATGAACATTTTAACTTGAAGTCTGATCTACAATTCATGTTTCGGGAATTCTTCTGATGCCGTCAAAAGCCAGTGGAATGTTGTAATAATTCTGAGATAGTACATTACTTTGCTGATGTAAAACAAAGAAATCTCTGGGTTTATGGGTAAATACATCATTTATACTAGGTCTTGAAAAAGCGGAATATATCTTTGCTGTCTCTATGGTTTGAAAAATAGAGGATTTTGCTGCTCTGATAATGTGTGTGGGCCTGCAAGTACAAGTCAAGGAAGAGTCTGTAGGTTCAGGTCAGGGATGATTGACATGACACAGGAAGTTGGGAGGAGGGCCCCAGTGGGAAAAATCTGATGCTGAGGGAGAGGTGGATTAGGCCATGTTTGGTGGGATGTCTCCTTAACTCAGGACTCTAAAGCAGGATATTGTTTCCTATCAGCCCTTAGGAAAACAAGAAATATTGAGACTCGTTAGAGTCAAGAAAATCACATTTTATTTCTCTGCAATGTGAAATATTTTAAATTTTCTAATGTTGATCAAAAACTTGCTACTTAATAGTCTGTCACTGCCCATACATACACCTAAACCCTGTGGAAAGGGAAAAAAAAAGGTGGAGATTTCTTGAACACCTAACAGTGCCAACCCACATGTATGTGGTCATGAAATAGTTAAGCAACAGGCCTCTGGTAGCAGTAGCTAAAGAAAGCCCTTAGTGAGGGCTTTCCATTTCTGCACAATAGGATCTACTTTGTCCCCCGTGGTAGAGTTCAGTCCCAAAGTCAGTCATCCTCACACTGTCAAAAGCCAGGGTGCCTGAGGGCAGTCATTCACAGAAGCAAGTATTTTATACAGGGCCCTGGAGAGTATCTCAGTTTCAGTATGCGCTCCTTAGCAAATCAGGACGAGCAATAACAAGAGCTATAAATACAATTCATTATGCGTATTGAAAATTGAATTTTGAGGAGCTACCACCAAAGATGCTGAAGGCGCGGTACAAAGCAGTGCATCACCCTTGTGAAAGGAAACAGCGCCGATGCATATGAGGTAGGAACTGGAACAGCACAAAACTCAAGGACTATCAACAGGTGACATGTAACCAAGATGATGGGAAAAAAAAAAAAAAGAGGATCCCCAGTCAGATCATAGCTGGTGCATGATTCTTAGCCACATACAGCTAAATACAGCAGATACGTTATTCTTAGCCACACACAGCTAAATGAGTCCCTGTTCTCTAATGAGGAAAAATCAGAAAGAAGGCTAGGAGGGAGTAACTCCAAACTCTAAATTACTTACCATGAATATATGTATGTGTGCATGTATCTGCTTACGTTAGCTGTTAGGGAAGCTCTATTTAGTTGATTTCTCAGTGGGGGTTCAATCATCAACAATTATAGTTTGCTTTCTTCATAGAGTCCTTGAGTAGCAGAATTTTCAAGTGTTGAGAACTAGGACACGGTGGATCCAAGTAGTCTTTGCAGCCAAAGCTTTGGTACCCAGCAGAGACAGATGAGGGAATGTCCCCATGTGCCTCCAGCTCCAAGAGCCTGCCACCACTCATTGCAGCCTTGGAAGCTCAGTGGAGCACAGCTGGGGACAAATGGAAACTTGAAGAATGAACCTCTAGTTCAAGGTTAACTAGAGAGCCTGAAGCTGGGTAATGTTACATCTTGTAATTAAAAGGGTTTGCTGTGTGGTTACCTGACATAGTTACTAAATGGCTTGCATGAAATAACATGCAGCCTTCTGCAGTCACTGTGCAATTACCTTATATCATCACCATGCAGGCAAAAGACAAAGAAAATGCAGGGAGAAGCTTTTAACAGCAATTTGTAGCAAAGATGTTTGGAATAAGAACACATTGCTTGTTACCACTGGCTCTTATGTTAATCACCTAATTGCAAATTGGCTTTCATTAATGTCTGGATACTACTGAAATAATCTTATACCTCCTCTAGTCTGATGTCCTGCTATTTATATTTATATAGAACATGCCTGTACATACAGATTTTTTTTCTTTGCATAGGCATTTAATGGCTCCATTTTTTTTTTTCCCTATCTATGGGAAGACAGTAAAATAAGTAGTGAGCCCTGGGGCTGTATTCTGAACCCACAGTTCTCAGGAAAACCTACCACAAAGTCCAAAATTCCAGAGGAGGTATTTCCTGCCTTTGAATATTGCTCTCCTGTTACCATGATCCATCTTGGTTGGCATTGTGACCTTCTCTCCTTAAAGATAGGCGTAAAGCCTGACACTTTGCTTGCTGTATTCTAAAGGTGACTGTCATTTTCTCAAGTAAACAGGACACTAAATCACCTGTTGCTTGTGGTACTTGTTAGTACACAAAAACGAGAGAACAGTCTGCGTGGTTAGCTGGCTCCTAGGTATATACCATACCATATCCTCCCATAGGGCATGCAGCATGGACACCCGATTAAATAGAGCTCAGGTGAACCAGTCTCCAGTTAACTAGTCACTGCAGTGTTCTGCCAAACAATAGTGTTCTACCAAAGGAAAGCTACCAACGTACAAATGGGGTTGGGCCGGTGTTTTCCTCCTCCTTTTCCTTCTCCTCCTTTTTTTAAAAACTCTGCTCTAATGTAAAATCTGTTTTTTATAGAAAATCATAGAATGATGAAGTATAAAGAAGAAAACAATTACCCTTCCCCTACCCTGAAACAATTGATAAGAATGTTGTACAATTTTAAACCCATTTTCCCCCAAGATTTATTATTTCTACTTTCTGACACTTCAAGATACATTTATTAATTCATTATCTAAACTGAATGTATATGTTCACCAGTCAGGAAATGCTCTAAGCCCATAAGGACTAATTTAAAAAACCAACTTGGGGTGAATATAACATGCGAATTACAAATGGTCCTTTTATGAACTCCTGGAAAACAAAATGCTAAGTTGTCCTATTTTTCCATTTGTTGCTTAACACAGTGCTAAAATATATCTCTGGTTTTTATGTGTTTTTGTTTGTGTTTTTTGGCCAGCTGAAATTCCATGTTCACTTTGATTTTTGAATCTACCTACTCCCATAATTTTCTTTTTCATAGCTTTGGGTCATAAACTTTCATTATCTTAATGAATTTATCTTATCTTGAAGTATATTTAATTCAGCATGTATCTTTTAGGAAAAACAAATTTGTCTTATAAAAGGTTAACAAGGAAATAAACAGAACACACACAAGTAAAGAAGCAGGGTAAAAGCAAAAGCTGTGAATGTACTTTGACTTCCCAGTCTCTTTCTGTCTTTTTTTTCCCACTTGAGTTCCCACTCTTAACTGCTTACTTGAAAACTTTTTTATTCTCTGAACCATAGAAAAACTATATTTTGTTGTTTTAAAATGCTGGCTAAACACAACACCAACTTAACTGTTTCTAAAAAAAAAAAAAACCAACTAAAAAATTGTTTCCTCTAAAACAAAGGCTTTGCTCTTTTTAATGGGCTGAACTTATCATGTATTTCAAAGGCTTTCTAAAAATGAGTCTACTGAGTAAGGTGATAAAATCCTTGAGTTCTGCTTCAAAACTTAACGACAACAGTGAAAATGTTGAAGGCAGTAAACAGGTTTTTGTCAATAATTTAAGCAGAATTAGTCGATGAATTCAGTATTTAGTCTGTGTAGGTTTGCCAGTTTAGGTTTTCCAGGCTTTCTGGTGACTTTGACAAATAATGATGATTCTGGAAGTATACAGGTTAATCTGGCCCCCAAACTGGTTTTCCTAAAATTCCTTTAAATCACGTGTCTTAGATTAAGCCTAAACTAAGCTCACCCACCATTCAGGCTCATGTGAACAAGTATGAAAAATCAGCAGAAAGGAGGTAGGGAATATGCTGTTAATAAGTGTCCTGAGCAAAACTTCATTTACAGAAAGAAAGGGTAACCGATACTGGAGAAAAAGGGTGACATTGTGGCTACCCCCTCAAAGGAATCCCTAGCACCCAGGCTCATCCCTGGTTCCTATGTTTTAGTTTCAGCAGCTTTGCCAGAAATGGGCCCAGCAGCTTCCAGAAGTAGCTCAGGGCTCTGCAGTCTCATCATGGGGTCTTGTGCCTTTAGATGGCATTGGTTGCAGCCACTGATTTTCATGTCCACAGTAAATCTAGTTGAGAAAAGCAGTGCCAGCCAGGGTCCACCCAAAGAGTGGTTTGTGAAACCCAGAAAAAGCTGCTTTTGATAATTTTCATACTTCTTGGGAGGAACTGAGGCTGATTGGGGCAGAGTCAGGAAATAATATTTGTGGTCATTGTTTGAATAACATACTTATTTTTCTGGCCACAGTGACCTAGGAAACATGAGTTTTTCTCTAACTTAGAATTTGTGCTAGAATAAAGATGAGCCAAGGAGAGTGGAAAAATCACCTTAGGTATGTAAATAGAATTAGATATGCATTTGAGACTCTGCCGTCCAATTTTTATGTGAGTGAATTTGTTTTATGTAGCCGATCTGTATGGTCCAAGTGCAGTTGCATATTGGGCAGGAAATATCACATCATAATGTCTATTACGTAATAAAAGATGATTTATTAAAAACGTTGGGAGAAAGGAACACTGTTAAATGCCAAGGAACACCTACATTAGCAGGATGGAAGCAAAAGGTATATGTGTCAAATGCTTACCTGCAATGAATGTACCCATAACTATGTCTTGATTATGGGCTAAATGGCTACCAATAATTGTTAAAAGTTGTTACCAATGCTACCTTTTGCAGAAGATATGTATCTTTCAGGCTTCCATAAGCTGTTTAGTCTTGGGTCCCCATAAGCAGGAGTTTAGATGGAGATTCTGAGCCCAGGTAGCTGGTAGAAAAGGTCAGAAGGACAGGTCTGTAGTCAAGGAGATAAAGCTTATCAGGGGAGTATGCTACATGTAAAGTCCTGAGGCTAGGAGCTTTAGTAGTTGTGTTCACTACTATGGCTCCAGCATCTAGAGTAGCAGTGCTCATTAGTTACTGAATGAATAGAAAGACATGGAATGGGATCATGTCAGACAGCAGACTGACTAGCTTAAAGCAAACTGGATGGTCACAGCTCAGTTTCTATTGCAATTAGAAGTGGTCGAACAAAAAAGAAGATGGTTTTGGTCCCAGGGTAGCTAGATGGAAGTACTCAGATCAAGGGCCACTGGAAAAAAAGAAAAAATGTTGTAATCCAATGGGACTTTTTCATGAGCTATTTATGTCCCCAGTTGCCTCCCTCATGCCTGTAGTCAAGATGAGTTTTGTGAAATATCTACTATGAGAAGGCATACAGGCTGTGTAGTTACCTTAGTTATCTGTCGCTGAGTAGCAAAGTTACCCTGAAATGTAGCAACTTAGTTTGGAATCCAGGTGCAGTTTACCTGTGTGGTTTTGGCTCCCAGTCTTTGATGATAATTCTGCCAAGCCGTTGGCTGGGGCTGCATTCATGTCAAGGCTCGACTGGGGTTAGTGAGTCCACTTCCAAGTTCACTCACAAAATGTTTGGTGGATCCCCGTTCCTCACTGGCTGTTGGTACACCAGTAAGTTCTGGTCACGGGAACCTCTTGATAAGGCTGCTTAGACAGGGCACAGTGCTTTCCCTGAGTGAGTGATAAAGCAGGAGCTGGCAGGTGGGGAATAGCCCAAGGAAAGCCACAGTCTATTATAAACTAATCTCAGAAGTGACATTCTATTACTTGCGCTGTATTCAGTTGTTCCCACTTTGGAACAAAGTGTCAGAGAACTAGAAAGCTAGATTGTGAATATCAGGAGGCAGGGATCCTCAGGGGGCATTTTAGAGCCTGGCTACAGTATTAGTTACAGACATTGTTCAAAGAATGTGTGTGGCCCCACAGGGCAAAGAGTGGCCTAATCTCGCCCCTCAAGGAGCCAACAGTTGATGCTAGGCTACAGGAATAAACAGGAAAGTAAGCTATCTATGAAATCAAAATAAAATCTAAAAATTCCTCCTACCGGTTTCTGCTACTGTATTTGAAATGGAATTCTTCTCAAGCCATCTAATTTTGGGCCCAAGGTCAGAGATTTATTTTCGGTCTAGCATCTCTGGATCACTCTTACCTGGTCAAATGGTCAGAAGGGGCAGAAAGGAGTCCCTTTTCAATTCAGTTTTTATTACTTAATTTTCTGGGCAGGCCGGGTAAATAATTTTGATCATGCCTAACCCTCCTCCTTTTCCAGCTTGCACGACCTCTTTTTGATATTGTTATTACTGTCTTCCCTGTACTCTTCCCTCTACTTCCTCAAATCTCTAGTACAGTCTCAAAGAAAAGCTGTATCTCCATCTAGAGTGTTAAAGTCACAACAGTATCTCACTTCGTCTGCAAATAATTCAGAAGTCACCAGACAGGTTTAGACTTGCACCTGTATCCTGGTGCAGCTGGAGAGACTTCTAAGATCAAATATTCAGGGTGCTTCCATGGGCTGAACTCGGGGGGCTGTCCCCTGTTAGGAATGTTATGTATGGGCCTGGCTTGGTGAGGTGTTGCCCCTGCGCCTGCATTTACAAAGGTGGGAAAGTTCTGCAAACTCCTGGCATGTCCTGTTTCAGATTCATGTTTGAGCACACACATGGACTAAGTCCCGGATTCCGCTTGCATCGTGTTTCCTCCCTCCTGCTGCCACCCCATCCCTACTGTCTGGATGGGCGCTGCCCCATCTCTCCCCACAGTAGGCCTGGCTACACCACAAGGAGTTAAAGCTGTCCCTCTGCATGCAGGAAAGCCACAACGGAGCAAGGGAGTCTCTAATTGCTTCTCTAGAACCGACAGGGGGATCAGTAGATGGAGTGATCTAATAGTTTTTTTCCACAGCTATTGTTCTGATCACATGAGAGCTATTGGTTGTCCTTATAATCCAAATTTTCCAAACCCTGGTAATTGTCATGGCTTGAGTTTGAATTAACCTTTGAACCATTTTGTTCCTTAGATCCTTGAGGCTGTTACACAATGGAAGCACAAATGGCTAAACTTTAGCTGTTCTGTAAAACCACATAGTAGATAATAATTACAATGGTCTTTTCCATTTGTTTAGATAAGCTCCGCTGGTATGGACTAATAAACTTTATCTCAGCGTTCTGATGAGGAAGTAGTTTTATTAAATCACTGAGTTTGACTCAAGCAATATAATTCTTTACAGTAAAGTTAATGTAGGAAAATCTGATTCTTGTTTAAAGGGATAGTGAGATCCCTCATCAAAGTTCACTGGGATCTAAATTCCAATGTATTTAATACTTACTCTTCAGTAAACCTTAATGTAAGGACATTGTCCAAATTGCAGCCTACTTCTAGAAGCCATTTCTGCCAACTGGAAGCAGAGAAAGTTTTAATTTTAAGGACTTTTTATGTAGGTCTCTGATGAGAGAAAATAGTGCCTTCATTTAATGGGAAGGAATACACATGAATATTTTTGGTGACGATATTCTTTTCTCTCTGTTCTTCTTTGTCTCTGAGAGTTGATTTCCTGGTTTTACCCCTTGACATGAGGTGAAACTGCTTATCAAAAGCCAGTGTGTTTCGTATAATCCAGTTTTTAAGGAAATACACAGAGATGGCCCTACCTTTAACAAAAATTAAATAGCCTTTGCACATAATACTCTAAGAACTCTACTGGGAACATGACAGAAAGGAAGGCTCATTTGGTAGTACGGGAGCATACTATCCCTAACAGAGGATTTCTTGTCCTATGGACAGGACCCTCCACTCTAGCCACTTTGAAAAAATGACCTTCACAAAGGTTACTTTATTCATCTGCTAACATTGAATGAGCTGTTGGTGAATTTTACTTTGTGCCAGGCAGAGAAGTAGGCACAGTTAACAAGAGATGTATGGCACAGTGATTAAGAGCTCAGATTGTGGACACTAATTACATGAGTTAGGTTTTTATTTCAGACACGTTAATTGGGTAGCCTTGGGCAAGTTTCTCAACTTGTCTGTGCCTTGGTTTCTTTAGCTATAAATTGGGGATAGTAATACTATCTATTTCACAGAGTTGATATGAGGATTCAATGACTTAACATTTAGAACAAGGCCTGTCATCTACTACTGTAGGTTTTAATTATTACTGATAATAGAAATATTATTAAAAAGAAACGTAATCCTAATCAAATGTTTTCATCTAAATCTCTCCCCAACTGGGGCACCTGGATGGTTCAGTTGGTTAAGTGACTGACTCCTGGTTTTAGCTCAGGTTGTGATTTCATGGTTCATGAAATCAGGCCCCGTGTTGGGCTCTGTGCTGACAGTGTGGAGCCTGCTTAGGATCTCTCTTTCTCTCTTTGCCCTTCTGCCACTCACTCTCTCTCACAAAATAAATACATAAAATGTAAAACATAAATCTCTCCCCAACCATGCTTCTCACAGTATTTCTTAGAGTTAATTTTTTAGTATGTTTAAAGCAAATTTTCATGAGAGCTTCAAGAATTACAGCACTCTACAGTGTGAAACCCTTATTATATAGATGCAGACCAGCCCTGGAGAGGCTATATGAGTGGCTCAAAGTAAAAAACTCACTTGGTTGCATTGCCAGGATTAACATCCTGTTTATGCTTCTAATACCTTAATTGTGGCTTAAAGGTCAGAACAGCATAGCTTTGGGGGGCCTGAGCTCAGGCCTAGGCCAGAGAACTTCAGGCTCACTGCCCTGTCCACAAATCAGCACCGATCCCTTTTCTACTGTGCCTTTGAATGCCCCTTAGAAAAGAGTTGTGGCCGCTTTTCCCAGCCCCAAGCATTCTTAGAGCTAGCATTTAATCCAAGCACCAAGACAATGTGAGTTCCTTAGCTTTTCTCTATGGATGAGCCATTGCCCTGGTGACAGAAAGCAATCCAAATTAGCTTATGCAGAAATATGTATTAGAACTATAAGATGTGCCTTGAGAGGTCTCCAAAAGACTAGACTAGAAGCACTTCACCTTTCATTAGAATTGTCTGTCTCTCATCTCTGATAGAGAAGCATAGCATTGGCTTAATTCTCCAAACCATTCTCTATGTGGTAGGGACATGGTTACCATAGCTCTAGACGAAGGATCTTACAGCTTTCTGGTTATGTGACACAATAAAGCTGGCTTCTACTGTGTGCCCATCACTGTCAAGGGGAGTGGGGAGGTATTACCAGAGCCTGTTGTGGGGTAGTAGAGCAAAGAGGAGGATGGAAAAACCAACCATCCCTTTGTATAACAAAATTTTCTCTGACTCAGAAAAGCCCAACCAACACTTCCTTCTGGATGAAAAACATAGCAACCTGCCTAGTGTTTAATATCACTTAAAATTTTATAAGAGCTTATATTTGGCAATACAGGGGCAGTTGTTTACAAGCCATTTTACAAATGAGAACAGTTGGGATCTAGGTTGCCAGTGGTTACATATTTAACAGCTAATCAAACATAAACTAGTAGTGGGTCATTTTGTCTCATCAAAGATTATTTATACATATTTTACTGAATCAAGGCAAGCAACAGTACTTACTGTTCTTCAGTTTATAGGGAAAAAAAGCATTAAATACAGTGTGCTAGGAACCTGGTTCCTTGAATGAATCAATACTTACTTGTCGAATGAATGAATGTCTTGCCCATGTCACAGAGCAAAGCCTTAACGAGGTGACAAATAGAAATGAAGGTCCATGCAACAAAGAAGCCCCACTCTGTTCCCTTGACATGTGTCCACCAGCACTGGCAGTCTTGTTGAGTTGAATGCTGGCTGAGGGAAGTTTTTCCTTGTTTTCTTTCCTGATTCGGGTTGACAGATCCTTGTGTTTGACTTTAAATTGATTATGACAGCATGTCCTGTTTACTTGGATTAGTTCACAATTATTCTTTTTGTCTTCTGTTCTGTAACACAAGGGTTACTTTTTCATACCTGCTGGATGCTTAACATCTCCTTTCTGTGTTTGACTTTGTATAGTTCTTGCAAATATGTTTCATAACCATGTTTAATAACCCAATCAGTTCATAGGATTGGGAGGTGGGGGTAAGGATACTGAAGTTCTACAAGCTCTTTTGTTTGGCTGTTAAAGAAATGATTCATTCCATATTGTGTTACTCAAAACAGTTCTTAAAGAGATATAGTTTACTAAATAGATCAATCATGATGTCCTGAGAGTTTTGGTTTCCAAAATCCAAACTTGATGCAGTGAAATAGGGACTGGAGAATACAGTTTTGCGAAGAAACTACTTCTGTTTCAAACCTGGGAAACTGCTGACCAAGTCACAGAGAAGTTAGAACATAAACCTTAGGCTCCATAATTATCAGTGAAACCATTTTTTAAAATAATACCTCACCACCAAATAGCCAACAATGGAAGGATTTCATAACTGGCAGCAACTGACCCTTTTCAACTTTAATTGCGATAAGAGTGGAGATCAAATCTGTAGTTTTTCCTTTGAAGCTCCATACTCTTTGTAAAGAAATGAATTTACTTTTCATGGAAATGAGGACCTGGCCCTAACTATACACTGTGGAAAATTTCCATGTGCCATCTTGTGGAGCTGTTGAATTAGTGCTGAGAAAATTCAGTATATATTCTGACCAGATCTATGACTGCTTATGTGGTTGACTCACTGTGCCACATTCCATTTTACCTAATTATGAATGCACCAGTTGGCTATATAAATACTTGCCTTGTACCTAAATGGAAAACAATTAGCTGTACACTTAGGATCTTATTTCTAGACTCTCACTCATTATCTTTTCCCATACTAAATACATTTACATCTCTTGGATTGAGGAGTTTCCCCTTAAAATAGTATAATATCAATAGTTTTCTCAATGCATGTGTCGTGTTTGGGGTACCTTTTTCTTTCTACCTTCCTTGTTCTCCTATATAATATTACCTTGCATTTCTTTCCTTGTTTTTTGTCAGTCTTTTTGAAAATGTCTCCTTTTTCTTTTTTCTTTCTTTAAGATTTTATTTTTAAGTAATCTCCACCCTCAACATGAGCTCAAACTCACAACCCCAAGATCAAGAGTTACATGCTCTACTGGCTGAGTCAGCCAGGTACCCCACATGTATCTTTTGTATAAATTTTCTAGTGCTCTTGGTTCCTATCCATTCTTTTTTTTTTTTAATTTTATTTTTTTATTTTTTAAAATTTACGTACAAATTAGTTAGCATATAGTGCAACAATGGTTTCAGGAGTAGATTCCTTAGTGCCCCTTACCCATTTAGCCCATCCCCCCTCCCACAACCCCTCCAGTAACTCTCAGTTTGTTCCCCATATTTATGAGTCTCTTCTGTTTTGTCCCCCTCCCTGTTTTTATATTATTTTTGTTTCCCTTCCCTTATGCTCATCTGTTTTGTCTCTTAAAGTCCTCATATGAGTGAAGTCATGTCATTTTTGTCTTTCTCTGACTCATTTCACTTAGCATAATAACTTCTAGTTCCACCCACATAGTTGCAAATGGCAAGATTTCATTGTTTTTGATTGCAGAGTAATACTCCATTATATGTATATACCACATCTTCTTTATCCATTCATCCATTGATGGACACTTGGGCTCTTTCCATACTTTGGGTATTGTTGATAGTGCTGCTATAAACATGGGGTACATGTGGCCCTTCGAAACAGCACACCTGTATCCCGTGGATAAATGCCTAGTAGTGCAATTGCTGGGTCATAGGGTAGTTCTATTTTTAGTTTTTTGAGGAAGCTCCATACTGTTTTCCAGAGTGGCTGTCCCAGGTTACATTCCCACCAAGAATACAAAAGAGATCCTCTTTCTCCACATCCTTGCCAATATCTGTTGTTGCTTGAGTTGTTAATGTTAGACATTCTGACAGGTGTGAGGTATTATCTCATGGTGGTTTTGATTTGTATTTCCCTGATGAGTGATGCTGAGCCTTTTTTCATGTGTCAGTTGGCCATCTGGATGTCTTCTTTGAAGAAGTGTCTATTCATGCCTTTTTCCCATTTCTTCACAGGATTTTTTGTTTTTTGGGTGTTGAGTTTGATAAGTTCTTCATAGATTTTGGATACTAACCCTTTATCTGACATGTCATTTGCAAATATCTTCTTGCATTCTGTCGGTTGCCTTTTAGTTTTGCTGATTGTTTCCTTCGCTGTGCACAAGATTTTTATTTTGATGAGGTCCCAGGAGTTCATTTTTACTTTTGTTTTCCTTGCCTCTGGGGACATGTTGAGTAAGAAGTTGCTGAGGGCAAGATCAAAGAAGTTTTTGTCTGCTTTCTCATCAAGGATTTTGATGACTTCCTGTCTTACATTGAGGTCTTTTATCCATTTTGAGTTTATTTTTGTGTATGGTGTAAGAACGTGGTCCAGGTTCATTCTTCTTCATGTCGCTGTCCAGTTTTCCCAGCACCGCTTGCTGAAGAGACTGTCTTTATTCCATTGGATATTCTTCCTGGTTTGTCAAAGATTAGTTGGGCATATGTTTGTGGGTCCATTTCTATGTTCTCTGTTCTGTTCCTCTATCCATTCTTTATAATCTTCTTCACGGAGTCTCCTGGTGTTTTTATTTTACTTACTTATTTATTTTCACTCAGATTTTTCTTTTTAACTATTTTTTTAATGTTTATTTTTGAGAGAGAGAAAGAGTATGAGTGGGGGAGGGGCAGAGAGAGAGGGAGACAGAATCCACAGCAGGATCCAGGCTCTGAGCTGCCAGTACAGAGTACAACATGAGGCTCGAACTCATGAACCATGAGATCATGACCTGAACCACAGTCGGATGTTTAACTGACTGAGCCACCCAGGTGCCCCTCTCTTTGGAAAGACAAGTGGTGAAAAAAAGAGGCATTTATTTGCAGTGGCACTGTGAGGTTTGACTTTTGATCTTCAGAGTCTTAACTTTTCTGGTAGCCTTTTTGATAAGACCTCTGAGTGTAGAGAAAACTTCTCTGTTTCAGGTGGTCCTACAAACAATTCTAAGTTGTATAAATCATGCCATTGTCCTGAAACTTCTAAGAATTAATATTTCCCTGTCATCCTAGATTTCATCCTGGACAAAGGAAAGACTTCCCTCCAGTCTTTGTTATTAAGCCTGGAGCTAACTTAGAGTAAGTGCTTTAGAAGTGGAAGATCCTAGTCATGGCCTGACTTGGGACCAAATAGATCATGTGTCTATTTGACTGCAAGCCACTATGGGTCTTGAACAACTCCAGGTATGGATATTCTGTAATGAATGCATCTTCTCAAAATACTACTTAAAATGGGTCACTATCATCTAGGCCCTTTTTTTTTTTCTTTTTATCCATGTTGGTTGAATTCTTCTGCATCTGGGTATTAAGTTAAAGCCATCTTTCCTTTATTCCTTGCAAACAATCTTTTGAACCCTTTCTGTGTTGTTTACCTCTTTTGTTTCTCTAAAAACACTGGGGAGCAAGGAAGAGGCAAGAATATGACTTTAATATCCTAGCAAGGAGAAAAAATGAGTCTGATCAGCCTGCATTTCCTCTGTCACATGACGTCATCGTTGAAGACTGCTCCCAGGGGAGATGGTGTTGGTTGTACCTATGATGGCTCTGTGGTTCTGTTCTAATCTAGACCTTGCCTAGGACTCTGAGTCCTTAGAAAGAGTCCACCTCTCTGAGTACTAAGTTTCGCTCCCACAGGTACCCTTCAGGGTATTAGTAGGCCTCAGGTGTGCAGGCTTGGTCTGGTCTGACATCTTGCCACTTAAAGCCCCATAACTATAGCTCCCTACTCTCCTTTGGATTCACTGAAAGAGTTTGATTTCCTCATACTAAGAACAATGCTCAACCTCTCTTCTGAGGATACCTCATTAACTCAAAGGTGTTTTATCCTCTAACAAGTTTTTAGAGTGATTCCAAGGTATGCATAGCTGAGGGAGGATCATTGTCCCCAGGACACAATCTCCAGTGATATTAAAGTTGATTTTTATGGCACTTTTCTAGATGACTTTATAGTTTAATTGGTTTCCTAAACTGGGACATTTCTGAAAGGGTACTATTAATAATTGCATCAAGTCTTCAGTCATAGACAAGGCAAACTGGGATGTTTGGTCACTATAAACTTCTTTGAATATTGAGGAAAAGGAAAAAAAAATGAATCTATGGTGGCCATTCTACTACAATGGACAAGAGTGTACTAAATTGTAAACCTCCACAGAAAAATGAGGGTTTGTCTTCAAACAGGAGTGGGTATTATACTCCTCAAACAAAGTCCCACAACTAAGTCTTCTTTATTTACGTAATCAACATTTACTGAGCAACAACTACTGTTTGGTCATACCAGCCACAGTGTGTGTGTATGGGGGGGGGGCGGTGATACATATATGAATATATACAGTTCCTGTCTGCTATTTTGAATAAAAAATCATGTCAACTTCTACATCTGCTGTTTGTCCTGTGAAATTGCTGGTGTTCCTTAAATTATATTAAAATTATGTTTGGTGCCTTAGTGAATTCTTTTTTTCTTATTATTTTAAATTTCTTTTCATATAGACAGCAGTTGAAGTAATGGTTTGGACTGGGGATAGGCCAATGTTTTGTTCACCTTCAAAGAGAAGAATGTGAGGACACAGAAAAATGTGCCTCCTAGCTAGCATAAACTCCAGTTATTGGTTATTGTGGTTGCATTCAATGTAAATCTTGCCTAACATTCCATCTTAGAAGACAAAGTGTTCCTAGTTATATGTGACAGGACCTGGAGACTTAAGTTGTACCTCAGGCTGCTTCTGAGTAACTTGTGAACTGATAACCTTGTTCACATTGCATAAGTAGATTCAATTGAGTATAAAAAAATGTCTGGATTTAATTAATGAATTAATTAATTTGAGAATGAGCACCAGTGGGGGAGGGGCAGAGGGAAAGGGAGAGAGAGGATCTCAAACAGGCTCCATGCCCAACACGGGGTCTGAGGCAGGGCTGATCTCACAATCGTGGTCTCAGGACCTGAGCTGAAATCAAGATTAGGATGCGTAACTGACTGAGTCACCCAGGCACCCCCAAAATGTCTGGATTTATTATAACTCTTGTGAAGATTGATCAACAATGGAGGCCATTTTGTTGGCATTCCACAAAAGATGATTTTTTGTAAAGCTTGCTCTGCAGCAGAGATTTGGGGCTGCCTTCCAAGATGACGCAGCTTGGTGAATCAGTTACCTGGAAAATAATGTAAATTATTCTTACAATGGTAAGGTACAAGTAGGGACAACTAGCAAACAGGTCATTAGCATGCAGAAAAAGCCCTATCTATTAAGGTAGGCATTTAGGTCAACTGGTCATGCTGTGGAGGCAGAGTTATGAGCTTATACTAGTATGCATGTGTATGAGTGTATCATGTTCCATACTCCTCACAATGCCTTGACCATAGGCGCTGACCACAACCTTAGCTCTGCTAGCTCTGGAGAGGGTGGAACAAGGTAAGTATAAATTTATGATCAATCCTAAAAAATAACTCCCAGCTCTCCAAATGCTAGGACATAGCATGTGGCTAAACAGCTAAATTACATGCTGTGTCATGTTTTCCTTAAGTTGTTCCACATAGGACAATATTTGGTTTCCAAATAGATAGTTAGAAGGCATCATTGGCGGCAAAACTTGGAATTGTGGGGAGCTCGTGTTACAGTCTTCCCTTCTCTCTCCTGGAATCCTCCACTATGCCCTGAGTCTCCCAGGCTTAACATCATTAGTTGCATCCCCTTTCCTCTAGTAGGACACCAAACTCCGGCTTAGCCAGTATGACCTTTACAGTTAGGCACATCTGGTTAGAGTTTTACCTCAGTACGTACTGCATGACCGGTGGCAAGTTCGATGTCTCCTGTGTTTCCTCATCTGTATGAGGCTAAAATGACAGAGTGGTTGTGAGGATTAAGTCGAGTAAAGTATTGAAGTGTCTTATGCAATGCCTAGTGCAAGTTAACGGCAAAACAAATGCTACTCTCTTGTACCTCTCCTTCATGTCTTACTCTACCAGTAATATTCTACCAGCACAGCACGCTATACTCACTGGGGCTTTCCTTAGGCCAGCTCTCATAAATTTCGTCTAGTAAATGAAAATGAAGTCTTCCTGGATATGAAAAGTCTTGAGACGACAAGTTTTCCAGGAGTATTCCACAGGGCCTCAGGTGCCTGGGGAGAAGCCTACAGCAATGCCCAAAAAGTAGTGGTGATGGGGCTCTCTGGCCCTTGACTTCCTTTGACCAGAGAAACCTTGTTTTCATCAGTTTTAAATAGTGACATTTTTGTAAGATTTCATTTTTTAGAAATTTTTTTTAATGTTGGTTTATTTTTGGAAGAGAGAGAGAGAGAGAGAGAGAGAAACAGAGAGTGAGGGTTGGAGGGGCAGAGAGAGAGGGAGACACAGAATCAGAAGCAGGCTCCAGGCTCTGAGCTGTCAGCACAGAGCCTGACGCGGGGCTCAAATTCACGGACCGCGATATCATGACCTGAGCCTAAGTCGGAGGATTAATAGACTGAGCCACACAGACGCTGTCATAAGTTTCATTTTTAGGATTTAAAAGTATTCAAAAGAAAGAAAGAGTTGAAAAAGCTGTTTTGGCCAGTAACTTCATTTTGTAGGTAAGGAAAAGGGGACTCAGAGAGGCTAGAGATCACCACCCTGCTCCATGCACCCTGCGAAGTCACTGGACTCTCCCCCCTGGACTTCTTCCTTTGGGCTTCTGTGATGCCACTTGACCAGACTCTATGTTGAACTGCGTTCATGGAATCCTTGTTCAGTCACGAATGATGAAATTTAAATTCCCTCAAAAGTTTGACAACTATCTAGCATTAAAGCCCATCTATGAGTGTTGACATAATTCTTTGAAAGACATTGAGGATTATACCAGGACTCTAAGTGTCATTGATCATTATATTGAAATTTAAAAAGGTGAATGGATCTTTAAAATATTTTAAGAGAATTGCTGAAGCAATACATAAGTATATGTTATGAAACATTCAGACAATGTAGAAATGTACAGAGTTAAAAAGTAAAAGTGCTTCTTTACCACCAAGTCCCTACCTCACTGTTGAACCATTATTAAACATTTAACATACAGCTTACCAGATAGTATTCTATGTATCTACATATGGTCACATATAGTTTTATTCTGCTTCGCATAAAAAAGCCAGACTCCTCATAATATTTTATGACTTGATTTTCTCCCTTCTAACAACATCATAGAGATGTGTTCAAGCAAGTACATATATATCAATGTCACTATTTATGTGCTCCTTATATTTCTATTATATTTTATGATGTGTCACTAAAAATGGGCAAGTAGATGGTTTCCTTTCTCCCCCCATTACAAATATTCTTGAAATGAATCTTATTTTAAAATTTTTAAGGAGTTTTTATTTACTTTGAGAAAGACAGTGTGAGTGGGGGAGGGGCACCTAGAGGGAGAGAGAGAGGATCCCAAGTAAGCTCTGCACTGCCAGCACAGAGCTGGATGTGGGGCTTGAACCCTCGAAACCACGAGATCATGACTTGAGCAGAAACCAAGATTTGCACACCTAACTGACTGAGCCACCCAGGTGCCCTGAAATGAATCGTTTTTATGTCCATGTACACATTTGAAGGGGTATCTCTAAGAATTTTCCAGATACTTATTCAATTTACTTAATTAAGAAAATTAAAGCATGGATATGTTGCCCTCGAAATTTGCATATTTATTTATATTCTCACTTATAGAGTATGAGAGTATGTATTTACTCATAATCTCAACTATTACAGAAGAGATTTGCTTATTTTTCTTTTCAGTTTTACAACTTTACATTTTTTTCCAGTCAGAAAGACTAAAGTGATACTTTGTCTTTATTTATTTGTGGGGCTGAATATTTTGGCATATGTTATTACCCTTTCTAATTTACCCTATCTGTTTATAATGTAGCATATTTTTCTATTGGGTAGTTTATATTTTTCTTACTGATGTATAGCTTCTTTATCTTGGATATTAATCTTTCTTATACACTCCAAATATATTTTATCTTAATCCTTTGTTGTATACGTTACACATATTTTCTCTTAACTTATCATTTAGCTTTTGATTTTGTTGATGGTCCCTTTGATATACAAGATTGACATTCTCATACAGCCACATCCATTGATCTTCTTCCCATGGATTCTTCTCCCAAATCCAAACCCTTCTCTTCATTTTTCTTTTTCCCATTCTTGGCTAAGACACTCTCCCCTCTTTCCAAACCAGGGAAGTAGTCCTGAGCAGCCAGCTTTCACTCTTGCCTCTTTGCAGCTCATTCTCCACACCTGTTCCATTTGAAAATGTGTGTCCGATATTACTCCTTTTCTTAAAATTCTTCAACTGCTTCACATTACATTTAGAATGAAACCCATGCTTATTACCACTCGTTACCTATAAGTCCATTCAACTACCTGTCCATTCATCTATTTACCTATCTGTTCACCTCTCTGTGTACTTATCCACTCATCCATCGCTCCATCTATCCATCCACCCTCCATCTGTCCACCTATCCCTCACTCCCTCCACCCCTCCATCTATCCATCCATTCATTTATTCATCCATCTCTTCTCTTGGACCATGTGACTAATATTTTAAAAATGTATTTACTGCAATTTAAGTGGGGTTTGGGGGAGGAGTAGAACCAAGTATATCTGATTCATTGTAGGATGGACAGATCATTCATCATTCAAACCGGGGCACTTTGAGAGTAAAATAAATTATAATTACACTGGTACAAGAGATGTAACCTGCAACTGTGTTAAGTATATACTTATCTAATTAACTATGAGAAGTTATTTTATTTAAATTATTGAAACTTCATAACATTTTTTATATCTGGTATGCTTTTAATTCCTTTAGTCTTCATTTAATAAGGCTATTGTCTATTCTAACACTTACATTCTTCATTATGAACTTTACATTAATATTATTGAATTCATATAACTATGTTGAGCCTTTTTTAGTTGGAATTAAGTTAGATTTTTGGGGGAAAAATATTGTTAAGAAACATGATGTATTGAATTTGCTCAGAAATGACACTATGAAGAACCACAACATTATATAGCTCCCTTTTATTTTAGCTATCAAGCACATTTCAGAATATTTAACATTATCCTCATATGAATACTATATAATTAATAACTTTTATTTTAACTGATCTAAATTTGCCATATTTTTTCCACTTAATTTTTTTACCTATTATAGTTGATATGTAGGAAAACTCTTAATATTTGCTTATTTGTTTCATAATTATTTAGAGTCCCACTCCAGATATATTTGTCTTTCATCTCACGTTATTTGTGTAGAGAATATATTTGTGGTGACTGTGGAAGACGTTAGTTTTCACAGATGGCTACAATAGCATCTCCCATTCTGTGTACTCTTAAGAATGTGACCTTACCACTCTAAGAGTCCCATTCTATTGAATCTAGGCTTAATGACTCAGTTGGAACTAACAAAAAACACTGTGTACCATCTGAACCATTCAGCTTCTGCCTAACTCTTTGACACACCCTTCTTCTGGATATTCCCTTTTGGGATGCTCATCAATGCATAGATGGTATGCTGTGAGGAAGCCAAACCACATGGAGACGCCATGGTGTATAGATATTCTCATTTACAGTCTCAGGTGAGTGTTGTAGTTATGCTGCTAGCGTGAAGAAGCTTCTAGAGAATTCCAACCCCAGTGATTTTAGTCACTCCAGACATTCTTTCTAGTTGGGGCCCCAGACATTGAGGAGCAAAGACAGGTCATCCTGTGCTGTGCCCTGTCCATATTCCTGATGCTCTGAATCTGTGAGCACTAAGTTTGGGGTTGTTTGTTATACAGCAATAAGTAAACAAAACACTCCTGAATCCGTGCATAGAATAAGAAGTTATAATACCTTTTTCACTTACTAGCCTTAAAACCTTCATCATATCAATTAAACTTTCTTGGAGTCCAGCATTCTTATCTGTAAACTAGGGACAGTGTTACCTGCCTTTCCAAAACCACAGAGAACTGGTGAGAATCAAGTGATAAAATGATGTCAAAGCACTCTGTAAAAATGGATGTGACAGTGTGAAGTGCTCTCCATAAACATGAAGAGATGCGTAAACATAAAGACTAACTTTGAGTCAAATATATAGATATTTTTTCTAAGCTCAAACAGGCTTACTGATTTCCCTGGGCACAGCTGGCCTAACAATATGGGACAGGAGACTTTGATCCCACGCAACTGCATGCTGTGTCTCCAAACCGTGAAAAGAGCTCTTCAGGGTATCAGTGAAACGCCGAAATTTCTTCCGAGAAAGTTAAGATTTGTGTGGGTCCACTGAGGATTGAAGAAATCCAGACATCTCAGACATGACCTGAGCTAAAACCAAAACTGCTAGAGAGACTGGCACCCGTGATGAGGTTTTTCTTGACAAACTAAGGTCACCGCATTAAAAAACGGTCAAAACCACTTATCAGGTGAGCTGCTTACTGTTGTTACTCCATGGCCAATCAAGGCCAGCCAGAATGGCTTGAATGTCTGACAGAAGTGCCAGACTGACGGAGCCATGCCCCCAAGGCGATCAGAGGTTCATAAAGAAAGCGTTTGACTTTTAGAAAAACAGTGAGAGAGGTATCTCCCACTTGGTTTGACTCCGTTTTCTTGTGAATCTAAGAAAGGACAGTGTTTACAAAAAGTACAAAGACTTGAACTTGCTGATTTTAATGCCTAGGTTGTTTTCAGGCCCCGATGTTAGTAACCCTCTTTTTGATGCTATTAACCATGCTATACCTAAAACGAATGGAGCAGGGCACCTGGGTGGCTCAGTCATTTATGCATCCCACTCTTGATTCTGACTCAGGTCTTGATGTCACAGTTCCTGAGATTGAGCCCCATATCCAGCTCCACAATAATAGCACAGAGGCTGCTTGGGATTCTCTCCCTCCCTATCTCTCTGTCCCTCCCCTATTCAAGTTCTCTCTCCCTCTCTCAAATGAATAAATAAATAAATAAATAAGTACTTTAAACAAATACTTTTAAAAAATTAAAAGGGAAAATGAATGGAGCATCCTTGCTAGTTGCTGGTTCATTTTAGAAATTTTCCAGCTGTGAATAGGCAAATGAAAAGGATTTAAGGCTTATAGGTGGTGTCACATACTGGAAAGGACATTTGCTTTTTAGCAAGACCTTGGTTCAGATCATATTGTACACACAGTAGCTTGAACTTCAGCTATCTGCCTAAACTCTTAGAAGCTCAGAAATGTGGTAAACAGGGGTAATGTTTCCCTCCTTGTCCTACTGTGAGGATTAAATGGCGTCTTTCGTTTGGGGGGGCCAAGTCATATCAACATCTCTATTCCAACTTCACTGGATCAGGTCCTTTACAAACACTAGTGTTCAGTATTCTGATTGTCTCCTTCCTCTTTCTCGCTTTACTCTGGATATTTCTTGAATTTCTTGGGTGTTTGTACCTGTGCTCATGCATCGATGTCAGGCCTCATAAAGTTGAGAAAAAAACAGTCTCTCAGCTTCAGCCTCTCAGACCATAGGCTTAAGGCTTAAGACTAGACATAATTTCCTCTCCATAATCCTGTTTTCCTTTTCCTTCCTTGTTTACCTACATCCTCGTATTCATAACTCCCTCTTACTTGTATGCAAATCAGTTCATGATATAGACTTGAGAATCACCAGACTTGCCAGTTCCTAAGCACAACCAGACCCTGAATTCTGACCTGGGCTTACTGGGACACCTGACACACAGATTCTCCCACATTGTCTCTTTTCACCCCATGAAAGGCCAAGTGACCCATCTAATATCGCAGTAATAATTCAAACTCCAGTCTTGGGGTAACCTCAGAGCCTCATTGATAGGCAGGGTTGGCTCTGGAGCTAGATTGCCTGGCATCAAAGCTGGGATCAGCCCTTCTGTCATCTGTGACTTAGGAAGAGTGTACTCTGTGTCAGTAGATTCTATTTTGAGGCTTAGCCTTGTAGCTGCCCTCCGTGATACTGACCTCTAAAGGTCACCCTGAAAAACCTGTGACACCTTCTTAGTAGGAAAAAAAAATCACATCTTTATTTTTCAGTCTCGGCAAATATGTGAGTGTACTTTTCCTGAGTAAATAACCGTTCTTTGTGTTTGATTTCTATTGTGTATTCAGTTTCCGTTTATGGGCAGAGTCATGGCTTAAATTAAGCCGACCTCCTAGGATTTCATGTTCAATACTTTCCCTTTCCTCTTACGTGTTGTTAAAGTTGCTGGGATATTTTTGGGGAACGCTGGCAGAGAAGCTAAGTAGTGCTGTCACACACATCCACATAAAACCATCTGGTGATTTTTTGACCCTCCCCCCAACCAAAGGAGCAGACCAGCTGGCTCCCAGATTAAGGTGCCAATGACATGGAGTTAGCGTTTGTAGGAGTTAGCTAAGAAGCCGGCTGACTCTCATGAACACTGCCCTGTAACTGGGGAAATTGACAGGTTGCAAATCAATAGAGCATTCCTTTCTAGTAAAGAAATTAGTAACTGTCAAACTGTCATAAGAGATGCAGAGTCAGTTAAAATAATCCTTGCAAGCCCCTCTTATGCGGGAGATCTGCAGGCCTCCCCAAGTCTCGGGCAGGTACTTTCTACCTCTGGACGGTGTGGACCACAGGCAGCAGAAAGCGACATGAAGCTGTTGGCTCTGTCCTGGGGACTTCGGAGAACTTAGTAAAAAATCTCACTTGTACTACTTTGTGTAAGAAGAAAGAGGATTCGTGTGAATGGAAAGACCATATAACTATTAAGTTATAACCAGGATGTTTATTATTAGGAATATTTGGTAGGAAATGTCTTCTGAAGAATTTATTTATGCCCTTCCTCATTTATAATAAGATGTCACTTAGTTTTTGATTCTTTTTAGACTTTTGGGCAGGAATTTAAACCAAACTGAAACTTGCATCAAAAACCCTAACTTGTGGGGCCCCTGGGTGGCTCAGTTGGGTGTCCACCTTTGGATCGGGTCACGATCTCAGGGTTCATGCATTCAAGTCCCTCATCGGGCTCTCTGCTGTCAACACGGAGCCTGCTTCAGATCCTCTGCCACCCTCTCCCTCCGTTCCTCCCCTGCTTGCATTCATTCTCTCTCAACAATAAATAAAATATTAAAAAAAAAAAACAAAAAACGACCCAACATGACTACCAACAAACTTGCTAACCCTGAACCAAAGATAGATCGGTCAATCAATATTTGCTTCAGATACAGGTGAAATGAAAGGGTTTGTTTTAATTTTTTCTTTTGTTCAAGAACATCAAAATATTTTCAGAAATTAACTGAACAAAACACAGGGAGTTTTAATTCCAAGGTCTGTAATCACAGGGACAGATTGGAATCCCTGCTTAGGCTTTCAGAAAGATACATCCTATTACTGGGGACGGGGGAAGATTAGTAAGTTTTTTGTTGCCATGGCTCATTTCTTGCTAGTGCCCCAACTTCAGGAAGTTGCTTATCTGAAATTTGGATTGACTTCTACAACTCTCCTTGTGCTGTCTTGACTAGAAAATCCTTGGAATGGCTAGGAAAGTGTTAACCAATGAAATCATTGTTCTAAGCATTCCTTTTAGCTCCTGAAGCTTATAAAGGAGATTAGGTACAGCTCCGGCTTTCTGAAAAAAGAGAAAAAAAAGTCTCATTTCAAAAGGTATTATGGAAAAGCTCTCCCTCTTAATGCTTGCATTATTTAAAATAATTACTGTAACACCTGCACTTTGCTTTCTCTAAGGAGACTTCAGTTTTTTGTACTAGGTAAAAATAAATCCCAGGTCCACTTTGTATGCTGAAATTTGCAGGGAAACGAGACTCTCCATTCAGCCTGACGTTTCCATTAGTGTTTAAATGAGTGATAGTCAAGCAGCTCACATTAGAGCCCTCCAGCCTCCACTAAATGTGATATGAAATTACCCCTGATACTTCAGGGGACAATTGTTCTCTACCCCCTACCCATCTCTATATACTGGAAGTCCCACTGTGTCATCACCTGTGTTGATTTTGGTTCAATTTGTGCCAGAGATAAGAATTTCCATTTTAAAATAACGAGAATGACTGACATCAATTGAGTGCTTACTGTGTGCCTGTTATTATGGCAAATACTGTGTATATATATTAACTTACATAATCTTTCACAGAACCTCATGAGGGAGGTGACATTACTCCCATTTATTTCACACAAGGAGAAAACAGAGGCGTGTTTTAAATTCCTTGAGTATGCTAAGCTCTGTGAGAGCCTGACTTGTTTTGTTCCCTGCTGTACTCTTTCAACATCTAGAAGAATGCCTGGCTCATAGTAGATGTTCAATAAATATTGCAGAACATGTAGAGGAACAAATGAATGCACAAACTGCCCCAAGGATGCATAGCTAACTAGGACCCAGATGCACCTGTCTGACCCAACACCTGTATCCTTTGCAGCCTCAGCACATGGTTTCAGGCAGTGTGGCTGTCATGTGCCCTTGTTCCGTTCAGAAGAAGAAAATGTGGCTACCTTCACACTGACATAGGCTTTTTGAAGTCACCAGCCAAAGCAAGAAGATTTAGGTCCTTAGGGCTGTCATTGCTACTTGTTTGGGTTTAATATAGCTAGGTGACCTGAAGAGATAACACCACATAGTGTGGTAGAATGAGATAGAACTCAACATCTCAATGTTACTGTCCCATCACCTGTAAAACAGAAATGAGTATATTTACTTCATATAGGTATTGTGAGGAATAAAAGGAAAAAAATGTAGACACAGTATCTAGCACCAATGTCCTGCACACAGCAAGCAGCCAGTAATGGTTTACTTCTTTCTTCTATGCAATGTGAGACTGTGTCACCCAGTTTTGTGAGTAGGCAAGAACATTGTCTGCTCTCTTCTTTTCAAGGAGAATATGGAGGGCAAAGCCTGAACAAGGACAAGGGCCTTGGCTTATAGAGGAGCAAATGTACTCAATTTGTACTGACTGTTCTCCTGCAGGTATGAATGTTCCTTTGCAGATATTTCAGCCTGTGTGTAAAATATTCTGAGATAATGCTGGCATTTGTGTAGATGGAAAAAAGGCCAAGCTGACTGAGGGGTTGTGGATGCTGGATTAGAGCCTAATTAAATAGGTTATGAAACTTTGTAGGTGATGTACGAAGGCCCTCGCTGTTTTGAGGTTAAGGAAGGCAGCCTTTTCAGAATTTTTATGAAGAGGGGGGATTATAATTAAACATTACAAAGGATTTGCATTTTAAGGACCTGGATTTTAAAAACTGTATTTATGGAGCTAAAAATACTTACCTGAAAATATACCTTACCAAAAAAAAAAAAAAAAAAAAAAAAGTGCTTCCTCAATTTAATGGAAAGGCCTTTGACCCTTTTCTTTGAAAACAACATGTGAGACTGTATAGGACTGAAGAGGAAAGGAGAGGATTGTGGGGAAAAGAGTTAAGTGGGGAGTTCTTTGAAAGTGGGGTCACCTGTGTTGCCTAGTCCTGAGCCTGTCACCTGAGCTGAGCCCTGCAGTGGGAACTGATTTGGGAAGTGATTTTGAAGACCTTAGTTGGGAAGAAAAGAAAAAGGATGCATGTGGAAGTGTAGACAGGGGCCCTGAAAGACCTGCTTGTGAGCTGCTGCTCTGGCTCACGAGGGCGGTGCTCTGAGTTTGTAGCGTGTTGCAGTCCAAATCCAGAAGAGAATGTTACATCCCCAAGAGGACACTCAGCCAGAACTGAAGCACACTTCCCCAGACTGGGAAACGAGCTCTCCCCTCTTCCTGTTCCCTCCACTGTGGTCACCCAAAGACTCAGCACCGTTGCTGGATCTCTTAAACTGGCTTGGTGAATCCAACAGCTGAAAGAAGGCCTGTAGTGGAATGTTTTCCCCTTGAGATGACGGGTAATAAAGCCAGATTTAGGAACGGGATTTAGGAATGGGAAAAGGAAAGTAAACACAAAGTCCCATTTGTCTCCTATCTCCCACAGGATGACATCACGTAGCAGTATGAGGTGTTGGGGGGGGGCGGGGAATGTCTGCTGTGTTTGTGTCTCATTTCCATGGCTACTTTATGTGCTGTCCTTTTGGCTGCCATCTTCTTTTATTCTTGTCTTTCCTTATCTCTGCCCCTTTTCCAGCTGTTTAAATTTCCATTCTTCTCTTTTTCCCTAATACATTCCTGCTAAACTTTCCAAGCTTGATAGTTTTAGTGATAGCCCTTTTCACCTCTCCCAAAGGGTTAAATGCAAGAGTTGTGGTTTTTTAGAGGTAATTTAAAAGAATACTTCTCTGAGAACTTTTTTTTTTCATTGGAATCCTTTTTGAGATAACTTAATATGGATTGGGGTGTAGCAAAAGGAGGGCCTGTGCATCCTAACACTGGAGATCTTGGTAAATCCCAAGCAAGGTAAAGTAAGTTGGTCGTCATTTGGTACTCTGATAGCCTTAGAGAAGATAGAAGTGTAACTTAGATGGGGCTGAACATGTTTTCTGTGAAGACAGCAGCTGAGTAAATTATCAACTCTGTGCCTTCATAATATAATTAACAAGTTTAATAAGAATTTGAAAGATCTCTATTCATGTCTTAGTCCCAGGTACCTAAAACGAACTTTAAATTATTCATGCATAGTTAAACCAAAGCATTTGGCATTCTCCTATCAGCAAGCCCTCATCTACTTCTATGACATATTTAGGCAAAATCCTAATTATGTTGCCAAATCCATAATATAGTCTCCATAATACAACTGCACGTCTATTCATTATTTTATTGGCTGAGTAACTGTCTTTGGGGATTATACCCTTTTCTCTTTCCCAGTAACCTTGTTCACTTCTTTTTTCTACCCAACCTGACTTGTTCATTTATTTCACACATGCTAAATGCCTGCCAGCACATGGTGCTCTGTGCTGGGCATTAGTAATAGAGTGGTGAGCAGGCAGAAATGGCTAACATTGACGTGTTGCCTCCAGTGCATTGTTTCTTAAAGCATCTCACTGACTTCAAATTAAAAAAAGCTCATTCCTTGACTTGGATATCAAGACTTTCAGACAAAGCAATGCCATTCTGCCAAATTCAATGAATATTACTTGGAGGATGGAACAGTTTGGCTTGTGAGAATACACCTTGAAATCAATGATTTATCAAGCTTTGTAAAATATCTACAAAAAGGGTGCGAATCACTGATTATGGTAAGATACACCCCAAGTAAAATCCAGATACAATTTTAGGGGAATGTATGGCATATATATGTATGTAGTTTTACTTTTTTTCTCCTTTTGAGTTAGTTTCATTTTGAAGTTTTTTTTTAGAGATACAATTTACATACAACAAAATGGATAGATTTTAAGTTGTCATTTTGAATTTTGATAAATGCATATGGTTATGCAATGCCTACCTCTGTTAAGATAGAAAACATTTCCATCAACCCAGAAAGTTTCTTTCCTCAATCTAGTCAATCCTCTACCTTTTCCCAATCCCAGAAACTACCTCTGCTCCAAATTCTCTCACCATGGATTAGATTTATCTGTCCTTCAACTTGTTGTAAATAAAATCAAGATAGTATATACTTTTTGGTTTCTGTTTTTTTCCTTTATATACTAAGTTTTTGAGATTCATCCATATCATTCAGTATATCAATATTCCTTTCTTCTGAGTAACTTTCCATTATTTGGATATACCACAGTTTGTTTATCCATCCAATTATTGATGGACATTGGTGTTGTCTTTAGTTATTACAGTAATGCTTCCTATCATCTAAGTCTCTTTGTGGACTTTCTTTTTGTTTTGTTTTAATTTATCTTGGGTAAAGATGTAAAATGGGACTCCTGGGTCATAGAATAGGTTTCTGTTTAACTTTATAAGAACCTGCCAAACGGTTTTTCAAAATAGTTATTTCACCTTACCATCAGCACTGTATGAAAATTCTAGTAGCTCCACATCTTCACCAAGAATTTGTATGTCAATCTTTTTATGGCTGTTTTTATGAACACTTACATACCATGATTTAAGTCCTAAGTTGGAAATACTTACATGAATATTTTTTCCCAGTCTGTGGCTTTTTCTCATTGGTGTTCTCCCAAATCTGTTGCTATGTGCTATTTATTTCTATGTTTCGTCCTCAATTAATTTAGGTTTTTGAAATAGAGAAGCTAAGAATGCAATTTTTCTTTTTTGAAGATTGTTGTAGCATCTGTCCTCTGAAGAAAATAAACATAAGATGCCTTTGCTAATTAAAACGAGGAAAGGCCAGGGAGTATAGAGCAATTAGGAGTTAAAATTTTTAATGTTTTCTTATCACATGGGGTTAGAAAATATTTTTTTTAAAAAAGAGAATGGAAAGACCTATACACAGTTGTAGACAGAGAACAAAAAGAGAGTGATGGGAAAGACTCTTGAGAGAGATTCATGAGAGGGGAATGACTGATGGAGCCATGTGGATGAACAAGTGGGAAGAGATAATCCAGGAGATAGAGATGGGGTTTATTTAGGAAAGATACCTGGCACTTTACCAGAGAAAGAGGAAGAGAAGGGAAAAGTGAAAATACAGAAATACATAGAGAAAAGGGAATTTGTAGGATATCCTGTCAAATGGCTCTGTACTAAATAAAGTATAGGATAAGCCTTTGTAGAGACAGAAAAAAGCATAGTTGGACTAGGAACTTGAAGATGAGGTATTGCAACTGTAAGTCTGAAAGAGATGAGGGAAAGGACTGTCCATCAGAAATTAAGGGCAGTAATTTAAAAGGTGACCCATGGGTTCACTGGCCAGACCATGCATAATACCTCTTTTCAGATAAGGAGAAGGAAGGGGGTTAGTGTAGATGTGAGCACTTAAACAGGTAGACAAAGTAGTATAGGACAAAATGGTGAGGAATATCAACTGTTGAAAAAAAAAAAAACCAATAAAATGGCAGACAAAAAGTCTGACTGTATCCTGAGGAAAGAGAAGTTCAAGAGCAGAAGAAGAATACAAAGTTCCTAAGAGCAAATGTGTTAAATGATGTTAGAGTTAGTTTGATTATGGGCAACCATACGTCTTGAAGCCCTATTTCTTTTTTTATGGGAAATTTTATGTAGGTATGGCCGACTCAGACTTTATTATGGCATTGTGGACATTCTCTATTTCGAGAAGGGAATCAAAAATATATTTTTGGAAATATAATAGAGAAATTTTGCTGCAGTTCTATGAGCTCCAAGTTTCTCTATAATCTTTTTTATGTAGGTCTAATAATTATATAAAAATACAGTCAAGTGAATCCAGAAAAGGGCAAAAATCGTTTTACACCATGACCCAATGGTACTTATCTCAGGTATGCAAGTCTGGTTCACCATTCAAAACTAAATTAATGTAATCCATCACATCAACAAACTAAAAAAAACCTCACATGATTGTATTAATAGATGCAGAAAAATTAGACGAATCCAACACCCATCATGATAGAAAGCTCTCAATAAACTAGAAATAGAGGTCTCTCAATCAAATAAAAACTACAAAAAAATGTAGATCACACTTACTGGTAAGAAATTCAAAGCTTTGCCACTAAGATCAGGTACAAGGCAAGTATATCTCCTTTTACAATTCCTTTTCAATTTGTGCTGGAAGTTACAGCTAATGCAAGAAGATAAGAAAATACAGACTGGGAAAAATGACACAAAATTGCCTTTGTAGATGACATGATAGTCTATGTAGGCAATCCCAAAGAACTGACCAAAAAGAAAGCAACAAAACAAAAACCTAGAGCTAATAAGTGATTTTGGCAAGGTTGAAGGATATAAGGTTAATATGCAAAAGTCAATTGCCAATCCTATATACCAGCAACAAAAAAGTGGCATTTGAAATGAAAAGTATGATACCATTTATTTTAGCACCCCAAAATATGAAATATTTGGGTATAAATGTCACAAAATACGTACAAGGTATGATGTATGAAATCAAAGAAGAACTAAATTCATGAAGAGATACTCCATGTTTATGATAGGAAGATTTAATGTTGTCAAAATGTCACTTCTTTTCAACTTAATCTATAGATCCAAAGAAATCTTAATCAAAATTCCAGCAAGTTATTTTACAGGTATGGGTAAACTGATTCCAAAGTTTATGTGCAGAGGCGAAAGACCCAGAACAATCAACACAGTTTTGAAGCTGGAGGTCTAATACATGGTACCTGACTTTAAGATTTAGTATAAAGCTACAGTAATCAAACCAGTGTGGTACTGATGAAAGAATAGACAAGTATATAAGTGGAATAGAATAGAGAGGTCATAAATAGATCCCTATAAATATAATCAGCTGGTCTGTGACAAAGGAGTAAAGACAATATAACGTAGCAAAGATAATCTCTTCAAGTGGTGCTAGAACAATTGGATATCTATATGCAAAGAAATGAATCTAAAAGACAGCATACATTTAAAAAAAAAAAAACAAACCTCAAAACGGATCATAGACCTAAATGTAAGACATAAAACTGTAAAACTCTCAGAAGATAATATAGGGAAAAACCTAGATGATCTTGGGTACGGTAATGCCTTTTTAGATGCAATACCAAAGACACTATCCATGAAGGAAATACTTTATAAGCTGGACTTAATTAAAATTAAAAACTTTTGCTCCACAAAAGACAATATGAAGAGAACTAGAAGATAAGCTGTGCTCTTGGGAGTTCAGGGGAATGTGTTTTCTTTATCGTTCCAGTATGTCACCCCTGTGTTCAAGCCTCCTCTTTTTAGAAACAGCTTTAGTGGGATGCCTGGGTGGCTCACCTGGTTCAGTGTCTGACTTTGGTTCAGGTCATGATCTCATGGTCCATGGGTTGGAGCCCTGCATTGGGCTCTGTGCTGACAGCTCAGAGCTTGGAGCCTGCTTTAGTTTCTTTCAAAAAATAAACAACCTGATTAAAAAAGGGGCTGAAGACGTTAATAGACCACCTCACTGAGGAAGATAAACAGATGGCAAGTAAACATGAAAAGATGCTCAATGTAATACATCATTAGGGACATACAAATCAAAATAACAATAAGGTACAACTACATACCTACTAAAATAGCCAAAATCCAGAATACTCACACCAACAAATGCTGATGAGAACATGGGACACAGGAGCTCTCACACTTTGCTGGTGGGAATGCAAGATAGTACAACCACTGTGAAAGACAGTTTGACAGTTTATTAGAAAACCAAACATACTCTTAGACCATACAATCCAACAATCATGGTCTTTGGAATTTACCCAAAGAAGTTGCAAACATATGTCCACATAAAACCTGCATATGGCTGTTTATAGCAGCTTTATTTATAATTGCCGAAACTTGGAAGCAACCAAGATGTCATTTAGTAGGCAAAGGTATAAATAAACTGTGGTGTATCCAGAGAACGGAATCCTCTTTGGCATTAAAAGGAGATGATCTATCAAGCCATAAAAAGACACGGACAAAAGTTAAATGCATATTACTAAATGAAAGAAGCCAGTCTGAAGAGGCTACGTATTGTATGATTCCAACTATATGATAGGCTGGTACAGAGAAAACTATGGAGACAGTCAAAGATGAGAGGCTGCTGGTGTAGGGGGAGGGGCAGGGAGATGACTAATTGGAACACTAGGATTTTTAGGGCAGCAAAAAATACTCTGTATGATACTATAGTGGTGTTTGCATGTCCTTAGATATATGTCCAAACCCATAGAATTTACAACACCAAGAGTAGACCCTAGAGTAAACTATGATAAATCAGTGCAGGCTCATCCTTGGTTAAAAAAATAAGTACCATACTAATGAATGATACTGTTGATAATTGTTGATAATGGGAGAGGCTGTGCATATGTGGGGGCAGGCAGTATATAGCAAATCTCTGTACCTCCTTATCAATTGAATTGTAAATCTATAAATAACTGCTCTAGAAAAAAATCGAGTCTTTAAAAAAGCCAAGTGTGCCTTCCTGAAAGTGGTTCTCTCTTGCTGGTCCTACCCTTTTGAACAATCCTTTCCCGCTGGTAATTCTGTTTTATATTTGGTGCTAGTGAGCTTGCATATTAAATTTCCTTTTGCTCAGCGGCACAGCTCCATATGTCTTGTAGAAAATGAGATGCTAAAAATAGAGGGAGAAGAAGAGGGAAAGCAAGACATATGGGATCTTTATGGGGCTCTAGGTGAAACAACTTTGTTCATAATGAGGCTCTCCTGGAAAGTTGAGAAGGTTCCTTTAAAAACTTCTCATCTCTTTAACATTCTTCATGTATTCATGTCTTAAGTACAAATTTCTAACAGTCATTGAACAAATTTCATCATCTGTTTGCTGCTTTTAATTTTCTCTCAATCTCACAGTAAATACACTTAATTATTCTACCAAAACATAGTCCCCTGTGAAGGTAAGAATAAAAGTGAAGGCAGGAAATTGAACTTACTTTAGCTCTGGCTTGGTTGCAGGAGAGCCTCAATCTGATTTTCCTCTAATACTAGCTGACTATGCTTATTCATTACAAAAAAATTAATAAACCTCTGAATCAGTGTTTGACATGATAATAACCCAGAAGATTCCTTGACTAAATGTTTCCATTCCTCAGTCAATGGTTATTGTTATATGAACCCACGTTTTCCATCCAATTTATGTTTGGCCTAGGAGAAGTGGCTTGTCAGTTGTGTCTAATTTGAGAATTTTAGCATCTTTCTGGAGTCTGGTGTTATTATCTATCTGTTATCTATTATTACCCCTCTGGAGTCGATTATTATGTTTCCAGCTTTAATTATTCTTTCTTTAGATTGTTTCAGACCAATGGACAAGTCTCCTCATCTCAAGGGAAGGACTTGGTCTTGGGATTTGATCCAGGGAGGCAATAAATTGCACTATTCCCATTTAATAGTGAGGGGACATGCAAAGTCTGAAAATCTCAGTCTTCAAAGATGCAAGCATCTAGTTGGGAAGGCAAAACGCATGTGTGTGGAAAAAACAGCTAACCCATTAGGTTGTTAAGTACCTCACGTTGGCTTTTATATATGTGCTGTAGAAATTTAAAAGCAAGAGAACTCAGTGACAGTTGGAGCATTCAAGAAAGATTTTGTGAAGAGATGAAGACTGGAGGACTGCAGTTCAGGTGGAAGGCATTCCACAAGTACGGCACAGAGAGGGAAAGGCATGTGAGTACTTGGGAAATGATGACTGCAACAGAAAAGCTAGAGAGGAGCACCTGGGTGGCTCGGCCGGTTGGGTGTCTGGCTCTTGATTTTGGCTCAGGTCATGATCTTGGGTGCGTGATTTCAAGCCCTGCATCAGGCTCTGTGCTGATTCTGTGGAGCCTGCCTGGGATTCTCTGTTTTCATCTCTCTTTGCCCTTCCTATGCTGTACTCTTTCTCACTCTCTCTCTCAATATAAATAAATAAATAATTTTTTTTAAAAAAAGAACAGAAAAGCTAGAGAGCAAGATCTGAAATTGGGAGATGAGATTGAAAATCTGAAGTGAAATAAACAGTGGTGGATCTTGAATATTAATAGTCCAGGGGATTTGGAGTTTGTTGTGTGAGATGTAGGAGGCTATTTTTAAGCAGGAGAGAAAATGATAAACTTAAACCCACTTTCTGTAGCATTCTCAGTGGACAAAAAATTGCTCTTTTGTCTTCTGTGTACTAAAATCTTCATTTCCTGCAACATATTATTAAATTTTGTTTATCTGTTCCTAGAATTAGATGCATCTCTGAATCCATCTCGACTATTATTTTAAGGGTACATTCACCGTAATGAGAGCCTTGAGAAGGCATTATATTTATTGTTGTGCAGCTGGAGGTGTTTATGTAAGAACATCTGAGTCAAAAGGCGCTTGGGTGGCTTAGTCAGTTATGCGTCTGACTTCTGCTCAGGTCATGATCTCGCGGTTCATGAGTTCACCCATCAGGCTCTGTGCTAATAGCTCAGAGCCTGGAGCCTGCTTTAAATTCTGGGTCTTCCTCTCTCTCTGCCCCTCCCCCGCTCATGCTCTGTCTCTCTCTCAAAACATTAAAAATTTAAAAAAAAGAACATTTGACTCAACTGTCAGTTACTAAGCTGATTCAGTAAGTCAGTGTCCCTGAGGCATGAACCATAGGATCCTAATGCCTGGTATTTAGTTTTATTTTACTACTGTTTTGTTATAAAGAAAGCTTTTTAAAAAATTTTTTTGATGTTTATTTATTTCTGAGAGAGAGACAGCGTGAGTGAGGGAGTGGCAGAGAGAGAGGGAGACATAGAATCTGAGGCTCCAGGCTATGAGCTGTCAGCACGGAGCCCGATGCTGGGCTCAAACCCACGAACCCAGAGGTCATGACCTGAGCCTAAGTCGGATGCTCAACTGACTGATCCCCCCATGGGAGCCTATTCTATAGAAAGCTTTTTAAGGGGGTACCTGGGGGCTCAGTCTGTTGAGTGTTTGTCTTTGGCTCAGGTCATGATCTCACAGTTCCTGAGTTCAAGCCCCACATCAGGCTCTGTGCTGATAGCCTAGAAACTGGAGCTGCTTCAGTGTCTGTGACTTCCTCTCTCTCTGCCCCTCCCCCACTCACACTCTGTCTCTGTCTCTCAAAAAATAAATAGGCATTAAAAAAAATAAAATAAAAAAAGGAAAGCTTTTTGAAGATTTGGTGAACTCTTCATTGGAAAGTAACAAATCAGTTTTCTTTGGTTGCTGTGAAATGATACTAGTGAAACTCAGATGGCCCAACTGAAAACTTCTTGTGTCTCAGAAGAACAGAATTGTTTGAAAGCAGTTGTTCATGGGAAGGGGGGCAGGGAAACAAGGGCATACACTCTTTTGGACCTGCTATCTTTTGCAGTGACTCAATACTGGCAGTCGCAGAGATAAGCAACCTCTTGGTCTTAGCTAGAGAAAACTTCCTTTTTATTTGACCAGCCCTGTACTAACCAGGTCACTGCATCCTGTATTCATGGCTTCACAAAGCCCTGCTTTCATTCTTACTGTAGGCTGATCTCTATTCAGGACCTTTGTTGTTGATGACCACCGAAAGAAAGAACAGAAATCTGATGTTGGCCAGGCCAGTACCATCAAGTGGAAGCCTCTTGGTCTCAAAATGTGCCCTCTCCCAGCCCAAGCATTGCCTCTTGCTTCTACATCTAGTTTCTCCTAAGCTTCAGGTTCTAGAATAACGTTAACCCTGCTCTGTTGGATAGTGAAGCTATAACCCATCTATGTAATTTTGTTGAACTGATGCTCAGTGATTTAAAAATGTCTTATACATTGGGGTTGCCTGTGTGGTTCAGTCTGTTGAGCGTCTGAATTTGGCTTGACTCATTATCTGACGGTTTGTGAGTTTGAGCCCCACATCAGGCTCACTGGTGTCAGTGCATAGCCTGTTTTGGATCCTCTGTCCCCCCTCTCTCTGCCCCTCCCCTGCTCACACTCTGTCTCAAAAATAAATAAAATAGTAAAGTTTTAAAAAAAAGTGTTCTATGGCAGAGGCTGTATATTTTAATAGATTGCTCTTTTGCTGCAGGGAAGACTGTATCATGCAAGCAGCCTCCTTTTTTGGGGCATGTATAATTTACCTGTCTTTTGACATTTTAGACTTGACAGACTTTATAGGTCATTGATTCTAGTCATTACATTTTATGTGAAGAAATTAAAGTTCAGAGATAGCAACTATTGTGGTGACCAACCAACCATTATGATTTGCCCTCAGCTGCAATGCATTCAAATGCCAAAACTGGGGAAGTCTCAGGCCAATGGGGAGAAGTTGGCTATCCCAACAACCAAGTAACGAACTTAAAATCTCAGAGCAATTGTTGATACACTATAGAATAAAATCCATGATCTCTAACTTCTGGTATACAGTCTTTCCCATGACAGCCTAATGCAATAAAAATACTTCCTCATTCATGAGAAACTTATTAAGATTCTGGAATATAATGATCAATTTTACTTTATGTTCTAGGATATTTAGGAAAGATTTCTCCCACTTCTGATTTGGACCATCTCATCCCTAAGAACTCAGCATTAGCACATACATTTTTAACCTAATTTAAATTTAATAAGGATAGTAGGCTATTTCTGTCTTTAGTGGATGGAGGAAAAAAAATCAATGAAGCATATTGAGGATAGCCAAAGGAAGCATTTGTCCTGGAAATTCATTTAGGCCTATAGTTATGGGATCTAAAATATACAAGGCTTGGATAAAAGGCATAAGACAATGGATAAGAGTTCTTCATTAATAAAAATGAGGACAATTAACCCCAGTGCTGTTACTAACAATTCTTCCAGCTCAAATTCCTGTGGACGTAGATATAAGTAGTGAAGGCGGTTGATAACATGCACCTTTCAGATCACCTCCTGCAACTCTTGTGGCTCTTTGTGATAAGGATGGATGAAATGCTTCAAAACCCTTTCATAAAATGGTTGTTAAAACTTGCTAACCTATGTGAACGCCTTCTTTCATTTCTCCTTAACTATTGGTGATCTGTTGGAGTCCTCTTAACCACCATTTTCTTCTCATGCTATGTGCTGTCTGGGGCGCAACTCATCTTCACCCGTGATTTCAACTACCATTTATAACACGGTGAGTGAGTGTACGACCTGCTTGCTACCACACCTTTATCCTGTGCCCATGGCACCCATGGCTGATCGCTCCTCATACCCATTCCTGCTCAACCTTGACTTGGTCTCATTGTCCGTTCAAGCGTTTGCCTTCAGCCTGAAACACTACAGACTGCTCAGAATGGGCATTAAATAGAATCTTGGACCACAGTTAATCTTACACCCAGAATACACTAAACTTGTTTATCTAACTGAGACCTCCTCCACGCTGTGTATCTCAATGTTCAACAGCCCATCTCTGCCTGGATGACTCAAGAGTATCTCAATTCCAACATGCCCAAACATGAAATCCTCATTTTTACCGGCAAACCTGCTTCTCGTCTCTCTCCCTTACACCTACCTTCCAATTAGTCATCAAAGCCTGCACTTTATTCATTCTTGAGTCTTTTGTGACTCCTGCTACTTTCTATCCTGATTGTCATTGCTTTATTCAGGTTCCTACAAAACTTGCTTGGCTGCCATCTCTGACTTTATTTTCATTTTCCTATCTTCTTTGGACATTGCTGTATGAGGGATTTTTTTCAAACCACAAATCTGACCCAGTCATTCCTCTCCTTACAAATCCCTATAGTGACTCTCCCATTGCCTTTGAAATACATGTCAGACCTCTTAGGTCAGCATGAAGATTCTTGTCATTCATCGGTGCCTGTCTTTCCAGAGGTGTTGACATGTTACTCATTTTTGTATTTGCTGCAGTTTTCACTAATTGGCCTTTCAGAAAGACAACAGTGATTTATTTTACTACTCAAGTCTTCATTTACTAATTTGCAGTTTTGTATTTTATAACTATCTTCTTACATCCCTAATTTATTTGTATTTTTCCTCTAATAATTTTCTAAACATGATATTTAGATAATTTATTTTCAGTTTTAATGTTATAAATATTTTCAAGGCTCTGGATTCTCTTGTGCACGTTGCTTTGGCCACATCCTACAGGTCATTGGCATTCAGTTCTGACTTGTTTATACTTTTGAGTTTTACTTTGGTTTTACTCAGGATTTTTTATAGAAAGATACTTTTTTTCCTTTGTCGCTCTTCTTTTGTTGTTCATTTGCTATGCGTTAGGGTTAAAAAATGCACCTGAAATTTTCCATTTTGAAATGTATTGAATAGTATATGTGTGTATGTCAACTTAATACATGACCAATTTTTGAAAATATTCTGTGAAACTTAAAAAGAATGTATTTTCTCTTACTGTTAAGGATATTGTTCTCTCCACCACACCTTTCTCCTGTGCCCATTCATGGTGATATTCAGATACTGTTTTAGAAAGAGTTTGTTCAATGGTACCTTTTCTGAGTAGGAATACAAGTGCATGCTTCCCAAAAATGTACCTTGTTCTTACCTTTCTGTGAGACCTAGGTTAGGTATGGACTTCTAGTTCAGTTGGCTTTCAGAATTCTGATGATACTCTTCCTTTGTTTTCCAGCAACCCTTTTTTCAGATAAATTCAGTATTAATCTGATTCTGTCATCTTACTGATATGCTTTACGTCTCTCTGAAGTGTTTCCAGATAATATCTTTATTTTTGGGTGCTGAAATTTGACTAGGTTGAGCCTAGTAAGTTTTGCCATTGTTTTAATTTGGGGCTTTTCCTCTGAAGATTTGGTAAGTATATTTTTATTCTTGTTATTTTTATTGTTTCTTCCCATCCATTCTCACTCTTCTGAGTTGGTTTGTAAATTTATAATTCCTACTAAATGGTTGATTGTTCTTCCAAATCTCTTCTTCTTCATGTTCCTTAGGTTTCCCCCCATGTTACCCACCTCTCTATTTTTTTCCACACTACATGGATGGGCAATTACTTGTCTCTACCACTGATTTTTGACTCTTGAGCTATGTACCTTTTACTATTTGGGCCATCCTATTTTGATCATATTTTCAGAGATCTGCTTCATTGCTTTTTCAATTCAATCTATTCTTTTGAACATAATATCCCTTCCAACCAATTTGAGGAAATTAATTATGTTTATTTTGCAGTTTGATTTCCTGTGTATATATAATTATAGTTTAATTTGCTGCAATTCCATCATTTCCCCAGGGTTCATTCTCCTACTTGTTGAGTTCAGAACTTAGTGATTATTATTATTTTTAAAAATTATGTTTGATGTCTTTTCTGTTGGTCTTCCTCAAACATGTAGACATTCAGGCTGTCTGTTCCCAGCTGTAAAAGTGAGTCCTAACTAGAATGAAAATTACTGCTTATGTAGCAATGAAACAGCTTCTGATTACAGGAGCCTAGCTCCAGCAGTGTTGGTGGAATGGTGGGGAAGCGTGTGTGGGATCTTAGTGCCAGGAGCCCCCGTCCCTCCAGTAACCACAGGCTGACTGGAGTATTGCTCTGCTTCTCCAGTCTCTGCTACTCTGGAATTTCCTATGCCTCAACTTGAATCTGCAGACCAGTCAAGAGTCTGTAGCTCTAAGAAGTAACCACTCCCTTCATGACAACAGGGACGTGGGTGGATACTGATGTAAATGTTTTGTCATTCTTAATTAGTCACCTTACCAACTGCCTTCATCCTGCTCTTTCCCCTAGTTCCCACTGTTACTGCTCTTTGGATTATTTTGGGGCACAGTTAGGAAAAACACACGGTGTTTGACCTTTTCTTCCATAGGAGGCTGTGACTTCCTTAATTCTCAAGTTTTACTTTCAACCTGGTCTGAAGTGCTGGGTGGGGATCTTCCAAAAATAGAGATGATGGTATCTCTTTCAAATCTATCAATCGAAGAACTATTCTTTTTATATGTACACATGTTTTTCTGTCATTTTAATGAGATTTTTTTTTTAAATTTTTTTTTCAACGTTTATTTATTTATTTATTTATTTTTGGGACAGAGAGAGGCAGAGCATGAACGGGGGAGGGGCAGAGAGAGAGGGAGACACAGAATCGGAAACAGGCTGCGGGCTCTGAGCCATCAGCCCAGAGCCTGACGCGGGGCTCGAACTCACGGACCGCGAGATCGTGACCTGGCTGAAGTCGGGTGCTTAACCGACTGCGCCACCCAGGCGCCCCTGAGATTTTTTTTTTTAATGAGAGTAAACCTAGCATTTAGTTAGCCGTCTTGAAGCTGAAAGCCAACTCTGTTTAAGCCTTTAGTATGAAACCACGATTTTCCATTTTATTGTTCCCTCTGTAGAAGACTTTATAACAAATGTCTCAAGGTCATATCAGAATTATTTTGGGTTTGCTCCTGAATCTCTTCCCTGGTCTTGATCACTCAGAGTCCCTTCTGAGGCACATTTTAGATGTCTTCCTCCTCAGGGTGAGAATTTGGAGACCTACATTATTTCAACATTTAAGGAATATGATTACAAAGGCTCAAATTCAGAAAATGTCTTTGAAAATCTACGTCACTTTTATCTCAGGAAGTTTCAAGACCTTTATACAGCAAGGATTCCTGGTTATCTTTTCATCCCAGAGTTTCCAAGGAGGCTATACAGATCATGTCCCCTTACTTCACTTCTGCTTGTGGAACGCTTGTCACTTTGTCTGGACTTCCACAATGATATGTCATTCGAGCATTTTGACGCATTTTCTCCATAGACATGGAATATTATCATTTAGCACATAAGGAAATTGATTCAGGCAAGTTATTCCCTAAATTAGACAAAAATGAAGATTCTGTCCTCAAAGTGAAATTCTTTTTAAAAACATTTTTTAATGTTTATTTATTTTTGATTGAGAGAGAGCAGGGGAGGGGCAGAGAGAGAGGAAGTCAAAGACTTCGAAGCAGGCTCCAGTCTCTGAGCTGTCAGCACAGAGCCTGACACAGGGCTCGATCTTGTGAAGTACGAGATCATGACCTGAGCCAAAGTCAGACGCTTAACTGACTGAGCCACCCAGGTACCCCAAACACTGAAATTCTTTGCTTGAGTCCTCCTCATGTTGATTTCTTTAATGACCAAGATGAGACCAGGGCCCTTAGACAAAAACTGATTTCAAGTCTAGATAAGTATTCTTTAGGCTAGATGGAAATTAAACTAGACTGTAGGGGTTGCATTCAATATTTATGGAGAGCAATGTGTCTGATTATGACAGATTAGGTTTTTATATTATTCTAAAGAATCATAGAACCAATTATTCCTTAAAAATCTCCCCTGAGAAAAACAATTTCAAGCATGACTATTGGAATTATTTTAAGATGTTCAATTAAGTTCATATTTCTGTTCTTTTTCCCTCTATTGAGCGCATCAGTTATTTATTGTTGTTTTTAAATGACTTTTTAAAGTTTATTTATTTATTTTGAGAGAGAGCACAAGCAGGGGAGGGGAGAGAGAGGGAGAGAGAGGGAGGGACAGAAGCCCAAGCAGGTGCCATGTGGGGCTTGATTTCACAAACTCAGACATCATGACCTGAGCCCAAATCAAGAGTCAGATGCTTAACACACTGAGCCACCCAGGTGTCCCTATTGTTGTTTTTAAAGCTTTTAAGGTTTTTAAACCCCTCGAGGTTTGTGGCTTAAGACAACCACCATTTACTCTTGCTCCGGAGCCTAACCGTTTCCGCGGGGCACTTCTGCTGACGTGTCTAAGCTCAGCTGATCTTAGCTGGGCTGGCTGTGGTGTCTTTGTTGAGCTTGCGTGTTGATTGTGAGCTGGCTGCTTCCCTCACGTGACTGGCGACGGGCTGGCAGGCTGTTGGCTGGAGCAGTGTCTTTAATTCTTTGGGCCTTCACAGTCTTGTTTGAGAGGTGGCATCAGCATTGCTAGAGAGCCTGTGGAAGCTCACCGGGCTTCCTCAGCCTTAGGATTAGAACTAGCACAGTGTCACTTCCACTATATTTTGTTGGTCAAAATAAGCCCGAAAGCCAGTCCAGATAGACAGGGTGGAGAGCTGCAAAGTCATAGTGAAAGGAGCGCGGACGCAGAGAGGAAAGTGACTTCTTGCAAGCAAAAACAATAACATTTGTATGCAACCTGCTCTCCCCAGCCATGGTACCAGTGCCTCTGCTGCTGAAGGCCTGCAGATGCCTCTCCTTTTCTGGAGAATTGCCTTCGGCTGAGGGTCTGCCTCCTTCTACCGATTATGCCCCATTTTTCATGGGAGGGGAAGGAGATGTGGTCCTCAGCAAATGACTGATGGACATTGGAACACAAAAGGCCAACCCCTTCACCTCACACTGCAAATACTCTGTAGTGTGATGTAAGCTTCAGAACCTCCCTATAGAGGCAAGACTACACTTGACCTGAGACCGTATTTTTGCTCTGCTTTTACCCTTTCCCTGTCATACTTTCTTCATCCCTTGGCATATTTCTCATGAAGAGTATGCCCTCGGTTTATCACAGTCTCCCAATTCCCTGACTCAGGCCCTGCATCTAGGGGTCCCTCCCAGGATAGATGTTAATAAAACATGATAATATTAATAAAACACAATAATAAAAGACAGCCGACCCTCACCATCAATACGTATTTATAAACCAAGTTGCCTGCATAGTTTTAGTTCAGTGGCACTCTCGGGGAGAGATCAAAATGCCCTCTTACACTTTGGTGAAAGAGTAGCAGCTAATGTTTGCAGAGTGCTTATGATGTACTAGGCTTTGTGCTAGGTATGTAATATATATGATGTCATTTAATCTTTAACATGACCATATGAAAGAGCTGCTATTATCAGTTACTAGGAGTGTTTTTGAAATCATTTCATGGCTGAGATGGCGTTGTACTATTCTTTACTCTAGGAACAAAAGACTTCTGAGCCTGCATAAATATAGCCTTTGACACATGACATAAGGAAACACCTGATAACTGTCACAAACCAGAAAGACAGACTTGACTCTCCGTTACCTGGGAGTATCAGGCTTCTCTGGTTCATCATTGAACAGTATTGATAGGAAAACCTGATAGGCAAGGGAACATCCCCATTCACAACACTAAATCATTTTGTTAAAGTCATTTGATCATTTGCTGTGCAATATTGATGTTGCAGAGTATTTTGCTAAATCATGCATTTGTGGGTCCAGGAGTATTTGTCTTAGTTTTAAAAAACTTACGTGCTGTCACATTTCCATTAAGTAAGTTGTGTTTACCAGTAACAAGTATTTACTAAGTTTTCACCACGTTAAGTATTTTCTCTCTATTTACATTTGTCTATAGATATGTACATAGATAGGTATAGGTAAATATATACACAGGTACATATAAATATATATAACATGCAAGTAAAAATATTAAAAATGTATAAATATATAAAATAAGTATTGTGGATGTCACAGGAAGATGAGAAATGAGTCAATAGTAACCATTCATGTCAGTGGACCGCTAATTTCAGCAGCTGCAGCAGGAAATAGGAAATCTTATAAAGGGAGGGTCAAGGAACAGGCATTAATTCTTTGCTAGTTGCGTGGCACTGCTTTGTCTTTCTCAGTTTGGGTGGAAATGGCCTCTGACTCCAAGGGAAAACCCAGAGAGGAAGACCAGATAAGACTGTTTGCCATGGTACTAAGCCAGAAACAAAGGCTCAGAGACGTAAAAAGAACCATCCCCTTAGTCACACAGGTAGCAAGTGGTGCCGTCGAGATTTGAACCTGGCTGCTCTGTTGTCTGCCGAAATAGCAGGAAGTGAAAGAGTCGGGCTAGGTGCTGTTGTGTGGGGGCGCCTTCTGGAAGGCCACTCCTGCGGTGTGGTTTCCTCTATAGGAGTAACAGCAAAGAAGACAGCAACAGGTACCATCCCACGTAGCTGTTGTCATTCCACCAACCCGAACCATGCCTCTGCAAGTTTCATTTTTGGGAGATTTCAACTGGATTTAAAAGTTAACCATAAAAAAAAAGTTAACCATACTAGTTACTCAGAAGCAGAACAGATACTCCAAGAGAAAGAGAGCTTGAGAGACAGAACTGAATAACGAACGTGTCTCTGAGTCCGGCTCATGTGAAACGTCTGTGAAAACTGACAAGAAACTTCTAAGAAGCTTACACGTTGGAACTTTGGTAAAGAAAGCTTCTCTGGAAAGTGCTGTGAGGACAAAACTCTTTCAGTGAAAACAGCAGAGCCTAATTGGGCAGGATCTTGCTTACCTTGCTCTGTAGGGGACCAGAGCTTAGAAGCTGCCACTGGGACTCCCTGGTGTTGAGCCCATGAGGGGCCCACTGGTTTGCGCACCACACAGGAAGGATCCACAGGAAGAACTCAAGTTTCCAAACACCAGTTGTTTCATCTAAGAGAAACACAGGTCTCTGTGCAGGTCGCTTCTATTACCTAACGTGCAGGAGGAACCTGAAAGAGGAAAATGAGAAAAGAAGTGAGGGCATAAGGCAAAAGGACTGGAAAAGATCAAAAAAGAACAATAGGGGCCTGGTGAGCAATCCTTGGCAGGATGCCCAGAGCAGCTTCAGGAGAGGGACAGAGCTCAGAAAGAGCATTTCCTGCTCTGGGTTAAAAAAATAAACCCAACCATCCTCTAAGAGGTGGTCTATTCATCCTGGGCAGCATTAGGTCATGAATTTGAAAACTGCAGGTAGTAATAAAAACAGCAGTCGGTTTAACACCTCTGTGAATGGCTTTCTCCCTGTATCACCCTCTGCACACCTGGGTTATTTTAATACTACCTTGTGTGTGAGCAGTTTCCCCAGAAAGTTTCAGTCTTGGTGACAGCCTGAACAGCCTGTTGCCGTCTCTAAAACCTCTCCTATGTTTCCTATCTTTTATTTTTCTCAGCCTACCCTTATCTTTGATAGAAAAGAAAGGGTAATCACTGCAAAGGCTAGGGAGCAGCAATTGTTTATGACCACGATTATTGCTGGATTTAGCAAAATCATAAGTCTGCTTTTGTCACAGAACCCAAAAATGACTTCATGTTTTCCCTGCTCTTTAAAGTTCATCAGTCTCTCTCATCAGCAGTACTTTGGAAGTTTACAAAAACGCTTCACCCTGTCAGTCTCAATGGCTTTCCTTCAGGAAGCTGGTAGGACTGGCTTTCTCTTTCCAGTTTGTCAGACCAAGAAAGAAAACTTGGACTTGGGGGGAGGATTTGCCTTCGACCTCCAAGTTTGTTACTATGAACCATTTTCCACGTAAAATTCCTGATGCTTATACAAACCTGTATAAGACCACAGTCCTTTGAACTCTGAGCAGGTGTATGGTTTTACAGCGCAATATTTTAAGATAGAATTTGTTTTAATCTCCCAGTTAAGCCTCTTTATGCAAACAGAACTGCCAAGAGAACAAATACAATTCACTTACAAGTTGTTTGTCTAGTTAACAGTAAGTACGCAAATCAGTTTCCTGTTCAGACAAAGGATTTTCTTGTGTTTGAAATCTTTGACCAAGGGGACATTGGCTTGGATTTTTATAGGGAATTCGCAATGTTAATGATCTATAGTACTCTGTGCACCGGGATGTGAGGTGACTTAGCAAGCAGCTGGTTAGCACCAAACAAATATGTTGCTGGAACTTCTGAAAAGGACCTTTGTGTGTGTGGTGCAAAGGCATCACAAAGGGTCTACATGGAAATAGAGGTTTACTGCACAGTGAAAGATGTCAGGAAGTTGGAGGACAGCACAGAGGAAAGGAAAAGGAAAGTCTTATTGTCAAGATAAAATTAAGACAAGGGTTTGCAAATGGCCCATTTCCCTCAGGGTTTGTGTTCAAGGTTTTCCTCCTTTCTTTTTTTTTTTTCCACATGTATTTCTTCCTTTCTCTTCAAGAAGCATGAAAACATTCACATTCATAGGTATTTCAAAGAGTCTCTTCTGTCTTGAGGTTCCTGGCAGGGTTAGATTATTCTTGAAAGACAAACTGTATACAGCATTCACAGCTGAAGACCTGCCGGCTTTCAGAGGGATGGTGTCTTGGGAGCGCTGCTGAGTTATACCCTTGATATGATACAGTGCTACTTTATTGGTGTGATCCTCACCCACCAATGCATTAATTGATGTACTTTGCCCTTTTTGCTAGGTTCTTTAAATCTCTTCACTTGTTGACTCAAACATATTCCCCTTCAGCCTAGATAAGTTAGAAATAAGGTGCCTATTGCCTTGGGGAAAGGAAGATATATAGAACCTGAAAAACAAAGGTAACATATTCTTATTTCTTATATTCGAAACTGCTGGTTTTGATGGAAAATTGAAAAATTTACAAGCATCCATGTAGAACCAGTTTCTCTTGAGACCAACTCTAGGTGGATACAGACATGAAGGAACCACTTATAAATGTGCAGTTTGGAAAATAGAGACTTAGAACCAGGATTCGGACCAGGAAACAGAAATTGTCAGGGCAGTGACACTTTCCCCCAACCATGCCATTTTCATGTGACAGCTGGCAGGTATCGGTGAAAACTGGCAGTACAACGGATCTGGGTAGGAGCGGGGGCATGGTGGGGACAGTTTCCTCAGTTTTTCGTGCACTTGAAGTTGTGGATGAAGATACTCAAAGTACCCCAAATCTCCAGAGGAGATCACTGTTGTAAGCTGAGGGGAGCCCTTAGGTTCTGTAGGTCTAATGGCAGGAATGAGAGGTCATTTCATTACCAGGAGATTGAGGCCACAGTTAGCAGATAGATGCCAGGTTGCTGTGTGGGAGCCAGATCAACATTTGCAGCCCCTCTAAGCCCCATGGAAATAAGATAGGGTGAGCAGGAAGCCAGGCCGGATGGGCCTGACACAGAAGTAGAAGCCTATTGCCTCCTGCTGCTTCCATCCTCTCAGGGCTCATTAGCATCTGCCCCAGGAGGAGGATAAAGAAGAAACCATCCAGAGCAGACTGAGGTTTTTTTCCTGTTAAATTTTTTATCTGAGATAATTGAAGATTCACATGTGATTATAAAAAATAATACAGAGAGATCTTGTATATCTTCTACGCAATCTCTCCAGTGGTAACAGCTTGCAAAGCTAGTATAATGTCATAACCAGGATATTGACATTGGTACAGCAAAGGTGCAGAACATTTCCGTCACCATAAGGATTTTCATGTTGCCCTTTTGTAACTATCCCGACTTTCCTGTCCCATCCTTAACATCTGGCAACTGCTAATCTGTTCTCCATTTCTATGATTTTGCTATTTTGAGGAAGCCTGTATTCCTCTGTCACCTTTGAGAATAATATTGCTGATATAAAATGCTAGGTTGGAAACTTGTTTCTTTCAACAGTTTAAACATTGCACTCTACTCTCTTCTTGCTTGTGTGGTTTCTGATGAGGAGCCCAGTGTAATTCTACTTGTTTCTTTGTAGGTAAGGTGTTTTTTGTTTGGTGTTTGTTTGTTTTTGTTTTTTTTACTCTGGCTTCACTCAATGTTTTGTCTTTTTTTTTTGCAGTTTGATATGACGTGTGTGTGTGTGCACACGTGTGCATGCATGCACATGTGTATGTTTTACATTTATCTTGGTTGGCATACTCTGATCTTACTGCACTTGTGATATGGTGTCTCTTGTTAATTTTGGAAACTTCTTGCCCATGGTTACTTCAGTCATTTTCAAATGGTTCCAGTTCCTTTCCCTTCACATATTTTAGAACAATCTTTTCTTTCTTTCTTTCTTTCTTTCTTTCTTTCTTTCTTTCTTTCTTTCTTTCTTTCTTTTAAATGTTTATTTATTTATTTTGAGAGAGATACTGCACATGCAAGCAGTGTAGGGGCAGAGAGAGAGGGGGAGAGAGAGAGAGAGAGAGAGAGAGAGAGAGAGAGAATCCCAAACAGACTCCATGCTTCCAGCACGGCATCCAACACGGGGTTCGATCTCATGAGCCATGGGATCATGACCTGGGTCAAAATCAAGAGCTCAATGCTTAACTGACTGAGACACTCAGAGGCCCCTAAAACAATCTTTTCTATATATCCAAAAAATCTTGCTAAGTTTTGATCAAAATTGCATTAAACCTGTATATCATTTTGGGGAGAGTTGGTGTCTTTACTATGTTGAATCTTCCAATCCATAAGCACAGTGTGTCTCTCCATTTATTTAGATCTTCTTTGATTTGTTTTCTCAGCATTTTGGTTTTCGCATATAAGTGTTATACATGTTTTGTTAGATTTACATGTAGAAATTTTTAAAAAATTAAGTAATTTTTCTCGATTTTTATCTTGTATCCTGAAACCTTGCTGAACCCAGGTATTAGTCATGGGACTTTTCTACACATCTGCACTAAGGACAGTTTTATTTATTTATTTCCAGTCTATAGGTCTTATATTTCCTTTCCTTGCCTTATTATACTGGCTATAACTTCTAGCACTATGTTGAATAATAGTGGTGAGACTGGACAGTCTTGTCTTGTTCCCAATCTTAGAGGAAAAATGTCCAGTTTCTCATGACTAAGTATAAAGTTATCTATAAGTTTTTTTTTTTGTAGATGCTCTTAATCAAGAGAATAAATTCTTCATAAGGGAACAAGTTGAAAAAGTTACCCTCTATCACTATATCTCTGAGAGTTTTTAATTGTGAATGGGTATTAAGTTTTACCAAATGCTTTTCCTACATTGGTTAATATGGTTGTGTAGTTTTCTCTTTGGCTTATTAATATGGTGGATTACACTGATGGAGTTTTCAATACTGTATCAGTTTTGAATCCTTGGAATAAATCTCACTAGGTCATGGCATAATTATTATTCATTATTGCTAAATACTACATTGCCAATATTTTATAAGAGTTTTTGAGTCATTATTTATAAAGGCTATTGGTCATAGTTTTCTTGGTCTGGTTTTGATGTTTTCATATAAGTATGAACTTTATAAAATGAATTGGAAAGTGTTCCTCCTTGTGATCATTAATTTCCTATGTCAATGTGGCTGGTCCACAGCACTCTGGTATTTGGTCAAATATTATCTGAGAAGTTTCAGTGGAAGTGTTTTAAAACTGAGATTAACATTAGGGTGCCTGAGTGGCTCAGTCAGTTGAGTGTCCGACTTCAGCTCAGGTCATGATCTCGCTGTTTGTGAGTTCGAGCCCCACGTCGTGCTCTGTGCTGACAGTTCGGAGTCTGGAGCCTGCTTCAGATTCTGTGTCTCCCTCTCTCTTTGCCCCTCCCTGCTTGCTCTTTCACTCTTTCAAGAATAAATAAACATTTAAAAAACTGAGATTAACATTTAAATCTATAGACTTTGAGAAAGCAGATTATTCTCCATAATATGGGTGGTGGGCCTCATTCAAACAGTTAAAGGCCTTAATGAAAGAATATTGACCTTCTTTAAAGGATGTGGAGTTTTGCTAGTAGACTGCCTTTGAACTTTAATTGCAACATTAACTCTTCCTGGGTCTCCTGATTGCCAGCCTACACTGCAGATTTTGGACTTGCCATCCTCTTTAGTCACATAATTGAGTTCCTTAGAATAAATCCTTCCATCTACACACACGCGTGCGCGCGCGCGCGCACACACACACACACACACACACACACACACACACACACCCTGTGAGTTCTATTTCTCTGGAGAACTCTGATATACTCCTGTATTCTGGAAGAGATTGCATAAATTGGTATTGGTACTTCTTTAAATATTTGATAGAATTTGCTGGTGAACACTTTGGCACTCCTCTGTTTTCTTTCTCTTGCTTTCCTTTGGGTTATTTGAACATTTTTTAGAATTCCGTTTTGATTCATCTGTACGAATTTGAGTATACCTCTTTGCATAGCTTTTTTAGTGGTCACCCTACATATTACATTATATATATAACTTAACAAATTCTTTTGTTTGAAGGTGGGAAAGTATTGCACATTATCAAATGCATTTTAGATGATAGTTCTCTGAATCATGTGTGGATTATTTTCAAAGTGAGAAGTATGAGAGTGACATTTCATTATTGAACCCATTGTGGGTTCAAAATTCTTTCAAAGAAATTTTATCCATTGTGATTCTCTAAAATTCTTTCGAAGAAATGAAACAGAATGAAGACTCTCGTACTTCAACTGGAAGGAAAGTTAAGTTGTTTATTTTATAAAGCTTCCATAATACTTTTTTAATTTCAGTAAAACTGAGGTCACCAGGAAGAATGAAAAAGCATCTGTGATGACCAATACATATAAGACATGTTCTTTCTCAAGTTGTCTCACTTTATGGAAAATTCTAATTAACTTTACTCTGGGGAAAAATTCGACCAAATTCATCTTACAGCAAACCTCACTATTACTAGCGTTGGCTGGGAGTGATACAAAACATGAAGTTTTCTCTTTCCCTATATGTGGGGAAGGGCTAAGAAGTTCAGATTGGCAGTTGCCTGTCCAGTCTTTAGCTATCATACTTAATTATGCATATTCAAGACACATCTGAAAGACCCATAACTTAATCAAACATATAGATGGCTAACTATGGTAGTGCCATTGGCTCGGAATTGGGTGGACTTGTATCTCAATTTGTCCTTTAGTAACCTAGAATTTCTCATTTCATCTAAGGACTTATTACTGCTACAGAATGTTCATTAAAGCAATAGAAAGTTTGTGGGGACTTAAAACTCTTACAGATTTGCCACACATTTTCTTGGGGGAAAAATAACACAAATACTCCATCCTGTTAACGGTTAACACTAGTATAAAAGAGAACAGGATTTTGGGGGAGGGGGTTCATCCTCTGAAAGGGCTTTCCATCCTTGGTTTGTAATTCAAGTATTTTTTTTTTCCAATTCTCATTACTAAAGAAAAGAAATTTCAATATAGACACAGGCTTACTTTTTAAATCTAATTCTCTTTTCTTAGTATGTGTTGAGTTCTCCAATTCTTACTAAAAAAGTTAACAGATGGGAATTTGTTCCCTGAAGTTACACATCACTCCAGAGGCCTATTCAATTTCAATGTTTGATTAGGTCCCAAGGATCTGTCAATATTCTCTGATGCTTGAAACAGCTCCCACCATTACAGATACCCCCTTCTCTGAGCCTGAGCTCCTGATTCTGATATTTTAGGAGATAACTGCTGTGTTCCAAAATTGTAAAGTGAATATAACAAGATGGAAAAATTTTTTTTTCTTTCTTAGGATATCCGTTTGTTACAGTTCTTAGCAAAAAGCAATCTAGAAAAACAACTGCATGGAATGGGTCTAAGTTTCTATGGTAAAATAGTAGGATTGATTATCCTCCCAGAGGATAATCAGATTAATTTAAATTCTTGGCATCTTTGTGAGGTTGGAGGTAAAGTGAACAAAGGGAACCACATCCCTTCTCCATCTGGAGACTTTCCTGTAAGCTTCTGAATCTGTAATCTAGTTCAGATTGCACATGGCCTGCCTCTCTGAAGGTCGTTCACTCCTGCAAAGGAGCATTCATCCACTCAAGAAAGTCCATGGAGGGTTTGAAAAAATACCTCCCACCAATTTCAAATGTATTTAGAAAAGGAACTGTGGCATAGGAAACCCGGCCCTCTCCTGATTTCTTTTTACCAGCCATTTCTTGAACTTATTATTTAACAAACTTAACAGGTACAGCAAATGCCTCTGAAGCAGTAATAAACTCTGTATTTTTCTGTATATATGTGGGCTAAATCTACACATCTGATGTGACTGATCGAGCATACAACAAGGACAAGTTCATAAAAAGCATGCAGTAAGTGTCTGTTGAGGAAGGGAAAATATACTTTGGATATTAATCTATTAAAAAGTGGGAAATTTTACCAAAAATGAAATGTGGGGAGAAGATTTTGACAGAGCAGTGGTATTGCTCTGTATCGTCTTCTAAATGGGAGAGGATGGTATGGCAGAGAAAGAGACTTTGTTTTACTATAAAAAACCCCATCTAAATTAGCAGCTGCATTTCTAGTGTTAGAATTTTAGTTCATCTTCGGAGAATCCTTCCTGTATATTAGAAAAATCACAAAAAGGCCCTTTAATTATAGGAATGTAAAGCCAATACCCAGTCTTCTTTTTTGAGGATCAAGTCACTCTGTCTATGACTATAGATGTGCAGGCTAAGATATGTAGCATTTTATGAAGTAGTGTATATATTGTTTTAGATTTTTAATGTTTACTTATTTTTGAGAGAGAAACAGAGTGTGAAAAGGCAAGGGGCAGAAAGAGAGGGAGGCACAGAATCGTAAGCAGGCTCCAGGTTCTGAGTTGTCAGCACAGAACCTGATGCAGGGCTTGAACCCATGAGCCGTGAGATCATGACCTAAACTGAAGTCCGACGCTTAACCGACTGAGCCACTCAGGCGCCCCTGTAAAGTAGTGTACATTGAGAACATGTCCTCCTCAGGTATAGAAAGTTATAAGCCTGTCAGTATCCCACAGAGAGTGTTATTTAAGCTTGAATAACTCAGGTTCTAGGACATATGGTTGGAGTCCTTGGAGTCAGACCACACCGTGTAGGTGGATGGAGTTATGTCCAGAAGAAGAATATTGTCACAATTAATCATCCTGGGATTCCAAATGAACAGCTTTGGGTTGGGTGAACTGGTGACCTGCTCCTCTCCCTGAGGAAGGAACAGAATGTCTGTAGTAAAATGCCAACAGTAGTAGCAAAGCTGATGTCCACCACTTGGAAAGAACATAGCAAGAACTTGAACTAACAGTGTAGTATTTTGCACCATGTTTGGGTTATTCCCAAGAATTTAATGAAGTTTTGTTAAATACCCCAGCCTAATATATTTGTTTGTGTTTTGGAGAGTTGAGGAAGGTGCTTCTCTTTGAGGCCTGAGCCCAACCGGGTACCAGTGGAGGCCTGGGGGCAGGAGGCAGGCAGTCATAACATGGCAGGGGGTGACAGCCGTTCTCTGAAGCAGCAGAGGTTCAGGGTGAGGATGACAGACTGAGGTGTTGAGAATGGTGGGATCTTCATAAATTGTTAGGGGAACAGAACTCAATGGAATGTTGACTCCAGCAGGAATTTTTGGATAGATATATGGAGGCTTTGTGATTTGAATTTTTAATGGGGACTTTAAATAGTATGGCTCATGTGAATCTCAGTCTGCAAACTCATGTCTGGACTAGTTCCTTTTCTTTCTTTTCTATAAATTATTGGAATGTTGACTCTAAGTCCTTAACCCACTAGGGAGGCAGGAAGTTTAACCTCAGTCATTTTACTATTTTTTTTAATGTTTATTTATTTTTGAGACAGAGAGTGGGGAAGGGGCAGAGACAGAGGCAGATACAGAATCTGAAACAGCCTCCAGGCTCTAAACTGTGAACACAGAGCCTGTGCTTGAACTCACGAACCACGAGATCATGACCTGAGCCAGTCAGATGCTTAACCGACTGAGCTACCCAGGTGCCCCCCAACCTCAGTCATTTTGAATCTTCCATTTCCCTGACCCTATGCCAGAATTCTTGGTTCTGAGATCATTCTCTGTTACCTGATGATATGAGTTCCCTGTCTTCCCAGTCAGCTTGGTCTCCTCAGGTCTACTGCTTGGTCATATCCAAGGCACACACTGGTATGGGTGCTTAGCAGGGCCTAGCATCCTGGGCCTGCAGAACCCAACCTCCTTGGTCCTTCTGAGATTCTGCTACATCCCTAAAGCAATGTCCCAGAGCAGGGTCAGGCTCCTGCTGCTGCTGAGACACACATAACTCTCTTGTTCTCCTTTCAGCAGTGACAAGAACTGCCTTCCCTGTCTCCCAACTTCCTGTCAGAGGCAAATTTTCAGTCATTCTTTCTTCAGTGGGCTTAGTCTTTGGAAAGAAAAATCTAGAAAGGAAGTATCTCAAGGTCAGCTTCTCCTTATACTCTGCTCGTTTTACACAGAGCTTCTGGGTCCTAGGCAAGTTCACACAGAGCAAGGTACCTTTCTATTGTGGGAATAAAACAGATCCATACTTGGAGAAAAATATATTAATAATCTGAAAAGGCTTTCTGCTACAGGACAATAAAAGACATATAAGCCTATATTTTTAGCCATAGTCTAGTGAGATTTGAGGACTCCTGGGTGCATATAGACACAGACACACACACACACACACACACACACACACACACACACACACATATATACATATACATACACACATATATATACACTGTATGTGTGTATGTGTGTATGTGTATACGCATTTTTTATAAAGCCAAGTTGAGAATGAATCTGTGTAAAAGCATTAGTACTCTGATCACAAAGAATACTCCAACTGGAGTGAGAAAATCAGACTCAAGCCTAGTTCTGAAACTTACTAGCTATATGACTTGGAGTATTTATTTAAATTTACCTTATTTTTATTATAAAGTCTCAGATATTTAGGCTTGCTGGCCATAGGTCTCTATCATAACTACTCAACTTTGCCACTATAGCAGAAAAAGAACCAAAACAATATCTAAATGAATGAACATGACTGTTTTCTAGTAAAATTTATGGACAGCAAAAATTGAACATCATAGAATTTTTGTTCCACAAATCTTACTCTTTGATTTTTTGTTGTTGTTTCAATCATTGAAAAATACGAAAACTATTCTGAACTCACTGGCCCTGCTAACAAAGGTGGGAAACTATATTAGGCATGCTGACTTCTGTTGTGGACTCTAAGATTGTAATTCTAAAGTCTAGAGTTCTGTTTCCCACTTGTAAATGAGAAACCCATAACTCACAGGGTTGTCAGGATAAACAGAAGCATAATTTTTTACTTTGATTTATAAATTTAAGGCATAATTGCTAAATATGCTAAATGTGCTGAGGAGACCTAAAGCCTACCTTTTTGTCGAAGTAGGAGACAAAAGCAGGTAGAGCTACAACCAATAATCTTTGCAGATGTCACTGAACTGATTTTCTTTCTTTCTCCATGTACCATAGAATCCATGCCAGTGAGTTGAAGAGAGAATTGTGTTGTTTTGAAGAGTAGACTGTCTAGGGGCACCTGGGTGGCTCAGTTGGTTAAGTGTCCACCTCTTGATTTCGGCTCAGGTCATGATCTCACAGTTTGTGAGTTTGAGCCCTGCATTGGGCTCTACACTGACACCACTGAACCTGCTTAGGATTCTCTCTCTCTTCCTCTCTCTCTCTGTCTGTCTGCCTGTCTCTCTCTCAAAATGAAATAAACTTTAAAGAAAAAAAGCAAGTAGACTGTCTATGTGTGGGATTCCTTCCTTTAGAAAATTTCAGTTCTGATAATCATTTACCTACTTACTTGTGTTGGTGGTGTGGACAAGATGACTTTTTACCATCAGTATTTACTTTATCTACACAGCACACACATCAAAACAGAAAGATTCAGAAACTGTCTTGACCTCATGAGGAAAATGCAGTGGACTCTGGGTTAGTTACTTTCTTTAGGTCTTTGTTGTGTTGTCTCTGTTATGCAGAGGAGAACAAGCCTTAACACTGAATGTGGGATATAAAATACTTTGAATGTATCTATTAGATTATAAATCAAAAGATCAAGATGCTGTAATTTTTGGTGGCAACCACAAATTACAAAATTCACCTGGTATACACACTGTATTTTGGGTAGGAATTCTAAACCCATTTACTTATAGGCCACGTAGGTAAGATAAAGATGTTAAGCAGCCTTAAGGTATGTGACAACTAGAAATGGTGAGGCCTAGTGGGATCTGTAGAAGGCAGCCTCATCTTCTTAAAAGCATTTACTTTAAAAGAAAGAAAGAGGGACACTTGGGTGGCTCAGTCAGTTAAGCATCTGACTCTTGATCTCAGCTCAGGTCTTGATTTCATGCCCTGCGTTGGGCTCCATGTTGTGTGTGAAGCCTAATTAAATAAAAAAAAAAAAAAAATGGAAGGGAGGAAGGAAAGAAGGAAGAAAGAGAGAGACAAAGAGAAAGAAAAAGAAAGAAAGGAATAAAGAAAAAGAGAAACAAAGGAAGGAAGGAAGGGGGAGGGAGAGAGAGAAAGAAGGAAAGAAAATGAGCAAACAAAACTCAAAACCCTGTTCTGGCTAAACCCAGTAAGTAGGTCAGTTGAATACAGACAGCTTTTTGACTCTGTGTGGAATAAACCTGAGAAAGAAGGTACCTGTAGAAAATTCTTTTTCCTATAAATGGAAATGAAGGCTGACCTGGGAAAGAGGTATAGATGGTGAATATGTTTGTTTCTGTAACTACACAGAGATGGTGAGTATTGGGAAAGTTCTGCGGTCCTGGGGGCCACAGGTCTTTGTTCTGACATCACCTAGTTGTAAATTTGAGATTATTTAGCTACAACCTACCTCATGAAGATTAAATAAAATCATCCTTTTGAAAATACTTTAACTATAAATTGTAATGTAAATGTTAGGTATATTCCTATACACATAATGGATGGCTAGTAAATGCAGATCCCTAACAAGACAGTAGGGCTTCCACTATTTGTGGTTTCTTTCATACCAATTTGACTTAAATAGCAGCTAGGTGTTAAGACATACCTTGTTATTATAAGATCAACACTTTTGTTAACAAACAGCTTTTTTTCCTTTTCTTTCTTTTTTTAAAAGTTTATTTATTTTGAGAGAGAGAGTGTGCACATGTGCACACTCATGGGTGAGTGAGCAAAGGAGGGGCAGAGAGAGAGAGATGGAGGGAGGGAGGGAGGGAGGGAGGGAGGGAGAGAAAATCCCAAACAGGCTCCGGACTGTCAGTGCGGAGCCCCACCAGGGGCTGATCCCATGAGATCAAGAGTCTGACACTCAACTAACTCAACTACCCAGGCACCCCAGCTTGTTTTCTTTTAACAAGAACTCACTGTTAGCATTGTTTGGACCCCATGTGACAAAGAGTTAGTGCTAGGATAAGTCTTTCCTCTCCTATTCTATCATCCTTTGCCTATGCTAGCATCATACTGTGGAAAAGGTGATACCAGCTAATAAACTCTTGGCGAGACTTATTTGTGACATTTAGGAAAAGGGATTTAGGAGTTATTAGATAATATGTCATGTGATTTTCCCATCCAGGAATAAAGAATTGGGTGTTTTGGGATTTGAGTCCCAAAGGTCCTTCTTGGTTAAACAAAAAACAAATGAATATAAACCTTATAGGTGAAAATGACCAGACAATTAAATGTCGTTTTGCTGCAGGTTCATGTTCCTTCTTGGTTAAACAAAAAGCAAATGAATATAAACCTTAGAGGTGAAAATGATCAGACAATTAAGTGTCATTTTGCTGCAGGTTCATGTTGGGAATGTATAGAGGATCTGACTCCAGCTGTTCATTTTCTTTGGGAAGCTGGGAATAAGAACTGTTTTTGGTTTGGTTTTGTTTTACCATAAAAGTTCTCATTTCATTAGGTAAGGAAAATGTCATGGCCAGCCCTATCTTTGGCTGTGAACTTTATCCCAGTGTGCTAGTGCTTTTATTTTAAAAAGGTTATTTCCTACTTGAACTTGATTCTCCTCTGTTAAGCAAAAAGGTCTCTTGTGTCTGGGAAATCTTAATAAAAGATGTTTTTGTCCTAGCAGGGGAAATTGTTCATAAAGATTTACTCTTTACAATTTCCTTTTCCCTTTTTTTTTCCCTCTAATTTTTTCAAATTTTAAGAGTCACACTTAGTCAATCTCAGGCGGTTGATTTACCAAGTCCTTTAAAAATAGTTTTCTTATATCTTTTGGGATAGTTTTGTCCCTGCATCCCTATACTTGATAATTGCCAATAAATATTAATTTGACTTAATCTGCAACATTCATCAACACTTCTCTACTTGCTGCATTAAACCAAAAATTCTTTGCTTCAGTGTAATGTAAAAGAAAATGATTGGATTTGGGGATAAACAGGGAAGAGTGTAGGAGACAATGAAAACTTGATTCAATTCATTTGCCAGAAATACATTTAGGCAGAAAGCATTATCGTTTCTTTGCTTTTGCTGAACTTCATTGAATCCAAGGGTCCCGCCTTCACATTTCTGGACTGGTTTCTCCAATGGCTTGCCCTCTTGATAGTCCTTAACAAGTCCTTTGCTGTAACTGCAGCTGGCCATGAAAGTATTTGGGAGCACACCCACATAATAATGACACTAAATTATGAAAGCCAACATTTATTTAAATTAGACATGCCACACATTCAGTTGTACTTTCTCTCTGAGAAAAGTTAATGACTGGTGGAAAAAAGAACTAGAACTATGCATACATTTCCATGAATGTCTTTAGAATGTTAGAGAATGGCTTGAGTTACTTGTTAAATGTTTTAATTTTTTTGAAATCTAGAAAATTACTTTTTCAAGCAGGTATGTTACCTGATGATTCATCACATTTCCATTAAGGAATAAGGTCCTCAGCATGCTACTTGTCTCATGATATTTACACCAGATATTTTAAAGATTATCAGGCTATTTCAGCAACTTAGCGTGTTTGTAAGCAAATAGACTTTGCTCCAGTGTAGGGGTATAATCTGATATTTAGTTCATCTGAACCAGGGGTTGGCTATTTGGAGGAATGGCAGAAAATGGAAATGAACTCTGAGGGCATACACCGGTGTAAATATCCAGCTAGGAATATGAATTTTTTACTTAGGAATGCATCAGAAGCCAGCAATACCCCATCTTAAAACACCCCTTCCCCCAGCCATCCCCATACCACCCCATAAAATTTGGATATTTAAAGAATCCTTGTTACTAAGATGTCACTAATAGAGATTAGTCTTTTCATCTTTGGGTGGAATCTTCTCCCCACTTCGGATTTGGAGATCCCCTGGATCTGAGTCTAGGTAACCCAGATCAGCTTCTTGAAAGGATAGTTTTGCCAGGGAATGGGAGCCTTGATGCTTTCTTCTTCATTGACTTGTCTTAGATATTTAGAGGGGACAGGCTCAATTAATTATTAACAGAAGTTCCAGTTCCATCTATTATTTTATCTCCACTATCAGTCTGCTTTCATACTGATGGCTAGCCAGGGCATTAGCCATGGGAAATTTACCTAGACGTTAATATCTGCCTATCTGGGATGTGATGGGATTTTCTTCTCTCTCTTTCCATATTTTCCTTCTATGTTACACCCCCACCCCACCCCCCATATCCCTTGGGATTAAGACAATCTCTGGTAAAATAAAAGGATGGAAACTTGATTATGATAACAGATCAAAATTATGGAGATAGTGGTTTACCTTCGAGACAGTCCACTCTTTAGAAACTGAAAGGTTTAAAGCTTTCTTAGAGAAATACACAGTGAGGACTTGCCAACTGTCAGCCATGTTGTAAAAAACAATGGGCAAAACCTCAAGGCTGGAAAAGAGAGACCTCATCAGGGCCAGATACATAGATCAAAGAGATCTTGGGGTGGAGGAGATGAAAAGGAGAAGGGAGCAGAGAAAAGGGATTTCTGAAATGAATTCGGTAAGGGCTGAAGCACACTCTCTGGAAAAGGTTCTTTTGGGACCATGGAAAAGTGCCTTGAGTCACTTTTTGGGGGAGGTGTGTATTCATGATCTGGGAGTTGTAAATTGCTTTTATTTCTGATCATGGAGTGCACCTGTACATACTTGCTGACCTTGCATGTGAAACTCTGAGATTACATACAAATATAGGAAGATTCTAGCTTTGTATGAATCTATGGTTTTTGTTTTTGTTTTTGTTTTTTTGCAGTGAACATCTAGAGTCAATATCATAAAGCTATTAGGAGCCCAAAACTCAATTACTTCCTTTTTCTTTTTTTGAAGTCACATTTGGAATCTTTGTTTTGTTGATAGTCAGATCCATAATTAGATTATGGGCTGGTTGCATTTGGTAAGAGACTCCTCCCACTGGTTTGCAAGGAAAAATCTCCTTCCGGGATTACCAAAGACTGGGAATATGAATTTTTAGTGATTACTCACGTTCAGTAAATTTGAGGACTTTTACTAAAGCAGTGCTAATCAGGTTTACTCTGTATTCACCCACATTCTCTCTTCCATTTCATAACTGCCTTACATTTGAGGAGACTCTTGTGTGTCTATAAACTCTTGGATGATAAAGATGGTGATTCTCATATTTGCTATGATATTTCTAACATCTATTGTTGTCTCTTGTAGATAGAAGGGTTTCAGGGAGTATTTGTTGAACTGGTTGAATTAAATCAAGAAATAGTGATACAGTCAGATTCACGGGAGAGCTGGAGCTATTTGTCTGAATCATACAGTTCCAGAACAGTAAGAATTAAGTACCAGAGTCTTCCCCAAAGTTAGTGCCTAGCTGCTCCCTTTGTGTGGGAAAGTTTATTTGAGGGGGCTGCATAAAAGAGGAATATGGTTTGATTTCTTGTAGCCCGTTAATTATAGGGTAGCTTTCGTTTGCCCATCCTCTATTTTTCCTGACATGATTTTGTACTGTCCACACCTCCTTGTTACGATAATAACAGAACAGTATATTTTGCTTTGGTCTTAGTTTTGATCCAACAGGAAAAATCAGTGTTGTCTCTTTTCCCAAGGAGATGTCGCAGGACAATTTTCCCAAAGGACCACAGTACTGATTCATCCATTCTTTATTTATTTTTATTGCTTTGATTTTATGTCATTTCTACTCTTGCTAAATGTTAATAAATTACATGCCATGAAGAAATATATTCTAGAGGACATGAAAAAACAGACCTCATGGCTGTTTACTCTCTTGGCAATGATTCCACTCTTCATTACCCTAACATTCCCCAGTTTCCCAGTTGCAAGCTTGCCTTCCATGACAGTTTTCTGTTCACGATGAGCCACTTACAGATACAGGATTGGTGGTACCTTGCAGTGTGACAAACCTCTGGTAAGAAAATGATAACTATGTTCTTTAGCCATCTGTCTACTTGTGTGTTTTTCTCTCTCTCCTACAGTTATCTGGGATGTCTAAAAATGTAGTATTCCACAACTATGTGGGTTACCTGACTGCTAATGTCTGAAGGGGAAACATTCAGGCATTGGTTCTGAAAAGTTCCCTTTGTTTTCCAATAGGCACATTATAGGATATATTCAAACCCATCATCTTGAAGTTGAGTTCGACAATGACGAGACTAGCTGGGTTCTGGACTTCACACACGTGACCCTTAATAAACATTTATTATTTTCTTATTGGGAATCCTTACATATCCTCATGAGAGACCACAGGGGTGACATTATTGTTAAAGAAAATTGGGGCTTCTTGTAAACATTCTGGAGACTCCTCAACTTCTTGGAAAGGATGGGATCCCCGCTCAGCTTCCAGCTGCTGAATCTTCCTTTCCTTCTCCTCTAAAACTTCTTCCAGCTGGGTGATCTTTTCAGTCTGAAGGGAAACCTGCATCGACAACTCCATAATCAGGTTAATTTTTTGATCACCTTCTTCCACAGGCGGGAGACCGCCACAGGACCTTTCCCGAGGGTTGTCTTCTAAGGCAAACAAGAAAAACAAAATCTGAGCAGTTTTAATTGGATTTCCCAGAACTCAAAGACAGGGAAGATGGAAAAGCTTTATTTCTCACGTTCTTAAAAGGGAACACAGATGTTGCGTCATCTGGTCAGATAGACCGAGAATGGAATCCGGGTCCGGTGAGGGAAAAGATTCTGGGTGCTCATGAAAAAAGAACTTGGAAACCTCTAGAGAGGGAGGAGAATCAGTCTTTGCCAACTCTTTTTTGTACACATTTAACTTTTAATTAACCATGGGAATGAAGCGTCCTTGAAAATCAAATCTGTAAACAACAGCATCCCAAGTTTCATGGTATCCTTTTGCCTAAGAATCTCACAAGAGTGACAATCAAGTAGAAATGGACTTTAAATTGAATTTTAACTCAAATAGGAAAAAAAAAGTTGTCATTGCCCCTTCTAGGGGAAGTGATGAAAAAAGACATGTTACTTAACCCAAGTCAGCTTTAAAGTTGGCAGAGGTATAATTTGAGGGGATCTAGGAAAATTTTTAGCCTAATATCTTCCATAGAGATTCATTCTCTCTCTCTCTCTTCTCTCTCTCTCTCTCTCTCTCTCTTTTTCTTTCTTTCTCTTTGTCTTTAGGTCTGAATGGTTTATAGCATTTCTTTCATAAAATCTCAAATATCCCCTGTATATAAAAGTTTATGCTTTATAATTTCTGACCCTTCAGATAAGGATAAAAGCCTGAATAAGGAGAGAGAGAGGCTTCAACAAAGAGATAAAATATTAGTGGCTGATAGCAGGGAATCCTTAAAAAAAATTCTGGTAGACCATCACAAAATTTACCTGCTCAAAGAAGCAGGTAAATCCTATTAGACTTAAGCAAGACCACCCTCCTTACCACTCTCACCCAGAGAGTGAGATTTCCACCATAAAATCATTTCTCTGAGTTATATAGAGGGAAGACATCAACTATAAAAGGGATGTCAATGACTTGGGTATCACTGTAGGAATACTTGAACTAATGGTGTATGAATTAATGGTATTGACAGTTAATCAGTATAATTAAAGGTTCAGCATTTACTCAGTCCTCAGTGTAAACCAACCCCACAGCTGCACCCGAAGGCAACATAACTGCCAGTCCAGGATACAAATGCCTGCTACTATTGTATACCTATACACCTGCTAAAGATAGGGCACCTGTGCTGTGATTTGCCATGCAGGTGAGGAATCACCCCCTTCTCAGAAAATAAAACTAATTTGCAGGGTTTTTTTTGTAATTTTCCCAAATGATCAGGAGACAAAAGCTTGAGCATGGAATTACACAGTGGGCAGGATAGTTTTGGCCTCACAAAAGTGATAAGAGGGAAGATGAGATGTTTTCTGCTCTTAGAAATTGTTATTAGCAATATACTACATTTCAAGATTCCATGGAGATGTTTTGGTTCTGAATATTTGAACTTTTACCATAATATTGACGGAGATGGTAGTTGATGTACCTTTCTCTAAAAGCAATGAAAAACATCTCCATGTCTCAAAGGAGCATTTAGTTTGTTGCCTCTGCAATAGGCTTGTGCTTTTAGGCCCAGGAGAGTTAGTCCATTTGGCACGAGGCCTTCATTATCTGCCGTTACACCAGGGCCTCACCTTTCGTTTCATCTGACCACAGCTATGCTGTCCGATACAGTAGTCACTAGCCACATGTGGCATTAAGCAATTAAATGTGGCTATATGAAATGAGATGTACTGGAAGTATAAAATACACATTTGAAGGGATCCTGGGTGGCTCAGTCAGTTAAGCATCTGACTTTGGCTCAGGTCATGACCTCACGACTCATAGGTCAAGCCCCACATTGGGCTCTGTGCTGACAGCTTGGAGCCTGGATCCTGATTCAGATTCCGTGTCTCCCTCTCTCTCTCTGCCATCCCCTCTCACACTCTGTCTCTCTCTCTCTCAAAAACAAAATAAACATGACAAAAAATAAAATGCACATTTGATTTTGAAGACTTAATTTGAAAGAAATGTGAAATATCCCATTATATTTTAAAAATTGGCTATATATTAAAGCAATAATATTTTGGGAATATATTGTGTTAAATAAATTTTATCTTATTTTTCAGAGAGAGAAAGAGCACAAGTGGGGGAGAGGAGCCGAGAGACGGGGGAGAGAGAGAGAGAGAGAGAGAGAATCTTAAGTATGTGAAGCCTGATGTGGAGCTCAATCCCATGACCCTGGGATCATGACCTCACCTGAAATCAAGAGTCACATGTTTAACTGACAGAGCTATGCAGGTGCCCTAATAAAATATATTTTAAAACAATATTCGTCCATTTATTTTTACTTTTTAAAAAATGTGACTACTAGAGAATTTAAAATACCAGTATCAAATGTGGCAGGCATTTGTGGCTCTCATATTTCTGTTGATTAGTGTTGGGCTAGAGTTTCTTTTGGAGGAACACTTTGTAAAACCCACATAGATGGGTTCCTCGTAGATGGTCCTGTTTAACATGTACAGTTGTTATTTGGGAGTGAGGGCTGTTGAGGCTTTCAACCATTAGCATACAGATCATTTCTCTGTTACCGTTGAAGGTGGATGCATGGAAATCTGGGCTGGGAGAATACGTTTTTAGGGGTTGATGTGAGTTCCTACAGAAGAGGAAAAAAAAGACAGGAAGTGGAAGTAATAGACAGTGAGAAGACAGGAAGGAAAGGAACAGTGGGCAGTATAGGGAAGGCTGGGCATTGGTGAGGCTCAGGGATGGAGAAGGTAATCAGGAGCCTCCCTCCCTGATATATGTGCCTGTCCCCTTTCTCTTTGACCTCTTCTTCAATCATTTCTTGCTCTAGTTGTTCCTCTGTTTTCCAGAAGAGTTATTTTCCACCAATTTGCATAATAAAGAAAGGAGTTTAATGCCATTACAAAAGGCAAACTGGTCAAAAGTGCCTGTCTTGTTTTGTTTTTTAATAATGCAATATAGGTGGAATAATGTGTTCATCTAATTTCAGTGATAAAGGGGTAAAAATGCAACAGGATGCCATTACATAGGCCATCACTGTTACTAAGTCTATATCCTCTGTCTCTGCCCTCCCAGGAGAGACTAGTGTAGACAGAAGGTAGAAAGAGAAGCAGGGTATCTTGGTCATAACACAGAACCACACCATTAACTTGGTGGCTTAAATGACAGAGATTTATTTTCTCACAGTTCTGGAGGCTGATGGTTTGAGATCAGGGTGCCAGGGTGCCAGCATTGTTGGGTTCTGGTGAGAACTCTGCCTGGTTTACAGAGAGCCACCTTCCCACTGTGTTCTCACTTGGTACTGAGAGAGACCACAAGCACTCTGATGTTTTCTTTTAAAGGCACTAATCTCATGACCCCACCCTTATGACCTCATTGAAACCTATTTACTCCCAAAGGCACCATATCTCCAAATCCTATTACATTGAGGTTAAGGCTTCGACATATGAATTTTGTTGGGGATACAAATCATACTGTAGCACAGAGAAAAGACAATCGAAAAAAGAGAGAGAACCTGAGGGCTTTGATTCCCTCTGTATTGTTTTCATGCATTATGTGAAAATGCTGATAAGGAGATAAGCCAAAGTACATATATACACCAGCTCCTTTAGATTCCACATTTAAGTGATATCATGTAGTATTTGTCTTTCTCTATCTGACATATTTTACCAAGAATAATGTACATAAGAGCTGAACTCATAGAAAAAAGTTGAGTGGGGGTTACTAACAGGATGGGGAGTGGAGGAAATGGAGAGGTGTTGGTTAAAGTGTGCAAATTTCTAGTTAGAAGCTTCTGAGTATCTATTGTGTTGTGTAATGATTATAATTAATAATACAGTATGGCATACTTGAAAGCTGCTGGGAGAATAGATCTCAAATATTCACTCCACACAATGGAAATGGTAATTATGTGATGGGTTGGTGTCCTTAGCTAACACTATGGTGGCAGTCATTTTGCAAAATACACATGTATCCAGTGAACACATGGTACATTTTAAACTACACAATGTTCTATGTCAATTATATCTCAATAAAACTGGGATGGGGGGTAAGTATATATACCAAGAAGGGAATTTCTCATACAGCTGTATTTTACCATTCAGTGTTTTATCATTTAATGACCTCTTCACACATAGAATAAAAATATTTTTGTTCCATTTCTAAACACATTACAAATCACAAAAGTGTTTAAAACCTCTTCAGTAAAGTGGGGGACTCCAGGAGTCTCACATCCTATTTGTAGTGGAAATAGCCCAAGGCCACCCAGTGATTTGTCCAGAGTCCACCACTAACCTTTGCATGATCTGACCTGCTCTGTTCTGCTGGAGTCCAGGCTCCCTTATCTGAAAGCTCCCCACAGCTCTACACGTCCCCACATCTCGAACACTGGTGGTCTTTCCTAGATTTTCACTAGCAGATCAGATAGTCTTGCCAAGGTTGGGTCTGCCTGAAGCATGGAAGGTTCTGTCACCTGACCAGATAATCGAAGGTTTATCCCCATACCCAAGGGCTCCATGAGACAGAGAGCAAAGAGAAATTCTTCTGCCAAAGGGAGGGAGCAAACCTGATTAGCCACAGTCAGGGTATGAAATCATAATTGCTATAGTTGTAGAGGTTTTTACCAGCGCATGCCATTTTTCATGATTTCCTGTTTTTCTGCTTCAACTTACAATAAGTGTGAATGAGGATGATGGCTTAGGGTCATGGCAAAGAGGAGGCCAGAGAAAAGATGGTGACAGTTGTGCGTGCTTAAAAAGGTTCAGAAAGAAGACCGACAACAGGAGCATTCTTCTTTCCAGAGCTGGGGCAGACTGTGCTCACTATTTTTTCTTTTTTTCTTAAAATTTGATACAAATCCAAGCTAGTTAAGATAGAGTGGAGTAATGGTTTCAGGAGTAGAATTTACTGATTCATCACTTACGTGTGACAGCCAGTGCTCATCCCAACAAGTGCCCTCCTTCATGCCCATCACCCATTTAGCCCATCCTCTCACCTACCTCCCCTCCAGCAACCCTGTTTGTTCTCTGTACTTAAGAGTCTGTAATGGTTTGCCTCCCTCTGTGTTGTTATCTTATTTTTCCATTCTTTCCCCTGTGTGGGTCTGTTGTGTTTCTTAAATTCCACATATATATGTTCACTTTTCCATGTAGCCTTGAAAAGACAAAAGGCCCAGAAGAAAATGTGACATTTGCATTTGGCTATTTCCAATTTCTCCTTTTTAATACCCTTAAAATTTTCATGCTCTTAGCAAAGTGCGACATGACAAGTTATGTCAAAAATACTAATAACTAGGGGCGCCTGGTTGGCTCAGTCAGTTAAGCATCTGACTTTGGCTCAGGTCATGATCTCACTGTTCATGGGTTCGAGCCCCATGTCAGGATCTGTGCTGACATGACAGCTCGGAGCCTGGAGCCTGCTTGGGATTCTGGGTTTCCCTCTCTCTCTCTGCCCCTCTCCTGCTCACACTCTGTCTCTGCTCTCCAAAATAAATAAACATTAAAAAAAATTTTTTTAAATGCTAATAACTAAATAGATAACAGCAGAGGTATTAATTCTGTAGTTTGAGTAGCTTAGAAACTTAGACTTCTCTTAGAATGTGTATTTTGGGTCCATCCGATCTCACCTGTATAGGAATTATATCTGCAGTATCCCTAATTTATGCTTTTCTAAGGGAGTGGCTCTCGGGCATTGGGGTCCCTCAAGCTCTTTGTAGGTCAGCTGCCACTTGTAATCAATGAGCAAAGTTTGCATTTTACCTTCAGTGCAGCTGCACGTTGGTAGAGAAATATCTGGTGGGTAGAAAGCTGTAATGGACAGACTAGAGAAGGACAGGATACAGCTCATTAATTAGAGAAAGGACATGGGGTGTAACGCTAGGATGGAAGACCTCCATCATGTGAAAACGTGGCTTTGTGCATCTGGGAAGTTAATAGTCTCATGTCAACAGTGATAAATTATTGAAGGTTGACCCAGTGAATGTCTGGGAGGCTGTTTTTAGATTTTCTAAATACTTGTATCTAAAAAGGGATGTTTGCCTTTCGATCCCTTTGCTAATGCCACCGCCCAAAAGCATTCAATGAACACAGAAATGCCAAGAACCACTGATCTAGTTTCTTTTTTCTTTTTCCTTTCTTTATTTTGAGACAGAGAAAGAGAGTGAGAGAGAATCCCAAGCAGGCTCGGTGCTGTTAGCACAGACCGTGAGACCATTACCTAATCCAAAATCAAGAGTCAGACGCTCAACTGACTGAACCACCTAGGCACCCCTGATCTGGTTTCTGCTTCACATGCCTCGAACAATGGGAAGCACACTTCTCCCTGGTCGGGTACCCATGGTCATTTTAAACATTAATTCACCTGTAATTAGTCTCTGGGACCCTGCACATAGAGAATGAGTCAGATGTGTTGTTGACTCCTGTAATCACCATTCCACGGCTGGGTAGGGGAGAGGCGGCTAGGAGTTAGGCCCAAAAGGACATTCAGGATTTAGCCTAAACAAACATCTCCGCTGGATACTACCACGTGAACGTTTACTTTTCTCTCTGCTTTTCAAGCTAATGACCAAAGCTGCCAAGTATTTACTCAATAAGAGAGACTCTTCCCAGTGAGGTGATTAAATACCTTATTTCATCAGAGCCACCCAGGATTACTGTTTGGCCTAAAAGACTATGTCAGCTTCCTCCTCTGTACGAATGCCCATCACTCTGACTCACCTTCATGTGGTTTTGGAAGCTGTATATATTTCTCAGTAACCACACGGGAGTCCAGTTTCATCTATTGCCATACTTGGACTTGAAAATTGGCTCATCCTTGTAAATATATTTCTATCATTACTTGAATAATAAACAAAACTTCAACAATAACCTTCATAGTTTTCTGTCCTTCTGTAGATGTTCACAGTTATCATCTGAGAATAGTAAGTCTCTAAAATAAAGGATTCCCGCCACCTTTTTTTTTTTTTTTTTTGCATTCTTATAGCACATGTTTTTATGTCTTCAAAATCAGATTAGTCTTGGGGCACCTGGGTGGCCCAGTCAGTTAAGCATCCAACTCTTGATTTCAGGTCATGATCCCAGGGTCCTGGGAACAAGCCCTGCATCAGAGTGAAGACTGCTTGGGATTCTAGCTCTCCCCTCTGTCCCTCTCCCCTGCTTGCACGCTTTCTCTCTCTCTCTAAAATAAATAAAAAATAAACCAGGTTAGTCTTACTACTTGAAGTTTCCTCTCTTCAGTGTTTTTATTTATACATGAGATCATGATCTGAGCCTAAATCAAGAGTCAGACGCTTAACCAACTGAGCCACCCAGGCACCCCTGCCCATCTTAGTGTTTACTGAAATGGTTAATTCTCTCTTGCCCAGCACCATGTACTACAGTTTAAGTATTGCAATAGCTTTATGTCTGGTCAGACTGTCTCTGCTACTTGCCCTTTCAATTTGGTTTCTTCTCTGCTCAGAGAGGTCTCATTGAAATACAGGTTGGGTCTTAATAGTCTTTTGTCTAAAATCTTCCAATGATTTTTGATCTCATATAGACTCAAAACCCACCTGCTTATACACTATATAATCTGGTCCTCTTTTGCCTCACTGGCACATCTATCCTTCCTTTCATCGTTCCTAATAGACCAGGCATGTTTCTACCCAGGGCCTTTATATTTGCTATTTCCTCAGTCTGGATAATTGTACCTTTGATGCATACATGACTAGCTTCCTCAATTCCTTCCAGTCTCTCTTCTCCAAAGTCAACTTCACCCAATAAAGCCTAATTTCAACCCAGCCCCCACTACTGGACAAGTCAAATCCCTGTTCCCTGCTTTGTTTTTTTCTGACATGCTATATCTGTTTCATTTTTATCTTCTTGGTAGTATCTCCCTACCTCACTAGAACAAGAGCTCCATGAAGGCAGAATTCTTTGACTGCTTTGTTTACTACTGTAATTTCTGTACCTAAAGCAGTGCCTGGCACATGTGTTAGGTCATTTGTTAAGTGAATAAATGAATGAAATTTAAGTGTATATATGATACAAAACCATTGTAGGAATGGCCAGTCCAAATGTTTCCACTGGTGCATCACGAGGATGGTTCCTAGATTTCCTCCCCAGGTACCTATTTTCTTCGCACAAAGCTTTTCACAACTGCATTTTCCCCAGATAATAAACTTTTGTGATTGGACAACATTGCACTTAACATCTATGAATTTAAGTTTTTGTTTAAATAGAAAGTTGGAAAAGTTAGAATAGATCTCTTCCGGATCTGTGACTTAGCTTCTATGAGCTATAAAAATGGTTCTCCATGCTGGCACCTAGGGACTTGCATCAATACAGAGAAGCCAAAGTCTCACTGCTGAAATTCTGCTTGAGCGAATCTAGGAGGGTGTCTGGGAATCTGTGGCTTTACAGGGCGCCCTAGGTGATTCTGATGATCGGCCAGGTTTTGACAGTTGAATTTCTGCTGACCTGTAATAGGCATGGCAAACTAAATTTTTGGCTAAATCCTAAAAGGTAAGTCGGAAATCTCCCAGGCATGCCTCTTCTTGACAAGGTTGCAGTCCACACAACAGAAGAGCAATCATATCTATTATACTCTCACTGCCTCTCCCTTGTTACCTGACAAGGCTTTGCCTGTGAATGTTACCAGCTGACTAGCTGTATCCGTGGTCCTCCCCTCCCTCCCCCCACAATTTGCTTAAATCTCAGCAACATCTTGCCAGTTCTCACTTGGTTGAGTCATCTCCAGAATCCAGAGAAAATGATGAATGTGTGGAAGTTTGTCTGTATTTGTTTTTGATTTTGTTTCTGTTTCTCAGTGGATAGATGGATGCATTTCTTCAAAAATTGACCTGGAAAGGAAAAGTCTCTCTTAGGAGATTTCTCTGCTTGAGAGATCTTCCCTTGGGGGCAAGTAAAGTGAGTCACAAACTTTCATAAGAGTTTAACATTTGCAACCAACACAGAGGGGGCAAGTGAAATCCCCTTCTGTAGATCTGAATCCAGGATTTTCTTCCTGGAACTTGATGGAGTCAATTGATAATGCCCAAGAAGACTTAGAGAGAGAGAGATGAAGGTACTAGCTTGGGAGGTGGGAGGAACTTGTTGGTGTGGAAAAGCAAGTGAGGACATCTCAAAGATGATGCCACAAAATGAACATAGGCTGCTACGTGATGGGAGATGGGGGAAACACCCAGTGGCCAGATGTTGGATGGTAGGCATAGTGCCGCTCTGTGTCTCACTTTCCGTCTATACCACTAAGGTAAATTGTTATATCCGGTTAAAGGTAGGACAGTGTAGGACAACTTAGTCCATTACTGCCTTTCAGGGCAGGTTGCCTTCCCACCCTCTTCAGGGTCTCAGATCATACCAGATTATTCTACAAGAAGGAGTTCTTCAACACGATTGGGGAAACAACAGAAACACTGTTAGCATCACAATGCATGTGAGTTATGCCAACAGGTAGTCAATCTAAGCAGAAGGAAGGTTTTTTTTTGGAACCTCTTTTACCTTTTCCTACAAGTAGGATCTGAAGTTCCTTCCTATAAATCTGCCTCCTTTGAAGAGGATAGTGGGTTAAGCACAGTGACCGACAGCCTGGCTAGAGGCCCAAAAGTGAAAATGGATCCTGGTAGGAGAAAAGGAAATTCACAGGAGGGAGATATGTAGGAGAGTATGAGAAAAGAAGAAAAAGAAGAGATAATATTTGAAGGACTATTTCTATGCTTATCTGCAGGATAATCAGTATGGACTCGAAGTTAATTGGAGGAATCAGCGTAAAGATGATTATATATCATTTGGACTACATTGTTGCACTAGGATCTAACAGTGAGACTCTTCCCTACTTTTCTTCTTGATGCACAGAGGTTATATGAGGCTAATTCTATAGAATGAAGAATGCCAATTTAGTAGTTTACATTGATTTTCAAATAGTTCTTTGTTATAGTTTCTGGTATTGCATGGTTTTGGAAATTATATGGTGACATAGTAAGGATAGTATTGGCAGTATTATTCTTGGAAAATGACAATAAAAATTGGTGATTTTTTATGGAAAAAGATAGGATAAATAATTCTTCATTTCTGCAGATCAGGATTTTGCTTGTATAAACTATGCATAAGAATGGGTTTTGTGGACAGGAGGTGCAAGTCATTTTGAGAGAGTTGACGGTGCCATTAAATGTCCCTCACAAAAGGACACTTGGATGCAGTCATTTTTCTGTAAAATTTTGAGTAACATGGCAGCTAGACCTCATAACACAATGGCTTCTTCTCTTCCTTAAGTTTTATTGTGGCCCTCATTTTCTTCCTTTTTATTAGCCCTGGAATGATCATAATTGTATCACTGAATTTTACCAGCCTCCTAGACTCAGCCCTTGTTGGATGAAGGTAAGAAATGTATGCTTAAGAGGTAATAAATTGCAAAAAATACTATAGTGACAAAGACTCTATTGACCAAACTTTGTTTAGGTTCTTCTGATCCCTTTTCTCTACTATTCCTCATCCTTAAACCTTGTCTTCAAGAGCCGGTGGCGGAGAGAATTCTGCTAAATCACTTTATCGAGAATCCCCACCCTTTGTGTCTGATCATCCTCCATATCTGATCAAATTCCTCATCCATCACCATAGCCCAGGTGACATCTGGTCGCCTTGGCCTGCCTTCCCTCACATTCATGTCCTCTCAACACCATGCCACCCCTCCGCTATAAATCCCAACTTGTGCTTGTCATATTCAGCATCCTCTCTCCTCCTATTGTGCTATTCTCAACACTAATTTCAGTAGTCCTCAATAAAGTCTTCCTTATTTTTTTTAACAGATGTCAGGATAGTTTTTTTTTCCCCCTTAAAAAATACCAGTTGAAGGATCACACAGGATTGATTTAAATTGTTGATTTATTTCACCCTGGAACACTAAAAATGATAAAATCACCTGCTGCTGGTACTGGCCAGGTTGAATCTTTACATCATGCAGAATAGTTCTCCAAGCGGTGAATGTTCCTTCATTAGAGAATGACATTGATGAGTTTAATTACTGAGATTTTTAATTATGTAAAGCATCAACCAGAGGAAGCTCTGAGGGCTCCATCCATAATTCTCAGCAAGCTTGTCAGAGTACTTTAGAAATAGGGAAGTATGGTAGTCAGAATAGTGCCCTCCCCCCAACAAAGATGGCCACAAAGTTATACAGAATAAGTGACCCCAAAGATGTCCCCCAAACTGTGAATATGCTATCTTACATGACAAAAGGGACTTTACAGATGTGTATAAGTCAAAGATTTTGAGATGGGAAGATTATTCTAGATTATCTGGGAGGATCTTACATAATCACAAAGTTCCTTAGAGGAAGGAGGTAGAAAGTCAGAGACAAAGAAATTCCTGAAGATGTTACTGCTGGCTTTGAAGACAGAGAAAGGAACCACATGCTAAGGGATGCAAGTGGCCTATAGAAGCTGGAAAAGGCAAAGAAACAGGTTCTACCTTAGAGCTGCTGTAAGGAACACAGTCTGTTGATGCCTTGATTTTAACCTAGTAACATCTGTTTTGGACTTGTGATCTCCAGAATTATAAAATAATAAACTTGTGTTGTTATAAGACACTAAACTTGTGGTAGTTTGTTACAGCAGTAATAGGAAGCAAATATAGAAGGGAAAACTAACAAGTATCTGAGTAATGAGAAAAATCTATCCATTATAGGATTCCCAGAAAGCTCATTTAGGTGTAAAGTCACCAAAGACTTGGATGTCCACAAAGGGCAACTGAAGGTGTCCAAACACCCAGAGAGTTCTGGATTCCAGACCTTCTTGCATCCTCTGGAATCCTATACCATTGTTATTCTCTCTTCCTTACAAATGTCAACCTTCCTACTGGCTCCAAGCCATTATCGCTTAAATGTACTCATTTGGTACCATCTTAAAAAGGAAATAAAACCCTTTCAGTGCTTAATGCCCTTTCATCTATTGCTCTATCACTATTGTCCCCTTTACTGTCAGAGAGTTGTCTATACTCTGACTCCCTTTCCGCAGACCTTTCTCGTTGTTAACCCAGTGCACTCTAGCTTTTGTTTTCCATTACATTATTCACTTTGGCCTTGCTGAGCCTACTGGTGTTACAGAATCCATCGGACTTGCTTTAATGTTCATCTTGAATGGCCTCTGAACATTTGCAATTGTTGACAGCCTCCCATAACACTCTTCCCTTGACTTCTGTAATAGGACACTCTATTTTCCTCCAAACTTTCTGGCTACTCCTTTAGTCTCATTTTGTGGGTTCCTCTTCAGAGTAATTACTGCTTGGAGATCCTTGAACTCTTGGTCTTAAGCTTTATTCTTACTCTCTATGGGTGTTCTCTGTGGCCTTGGTTGCAATCTCTTTGCGTGAATGCTGCCCCAGTTTACAACATGAGGTGAGACCTGAGCTCTGAACCTGGGGCTCCCTCCATTGAACTCATTATGTAACTTCCAAAATTAATTTCCTTTCTGTATTCCCTACCTGAGTCAAATGGCAACATCACACATCTTCCACTAAAATCAGAAATCTGAGCATTATTTTGGATTTCTCCCTTACTCTTATCCTCTTCCATCTCTCTTGTCACTAAGTCCTCTTGATTCATATGTCTAAATAGCTCTTAACTTTGTCTAATTGTCTCCATACCCATTAGATCAGGCAATATACGCTTGTAACATCCTTCAGCTTGTACTTGTCATTCAAAAACTGTGTTCTTAATTTCCATAGAGTACTATTTTATGAAGAACCTTCCTAGACTCCATTATTTCTTCATGTTAGTCACTTTATGGAAATATAATAGATGGCCATAAGGAAATAACGGTTGGTGGTACTCAGTTTTCAGATGATACAAATGGACTTTACAGTGACACACCTGAGAATTTGGACTTCTATTGTTGGGATCTCCAAGGTTCAGCTCAGAAGAGATCAGGAAAAATGTGGGTTTTAGAGAAGAAGTCCTGTAGTTAGTTGAAGTGCATGAGAGACAATGGCAGAGTTGAAGTGGGTAGGAAAATATCAAAGTGCATCCTTGAGAGGAATAGTTCACAGAAACAGGCACTGCTTATCAATCTTACCTCCTGTACAAGTGTAACTTCTTTTTAATTGTTTTTTTACTTTTATGCAACTTGCCTTTGGTTTACATTTCACAGTAAGAAGATAGCAGTAAGAAATGGACTCAGGGAAGGGTGAATGCCCAGGGATGTCTCTGCTAAGGTAAATTAGAAGCATAAAAAAGCTCTGTTCTTGGGGCACCTGGGTGGCTCAGTCAATTAAGCATCTGCCTTCAGCTCAGATCATGATCTCACAGTTCATGGGTTTGAGCCCTGCATTGGGCTTTGTGCTGGTATTTCTGTGCTGGCAGCTTGGGACCTGGAGCCTGCTTTGGTTTCTGTCTGTCTGTCTGTCTGTCTGTCTCTCTCTCTCTCTCTCTCTCTGCCCCCTCCTTGGCACTCTGTCTCTCTCTCAAAAATGAATAAACATTAAAAAAAAAATCTCTGTTCTTGATGACAGTGTATGGAACGAGGTTCTTTCAATTCCTCCTAATGGAATGCCGTTCCAATTTTATCAGCTTGATTTTATTTTTTGAAATGTCGAGATGTAATTTCATCTTCAAATTACAAAACATAATTCAAAAGTGATGGAGAAATTCCCCATGAGGGAATTCAAACAAACTTTTCTTTATTAGGAAATCTTTTGATATTTGGTACAAATGTTAATTTTCATAGATATTTTCCCCACTAGTTACCTCTTTCATCACATAATTTATATGCCTTCAAAACATTATCAAAGCTAATGGCAAAGGAGTTATTTTCAGGGTGGGCTTAAACTGAAAGCACTATAGAGAAGCACAAAAAGATGCCTAGGCAACTATT